>NC_088684.1:183641382-184266382 GCF_028017835.1 Emys orbicularis | reverse complement strand
AAGCAAAGATGTTATAGTCACACTAATGTCACATCTGCCTGGGGAAAAACATGCAACTTATTATGGCTTTGATGGTATTGTTCTTTCTAAATCTTCAGAGACTGGGAAGAGATGAGTCAGGAGCGATTACAAGGAAATCCTGGGTGCATACCATACAACAAGCAGGTGATGGGATCTCCTGTTGCTCTAAGCAAATGGAGGAAAGAGGCCTCCTAGTACCTGGAAGTCCATTTTTCACTCAAAATTGGTGCCAAAAAAGGCAGAGAGCACTGGGTACGAGATGTGAGATTTCTCTGAGAGGAGGTGGTGGAAATCTCAGTAGGAACCAGATTTTATAATCTATAAAAATTATCTTTACTTTAAAAAAAATAGTTATAAGGAATAGTTCAGCAATATATAAATCACAAGCTACTTCAAACACAATTTAGGAATTCTCATATTTATTGTTTACTATACAATATAAGCTTCCCTGGGGACTACACCTTGACAGGGTGGAAAGGAGTGTGTGTGTTCCAATGACCCTGAGAGCTAGGTCAGTGTGAATTTTAATTCCTGGTAGGACCACCCTAGCTGGACAGGTCAAAGGGTGGGGACCAGTCATAACACAGTTCACAGGTCTTCCAACACAAAAACTTATAACCCCCACTCTAATCTGGAACCAGGCTTTTGGTAACTCCCAAGTGCATGCCAGCAGCACCTAGTAACTACAGGGAGAAGCTCCTCAGTGTGCCTTCCTGCTATTCATCTTAGTTTATTTGTACTGGAGGAGTCTGTCCATCAGCCCTCAGCTAAGAGTAATAAAGCTTCTTTTATAATAATCCTCTCCCCCCCACTTCTGAAGCAAACTGGTAACTCATTATCCTATTTGAGTACACAGTTTTAAAGTGTCATTCCTTAACTAAGTACAGACACCTGGAACAAAATGGCCAACTGACTCCTCAACTACATTAAAACTGAGCAGGGGGTAGAGTCAGAATGCACATTGCTTCCCAACCAGGACACACCACCATGGCAGGGTAATCCCACTGCAAGACATCCAGGGCAGGCACCAGAGTTCAGGTGCAAGCACGCATGCGCACACTCCCCTCCCCCCCCCCCTCCCCGCCCCAAGCTCTACATCACTACAATGTTACCTTTTCAGTGTTGCAAAGTGTCATGAAACTCAACAACTTTCCTAAAGTGCCTGGATTGTGGTGAATAAGTGAAAATCCTTTATTTTAAAAAAAATTCCTTGCCTTCCTGCTTGTGGAGAAAAGCTTGAAAACACGACTCCCCTTCCCCGCATTCCCAGTGAACCTTAACTGCTCAAAAGCAATAAGGCAATTAATAAGAACCCAACATATATTATTTTTTAAAAACTAATTTTTAAGCCAGTACCATGATTATTTTGGGTTTGACTCATGATCTTTGAGTGTTATGGTTGGCAATACTGCCTTTCACAATCAAATACTTTGGGATATCCAGTATAATTGGCCTCAACTATTTAGTGTTTCCAAAGATAATTTCTTAAAGTAACATTGACACCCAAACATAGATAAAAGCATAAGACCCCTCTCTCTGCAATATACTCCTCAGGATTACATTAGCACAAAGGAATCAAGGGCAGGCCCCTTGGAGTTGTGAGTGTTCACAGTTCTATTGAAGTCAATAGACCTATGACAATTTACACCAGCTGAGGATTGGCTCCCAGCTCTGCTGGACAGCAAAACTAAAATTAACCACCCATATCTGTTCATTGACATAACCCTGTACCCACACCAGCAGTAACTTCTGTTTCCTGTCCCATCTACCACCGCCTCCCAATCCAGGTTCTTATTCACATAAGAAAGGCCATACTGGGTCAGACCAAAGGTCCATCTAGCCCAGTATCTTGTCTTCCGACAGTGGCCAATGCCAGGTGCCCCAGAGGGAATGAACAGAACAGGTAATCATCAAGTGATCCATCCCGTCGCCCATTCCCAGTTTCTGGCAAACAAAGGCTAGGGACACCATCCCTGTCCATCTTGGCTAATAGCTGTGACGAAGTGGGGATTTTCCATCGTTATGTTGTATGTGAGCCTATGTGCGTTTTACTGGTTTTGCATGAATACTGTGTGTGCCTCAGTTTCCCTGTATGCTTCACCAATACATCGGCGGTGGGAACAAGGGTGTGTGATTTTGGCTGAGACCTCTGGTGCAAGTGAGGCTGCTCCAGCTGCCTGCACGTATGCTATGACCGGTGCCCTTCGTAACCGGAGACCTAGGAGAGGGATGCAACTAGGTGACGACCAGGTGACTCTTTGCCAAGGAAGCGAGACAAAGACAAGGAGGAGGAACAACAGGGGTGTCTGAGGTCAGGTTGCTGGAAACTGGCAGTTTGCTTGGGGAGACTGGAAGAGGGGGAGTCCAGGGCATCTGGCCCAGGACTCCCCAAGACGGACTTGGCTGAATGTCACTGATTTCTGTGCTAGCAAGCTCTGTTCTATGCTGTGTTCCCATCAACTAATAAACCCTTCTGTTCTACATGCTGGCTGAGAGTCACTGCTAACTAGGGAGTTGGGGTGGAGGGCCCTCTGACTTCCCCAGGAGCCCCACCTGGGCGGAAGCACACGGTAAGGAAGGGGATGCTGAATGCTCTGAGGTCAGACCCAGGAAGGTCAAAGCTGCGTAAGCTTCTTGTCCTGGTGACAGTAGGCTCAGAGAGAGGAGGTGGCATGCTACACCAGAGTCCTGGCTGGCTTCGAATGGAGTAGTTCCCGAGCATTGGCCTGGTGACAACATGAGAATAGCCATTGATGGACGTATCCTCCATGAACTTATCTAGTTCTTTTTCAAACCCTGTTATAGTCTTGGCCTTCACAACATCCTCTGGCAAGGAGTTCCACAGGTTGACTGTGCATTGTGTCAAAAAAATACTTCCTTTTGTTTTTTTTAAACCTGCTGCCTATTAATTTCATTTGGTGACCCCTAGTTCTTGTGTTTGAGAAAAGTAAATAACACATTTACTTTCTCCACACCAGTCATGATTTTCCAAGCTGAAAAGTCCCAGTCTTATTAATCTCTCCTCATATGGCAGCTGTTCCATACCCCTAATAATTTTTGTTGCCCCTTTTCTGAACCTTTTCCAATTCCAATATATCTTTTTTGAGATGGGGCGACCACATCTGCACACAGTATTCAAGATGTAGGCATACCATGGATTTATTCACACAACTGCAACACATACCTAATCCTGAATAAATACTACCCAACCAGCTATGTCAACACCCCTGTGCCTCGCAATACCCAATCCAGTTTTATCACCAAAGTTGAAAAGACCCAGTACTGCACTCACCACCTGCTCAGCATTAATATACTTTATCCATTAAGCAGTTCTGATGCCCACTTCAGCCAGCAAGTCTGCTTCCAAAAATAAACTATTTCTGTACTTCGTTACCCTGTCTTCCTTTCCCTTTCCATTTCTAAGAGGACCATGAACGTAGTGAGAATTTTGCAGAAATTGTTCAGATGGGTTTGGTATTGTGAAAGTGCTTTAGTGGGGGAAAATTACATGCATTTTGAAGTTTTTGTTCTAAATTAAAAGACTGCCCCTTTCTTAATGGATGAATTCTGAGCAAATCAGTTGAAAAAATACATGATGATTTCACTAATAAAAACAGAACCACCAGGTTTTCACTCTTCAAAGTGCACTCTCCTCCTAAAAGAAATCTATGTTGATACTACAAGTTGGGGATGCTTTACACATCAAATTTTGCACGCATTTGATTACTGGTGGTATGCATCTGCAAATGCGAAGAAAGCAGTGGAGGATGAATGATAGATTCTTAGCTTCTTTTATTGCCTTTTCTCTCTCTCAGAGTGCTGGTGAGTGACTGCCCCAGATGCAATATCAGTATGGTTGTATGAAGCAGATTAACAAAGGATGTGGAGACAATGTTCTACAGCAGTGATATCAGAGCTCCCTACTCCCATCTCTCCCGCAGGCTACAAATGCATCAATCCTCTAATCTACTTCCCCTCTGCAGGTCTGCCAGCCAAAGTGTTTGGATGTGAGTCTCTGCTTCCAGTAGACATTAGAAAAATACAGAGGTTGTTTAACATTAATGTGGGTGGGCAGGTGGGTGGGAGAAACTGTGTGTTTATAAACAATTTGTATAAGCCCCATGGGAAGACTTACAAAAGTCAAACATTTTAAGAACAGGCTATGTGCAGTATGTCAAAAGTTAGCACTTCAGAGGAGAATAGCTAGCTCTGTATTTATAAAAAGAAACGTTTTATTTTGATTTAAGTAAACTCAGGATGGCTCCCCACCACTTGCACAGTCCTCTTTTGTTCTTCTAAAGAGAGTAATTTAGACAATATGTTCAGCAATCTACCTTAACATTTCAGCGTAGTCATTTATTGCATTGGTGGATACATTTTTGTGCTTTTTTTGGTACTCGTTAAAATAGTTAAATAGATCTTATTTGTGTAAAACAGACACTACCGCTAAACTAAAAGAAGCCTTCAAGAGTGATTCTTCTCTGAAAAGTGACTATATCAAATAGCACCTTCTTACTCAGTGTCTGCTCCCTGTGTGTATTCAGCATCACATGATGGTTAACTTTAGGGATAGATTTCAGAGTAGCAGCCGTGTTAGTCTGTATCCGCAAAAAGAACAGGAGTACTTGTGGCACCTTAGAGACTAACAAATTTATTTGAGCATAAGCTTTCGCGGGCTACAGCCCACTTCTTCGGATGCATAGAATGGAACATATATTGAGGAGATATATATACACATTCAGAGATCATGAAAAGGTGGGAGTTGTCTTACCAACTCTGAGAGGCCAATTAAGTAAGAGAAAAAAAAAACGTTTGAAGTGATAATCAAGATAGCCCAGTACAGACAGTTTGATAAGAAGTGTGAGAATACTTACATGGGGAGATGGATTCAATGTTTGTAATGGCTCAGCCATCAGGGGCTCGTTCACCTGCACATCTACCAATGTGATATATGCCATCATGTGCCAGCAATGCCCCTCTGCCATGTACATTGACCAAACTGGACAGTCTCTACGCAAAAGAATTAATGGACACAAATCTGACATCAGGAATCATACATAACATAAAAACATAAGAACGGCCGTACCGGGTCAGACCAAAGGTCCATCTAGCCCAGTATCCTGTCTACCGACAGTGGCCAATGCCAGGTGCCCCAGAGGGAGTGGACCAACAGGCAATAATCAAGTGATCTCTCTCCTGCCATCCATCTCCATCCTCTGACAAACGGAGGCTAGGGACACCATTCCTTACCCATCCTGGCTAATAGCCATTAATGGACTTAACCACCATGAATTTATCCAGTTCTCTTTTAAACGCTGTTATAGTCCTAGCTTTCACAACCTCCTCAGGTAAGGAGTTCCACAAGTTGACTGTGCGCTGCATGAAGAAGAACTTCCTTGTATTTGTTTTAAAGCTGCTGCTTATTAATTTCATTTGGTGACCCCTAGTTCTTGTTATTTACTTATTCCCATAATACTTTTCCTTATCCACTTTCTCCACATCACTCATGATTTTATATACCTCTATCATATCCCCCCTTAGTCTCCTCTTTTCCAAGCTGAAGAGTCCTAGCCTCTTTAATCTCTCCTCATATGGGACCCGTTCCAAACCCCTAATCATTTTAGTTGCCCTTTTCTGAACCTTTTCTAGTGCCAGTATATCTTTTTTGAGATGAGGAGACCACATCTGTACGCAGTATTTGAGATGTGGGCGTACCATCGATTTATATAAGGGCAATAATATATTCTCAGTCTTATTCTCTATCCCCTTTTTAATGATCCCTAACATCCTGTTTGCTTTTTTGACCGCCTCTGCACACTGCATGGACATCTTCAGAGAACTATCCACGATGACTCCAAGATCTTTTTCCTGACTTGTTGTAGCTAAATTAGCCCCCATCATATTGTATGTATAGTTGGGGTTATTTTTTCCAATGTGCATTACTTTACATTTATCCACATTAAATTTCATTTGCCATTTTGTTGCCCAATCACTTAGTTTTGTGAGAAACATTCCAAAACCAGTAGGAGAACACTTTAACCTGTTTGGTCATTCAATGACAGACCTGCGGGTGGCAATTTTGCAACAGAAAAGCTTCAAAAACAGACTCCAATGAGAAACGGCTGAGCTGGAATTGATATGCAAACTAGATACAATCAACTTAGGCTTGAATAGAGACTGGGAATGGCAGAGCCATTACAAACATTGAATCTATCTCCCCATGTAAGTATTCTCACACTTCTTATCAAACTGTCTGTACTGGGCTATCTTGATTATCACTTCAAAAGTTTTTTTTCCCCCCCTCTTACTTAATTGGCCTCTCAGAGTTGGTAAGACAACTCCCACCTTTTCATGCTCTTTGAATGTGTATATATATGTAAGCAGAGTCAGGATGAGCTCTACCCTGACATCTGGTGGTGAATTATGGCGAGTGTGGAAAAGAACTCCAGGGGCTGATCTTGTTTGCATAGGCACACCCACTTGCCTGGCATGAAACAACAGCAACTGAAAGTGGTTACTTTGGCTGGTGTGGGATCCCCAGTTTCTCTGTTATTGGGGCAGGAAGAATAAAGTTTTGTTACCCTGATTCTGTGAATCAAGGCCAGTGGAACTGTTGTATGACAGAAGGACTGAGTGAGTCCTTCACCATTACCTAAGTAGCACTTGCTTGACAAGGGGCATGGGTTACAAAACCCAGTGAATTGAGAGAGGATGGGGACAGGTGTTTGCACCTGATGGTATGGGTCCCCTCTGAGGGCTTGAAACACCAATTGCACCACGTCCTCTCTCTACTGTTGAATGTCAGCGCTAACTTTGATTCTATTAGAAGTCTAGTTACAGGCTGCTGAGCTGAATTCACTTTGGGCCAATGGTGCACCAGCACTGGGGCTCACCTACTCTGAGCTGAAATCACAAAAGAGTTAAAGTTATTAAGTGCTGTGTTAACGAGTGGGGGAGCCTGAAGCTATATTGCTAAGCAGCTGGCGGAGCAATTTGTGGGGACGACTGGAGGAGCAGCGAGTGGCGCAGAGCCTTGCGGGGACGGTTGGAGCGGCCCAAGGAATGGCGAGTGGAGCTGTTTGCGGGGACGGCTGGAGCGGCTCGTAGAGCAGAGCGGTTCGTGGGACGGCAGGAAGTGGATTGGCTCGTGGTAAAGGCTGCGGCGGAACCCCACAGAGAGACCGCCAGTGGGCCTCGGATCACGTAGGGTGCCCCTTAACACCCTGCGTGCCTCCCTTTTACTCTGGGGCTGCACTGACCAGGGACAGAGACTTTGGGGGTTGTTGGGCTTTTGGGACTTTGGGTGATTTTTGGGTTGCTGGATTCAAGAACCAAAGGGAAAGGACACAGCCCAGTTTGCTGGCGTGGGTTTTTTGCTCATGGTTTGTGTTATGAATCCTGTTTGTGGTGTTTTTCCAATTTAATGCTGATGTCGTTTACCTCATGTTATTAAACATTTTCTGCTACACTCAGACTCCGTGCTTGCGAGAGGGGAAGTATTGCCTCTTAGAGGCACCCAGGGGGGTGGTATGTAATTGTCCCAGGTCACTGGGTGGGGGCTCGAGCCGGTTTTGCATTGCGTTATTGAAACGGAACCCCTAGATACAGAACCCGGCCCTTGTTGCTGCCAACTTAGATGGGCAGAAGGGTTACATTTTTGGGGGCTCGTCCGGGATTCCCTGGGTCAGTACCCCTCGCAAGCACCTGTTGAGTGTTCCACTGCATTGGGAAACAATTGTGTTTATATTTTGAGGAAATTACTGTTCGTATAATGGCTAATATGTCAGGCTTGTTGGGCCCCGGCCCTGCAGCCTCTAGCTCAGGGGCCGCAGCCTCAGCCAATGATTGGGCAAAAGCACTGGGGCAAACATTGGAAAAGGTTGTGCTGTCCCATGCTATGTCAAACTCTTGTCGTGAGTTAAGATTATTTGCTGGGGCAGAGGAGTTAGAACCCTGGTTGGAGCATACCACTGAAATGCTGCAGGAGTGGGCCGTACCTGATGCAGTAAAGCGAAGATGTCTAATAGAGAGCCTTAGTGGCCCAGCATTAGATGTGATTCACACCCTGAAGCTCATTGACCCTGGGGTCAGTGTGAAGGACTGTCTAGAGGCCCTTGATCATACCTTTGGGAGCGTAGAGGGCCCTGAAGACAGTTACTGTAAGTTCCTTAATTCCCGACAGCAAAATGGCGAGAAGATTTCAGCCTATATACAGAGGCTGGAGAGACTGCTTCAGAGAGCTGTCATGAGGGGAGCAGTGACTGCTGAACAGATGGATCAGACCAGACTGGCTCAAATTGTAAGAGGAGCTCAGTATCAGAACCTGATTCTACTCCATCTCCGGCTAAGAGAACGACGGGAACATCCCCCAAGTTATTCCCAGCTGATAAAGGAGGTCAGAGAAGAGGAAGAAAGGCAGGCTACCAGTGAGTTCTGGGAAGCCCAAACATTGGAGCCAGCCGGCACAACACCACTGCAAACGGCCAGTGTACTGATGGTGAGCACCACAGAGGAACTTGCCCAACAAATGCAGGTCCTGACAGAACGGATAGCTGAACTGCAAAGCACCATTGACCGAGCTAAGACTTCCAGGAATAAGGAGCCTCTGACTGTGGCGATGGAGAAGTCAGCATTTAGAGCCACCATCCCACCTGGGCGAAGGGGGAAAGGACAATTCTTCTGCTACCGATGTGGTCAGGATGGACACAGTGCTGCCAAGTGCCATAATGAAGAAAACCCCTCCTTAGTGTATGGAAAGCTGAGGATCGGTTGGGAGAGATCCGGTAGCTGCCAGAGAGTCCGGGGACGGGGACCACCCAGGCCTGCAGGATTTGAAGATTCCCCCAGAAAAGACCGTCCAGCTAAGATCCCCGCAGGACTGATAGGGCCTCGAGCAGAGGTCATGGTGAGGATTGAAGGGGCGGAGTGAAAAGCCGTGCTTGACACTGGATCTCAAGTGACTATTATATTTCAGTCGTTCTACCAACAGATGCTTAGGCACCTGCCTATACAGCCACTGACTGGCATTGGTCTGTGTGGCCTCAGCATGGATGAATACCCTTACCAAGGGTATGTCAGAGTGCACCTGGAATTCCCAGAGGAGGTTGCTGGGGTAAGAGAAGAGGTGGACACAGCTGCATTAATATGCCCTGACCCTAAAGGGACCTCTGATGTGTCTGTGCTGATAGGGACCAACTCCAGTCTCTTCAAGGTGCTCGCGGATTACTGCAGACGACGGGCTGGGGACCAGTACCTGAATACCCTGATGATCCATACGCTTTGTGCTGAAGCCTATAGGAAGATTGAGGGTGCTAAAAAGGAGACATCTGAGCTACCGATTGGGGCACTGAAGTACATGGGCACAACCCCCTTAGTGGTGCCTGCAAGGACGGAGCAAGAAGTGCTTGTCATGAGTACCCGGCTGAAAGGTAGTAAAGGGGCATTAGCAATGGTAGAGCAGCCAGTTGAAGGAGAGCTCCCGGAAGGAGTGCTGGTCCCCAGTGGAGTCATAACCCTACCTGCTGAAGCCCAGGAAAAGGTGACTATACTGATTGCTAATGAAACAAGTCGAGATGTTGTTGTGAAGCAAGGACAAAAGATAGCAGACCTCTTCGAGCCTGAATCAATTGTAAAACCCCAGTGTGAGACTCAAGTTCCGACAATAGACCTAGCAAAGTTTGACTTTGGAGATTCACCGTTGTCCGAGGAGTGGAAAGATCGCCTGAGGAGGAAACTTTGTGAAAGATCCAAGGTGTTCTCATTGCATGAGTGGGATGTGGGATGTGCAAAAGGAGTAGAGCACAACATCAGACTACATGACTCTCGACCTTTCAGGGAGAGATCTAGGAGGATTGCCCTCTCCGAGATGGAAGATGTGCGACAACATCTTCAGGAGCTGGCTGCGAATGGCATCATTACAGAGTCCCGCAGCCCATACGCCTCACCCATTGTGGTGGTCCGAAAAAAGAATGGGAAAATCCGGATGTGTATTGACTACCGCACCCTAAACCGCCGTACTGTGGTTGACCAGTACACAGTGCCCCGAGTCCAAGATGCCTTAGACTGCTTGCTGGGAAGCCAGTGGTTCTCTGTGTTGGATCTTCGGAGTGGATACTACCAGATCCCTCTGGGTGAAGAAGATAAGGAGAAGACAGCCTTCATCTGCCCATTAGGGTTTTATCAGTTTGAACGCATGCCCCAAGGGATTTCTGGAGCACCTGCCACATTTCAACATCTTATGGAGAAAGTTGTGGGAGACATGAATTTACTGCAAGTGTTAGTTTATTTGGATGACCTGATTGTGTTTGGAAGAACCTTGGAGGAGCATGAAGAAAGACTTCTTAAAGTGCTTGATAGGTTAGAGGATTATGGTTTGAAGCTTTCAATTGACAAATGCCAGTTCTGCAGGACCTCAGTGAAGTATGTGGGTCACATCGTATCCCAAGAGAGTGTGAGTACTGATCCCGATAAAATAGAAGCACTCACTACATGGCCATGTCCAAGTAACTACAGAGAACGCAAGACCTTTCTTGGGTTTAGTGGCTACTACCGCAGATTTGTGAAAAACTATGCTACGATGGTAAAACCTCTGAATGATCTTACCAGGGGATACCAGTCCAGCAAGAACAAATCTAAGACCAACAATAAGGGGAGGTCCCCAAAGCCTCCTGTGCAGAGACACTATGGCCCCTTCGAACCATTTAGGCCACGGTGGGATGAGAGATGTGAAAGGGCTTTTCGAGAAATCATTACTTGCCTAACTCATGCTCCAGTCCTAGTCTTTGCTGACCCAAGCAAGCCATTTATCCTGCATACTGATGCCAGTTTGGAGGGTCTGGGAGCAGTACTGTACCAGGAAGTGGAAGGAAAATGTAAACCTGTAGCCTTTGCCAGCCGAGGACTGTCTGATAGTGAAACTCGCTATCCCACCCACAAGCTGGAGTTCTTGGCCTTGAAATGGGCCATCACTGAGAAATTTCGAGACTACTTGTATGGTGCTCAGTTCCAGGTGTGGACAGACAACAACCCACTGACCTATGTGTTAAGTGCTAAGCTGGATGCTACAGGGCAAAGATGGGTGGCCGCTTTGGCTAGCTATGACTTCAGCATTCAATACTGATCAGGGAGAAGCAATGTAGATGCAGATGCATTGTCCAGGCGTCCACAGGCACCAGGAGTTGCTGTGATACCCACAGATAGAGTGAGGGCTATTTGCAGTGTGAGTCGCCGAGAGCCAGAGTCCCATGAGAGTCTTCATGGATGTGCTGCAGAAGCTTTGGGCCTGCCCCCTGAATGCGTGCCTTCTGCTTCAGTGAACTATATTGCATTGGACCAATCTCCTTTGCCAATGCTCAATGCGGCTGACTGGCAGGAAGCCCAGCTGCAAGATATTGACATTCGTGATACACTACTTGCCAAAAGGGAGGGGCGAAGCCCAGCTGCAGTTGTCCCACCTAACCCGGAGGGTAAACTACTATTGAGAGAATGGACCAAATTAAAACTGATTCTGGGAGTGCTACACCGAGTGACCACAGATCCTTTACAAAAGCAACGAGCACAGCTAGTGCTGCCAAAAGAGTACAGAGCCCTGGCCATGAGGGCCCTGCATGATGACTTTGGACATTTAGGGATGGAGAGGACCCTGGAACTTATTCGTAGTAGGTTCTATTGGCCTCGGATGGCTGAAGATGTTCGCAGGAAATGTGAGACCTGCGCTCGATGTGTTCAAAGGAAAACTCTGCCCACGAGGGCTGCATATCTGAAGAACATCACCAGCAACAAACCTCTGGAGCTGGTATGCATTGATTTCTTGTCTTTAGAAGTAGACAAGAGGAATATTGGGAACATTCTAGTAGTGACTGACCATTATACGCGATATGCGCAGGCATATCCCACGCGTGATCAGAGGGCCACCACTGTTGCTCGAGTACTGTGGGAGAAATATTTCTCAGTTTATGGATTTCCAGCCCGGATACACTCGGATCAGGGGCGGGACTTTGAGAGTCACCTTCTGAAGGAGGTGCTGAGGATAGCGGGAATTAAAAAGTCTAGGACAACGCCTTATCACCCGCAAGGTGATCCTCAGCCAGAGAGGTTCAACCAAACCCTATTAGATATGTTGGGGACTTTGCGGCCAGAGCAAAAGGCAACCTGGAGCCAACATGTCGCATTTCTGGTGCACGCCTACAATGCCACAAAGAATGATGCTACAGGAGTCACCCCATATCTCTTAATGTTTGGGCGAGAACCAAGATTACCCATAGACCTGTGCTTTGGTGTATCAGAGGATGGAGATAGCTATGAAACTCATCAGCAATATGTATCCCGACTAAGAGAAAAGCTGCGGGATGCTTATCACTTAGCTACATCTGCGGCTCGGAAGAACGCAGACCATAACAAACAGCAATATGATGCTAGGGTACGTCTGCAAGAGCTCCAGCTGGGGGACAGAGTCCTGCTGCGAAATTTGGGTATTGCTAGCAAACACAAGATAGCTGACAGATGGAAGGCAATACCTTACTTGATGATGGAAAAGCTAGGAGACCTGCCGGTCTACAAGATCAAACCTGAAGAGGGTCCAGGGCAGATAAAGACAGTGCATAGAAACCTTTTGCTCCCTGTGGGGGAATTGGTAGGCACCCCTTATGAGATGGGCCACAACAGGGCAACCGGGCAGAATGAAGGTGCTGGACCAAAGCTGCCCTCCAACGTGGACAGCCAGCCCCCTGCAGCTAACCTACCCCTATGCAGCACATCCGAGAGTGAGTCTGAGGAGGAAGACACTACCATGGTGTATCCTGGGATGGAGACAAGATTTCAGTCTCGATCAGCTGAATCAAAAGAGAGCTCCTCCTCTTCCGCCCTAAACCCCATGGCAGAAGTATTTAGGCCCATTCCTGACACCCCTGAGCCACTGGGGGGACCCCCATGTGATGACACACACAGGTTATTGGACAGTGGAGACATACAGGTGGAGGATGTCCTGGGCACCTTGGACCCTCCACTGTTAGAACTAGAAATGCAGGGGCCTATGCCAGTAGCCGAGGGGCCCTCAAAGGAAACCTCTCCATCTGTCGTTCAAGAGGCTGTCCCCCCTACCACAGCAATAGAGATTCTCAATAGACAAGACAGGGTAATAAGGCCAGTAAAACGGTTGACTTATGATGCACCTGGGGTGACTAGTGAGGAACCAATATGTTTAGCACACAGGCTTGTGGAAGCTAAAGTGGGCTATCTGAGGCCCTTTGGAGGGAACCAGTGAGTTGGTATAATAGGGAGTGTGATTTGTCGGGACGACAAATTCTCGGCTGGGGGGAGGATGTAAGCAGAGTCAGGATGAGCTCTATCCTGACATCTGGTGGTGAATTATGGTGAGTGTGGAAAAGAACTCCAAGGGCTGATCTTGTTTGCATAGGCACACCCACTCGCCTGGCATGAAACAACAGCAACTGAAAGTGGTTACTTTGGCTGGTGTGGGATCCCCAGTTTCTCTGTTATTGGGGCAGGAAGAATAAAGTTTTGTTACCCTGATTCTGTGAATCAAGGCCAGTGGAACTGTTGTATGACAGAAGGACTGAGTGAGTCCTTCACCATTACCTAAGTAGCACTTGCTTGACAAGGGGCATGGGTTACAAAACCCAGTGAATTGAGAGAGGATGGGGACAGGTGTTTGCACCTGATGGTATGGGCCCCCCTCTGAGGGCTTGAAACACCAATTGCATCACGTTCTCTCTCTACTGTTGAATGTCAGCGCTAACTTTGATTCTATTAGAAGTCTAGTTACAGGCTGCTGAGCTGAATTCACTTTGGGCCAATGGTGCACCAGCACTGGGGCTCCCCTACTCTGAGCTGAAATCACAAAAGAGTTAAAGTTATTAAGTGCTGTGTTAACTAGTGGGGGAGCCTGAAGCTATATTGCTAAGCAGCTGGAGGAACAATTTGTGGGGACGACTGGAGGAGCAGCGAGTGACGCGGAGCCTTGCGGGGACGGTTGGAGCGGCCCAAGGAACGGCGAGCGGAGCTGTTTGCTGGGACGGCTGCAGCGGCTCACAGGTCGCGGAGCGGAGCAGCTCGTAGAGCGGAGCGGTTCGTGGGACGGCAGGAAGTGGACTGGCTCGTGGTAAAGGCTGCAGCGGAACCCCATGGAGAGACCGCCAGTCGGCCTCGGATCACGTAAGGTGCCCCTTAACACCCTTTACTCTGGGGCTGCACTGACCAGGGACAGAGACTTTGGGGGTTGTTGGGCTTTGGGTGATTTTTGGGTTGCTGGATTCAAGAACCAAAGGGAAAGGACACAGCCCAATTTGCTGGGGTGGGTTTTTTGCTCATGGTTTGTGTTATGAATCCTGTTTGTGGTGTTTTTCCAATTTAATGCTGATGTCGTTTACCTCATGTTATTAAACATTTTCTGCTACACTCAGACTCCGTGCTTGCGAGAGGGGAAGTACTGCCTCTTAGAGGCACCCAGGGGGGTGGTATGTAATTGTCCCAGGTCACTGGGTGGGGGCTCGAGCCGGTTTTGCATTGCGTTATTGAAACGGAACCCCTAGATACAGAACCCGGCCCTTGTTGCTGCCAACTTAGATGGGCAAAAGGGTTACATATATCTCCTCAATATATGTTCCATTCTATGCATCCGAAGAAGTGGGCTGTAGCCCACGAAAGCTTATGCTCAAATAAATTTGTTAGTCTCTAAGGTGCCACAAGTACTCCTGTTTTTTTTAGGGGTAGAAGTGTTCATTGCGTTTTACTCCTCTTGCCCCAGAATAGCTAACAAAGGTGAGAGAGAGTGTTCTGCTTTCTATTATTTCTGAGGCACTACCAATAGAATTATTTGCTGAGGTAAACAGCATTGCATGGATGTCAACAAAGGTGTAGTCTGAAGGTGATAGGGCTGCACAGAGTCTAATATTTTGTTGTGTGTTTACTGGATGGGATGTGAACTTTTAGTATTGTCTGCTGGGTGATATTTTTACTACTTATCTTAACTGCTGTCAGGGCACCAAGAGTATATATAAAAACATTTGATTTTTTTTTAAACCAAAGAATAAATTATATGGGTACCCAGTAACAACCCCTCTATTAAGATTATCCACCATTTTTCTTATAAGCCTCTATTTTCAGTGCCTTATCACCTTGGCAAACTTTAAGTATTCAGGGGCTGATTTTCCATTAATGTTTTGAATGTTCCAGCAAAAATAGTTCAGCCATTTTTGAGAATGAAGTTATGGAAATATACATGTATTTTTAACTGACAAAACTAAGTACCAATTTGTTCAATAGTTTAATGCCTCCGAGGGTTGGAGCAGGAATTTGAAAACTGGCAAGGGATTCACGCTGAGGTCAAACTGGTGCCTGTTGCAGTCCCCATGAAAGTCTAGCCAGATTTGACTATATTCTAAGCAATGTTGCCAACTCATAGGATTCTATTGAGACTTATATGATATTTGATGTTATACTTGAAGCTCCAGCTTCTGGAGACAAATGATTATGTGAGAATCTAAGCTTCTGTTTAAAAAAAGAGAGAGAGAGAGAGAAACATAAGTTTCAAGCTCGTGCGGTTGCAGGGGAAAAAAAACAAAAAAACGAAACCACAAAGACTTGAAAATGTGACCTGAATTCAACCTAAATACTCAAAAACAGAAGATAAATAAAAAGAACCCAATTTTTACTCTTTTTTACACAACTGTTTAAAGCTGGTCTCATGACTTTTCAAGGCTCTCATGATTTTTTTTTTTTTTTTTAAATGTCTGGTGTTGGCAACACTGTATAAGCCAAAATTTTCTCACCACTTCTGGCACTGTCAAAAATTAAGAGTTAGAGCTGTTTGGAATTTGTAATTTCCTTCCAGCAGGAAATTCTGAGATGCTGAAATTTGGTTCCATCCCAAATCTTCAGAATTTTTCATGAAATGAATTTTCAACTTTTCATGAAGTATTACAAAAACATTTTGTTTCAACTGTTTTGATTGTTATATTTTATATACAATATAAAAATTATATAAAGTTGAACTGATAGATCAAATAATTTAGACATTATCAAAACAAAGTGTCTCAATTTCCTGTGAAAGTTTTGACAAAAATTGATACAACTGCAAAAAATGTTTCAATTTCATTAATCGGCATTTTTCAAGAGAAAGTTTTCAACCAGGTCTAGAATTTTGTTCCTTAATTTTCTGAACACGTCATCTGCACTGTGCATGATCCCTGGTCTCACTGGGTCTCTTTGTCAGGGCCGCCCAGAGGATCCAGGGGGCCTGGGCAAAGCAATTTCAGGGGCCCCTTCCATAAAAAAAAAAGTTGCAATACTATAGAATACTATATTCTCATGGGGGCCCCTGTGGGGCCCGGGGCCTGGGGCAAATTGCCCCACTTGCCCCCCCCCCAGGCGGCCCTGCTCTTTGTTACTTGTTGCCTTCAGAAATTACTTTTTAAACATGCTAACTCCAAAAATCTATGAAGATGGTCTATGCCAAAGGAGGCATAACAATTGCTTGTCCAGATAATGCTCATCTTCTCCACCCCCCTTTTCCTGAAATTGCCTAGCATTCTGGAATGTCCTGCTTGGGGACTAGAAGGTGGTACATGCATAGCTCATGGCTCAGATAAGAATATTACCATTAAGCAACTAAAACTGATCCAGAATGAGACCTATCTAGGGAAATTATATGATTTTAAGGCAAATTCTCCTGAGAGCTGTAATTAATGGTCTCAGAGCCTTGTTATTAATAAATTAAAATTCTCTAAAAATCACAAGTGCTCCTTTGAGATGTTTTGGACATCATATGTCACTTATCTATGGACACAGTATCCTGAAATGGTCAGCTAAGCTGGGAGAAACTTGAATTGATAGAAAATGCAATAATCCACGTCTTGCTGACATGCAACATTGCCACTTGCACCTCCAAACTTAGGATTATATCAGCCCCTTTGCTGTAAAACAAAACCCCTTCAGGAATCCATAAATTTTGTTTGAGACTTGGAATAAAAGATATCAGTCCAGGAATACATTAAAAATAATAATCCATTTTAATAGGATGGCCATTTTCATATCAATACCCACTGGGGGAAGTCTACTGATTTCAGAGTTTGAATTTAACCATAGACAAATGTCTAACCATTGAATTTCTAAAAAACAATTATAGCAGGTTTGTACCACAATCTGGTCTAGGCCAGTACATCAGCTAATTTAAAAAAAGGCCAAGAACTTTGTAAAAAGGGCAAGGGAGCAGAAGGAGACCCCACCAATTAGAAGGCATGAAATGCACTGTCCTAAGGATGGGGGTTCCATGCAGGGCCGCCGAGAGCGGGTTTGGGCCCCGGTGAAAAAAAAATTTCGGGTCCCCCAGCAAGGGCGGACCGGCTAAACAGGACAAGAGGGGGCGGGGGGGAAGCAGGGCCCCAGCAAGGCGATGGGGGGGGAAGCCAGGCCCCCCGTCTGGACCGCCAGGCCCCGGTAATTTGTACCGGCTTCCCCCCACCGTCTCGTCGGCCCTGGTTCCACAACCACCACTCCCAAGAGTAGGAGGTGGGTGGTGGTGGTCAGGGACTCCCTCCTCAAGGGGACTGAGTCATCTATCTGCCACCCCGACCGAGAAAACAAAGATGTCTGCTGCTTGCCAGGAGCTAGGATTCACAATGTGACAGAGAGACTGCCGAGACTCATTAAGCCCTCGGATCGCTACCTCTTCCTGCTTCTCCACGTGGGCACCAATGATACTGCCAAGAATGACCTTGAGCGGATCACTGCAGACTACGTGGCTCTGGGAAGAAGGATAAAGGAGTTTGAGGCGCAAGTAGTGTTCTCATCCATCCTCCCTGTGGAAGGAAAAGGCCCAGGTAGAGACCATCGAATCGTTGAAGTCAACGAATGGCTACGCAGGTGGTGTCGGAGAGAAGGCTTTGGCTTCTTTGACCATGGGATGGTGTTCCAAGAAGGAGGAGTGCTAGGCAGAGACGGGCTCCACCTAACGAAAAGAGGGAAGAGCATCTTCGCAAGCAGGCTGGCTAACCTAGTGAGGAGGGCTTTAAATTAGGTTCACTGGGTGAAGGAGACCAAAGCCCTGAGGTAAGTGGGGAAATGGGATACCAGGAGGAAGCACGAGCAGGAGAGCGCAAGAAGGGAGGACTCCTGTCTCATACAGAGAAAGCGGGATGATCAGCGAGTTATCTTAAGTGCCTATACACAAATGCAAGAAGCCTGGGAAACAAGCAGGGAGAACTGGAAGTCCTGGCACAGTCAAAGAATTATGATGTCATTGGAATAACAGAGACTTGGTGGGATAACTCACATGACTGGAGTACTGACATGGATGGATATAAAATGTTCAGGAAGGACAGGCAGGGCAGAAAAAGTGGGGGAATTGCATTGTATGTAAGAGAGCAGTATGACTGCTCAGAGCTCTGGTATGAAACTGCAGAAAAACCTGAGAGTCTCTGGATTAAGTTTAGAAGTGTGAGTAAGAAGGGTGGTGTCGTGGTGGGAGTCTGCTATAGACCACCAGACCGGGGGGAGAGGGGTAGACGAGGCTTTCTTCCAGCAACTAACAGAAGTTACTAGATCTCAAGCCCTGGTTCTCATGGGAGACTTCAATCACCCTGATATCTGCTGGGAGAGCAATACAGCGGTGCACAGACAATCCAGGAAGTTTTTGGAAATTATAGGGGACAATTTCCTGATGCAAGTGCTGGAGGAACCAATTAGGGGCAGGCTCTTCTTGACCTGCTGCTTACAAACCAGGAAGAATTAGTAGGGGAAGCAAAAGTGGATGGGAACCTGGGAGGCAGTGACCATGAGATGATCGAGTTCAGGATCCTGACACAAGGAAGTAAGGAGAGCAGCAGAATACGGACACTGTACTTCAGAAAAGCAGACTTTGACTCCCTCGGGGAACTGATGGGTAGGATCCCCTGGGAGAATAACATGAGGGGGAAAGGAGTCCAGGAGAGCTGGCTGTATTTTTAAGAATCCTTATTGAGGTTGCAGGAACAAACCATCCCAATGTGTAGAAAGAATAGTAAATATGGCAGATGACCAGCTTGGCTTAACAGTGAAATCCTTGCTAATCTTAAACAGGGCTTTGGAGCTGTGCTCCGGCTCCGCTCCAGCTCCAGGCAAAAACCTGCAGCTCCACTGTTCTGCACTCCAGCTCCAGGCTCCGCACCAAAGCCCTGATCTTAAACACGAAAAATAAGCTTACAAGAAGTGGAAGATTGGACAAATTACCAGGGAGGAGTATAAAAATATTGCTCAGGCATGCAGGAGTGAAATCAGGAAGGCCAAATCACACTTGGAGTTGCAGCTAGCAAGGGATGTTAAGAGTAACAAGAAGGGTTTCTTCAGGTATGTTAGCAACAAGAAGAAAGCCAAAGAAAGTGTGGGCCCCTTACTGAATGAGAGAGGCAACCTAGTGACAGAGGATGTGGAAAAAGCTAATGTACTCAATGCTTTTTTTTGCCTCTGTCTTCACGAACAAGGTCAGCTCCCAGATTACTGCACTGGGCAGCACAGCATGGGGAAGAGGTGACCATCCCTCTGTGGAGAAAGAAGTGGTTCAGGACTATTTAGAAAAGCTGGACAAGCACAAGTCCATGGGGCCGAATGCACTACATCTGAGGGTGCTAAAGGAGTTGGCAAATGTGATTGCAGAGCCATTGGCCATTATCTTTGAAAACTCATGGCGATCGGGGAAGGTCCCAGATGACTGGAAAAAGGCTAATCTAGTGCCCATCTTTAAAAAAGGGAAGGAGGAGGATCCGGGGAACTACAGGCCAGTCAGCCTCACCTTAGTCCCTGGGAAAAAATCATGGAGCAGGTCCTCAAGGAATCAATTCTGAAGCACTTAGAGGAGAGGAAAGTGATCAGGAACAGTCAACATGGATTCACCAAGGGCAAGTCATGCCTGACTAACCTAATTGCCTTCTATGAGGAGATAACTGGCTCTGTGGATGAGGGGGAAGCAGTGGACGTGTTATTCCTTGACTTTAGCAAGCTTTTGATACAGTCTCCCACACTATTCTTGCCAGCAAGTTAAAGAAGTATGGGCTGGATTAATGTACTATAAGGTGGATAGAAAGCTGGCTAGATCATCGGGCTCAAGAGGTAGTGATCAATGGCTCCATGTCTAGTTGGGAGCTGGTATCAAGCGGAGTGCCCCAAGGGTTGGTCCTGGGGCTGGTTTTGTTCAATATCTTCATTAATGATCTGGAGGATGGCGTGGACTGCAGATGACACTAAACTGGGAGGAGTGGTAGATACACTGGAGGGTAGGGATAGGATACAGAGGGACCTAGACAAATTAGAGGATTGGGCCAAAAGAAATCTGATGAGGTTCAACAAGGACAAGTGCAGAGTCCTGCACTTAGGATGGAAGAATCCCATGCACTGCTACAGACTAGGGACCGAATGGCTAGGCAGCGTTCTGCAGAAAAGGACCTAGGGGTTACAGTGGACGAGAAGCTGGATATGAGTCAACAGTGTGCCCTTTTTGCCAAGAAGGCTAATGGCATTTTGGGCTGTATAAGTAGTGGCATTGCCAGCAGATTGAGGGACGTGATCATTCCTCTCTATTCGACATTGGTGAGGCCTCATCTGGAGTATTGTGTCGAGTTTTGGGCCCCACACTACAAGAAGGATGTGGAAAAATTGGAAAGAGTCCAGCGGAGGCAACAAAAAATGATTAGGGGGCTGGAGCACATGACTTATGGGAGAGGCTGAGGGAACTGGGATTGTTTAGTCTGCAGAAAAGAAGAATGAGGGGGGATTTGATAGCTGCTTTCAACTATCTGAAAGGGGGTTCCAAAGAGGATGGATCTAGACTGTTCTCAGTGGTAGCAGATGACAGAACAAAGAGTAATGGTCTCAAGTTGCAGTTGGGGAGGTTTAGGTTGGATATTAGGAAAAACTTTTTCACTAGGAGGGTGGTGAAGCACTGGAATGGATTACATAGAGAGGTGGTGGAATCTCCTTTCTTAGAGGTTTTTAAGGTCAGGCTTGACAAAGCCCTGGCTGGGATGATTTAGTTGGGGATTGGTCCTGCTTTGAGCAGGGGGTTGGACTAGATGACCTCCTGAGGTCCCTTCCAACCCTGATATTCTATGATTTACTGGTACATCTGAATAGTCAGTTTTAAAGACAAAATTTCCATAATGATTAAGGGCCAGATTCTCTCTTTGCCTCTCTCTTGAACCAGTGGGCTAAAAAGCTGTTGGATCTCCCCGGGTGCATATTCCCCCAGTATGGAGGCAATCCCCAACTGGTGTAGGAGCTGGTACTGCCAGATCTATATTTCCCACCCCTACTGCCCCAGCACAGAGTGTATCTTGGGTGCAGAAGGGGGCAGGACCAGTGCACTACTGTGCAATGATTCACCATTGTCACACAGGGGCAATGTAATTTAAAGTAGATTCAAGTCTGCTCTACCTTTCACCAAAGTAGGCAGAGACATGACTCAATCAGGGGGCTACAACCTGCTTCTTTGGGTGCTCCCAAACAATGGATACAGCTGGAGAATCTAACCGTATGTCTGTGAACACACTATAGTACAAAACACACAATATGGGCCTGATTCTGATTACACTCATACCAGTGAAAGTCGAGCGGAACTTTTTTGACGTTAGTGGAGTTGAACCAGTGTGAGGTCAGCATCAGGCTCTATGGTCCAATGTGAGGCCTCACCATGCATTGTATTTCCTTATAATTATTTTCCATATCCTGGCAACAATACTCTTTTGATACAGCGTAGGATCCTATCAGAATCCCTTGCTGAAACTAAATAAGCCGTACCAGTCTTCAGGGTACTGCTGATTTCATTTCCTGACTCCATTTCAATTCAGTTGCACACCCAGAAGTGTACTGTGTAGCTTGCCTTGTAAATTTTAGATCCAAAATGCATTTCCAAACTTAAATTACTTTTAAAGAGTTATTTTGAAAGGAAATTGCAAGGTCTTAATATGTGAAATGGGCACGAAGAAAGAGTTCGTAGGTGCACAACAATTAATCTTTAATTAGATGACAAATTAGCTTTATTCATGCTAGCTTTATCTGCAACTATGAAGAATAAAACCGATGGATCAAAGAGAGAGTGTGTTAAATATTATTCATGAGACTATAGGTGATACTTTTCACCTTCAAACCACTTTACAAACATTAACTAATCTTCAAGGCCAGTAAAAGTAGTATTCATCCTACTTTAGGAATGGACAAAAATAGGAGAGCATGATTAGGGAATTGGCAAAGGCCACAGAAGTTCTTAGCATTATTGCTAATCCCAAGGACTCCAAAATCATGAGTCAGCTCACAGAAAGTCATGAGATTGTAAAAACAGAATACATTTAGGATTCTTTTGATTTTTTTGAGCCTTTAGTAGATCTGGGCAGGAAATGTTTTTCTTATCCTATGAGAGCTTCAGATTTCTTAAAGTTTTTTCCATCCTGCATTGGCATATAAAGTCAAACTCTTGAAAGTTTTCACCAACCAATCAATAATAAATAATAAGTCAGATTGGGTCAATTGAAGCACTTTATTTCAATAACTTCAAAATGAAACAAACATTTTCAACCTTTATTTTGTAACCATTTAAAATACACGTTAAACAAATTCAAAATAAACCAAAAAACAGTCATTTCAAAATAAAACAATGTTTCATTTTTAGAGTGTTGAAACAGGATGTTTCAACAATTTCATTTCCCCCCCCCCCCCCAAAATTGGGAGATTTGTCAAAACCAACCCTTTCCTACACAATTTCAGTTTCTACGATCCTGCATTTTCTGACAAAAAGCGTCTAGTCAGAAGATTCATGACCCCACGCTAACTTTTAGTGTTTAGATTTTCCAGCTTACCCCCACCCCCAACCCCCATGAACATTAGGGTGAAAAACTTACTCCTTTTAAGTGAAAGCCACAATTCTCGTGTACTCACATAACTCCAATGACACAAGACCATCACATTCTATCACAAGACTGATGGTAAAAATCACAAGAGTAGGAAACACTGAGTTAGTGCCAGAGCTAGTGTTAAGAGCAACAGAGGGTCCTGTGGCACCTTTAAGACTAACAGAAGTATTGGGAGCATAAGCTTTCGTGGGTAAGAACCTCACTTCTTCAGATGCATCTAGTAGTCTCTGGTTACAAGCATCAGCAATTCCTTGTAGCCCTACATTCCAGGGGCATAAATACTCTGCCTCCTCTAGCTGCCCTTCAGTTACTCTCTACCTCAAGAAGTCTTACTTGGAGCTGGGCCCTGAAGTTCTGTTAACAGAGGGTGATTGTGGCTCTGAGATGGCAATACTGTCAAAGTATAAGAATTACCTCTTATAAGCTAACAAACCTTTTGTAGTTTCATGACATTGCCTCCAGAGAGCCCTACTGTAGGAGACTAGCTAACAGTGATATCCCTTAAAAGGCAAGCTTGTTCAATAGCAACTGAAGCATTGTCCTTCTCAAACCAGAGTCTGCTGTTGACAAAATGTTTGTTTGAGCAAATGTCTGGGTGCCAGAAACTCCTGAGATCTAACACTAGCTCTCAAGTATCAGAGGGGTAGCCGTGTTCATCAGATGCATCTGAAGAAGTGAGGTTCTTACCCACGAAAGCTTATGCTCCCAATACTTCTGTTAGTCTTAAAGGTGCCACAGGACCCTCTGTTGCTTTTTACAGATTCAGACTAACATGGCTACCCCTCTGATATTGAACAAGCTTGCCTTTTAAGGGATATCACTGTTAGCTAGTCTCCTACAGTAGGGCTCTCTGGAGGCAATGTCATGAAACTACAAAAGGTTTGTTAGCTTATAAGAGGTAATTCTTATACTTTGACAGTATTGCCATCTCAGAGCCACAATCACCCTCTGTTAACAGAACTTCAGGGCCCAGCTCCAAGTAAGACTTCTTGAGGTAGAGAGTAACTGAAGGGCAGTTAGAGGAGGCAGAGTATTTATGCCCCTGGAATGTAGGGCTACAAGGAATTGCTGATGCTTGTAACCAGAGACTACTACTCAAAAATTGCTTCTGAGGTTACATGGGTAGGCACTCTTAATGGGTGGTGCTATAGAAGAAATATATTTGAAGATGAGTTACTGCTGGTCAGTAAAGCCTTTCTATCTCATAAAGAGTGGATTGATTTAAATTAGTTGTTCTCAACCAGGGGTCTGCATACCCCTGGGGGTACCCAGAGGTCTTCCAGGGGGTACATCAACTCATCTAGATATTTGCCTAGTTTTACAACAAGCTATATAAAAAGCACTAGCGAAGTCAGTACAAACTAAAATTTCATACAATGTGTCAAGGCTGTATCCCTACTTTGAACTTTAGGGTACAAATGTAGGGGCCTGCATGAAGACTTTTAAGCTTAACTACCAGCTTAGTTCTGGTCCGCTGCCACCATCCCAAAGCTAATTCCCTTTCCTGGGTAGCCTTGAGAGACCTTCACCAATTCCCTGGTGAATACAGATCCAAACTCCTTGGATCTTAAACAAGGAGAAATTGACCCTTCCCCCCTCCTTCCTTTCACCAACTCCTGGTGAATACAGATCCAAACCCCCTTTGGATCTTAAAAACAAGGAGAAATCAATCAGGTTCTTAAAAAGAAGGCTTTTAATTAAAGAAAAAGGTAAAAATCATCTCTGTAAAATCAGTATGGAAAATAACTTTACAGGGTAATTAAACTTAAAGAGCTTAGAGGAACCCCCTCTGTCTTAGGTTCAAAGTATAGCAAACAAAGATAAGCACTCTAGTAAAAGGTACATTTACAAGTTGAGAAAACAAAGTAAATCTAAGACGCCTTGCCTGGCTTTTACTTACAATTTTGAAAATAAGAGAGACTTGTTTAGAAAGATGGGGAGAACCTGGATTGATGTCTGGTCCCTCTCAGTCCCAAGAGCGAACAACCCCTTAAAACAAAGAGCACACACAAAAGCCTTTCCCCCCCCCAAGATCTGAAAGTATCTTGTCCCCTTATTGGTCCTCTGGGTCAGGTGTCAGCCAGGTTACCCGAGCTTCTTAACCCTTTACAGGTAAAAGGATTTTGGAGTCTCTGACCAGGAGGGATTTTAGTACTGTACACAGGAGAGCTGTTACCCTTCCCTTTATAGTTATGACACAATGACTTGTTTATACTGCTCTATATGCTATACATTGGAAGGTAAGTACAATATTTATATTCCAATTGATTTATTTTATAATCATATGTTAAAAATAAGTATGCAATTTTTCAGTAATAGTGTGCTGTGACACCTTTGTATGTGTATGTCTGATTTTGTAAGTAGTTTTTAAGTGAGGTGAAACTTGGGTGTACACACACACACACACACACACACACACACACACACACACACACACACACAAAAGAGACTCCTAAAAGAGGTACAGTAATCTGGAAAGGTTGAAAGCCACTGGTCTACAGATCTAAGTATCGGAAAAATTATCCAAGTTATGTAAAAACAACATAAGATATTTTTGTAAACTTTTAAGTTGTACAGCACCACGGAAAATAGACTTGTGACTGGGATTTTTTCCAATGGATTCCTATTGCAGCAAAATTTGCAACTATTTATACCACCAGCACCCCCTTGGTAGGGGATATGGAACTGCATGGAAAGACATGATGGGAGGAAATAACGACAAGTGCCCTGTTACTGTATTTGTTTCATTTCAAGCTACAATGTTTTTGAATTATTTTTAAGGGATAAATATTTATAAAGCATTCTGTGCCCAAAAGCCTTTTAGACTTGTGCTGTTTTGGATTAATGGGTTCGCTCTAAAATTGCTCAGCAGGAAATATAGAGAAGTGGAAAAATAGAGATATGACAAGTAGAGTGTTAACACCTAACACCCTCAAGTTACTTCCTATATATTTGTTCAATATTACTTATAGGGGAAGTTTGGGTTGGTTTTACACTGCCATCACCACTTCCAAATAGTCTATAACATTCCAAAGAACTGAAGACATGTTTTTACCTACAACTTGATCAGTGTTTTTCCTTAGCTAAGAAGTGGCAAATATTAGGCCCCTGCAAGTCAACTTCTTGTTGGAAGAGAAATCAGACACTTCTCAAACTGTGTTCATGGACCAGTGACAGCCATGAGCCAATTCTCCTTGTTTCTATCTGTAAAAAATCACATTTAGAGACAGCAAAAGGACACAATCAGAATTTCCTATTACTTCCATACCTTTCAACCTGCCAAATTTGGACACCATGTGTGACAAAGGCCCAAAAAAGGGGACAGAAACATATGATTCATGCAAGAAACTTTAAATGAACTGGGATTAAAATTTTAGTGCAATTGCCACATTCTATAATCTCAGTTTCATAAATCTACTTTTCTAATGTAAATTTTCAACAACAGAAGTGAGGGGGATTTCAGATTTGTAGGCAACACAGGTAACTTTGGGAATAAAATGAGAAATCTCTCTTGACCTGATGGACACTTGAGATGTCTATTTTTTTCATGCAAGCATTTGCTGAAGTTGCCATGAGGATGTTATGTGATTGCAAAAGGAAAGAGAGGTGTCCACAAGAGACTATTAAGTCACTGTCCACATTATGATAGAGTTGGAGAACCCCAAGTTCTAGCAGTGCTTTATAAGAGACCCAAATGGAGAACAAGAATTTTGCCAAACACAATATGAAACAGAAACAAAAAGAAATTAAAAATTGTAGGCCATGGTGCGCACATGTCTACTTGGACCTTTACTATGGCACCGTGCTCATTCCTAAGGGGCAATCAAAGCAGCACACCAGGATTTAGGAACTTTGCATTTACAACTCTGTACTGTAGGTTTTGCCAATTCATTTAAGTATCTCTGAATTTGATTTATTTAAATAATGATGGCCTGGCTTGTGGAGAAGTCAGAATTTCACCTCTGTGCTCCAAGGTCTACAAGACATTACCTGCACTATTGGATTGAATGTCTCAGGGCAAAAGACCAAAGGTCCAGAATCTCACAGCTGGGCCATCATAACCCCTTATGCAGGTAGGGTTGAGCACTGTGGAGAGCACTGACGAGTTCATCTATGTAGGCTGAAAGCAGAGTTCAAATGGTCACAGTAAAACAACATTCTTTGATGAATAGGTCTTGCCACCTCCTGCATGAAATACATGTCTGGCATATGGATGCAAAAACATCTTTGGTGGAGACAAATTTCAGGATCTATCAAACCTCTGTTCTACCTGTACTGCTATATGGGTCAGAAACCTGACCCCTCTTATAGGCAGACTTGGAGTGAATGGAGACATTGCTTATGTATTTTAAGCATAAAGTGGTTTGACTTTGTGCAAAATGTCAATCGCACAGAGATCTGGCCTTCCTTCAATCACACATTATATCCAAAAGCTGTGTTGCATGCTCTTTAGCCACGTCACCAGGGCGGACAAAAGCACCTCAGCACACGGTGCTCTCAAACTCTCTATCAATGCACAAAAGGGTGCATGCCTGGACCTTATCTGGTGCTGCCCAGGGTAACTTCACTACACAATGCTTGATGCGATGCCATCAACTGTGGTCACTCTGGCTAGTGCAACGGTGCTCAATAGAGTTGTCATATTTGATTATTAGGATATGGGGCAGAAGGGAGCATTAAAATTGAGGGCTTGCTGAGAAAATTGTCATTCAAGACTATTTTTTATAATGCAAGAAGAGACTCAATGAGGAATTGTAGTTATTAGAGATCCTGTGGCACTTTTCACAAGCATCAGAGTGCTAGCCATAGTGACGTCCAATACAAACTCCAATTAAATACCAGTTTCACCTGTGGTTTCAAATGGCTTCAGTACTCTTCTTCACTTTCTGTCCTTAGTGACTGTTCACTGTTAAAAGCTGCTGTGTTTCACCCTGGAAGTGGCTACATTTCAACGTGGTACACGAAGTGACTTCACTATATGGTCAAATACTGTCATTCTTACCCATTCCTTATGCACAGAGAGTGCCTATTAACTGTCATAGGCATTTTGCCTGAATAAAAACACTGCAGGATTTGGTCAGTAGCATATCAAATACTTTACTGTAGGATTCTTCAGGACAAATAACACAATTGTATACTATTCTAAGTAAGCTAGTAGTGTCAATATAAAACATAATATTTTAAGAGTGTGTTTAATTTTTTTTAAATGACAAACTGACAAAAGGTCAGGAAGAAATTTAAAATGAAGGTGCATCATTGTGGATCCTAAATCCATTGTGCACTCCTTGACACAGACACTATATGTTGCCATTAACATGATTCATGCTAGTCAAGAGCATCTAACTCCTGGTGATCAAACGGTTAAGATTCTCCAGTGGAAACTAATGAAAGAGCAGTGGGTGAACTTGCATTATAGCAAATAGGCTAAAACACCTACGTAAAACTCTGAGTAAAGGACACAGGGTCAGCTTTAACTCAACTTCCTGGCTTTTGTCTGTTTTCAGTAGAAATGGCTGATGAGTGAAATCTCTGCAGGGAGGAATTTGGGAGATTCCGCAGGAATGCCAGGAAATCTGTCCTGTAGGACGTTGCTTCCTGCAGAGAGGGAGCTTACAGAACTTGCACAGAAACAGCATTCTTCAGCAGGTCCCACTGGTTAGAACACTACGGAGCTGCTATTAAAATAAAAAAAATGTGCTTTAAAAGGCCCTTTTAGGACAAAATTCAGGAAAGATCTTCCGCAGGTGAGCCAAGCAGCACATTGCAGTTAGGGAGGCAATTTGTTCCAACTAAAACTGGCATGAATGGTCAAGATTAAAACCTCATCTGCCCTTTCAGCAAAGTTCAGGTTTCTGGATCCAGGTTTGAATCTGGGTTTTTCTAGTCTGAGCTGTTCTCAGTTGGGAGCAGGAGTTGGTGTGTAATGTATCATGCATTTACCTCTGCTGTGGTCCCACCTGATTCCATGGCAGGGATGGGGGGGGGCGGAAATCAAGTATATCAGTGGGTGGGTAAACTACTTGATGATCATTTCCCCCACGTTGTGTTACTCTATCAGTGAACACCAATTTAAAAAAAAAAGTGTATTGAATAGAGCAGAAGTGAAGACAGAATGTGGTCTTAAGTCACAAATTGTATTTGATGTTGAACCATGGTCCATAATTTTTCAAAGTATTTTATTTCTTATTACAGGGAAGTTTTTCAAATGAGAAACACTTATGAGAAGAGGATTTCAATAACTGTGTAAGAAAGGCAAATACAAAAGAGTTTTGTGGAAATCTACATAAGCACCTCTTGATTTTTTTTTTGTCTAGAGTTTGAGTTCTCTTTACAAACAAGCTTTCAAGAGTAGAGGCCAATTCTGATGTCATCTTTGATTTGATAAAAAAAGATCTGGGATAGCACTTAAACATATTTAGTTGCACAAGAACAGCCACCTGCAACTTATCTTTTGTGTAAAATGAAAGTGATTCATTGTAGCTACTTAGGACTAATGTCTAGAAAACCCTGATTCTCATGAATGAAATGAAGAAAATGAAAGAAATAAGGGTAGATGCAAATGAAAGGAAACATTCACATGTTTTGATCCCAGTTTTGCCACTTGATATATCATTTGCATACTGTAGAATGAGACTGTTCTAGTCTTCTTCAGTAGATCTCCTAATTTCAATAGAACATGCCGATATAAAAATACTATCAAAATTGTTATTGAAATACTAAAATGGACTGAAAAATTCATTATAACTAATGTTTCTTAGTTGGAAAAAAAAATGGTGATGCTTTAAGGTCAACACGTTGCTCCTGAATTAATTCTAATTTCTACCCTATGAATAATCTTCATAAGGAAAGCAGTTTTATTATATAGAATTATGGTGGAAATGGATGTAAGATTGAATCAGTTTTTTCTAAGAAGGCTACCCTACTGACAACCCACGAAGTTTATGCTAAACACACACACACTGCGTTTACTTGCGTCTGATGAAGTGGGCATTCACCCACGAAAGCTTATGCTCCAATACTTCTGTTAGTCTTAAAGGTGCCACAGGACCCTCTGTTGCTTTTTACAGATTCAGACTAACATGGCTACCCCTCTGATACTTGACACACACACACACTGAGGTACCATGTGTGAAAACTACAGTTCCCAGCATGCAATGCTCTGTCCAAGTTTGACTGGTGTCCGTGGTCCACATTTGGCCTGTGAATTGCATTTTGGCTACCTTCTGCTCAACAAAACATAATAAATGCTAATGATCACTATAATATTGACTAGAACCAATGAGTACTTGACTGCTGCAATCAGTTACAAAAAAAATCTCAAGTCCTTCACTGTATCACTGACACAGAGACACTGAAGTGGTTCAATTTGCCTCTGTGGGAAAACAATAAATTAGGCATCTTGACTCAGAAGGATCAAGTTTTATTTAAAAGAAGGCATTTATTGTTTGAGGCAATTATCCATTCAAGACCTGGGTTTCAGCACAACGAAGTGTTCAAAAGGAGAACTGATCAAGACAAGATCACATGCTTCTTTTGCAAGACTTTGTGTCAGTAACCCTTAAAAATAAAGTAGGGAATGAAGGTGTTAAGGCTGTATCCCCACTTTGAACTTTAGGGTACAAATGTAGGGGCCTGCATGAAAACTTCTAAGCTTATCTACCAGCTTAGCTCTGGTCCGCTGCCACCATCTTAAGAATTCCCTCCCTGGGAAGCCTTGAGAGACCTTCACCAATTCCCTGGTGAATACAGATCCAAACTCCTTGGATCTTAAATAAGGAGAAATTGACCCTTCCCCCCTCCTTCCTTTCACCAACTCCTGGTGAATACAGATCCAAACCCCTTTTGGATCTTAAAACAGGGAGAAATTGACCCTTCCCCCCTCTTTCCTTTCACCAACTCCTGGTGAATACAGATCCAAACCCCCTTTGGATCTTAAAACAAGGAGAGATCAATCAGGTTCTTAAAAAGAAGGCTTTTAATTAAAGAAAAAGGTAAAAATCATCTCTGTAAAATCAGTATGGAAAATAACTTTACAGGGTAATCAAACTTAAAGAGCTCAGAGGACCCCCCTCTTCTGTCTTAGGTTCAAAGTACAGCAAACAAAAATAAACACTCTGGTAAAAGGTACATTTACAAGTTGAGAAAACAAAGTAAATCTAAGACGCCTTGCCTGGCTTTTACTTACAATTTTGAAATAAGAGAGACTTGTTTAGAAAGATGGGGAGAACCTGGATTGATGTCTGGTCCCTCTCAGTCCCAAGAGCGAACAACCCCTTAAACAAAGGACACACACAAAAGCCTTTCCCCCCCCAAGATTTGAAAGTATCTTGTCCCCTTATTGGTCCTTGGGGTCAGGTGTCAGCCAGGTTACCCGAACTTTTTAACCCTTTACAGGTAAAAGGATTTGGAGTCTCTGGCTAGGAGGGATTTTAGTACTGTATACAGGAGAGCTGTTACCCTTCCCTTTATAGTTATGACAGAAGGTAATAATAATAATAATAAATACTTTTCACTTCTACAATACCTTCCATTTGAGAGCCTCAAAGTTTTTACCAAACATTTCTGAATTTAGTAACACAATAACCTCACGAGGTAGCAATGACAAACAGCTAGACAATTCATGTGCCCTCTCTGTCCATGAGAGCATTACACAATAGTTAAGCCATAGGTAAGCAGTGGAACAGGTTATCCTAGGGAAATTGTGGAATCCCTGTCCTTGGAAGTTTTTTAAGAACAGGGCAGACAATCATGTCAGGGATGCCTCATTGCGGGGGCATGGACTAGATGACCTCTTGTGGTCACTTCCAGCCCTACATTACTCTAATTCCATTATTCTATAATCAAAAGGATCTAAAATGGCCACTCCTTGAATACAGCATTATGATTTTGGGAAATCAAACAAACAAACTAGGGAAAAATTGAAAGCCCTTTCAAAGCTAGCCCTCACAGGACGTGTTTATGACAAATATATTTCTGCTGTACTTAAATGTCTATAGAGGCAGAGGAAAAACCAGTGTAGTATAAGACTTGTTTGCTCCAGTACGTGGTGGGAGAAAGAGTACTGGAGATTTAACACACATTCACCTTTAAGAATGAGTATTAAAGAAAACTTAGATGTGACTTTACAGAAGTTTGATTAGTGCTATGGAAGCAATATATGTAGAAGACATCACAGTTCTTCATGGGACAGAGCTCCGTCTGAAACAAATTGGTCCTTTGCATCAGGGCTGAGCACTGCATAAGGCCCTCTGTATTAAAGAGAGCATCAGCACAAGCCATTCTAGTAGATTGTGGATTATACCCTAGTTCCACAATTTACGGATTGGAGCATTTTTTTATTTCAACTAATTTGCCCAATGCTGTGAACATATGTTAACATGCTACTCTGTATGTCAAGCAAAAAAGAAAGTCACTGCTACTTCGTATATGTCTTATAAGAAGTAACACCATGAAGAGAGAGATTAAATTACAAAATAGAAAACTCACAGATTCCTAGATTTTAAAGTGAGAAGGGACCTTTATCATCATTTAGTCTAACTTCCTGCATAACAAGATAAATAATAGGGTGGTTTGTAGTACTAAATAACCCTAGTGTGAAGACATAATTGCTAAGGAGATCCACACAATGTTAATTAAAGCAGCAGATATCTGAAGAAGTTATTAAATTACAAATAAAAACCATGATTAACCAGGAAGAAAATAAAGCAGCAGATGGTGTGGAAGTCATTAAAAAAGCCAGCTCCTTGAAAGAGTGCATTCCATTAAAGATTAGCAAAACCAGCGAGGCACAAGCAAAACCAAGGCCAAGGCTGGGGAGGATGTGGTAACAAATCAAGATCAATAACCAGCCGACAGTTGAAACCATGCCTCACTAGAAAGATGATCTCTAAACCCTTTCACACCCGAAAGTAATACCAACAGGTTTATGGTAAACCGAGATAGAAACAGACCATAAATCCTTATGAGCCTTGATTAGAACAGTGTTTCCCAGCGTAGGGCTGGAAGGATAGAGGTGTCTGATAAAGCATTGTTTGTAGGGAATCTAGATCGGCTCTGGTTTACACACATTGCAAACATGCTGCTATGGTTTCAGGTAGGGCAGTCGTGGCCCCATTGACACAGAATGGTGTGTGACTATTCCCAAACCTGCTCAGAAAAAAATAATCAATGCACCTGGGGCGAGTTTCAGCTCCCTTTGAAGCCAATTTAAAGATTCCCTTTGTCTTCAATGGGTATTGGATCAGGCCCTGCACCTCAGCCCTATTCTTTAACCAACAATGAATCTGTTCTAACACTTTCTGAATAAGTACTTGTCATCCAGCAGGCTGCACTCACTGTTGCTGAAATCCATCTGGGAACCTCAAATTTCTCCATCTCTAATCCAAGACAGATGTCCAAATCTTGGGAGTTCTGGGCATGCCACATGGAGGGGAGGGGGAGGGGGAGAATTCATTTTGGGGCTCTGACCTGAGAGCATGCAAGATTTTGAAGATATGTTGGCCTGCACTCAGGAGAAAAATTAATGGATCTGAGACAGCCCTTGCTGCACACAGAATATCACCAAGAAGCTGGTCATTTTATGACCTGTGTACACATCAGTATTTACAGCTTCAGTTATCAGGATCAGGTGTGTCATCTTGTTTGTGGGGACTGGACCAGACCATGTTGTAGTTGTGGTGCTTTGGGGGTTCACCCAGACCAGTAAGGGGCTGTACCACCACCTACCCCATAATCCTGTATGCTTCTGTGCTGTGGGGCTTTGGCTCAGAGCCCAGGCACCAGCAGCCTGCTCACAGCACAAAGGCCTTACCCTAGCTCCCACCAGCCTGGGTGTCTCCTTGCAAGCTCCTTTTGAGCACTGGGATGTGGGCTCAGACAGCAGCTGGGGGGTGGAGAGAATTGGAAGGTAATGAGAAGATTAGGTGACTGACCAGCTTGTCATTCCCTGTAGATTAGTGCCAAACATGGCCTTTAAGTACCTAATTGTTTTTTGATAGAGTTAATTCAGAATCTAAGATTTGTACATAATACATACTGTGTCACAATGTATCTAAGTGCAAAGGTACTGAATAAATGGCCCTCCTTAGCAGTAGCCAGTGAATCAAGTTACTTTCAAGAAATAGGGTTTTTGGTAAAATCAAGGGGGGTGGGGGGGAGGGGGAGAGAGAGACTAGGCCTTCAAAAAGCAAGTTTCTTTACAAATTAAGCACTGTGATAGTAAGAGGTGCCAGGGCTCAAGCAACAACAACAGTGTTCGCCACAAAACATGACCTCTCACACACCATATGAGCAAGGTCTTGCCCCACACACCACTAACAGAAGGGATGCTCAGCTGTGCCCTGGCATAAAAAAAACAAACAAACAAACAAACAAAAAAACACATGCCAGTGCTGAGCCCCAGCACGCCCCAGCACAAATTAAGATCTGCTTTAAAGTATCTTGAAGGTTTCCAGTACTATTTAATTGTAACCTCAGTTCAAGGCCATCACTGCTAGGAATCTGATATTTGCCAGTCACGTAAGTAGTTGCCCAAAGCAGGTTCTATGAGAAGAAAGATAGTGCTATGGTTGGGGAACTAGCCTAGGACATGGGAGACCCGGGTTCAATACTACCACCGATTTCCTGTGGGACCTTGGACAAATCACTTAGCCTCTGTTCCCACATGTTTTAAAGGGGGAGGGGGGGGGGAGATAGCAGTACTTCCCTACCTCGCAGGGGTGTTGTGATGATAAATACATTATAGATTGTGAAGTGGTTTGAGATCTACTGATGAGAACGTGCTACATAAAAGATTATATATCCTGCTGTAAGATGTTGTCATAGTGCTGTGTCTTTCAAATATTTTTCAAGTGGAAAAAAACCCACAAGCATTCCTCACCCTCATAGAGGGGAGGGGAAAACACCCTAAAGTCTGAAAACACTTAAGTGATAATTGGGGCATCTGGTGTGAATCTGAATACACAGGGAACTTGCTCCTCACTATTATCAATATGGGCTACCCAGATGCATGAATGCCCAAGCTTGTAATTAGTCTCAAAAAAGGACAGCCGGTAGACAAAGCCATTTTTTCCCTTAATTAGTATGTTTGCTTCAGCTTTCTTAAGAGCTTTAAAATTACCTCTGTTTATTAGATCCCAAACACCCTTTAATAGATTGAAAGATGTTTTTGAAATAATGTAATAGATACAAAGATTGCACTACCGATATGTCAATAGTGTAACAAGTTCACAAAGTACTCGTTACAAGATAGGATGACCAGACAGCAAGTGTGAAAAATCGGGACAGGGGGTTGGGGGGTAATAGGTGCCTATATAAGAAAAAGCCCCCAAAATCGGGACTGTCCCTATAAAATTGGGACATCTGGTCACCCTATTACAAGACCTACTCACAACTGAATCATCTCTGCACCCCCCCCCCCCCCCAGGACTGGAGTAATAGGTTAATGCAAAAAACACCCTACCCCAAACAAACTACATTCCAGAGCAAGGAAGAAAGGTTTAATGATTAAAAGCACTGTGGACTCAGAATCCTGAGATTAGGGTTTTATTCCCAGTCCTGCCACAGTCTTACTATAGAACCTTGAGCAAGTCAATTGATACATGCTTCAGTTTCCCCAATATCAGTAAGATGTTACCTACCTTCCAGCTACCATTAGCACCATTTTACAGATGGGGAACTAAAGCACAGGGTAGATTAAGCAGTTTTGTCTTTTCTGATATTTGGGAGTTCATGAAGCCCTAGTTCCTAGAGTCATGCAATTTTATGAGACTCTCAACTTTTCTTTAAAAAAAGAAAAAAAAGTTTCTAGCCTTCATAGTTGCAGAGGAAAGCTAAAAAACAGTGAATCCCAAGGTCTGAAAAACCAGAAGACATCAATTCCCCCCCCCCCCCCTACACACTTTAAAAAAAAAAATCTCATGATTTGGGAGGACACAACACAACTCATGGTTTTTGAATGCTTGGGGGTTGGCAATGCTGATTAAGTGACTTGCACAAGGTCACACAGGAAGTTAACCCAAGTCTCTCACGTTTCAATCCAGTGCACTATCTGGTAGGCCATCCTTTGAACCATAAAGAGAAAGCCTCACCTGACTGAAAATTTAACCTGAATCATGGTGATGGGAGCTCCAAATCCTGACTACTGGGCCATTAGAGAGAAAAGAGAAGAGAAGAGAGAGACTCTAAATTGGCTAAGTTTTGACAGAAGCATCTTGCTATTGTAGGACAGGTCCATCCCAAAATACTACAACTCTTTATAACTCTGTCTTCCAAGTTGTTATACTATGTTCAGAGTTAGCATCACACCACAGTGAGGAACATGCACAACATCACTGTATACAGGAACCAAGAACTGGGAATTGTGCTTCTGTAATTACAGTCACTACCTTAAACAGTATATAGAACAGCCTCATGGCTCTCTTACAGTTGTGTATATGCAAGATGTAAAATAAATAAAATGTTGAAGCAAACTACAAGCATCAGCCTCCAGATACTGGAATCATCGGGTTCTGCTCCCTCAGGAAAAAATTTCTATCAAAAGCTTCCTCCCCTTTTTATTTTGCTCTTTGGCTGTCACATGAAATAAAAATCACTTTTCAGTAACTATGTATTTGCTGAGTTCGTCCACAGCAATGCAATAGCTCTCTAGTTCTACAATGCTATATTTTATAACTGATTGTGAAGGATTAAAATGCAACTTTGCATCTTAAGGTCTTAATTTCAGTACTACTGTAACATTGACCCACTGGTGCAGCGCCTACAGAATGACATTTGTTTCCAGTGCAGTCTGAAAGAGAGCAAAAGTCCAGGGAATCAGGAAGGTGGGAGAAAGAGGGACCAAAGCCTGCACATCAGACTAGTCCTGTGTGTTAAGAGATAAAAATAAACTTTTGTGCAAGAGGTTTTCCCAGCTGCAGACAATCCAAGCTTGCTTAATTGGAGACTTTTAAAATTCCATAAGTTTCTGGAACTGAAGTTGCCATTGATTACCTGTGCACTTCAGTAGCACTTTATAACCATAACTCCACAAATATCCCCAGTGGCCCTTGAAGGAAAAATAGGGCCAGAGAAAATGATCTTTCCTCATGTCTTCATTTGATCTTAGAATCCATTTTCTTCCTATAGCATAGCTGGTCTTCTTGGAGTGCATCTCTAGGAGGTAAGGACTGACTGTGTGCATTACAAAGCAGGAGGCCAAAGTAAGAGACTTCAACCACTCTCAGTTCAGTGTTCCTGTAGAATGGCACTGAACAGAGCCGCTTCCGCCATTTAAAAATGGCATTATATACAGGAAGGTAGACCTGTGCCTTCAATGCATATTATTGCTACTGGTTGTGGTAGGATTTCACTGACAGCCAGACAGAATGCTCCATTATGTTTTGGTGTCACAAAACAGGAACCATGACCAATTCCTGTTTCAAATATTAATCTTTGGTTCATTAAAATACATTTAGGGTTTGTGCTTTTTAAAGCTAGGTTGCTGAATGTTATAGCTTTCTGGATAGCACCCTTTCCTCTCTGCTTTGCCCTCAGAATACACCTTTAAATGATACCACATATGTATTTTTGTCACTGAGAAGTGCCTCAAACACTGTGTGATGCTACAAGTCTTATAACCTAAAACAAACCTGTAACAGCTTTAAGTTTAATATGGCAATTATAACAAATTAGCAAACTGTTGCTAAGAAAGTAAGTTTCCTCTGTAAGAGTAGCCCCTGGAATCAGTGGCTACTGACCCTTAACAAGCGATCTCAATATTAACCTTTTGGAACCCTGACATGTCATGTCAGAGAAGCAACGTTGCCTCGTGAATAGAGCACTAGACTTGTGGATTCTAGTCCTAGTTCAGGGATTGGTCTGCTTGGTGACCTCAGACAAGTCATATCTCTATGCCTCGGTTTCTCCATCTGTAAAATAGAGATAAATGATGCTGACCTCCTTTGTAAAGCAATTGCAGATCTACAGAAGAAAAGGTGATAGTATTAATACTATGTGGCTGGGGACCAGGGAATAAAGTTCAGTATTTTACCAGCACTCCTGCTTGTCATGTCTTTATTAAATGGTTTCAGGAATAAAATAAGTAATTGGAAAAACAAGAGCAAATAAAGCTACCCAAACCCCTCATTCTGAAAGAGAATCTAATAGGAATGAAAAGTGGTTAGAGCACTTCTACATTTTTCTAGATGCAAGTGGCATTGAAGAGAGATTTAAGAGGGTAAAATCCTCTTCAAAGAGATACTTGATTAGCTTGCAACAAATGAAGGTTATCACAATGTAGTGTAAAGGTGTCCTAGACTCACGAGCCTAAGTGACAAACTTACACCAATATGACTTTATAAATATAAATACCATTCAGAGAAATAATGGAAAAGGAAGTTGCGCCAAGGACCCTCTTTGTTCCAAGTGACAGAAGACACAAGGGGCATTGAGTTTTACAGGGATCCCCTGGGTGAAGTATATGCACAATAACTCACCAAAGGGCAGCATGAAGGGTCTCTACCATGAGCAAATAGCCCACTTCATCAATGCTTAACCGAACGGTCAGCTGTAGTGATTGTTTACCATTTAGTCCATTCCTGTGCGGCCGCAAGGGCTTGATGGGCCAAGAGTCCAATGTTAGAACAGACTTGATGCACCCATGTAATTGGGGGTCTGCTTTTGGGCCACCTCCATCCCTCAGCAGGTAGAATTGTATCCAGGATGTTACAACCACCTAGAGACCGGTGTTCAACGGAACATCTTGCGGCATTCTGGCAACATGTCCAAAAATTGGACAATGGCCCCAGTAGTCTGTAGACTGGAACAATCAAACATCTGTGTTACAAATGAAGTCATTTCACTTTATATTGAATATATGATGTAGATATTGTGTATGCAAAGCTCAGTCTGAGCAGCAGAGTGTCCAGGTTTTGCAACCATACAACAGTACGGAGAGGATACAGTTTGAATAGATCCTGAACTTGGTTGTTGTGCCAAGATGATGTTGATTCCATGTTCATCATAAAAGTGACCCATGGCAGATGCTGCGATACCCATTCAGTGAAGAACCTCCATATGAGAGTTGGAGGAACTGGTGAGTATAAAACCCAAATAGCAAAAGCTGGAGACTGCTTCAACAGTTTCATTATTCAAAGACATTGGAGTCGTGGGTGTACCTGATTCTAGGTTTTGCAGCTGTTTCTTTGGCCATGAAACATGGAGGCCAACCTTGGCCAACTCCTTCTCCATTTTCTGGAGTGCCTCACGAAACCTGTTGGGGCTCTGTACTTGAAGGACATCATCAGCATAGTCAAGGTCTGAGAGCAAGAGATCACCGATCTTAATGCTTATGGACCTGGCGGAATGCCGCATTATGAAATCCATTGCTCAACAAAAGAGTGCAAGACACAGCCATGCCCGACACCAAATACTGATTTAAAAGGTGACGACATCCAGTTCCCAAGACTTACATGGGAAGTAGTTCCATTATGCAGCTCACTAATCAAGTCCAGCAGAGTGGTTGGGATACTGATGCCCTTTAAGGCCTTCCATAGCACAATTCGGTCAACTGAATCAAATGCAACCTTAAGATAGACATGCTACATACAGGGGTTTCTTGAACTTGTGTTGTATCTCTGACAACAAGCGGTGAGCCATAATGGCATTGAATGTGGACCTGTTCCTCGTAGAGCCTGACTGTTGGGGGTGACACTTCCAATGTAGCAGGGGCTCCAAACATGCCAGCAGAACATGCACAAACATCTTCCTTGGCATGGACGACAAGGTGATCAGCCTGTAGCTCTTACATTCACTGTGCAGTCCCTTGCCCTCAAAGTGGATCACAATACCGTCCTTCCAGGCAGTTGGCAATGTTCCAGTTCTCCACACCAGGTGAAAGATGGCCAGAAGTGATTCCACTATGGGATCAATAGCACATTTTAGCAGCTCTGAGGGGATACCATCAGCACTGGCTGTGCATCAGTTTTTCAGTTTGCAAATGGCACTCTTCACTTCAACACTGGTGCATCAGTACAAGTGTCTGGGTCCGAAACCACAGTGGCTGCCAAATAATCCAGTTCTGAGCAAGCAGTGGCTGGAGGGTTGTTCAGGGTGCTGTGATAAAGTTTCACCCAGCATGAGAGAATGTCATCATCAGATTTACATGGATGGCCTTAGCTGTCATTCAGGATGCCATTTGTAGCAACTACCTCTTGACTGTTGAGGCTGAAGATTGCATGGAATTCTGGCTTTAAGCCTACCCTGGCTAAGCCAAGTTCAACTTCATCCACCACTTGGTTAGAACATGCCTCATGATCGCAAAGTGCCAGGGCGTTGAACTTTCACTTCAGCTGATTACGAGTGCACTTATCACCATGCTGGCGGACTGTGGCCTTCAATTTAATTGCCTGGAAGGCCTCCTCTGATGGCTATAGGTGACTAGAATTTCTATCATGGCAGATTGTCTGCTTGGCAGATTGGCGGAGGTGAACAGAGACCAGGCAACCTCAATGTCATCGGGTAGGTCGGTAAGGGCAAAGAATCTATTACTGATGTTGAAACAAAACCTATTGGCCTAACCTGACACGCGGAGAAGTGCATTGATGTCAAACTTCATCATCACAGAGGACTTACTTGCTTTTCAAAATGTCAGCACCATGTGGGCAACCACTCAGTGGTGATCCATGTTTGAGGCACATTCTGCCCCATGATATACTCTGCAGGAGGTGAAGAGACATCTGTCATGGGAGATGATGTGGTCCAACTCCTCATGAGTGATGCCATCGTGAGAGATCCAGGACATCTGGTGTATGCATCATCGCTTGAACCACAACCCGAGAATGGAGAGATTCTGTGAGGCACATAATGTGAGCAAATGGCAGGAGTTATCATTGAGTATACCTGAACCATAATGGCCAATGACCTGTTCAAGCCCAATTTGCAGGGATCTCACCCAGGATCATGAGCTTATCATGTGAAGGGATGGTGCATACTAGAGATTCCAATTGATCATAGAGGAATGATTTAGTCAAAGATCATTTCTGTCAGTGCATAGACTACTATGACACTGAGGTGACCATGCCGATGTTTAAAATGTGCAATAAGTGGTCAAGACAACATGGGCATCCAAGTTACCAAAGATGACTTGGCCTTGCCTCCTAGTAGTAATGCTACCCCACGTAAGTGGTTGGGACCACCAGACACAGAAGCAATGAATCTTCAATCTCATGGTGTCCATGATCTACCAGCCTTACTTCCATTAGGCCAGTGATTGATATGCTAAGACAGTCTCATGCAAAGTGACAACAACCTGATGACCCCATGTCTGTAAAGAGTTGCAACATTCCAGGTTAAATTTTTTTTGATGAATTGGCGGAGATCTCAGCAGCGATTAAGTGCATTGTCACGGTATACTGCACATGTGCCTGCTGACATCAGAGGACAAGCGTCCTAAGAGATGCTTTGGTGCAAGCATGTCACATTTGCGCTGGGGGAAGACAATGCCGGCAGGGTATCTGCAGCTGAGTGTAGGGCGTGGGCTTTAACCCTCATGCTGAGCACTAAGTTATTCATGTTGATCAAAAGCAAGAGCAAATGATTATCTCAAAGAATACCGTCTCCCATGAGGATGAGACAGAGGCACAGTAACACGAACCATTTCCTGGTCGACCAGTAATGGCATCATGCTCTGCGACCCGAGCTGTTGGGTCTCTCGGCAACTTCTTTTACCTCTGGTAGCTAGGTGCAGCTGCTGCCCTTTGTCTTCACCACCCATGTTAGCCATTATTTTCAGGGTTCTCATTGGACCTGTCCACTTCACATAATGCCCAAGACAATATTTCGGACCACCCTTCATCATTGATGGCATAGCTCCAACCAGTGATCCCCTACTTCAAATGTTATACCCCTCCACCATGATGCGGTAGAGTCACCAAACAGCCCAGTGGTCACCATAATCATTGTGAAACATTTGTATGGATAATATTTAAGTTATGTATCTATACTGGAAATTATGTTCTTAAAACCTTGAAGTTAAAGGCAGGTCACCAGGAGGTTGTGGTCAGGCGATTATCTCTGTCTGGTCATTGCATATTGTGTATCTCACAATGTAAATCTATTTGGATATGGAGCCACCAGCTAACTAAGCTTGCAAAATCAACAAGAGATCATGAAGTCTACAGGATGAACCACACAGCAGGAGGCTGCTCAATTTATGAATAAAGATCAAAGAACTATTTTGATATATCTAGGATTGCAATAAGACACCAAGTATCCCTTCACCAATGTGACATGCTGACAATATGTTATTGTCCTGAACGAGGGATCACAGCCTGGCCTGGCTGTAAGTGCTGGTGAGCAATACTATAAGACAGAAGAATATCTTGTTAATGATGTCTAGGTTCTAAAATGCATGTTGTGATTTTATTTTATAAGTAACCATTTGTTTCCAATGCTTTTACTTGCTTCTTCTCTGATCCCTATTCTTTAAGTAAACGTATACTTGTTGTCACTATAAATGTATCTTAGTGCTGTGTGTTAAGCAGACCAGTGATCTGAACTGGAACTCAGAAGCTGGGTGTACTGTTCCTTTGAGAGAAGTGAATCTGTGAATACAGTGAGTGTCCAGTGGATCAGGGGCTGGACACACCAGGGAGATGCTCAGAGTGCTCAAGGGTTGGAGTGTGCCAATGGCCAACCTGTTAGGGTGACCAGATGTCCCGATTTTTGGGTCTTTTTCTTGTATATGCCCCTATTACCCCCCACCCCCTGTCCCAATTTTTCACACTTGCTGTCTGGTCATCCTACAACCTGTATAGAGAGAAAGCGGGGCTTGCATATATCTGGGGGGGGGGGGCGGGGAATATGTGCTGCCTACTATGGCTGGTGAAGATGGGTAGCTGACACCTGGCAGGCACAGACAAGGCTTCCTCATGCTAAGGGCAGGTGGTAGTGAACAACCTGGACTCCTAGGAAGCACCACAGAAGTCCAATCTAAGCAGCCATAGAAAGGCAACCTGCAAATGAAAATGTATGTATGTATGGAACAGGATGCAAAAAGACATACGGTGTTTAAACAGATTGAGAGACGCATTAAGGATAAAAATACATTACAAATATGTGCCACATAAAGTTCTATTAGCACTGAGAAATAAAACCTGAACTTGTCTGGATAGTAAGAGGGAGATTATTGAGCAAGGTCAGATAGCAACAGATTGGATTAATAGAATAACCACCATAATAAAACCCAACAAGTTAAAGATTTGTATAGACTAAACACAAGTGCTACCCATAAGAACAGTTAGGAGGTAATGGATAAGTCACTCAAGTAATTTTGAAAAATTTAAGTGCCTGACTGGGGCTTGGGTTCCTAAGTCATTTAGATGCTTTTAGAAATTGTATCTTATGTCTAACTTTCAAAATACAATAGTATTTTCAGTTTTGGATGCAAGCCAAATGTTTTGGCAGGTCAGGCTCAACGTAGAAACTCAGTTCCTTCATCTCCCCTTTTGGTAAATACACATTTAAGTGATTTGTTTTCAGGACTGCCTCAGTAACCAAGATATACTGAGCATCATATTGCAAAGCTTTTGAAGATCTGAATGGAGTGGAAGTAACGTTTACTTGTAAGCGGAGAGGACAGTGATTGACACCACAATGAGAGACTGCATAATGTTGTGCAGCCTGCCAAAGAAAGTCGTGGCTCAGTGACAAAGGAGTTCCAATGGGTCTGAGAAATGTGGAAGCAATTGTATAAATGGAACAATCACAAAACAAGAAGGCCTTACAGAGAGATTCATAGACTCAGTCATAGACTTTAGATTATCACGATGGTTCCTTCTGATGTTAGTCAGACCTCCTGCACATTGCAGGTCACAGAATCTCGCCCACCCACATATCTAAATAAATGTACCTTTATCACAATTAAATTTTCCACTCAGAAGACTGCTTAGAAAGAGGAAAGTATTTTGGCATTTGAGAAAAAAAATGTCAAAGGCACCAGTATTGGAATATTTTGAGATTAAAGATCCTAAGATTTTGTCTGATGCATATTTACATGGGCTGAAGACTGCACCTAGCGACATATGCTTCCAAAGTACTGAACTAAGCCATTCAGACATGGTTCCAGATCAGTATTACAAGATGAATAATGTAGCTTAACTTCAATTGACTATGTTATCAGTTAACTGTTCTCAGCATTGTCTGAGCATAGCTGTTATCACTTTCTGGTCTACCATCTATATTTTTAGAAGAATTTTACAAATGTCTCTCAAGCTTCGCTGTGGTTATATATTCACAATTCATTTTAAGCACATATAATCACTCTTCTACCCTTGACTTCTCCACCCTCTCTTCCGTATTTGATTTTTCACCTGGAGCAATGATTTACACAAGCTACTCACTTGGGCCACTCAGAGGGTCCATCTCCTAATTGAGCAACATTGTTAAATTGAGGCTCTTGTTAAATAAGCTTCAATTTTCTGATGATAGTTGGACGTTTTAAATTCATTTTGTTTTACTTCAGATAGTTGTGGTCTGCTATTATTTTAAGGTTAGTGAAGATTACATTGAACCTGAGTTTATGCATTTATCTGATGTTAGTGGGCCATGTCATTAAATTAACCAATTTGTTAATCTGTGCAATAATTCATTAACTATAATATTAGATGGTAAGTCTTCCAGGCAACTTAATAACACACACACACAGACACCACCTTTTGGGCTTCCTCTTTTATAATAGTTTACTCACCAGCTGGACAAACTTTGCAGAAATCTGTCTTTAGCTAACTTGATAAAGTACGTTCCTCATGATGGTAAACTGGACTTCCCTAAATTGTCTTCCTACATTTCCCTAATAAAGGTAAATAGCCACAACTTTCAGCAGCTAGTTAATATTTTTTCTTTATTAGAAAGAGATCCTTCACCCTCATTTCCTAGTTTGGGCTCATGCTTGCACCAGGAAGTCTTTGCGAATTTCCTGTAATAAAGTTATCCGTTGTCATGATGAATTGCCCAGCCATATAACACCTCTCAGCACGAGATTTCTTATCCTGCTACGCCACCTGGAACAGTTGGCTCTTCCCCCCAATCATTTGTTGAAAATCACCCTTTGGTTCTTAACTAAACCACCCACTTCTTGAGCTGGTCTTGTCCTTCCTGAAGCTTGTACAAAATATTGTTGGCCGTTGTTACGCATAGTTCTCCCCGTCCCCATCTTTTAAGTAGCAGCATTGGAGTTGTTTAACTCGAGTCTTTACATAGTGTTTTCTGTCTTTGTCACTTTCCTTTCAACCTTCCAAGCACATTGCCCTGAACCTATGCCTTCCCATATCTCCATCCTCAGTTCAAACCACTTCAAGCAGCCTGTGCAACAAACGACTTTGATTTTTTTATTTTAAAACGTTTATGATGATCTTGCTGTAACCTGCAGCTAACTCGGCCGAGTCGTCTTGAGTTCTGTTTTCATTAGCTCAACGGCATTTGATAATTTGGGTGTTCTCAGCTGCCGCCACACCACCCAGTAAAAGAAGAAGGATGTCTGCTTGCTGATCCATAAGAGGCTGTCCTATGTAAGAGCTGAGCCGTAAGAAGTGGATGTTAATGATAGGAGCAAAAGAAGGGCATAAACAGAAGGGACTGAGTTTTGATTAGTGTTTATGAGCCACAAGGCGTGTTAATCCTTCCCTCCTCCCAAAACCAGCTACTTTTCAAGCTGGCAGACTAAGCAATTCAGAAATTCATAGCAAGTGACGTCAGTTGCAGGGTGGATCCCAAGACTACATCTGTGCCTACAACGCAGGGGGTTGGAAGGGTGCGCACAGATGTGAAAGAGGATAATTTCTCCATCACATCTGGATCATTTTCTTTTCACTTATCAGCATCTGGTGCACAAGTCATTGTCCTGAGTAATAGACTCAACTTGCATGGGGGTAGGGGGAGGAAGGAGGAGAGGTGAGATATCGGTCAGATCAGAGCCTAGCATGTACAGAAGTGCAGTGTAATACATCCACACGAGTTCTTGAGACAGGAGATTAAATCCCAGAGTTGGCATCAGGATCATCAGGAAACTAGACACACAAAATAAATCCGAGAGGATGTTTCCTCGCATGACTAGCGACCCCCCAGCGCCATCCCCTCACGGGGATGCAGACCTGGGAGAAGCAATAGTTGCAATGACTGAATAAGAGACAGATTTTCAATGGAGACTAGCAAAACTTCTGCTCAGTCTAACAGACTAAGAGAGCAGCAGACCCCGCCAGTAGAGAACATACATGGTGGAGCTTTCCCGGAGTGTCTTTTGACACAAGCCCGCAAGCAAGGCGCGCTATGCCCGCCAGAGCGCCGATGAATGAGGTGGGGGAAAATCCTAGCTGGACTAATGCGCCGTGGGGGCTTCCCGCCAAATATAACAAACACTGAACGCTGCAGTGGGATGCCATGCCCCAGCAACAGGATGTGCGCGAAGTGTCCAGGGCACTAGGCACTTCCACGGGAAGTCAAACAAGAAGCTCCCCCCAGGCCAGCACCTCAGTGCTGTCAGAACCAGAAGAGGAAGATGTAGAATAGCCCTGTCAGAAATCGCCTGGGGCGAACCTTCCCTCGGGCCAGGCAATCAGCGGGCGCTCCGCTTGGCTGAAGCCGGGCAGAGGGAATGGGCTCGGCTGCTGTTCAGTGCACTCCCCGCCCAGAGCCAGGCAGCACCCCCCAGTGCTCCACGGCAAGCACAACCCCCGGCCGGCAGCAGCCAGCCCTCTGCCCAGCTCTGCCCACAGCACGTTTCAATGCAGAATTGCCAGCGAGAAAAGAGGCTGTTAGTGAACGGGACAATCCGTCCTACCCTCAGTACCACACTACGCACGTACACCCCCACCCCTCGCGCTGGTTTCCACTGCTCTCCTCTGCAGTTCTCTACCTGCCAAAAATGGGGCCGTGGGACAATGCACGACTACAAGTCAGAGAGAAGCTGGAGGCTTTGGCACCTGGGGAGGGATACATAGGAGACAGTTTGGCGGTCAAAACTCGATGCCTCTGCTAAAGTGACCCACGGTGCAAGAGTTAGCAATGCTGACCTCGATACCATTTTCAATTTCAAATTCAACCACCAAGCACTGACTGGGGCAGTACCCACCTATTGGTTCCGGCTGGCAGTAGACAGTGTACCACTTTGCCCTGCATTCATATTTTCAAGGTGATTTTAGCAGCCATAAATGCTAGAGAGGTTCTATATTGGGAAAGCAAGACCTTCCCTTCTGAACTCCGTTCTGTAATAAGAGGGGTAGAGTCTGTAGCAAATTCTGCTCTGGGATATGCAAAAACCTGCTTAAAAGGTGTTCAAGGTTTTGTGTTTTGGCTTTTCTTTAAGTAAAATATTGTGCTTTTTATGTTACTGACAATCTAGTACTTCATGGATTTTCAGTGAACAGGCCTTTCATATATTTCAGAGACCCAGGCTGGTGCTATTTGTTAATTTACATGATTTGAAATGTACATTTGGCTTCTGCAACTGCAATTCTGTTCTTGGCATCTTTTTTCACACTGCTGCAGAGCATGGGAAGCTCTCAGACAGCTTGAGTGGTGAAACACCTCTGTTTCTGCTAATCCTCCTAGTCACAGGGTATAGGTCACACTCTGTAATGATGGAAATGGGCTGACACCCCGGAAAGAAGCTATGTTGGAGCTAAATTAAAATTCATATTCTTTCTCTCCAAAACAGCTAGGTGGCTTCTCCCCTCCTTCATTAGCAGCAAGACACCAAGATAGGGATATAATTATACAACAGCAAATCTGAAGAGGTGGGAGTGAGGTGAACATGAGAGACCATTATAAAATATCACTATAGGGAAAGCACCAGTATACCTCTCTCACATACGTATATTTGTCCTAAGGAAAACAAAAGTTCTACATTTAAAGCATCTGCAGTTACAAAAATGCCTTTCAGAGCAAATAAACACATACAGCAGAGATTATCATAACATTAACATGCCAGGCACCCCAAAGTAACAGGAAGAAAAATCCAGCATCAACCTTCACATTTAATTTAAACCACATCTAAGGGAAACCTGGGAAAATAGCTCCACTCACTGGGAATCCAAGACTGACAACATCAGGAAGCAATATTCCACATGCATTATTTATAGTTGCCATCTAATGAGAACTTATTTATAATGAAAAAGATAGTTACCCTGTATCATCAGAAATTACATTTTTTTGGTGAACTCTGGACATCTGGTAGTCCTGTGTTTTTTAAGGTGTCTCTTAAAAGGAAGGATGAGAGGTCAGTTGTTGAAAAAACAACAAACTGTTTTTAAAGAAGAAAGGAATGTGCCCAATCTGTTTAGTCTTCAGCATGACATGAATGTTTCCTTTGGGGGGAAGGTTAGGAAATCATGCTTCCTTGGGATCCACTAAGAAACCAACATATCTGGCATTTAAGTCTCTCCTTGCTGGGTTTGTAGCTCCAGCCTCTAGGGAACTCAGGTGCTGCTGACAATTAACTTTGATGAGCCAGCACGAGTTTCCTGAGGAGAAGGCTAATAGCTGGCAGCTGTGGGATTTCTGCAGGCATGAGATAGCATTTTAACCCTAAGCTTGCCAGTCACTGCACAAGGGCCAGCCACTATCAACAGGAGTCTGGTTATAATGGATCCTCAATCATTTTAAAAGGGGTAGAATATAAAAAAATAATTAATCAAGTGGTTGTGAGGGCAGCCTTCCTTAAGTGAAAATCATGACTAAACAGTAAGGCCTACACTTCCTTCCAGGCAGTCACCCTCCCATATGCTGATCCCTGGGAAAAGCAGAATATTCTTCTGGGTGTGGTGGAAGGGATGGATGGAGAAAAAGCTCTAAAAAGGAAATCAATAACTTTCTTACTTCCATCTGTCTAGGTACTTGCAAGGCACCATTACCATAGTATGTCAGGCTACGTCAACACTACCCGCCTGAATCGGCAGGTAGAAATCGATCTCTCGGGGATCGAATTATCGCATCTCGTCGGGACGCGACATTCGATCCCCGAATTGGCGCTTGTATTCCACCAGGGCAGGTAGGAGTAAGTGCCGTCGACGGGGGAGCCGCGGAGGTCGATTTGCCGCCGTCCTCACAGCGGGCTAAGTCGGCTCCGATACGTCGAATTCAGCTACGCTATTCGCGTAGCTGAATTTGCGTATTTTTAATTGACCCGAACCCCTCCCCCGTAGTGAGGACGTAGCTTCAGAGTGGCACAAACATTGATTTAGCCTCACCTTCCCTTGTGATATGGGGAAGTATTATTGTCCCTATTTTATAGATTGGGAACTGAGGCACTGATAGATAACATGGCTTGCCAAAAATCACACTGGAAGCCTGTGGCAGAGCTAAGAATTGAACTTTGAGCTCTTAAGGCCCAGGCTTGTGTCCTAAGCACAAGGCTATCATTCTTCATTGTACCTTAAGCCTGGAAAGAAGTCCACCCAAAACACTAATTTCTCACAATTGTTGAAGAATAGGTGTTCCACTGATACAGACTTGATAAACTGACAGTTTGTGATCTGTGCCAAGAATTACAATAGGATTTAGATTCAGACCAGGATGAATCATGTCCTGTCTACAGTTGTCAAGGTAACAGCAGCCTTAGGCTTCCTAGATACAGAGGGGCATTACTCCAGACACATCTCTTCAGGAGACACTTATTGCCTGGTTAATGCTTGCAATGATACACTTCACCGATGCTGTTCTGAGGATGTTCCATGTGATTGATTTTTCACGGAAAAGCAGCACCACTTTAAACCAATTCACAGTATCTATTAAATGGCCCAATTGCCATAAATGCTGGAGCTATCAACTGTAGACACATAGGAGCATGAACATGGAACAAGTGCATCTCCCAGCAAGAAAGCCCTCTGATCCCTGCCTTTGCATGTGACGCACAATGCCAAGTGTCACACGTTAGCTGGTTTCATCAGGCTCCCTGGAGCTTGCCATGATGTATGCAGGCAAGCTCCTCTAGATCAGCTCCTTGGTTGGGTAGAATCGCTGTGGATCAGAAGGCTAATAAGTAATTAACACATTTTCATACCCACTGTTTGGGTAATGCCTAGCTGTTGATTACTATCTGTGGGGAATGGGACCTCTGTGTGTGTGATCGTATGGATTGTGAGAGTATTCTGTGCCCTACCACCTGAGCAGGGATTACAGAAGACCCCACAGGAGGTTCCCAGCTACAGGAGGTAGTGATAGTCATGTCCACACCACCTCAGATGCCCAAACAGCAGCAAAGGAAATACCTCCTGCCCCGTCTGGCTGCATGAAGAATGCCCTTCCTTCCCCCTGCCTGAACAGCAGCAGTGGTAGCCAGGTTTCCCCTTCCCCCAATACCACCTGGGATTATTAAAAGGAAAAGTTTTTATTTATTGTGTCTTCGTCATTTTGGACAATAAAAAACAATCAATCAATCCACTTCCACTTTGGTTTCCGTTCACTTTCACTGTCAGATTCTCAATACTTCAGTATTTGGATATTAAAGAGTGCAGGGGAATATTTATGTGTTTAAAAATAACTGTTTACACTGAATTTTTTCTATCAGGTTTAGCTTTTTACAGCTTGTTTATACAAGATGTTAATGTTGGCCTAGATTTAAGTTGACAGTGTCTCTTTTATTTAAGGGTGGTTAATTCCACACTCTAATAAACTTAAACATACCTATAAATGTGCAAATGTCTCCTTTCTCACAACAGTGTTAGTTTAACTCAGGAGCCCCTGAGAAAAGGACAGTAAGTTCTGTCACAAAGTTGATACACTAAGGTATAAAGTAGATGCCATACTAGTGACTGGAGCACATTCTGAATGGTATTTCTCTGCTGTAATCAGGAGTTATTGTGTTTCCAGATAACATTACTTTGAATAGTCCCTTTCCCCCCCAGTCAAAATGAGTGCTGTAATACTAATAATACATTTTCTAAACTGCATAATGACACCAGGAATCATATATCTAGTGAGAGAAAGCAATACAAGTATATTAGAGCTAGGGGGAAATGTTCGACTAGGTAGAAAGAGCTGCTGGATACAGTCCTTGTTGCTCAAAATCTGTCAGTATTTGATTACTGCACACAGGATGAACTCCTTGGGATAAATATCTTTACATATATTGCCATCAGTATTAATAACATCATCTAGTGCTCATCATCAGTATCACAAAGGAGATCACTATTGTTATAATCAGTGTTTTACAGATGGGGAGACTGAGGCTGAGGCTCAGAGGTGAAGTGATTTGTCTGAGATCACGCCAGAACCAGGAATAGTACCTAGTTCTCCTGAAGTCCTAGGCCAGTGCCCAATCCACTATGCTATACAGCAAGGCTCGAGGGGAGAATGACGGGGGAGGTTGAATAGGTTAAAAGCAGGATTAGCTTCGTTTCCATCCAACTACATGGAAATTGGCAGGATACTGCCTCTCCAGTGCAGCCTGGTAAAATTGCCAGGTAAACATTAAGTTGTTGCCTTTGGTTACACAGTCCTAAACAGCACAGGTATTGGCTCCCTTTGGGCTGGGCTACACTCAAACATATACTGAAAGCAGGTTGAATTCACATCTTTTGTAATTTCAGTCACAGCATGGATGCTGTTTCTTTGGATTAAGTGTTGTATTTTGATTTAGCTTTCCAAAAATAAGAGTATTCACATCCTTGTCCCTAACATGTTAGCTGAACCTTTGAGGCTGGTTCCTGTCTCCTTGACCCTTTCTACACTGAAAGGGATGCACTGAAAGTTTCCCAGATCTGAGAACAAATTGGAAGGGGCCAAGCTTTACAGTGTGACAGTTTCTTATTTGAACCCACCAGCTCTCTCATCCCTGACTGTGTGTGACTCATCCTGTGTCCTTGCTCTGGGGTTCCAGCCCTCTTCAGCATTAGTGCAGAAGTGCTGGAGAGGTTCCAGTCATTTACAGGAATTATGTTTAAATTAAAATAAAAAGCTTTGATATAAAGGAAAATGGAAACCAAGGGAATGGAGAGTGAGGAGAAAGGCAAGTCAAAATCATGTCCACTATGAACGGAGTGATCTCCATATGCCAGCACCACCTCCACATTAATACCCCTCTTAATATCTCATCTCTTCCACGGAGTTGTGAGTTAATAGAAAAAAATATTACTCCAGCCTGTGCTTTTCTCCATGCATCCTGTTTGTTCTCTACTTTTTCCAGTTATATGTCCTTTGCAGGAACTTTTTGGATAGGGTCAAGTACATTGTATAATAACTATGTGTGGTAAAAATATTGTTTCTCAGAGATTTATGTAGTCTTGGTCTTTCTTTTATATCAGTGTTTTTATTTTTAACCATTTACAACTGAATGGTGCCAGTGAGAGAGACTTCAATATTTTATTAAAATACATACAGAACATATGCAAAATTAGAGGCAGCCTCTTTTTGAGGTTGCAGGATACATCATGCAGAAGCATTTGCCCAAGACTGGCAGTGCATAGTCTTGCAAATATTTGCATAAGTTACCCCCCACTTATACACAGCAAATACCATTACAGAACATGCTCCTCACATACAGTTACAAATACTGAGAAAAAGAAAGTTCTATTCTATACATGCTATCTGCATCCTTCTGGGAAGTCCCATTAATATCAAGGTTAAGGGTGTCTCAGCTGAGTAAACAATTGATGACAGAAAAGTGCACAATAGCCATGGAGTGTTCTCTCTAATCATTCCATGTATGTATACTGCATTTATTATCCAGGTAACTGAGCAAATGTCTGTTATCAGGGATGTGGTGCAATTTAGTTTTTGCAGAGTTGGTAATTTGTAGAAAACTTTGGACAACAAGTATATCATCATTCTTTCTACTTTGAATAATATACAAATAATAGGGGTCACTATAACCTCCATCCTTCCTCATCCTTTAACCAAGAAACTGTAAATGAGCATTACCTGCTCTCTCCAGAATCCTTTTTTTTTTAAATAAACAGAACCCTCCCCCACCCCCAACATACCATCAGCCACTGCTACTTCAATTGGGAATGGAAGTAAAGCCTTAGACAGAGCTTCTCAAATAGAAAGTAAACAAGTAAGGGGCTTCATAGCCTGTCATGTTCTGTTTGTTACACTCTAAACTCAAATTTGACATTGAATCCAAACTATGCTTACCAAAAACTAGTACATTTGTACATTAATACAATGCCAAAAACATGGCATTTCATGTGGCCACCTCACTATTTTTAAAAATCAATTTCCTACGGTTTTTTGGAAAGGATATCTACTGTCCAAGCTTTACAAAAAACATTACTTGGTCAGTGCGGATAGTGTTCTTGAGGCTGTATAAGACACAAAAATGCCTCAAAACACAAAGCTCAGGGGAAAATATAATTGCAAGCTCCTAAATATGGTGAAAACCTACTAGCTGGTTTTGGGAGGTATTAAGAGTCTACAACATCTGTTGAGGTTCCCAGTCTGGGAAGTATATACCCAATAAAAATTGCTTCTACTGCCAGTATAAATGAAGTCAATGGAGTTTCATATACTAGCCCTCCTTCGGAATCAGGCCTTTGGGTAACTTGAAAAAATATAAATTGGGGTAGCAGTGTCATTTACTGTCATGGTTTAGTTAGTAGTCACAATTCCCCCCCCCCCAAAAAAAAAATTATATATAAACCAACCCATGGAGTTTAAGGCAAGAGGGACCATTATATCATCTAGCCTGACCGCCTGTGTAATAAACGCTAAAGAATTTCATCCAGTTGCTCCAGCATTGAGTCAATAACTTGTGACTGGCTAAAGCAGTGGTCCCAAAACTGTGGGGTGCACCACTCTGCTCTTCCCCCTGCTCTTGCCCTCAGCCCAGTTCTGCCCTCATTCCCTCTTCACCCCCGGCCAGCTCCGCCTCTAACCCCAACTCCTCCTCCTTCCCTAGTTCTACCCTTCAACCAAAGCTCCTCTGCTGAGCCAACTGTGCAGTGATGGAGGGGGGGCATGGACACATTCCATTAATGGTATGGAGGAGGCGTGAGGAAAAGTTTGGGCACCACTGGGCACTGAGTCTGAATCTGAAAACTTCAAGAAGTGGAAACTCTACCTCTTCCCTTGGTAGTTTGTTCTAATTGTTTATCACTCTCACGGCTAAAAAATTGTGCCTTATTTCTAATTTGAATGCATCTGACTTCAGCATGTAGCCATTGGTTCTTGTTATGCCTTTCTCTGCAAGATTAAAGAGCCATTGAGTATTCAATATTTTTTCTCCTGTTGAATGTACTTCTACACTGTAGTCAAGCCACTTTTCCATCATCTTTTTGATAAATTAATCAGATTGAGCTTCTTAAGACTGTCACTGTAAGACACAGTTGCCAGCCCTTTAATCATTTTTGTGGCTCTTGTCTGCGCACTCTCCATTTTTTCAATATCCTTTTTAAAGGGTGGACACCAGAACTGAACTCAGTAATAAATGTGATATATAACAGCTAAATAGTATTAATCTTCTAAAGATATTAACTAATCCTCCATAACAGATCTGTGATGTCAGTAAGCCATAGGCCCATTTTACAGGTGGAAAAATGGAGGCACAGAGTTTAAGTGACTTGCTCAAGGCTACTGAGGAAGTATTAGAATAAAGATTCAATTTTAAGAATCCCTAGCTCCCAGCCCCGGTGTACAGACCAGTAGCCCATGCCTCATTCCTCATGCAGCTTTACTTTAGATGAGATTCTATGACCAGACAGGGTATATAAGCAATCTACTGACTGGTAGAGCAATTTTCTCTGTGGTAATTAATACAGTACTTATTAGATCCACCTTATGGTGAGAAGCAAAGGAATTTTGGAGTTGGGTAACCCATGTCCTTCCCCCCCCCCCATCCCCCAATTACCACTGAGCTGTCTGGCAGTAAAATACCCATCATCAGTGCTGGGCAAACCTCTTAGGGGTTGGTGTTTGGGTTCAATTCAGATAAGCTTGACAGAAGTTCCTTTATCCCTTTCTCATTCTCCTCACAACCTCCTGCCCCAAACAGGCCCTGAATACCTCCTACCTGCTGATGGCCTCTTGGATAGTGGCAGGGAGGCCAGTGGCTTATCATCCTCCTTCAGATGTCTCCAAGGTGACTTGATGGACCTGATCTACATTCGGTCTGGAGGCATCTTGAAATATCACGAGAACAGATTGTCTAATGGTGATGGTCCAAGTCCCACTGTTATCTGGATTTACACACAGTAGATGATAGGTTTTTCCCTAATTTAAAAACTAAATTTGATTTAAAAATTCAGATAGAGAAAAATCCAGAAGGAGGGGGAAACCAGCCAAGATAAAAATCTCAGCCTTTCTACTTTTTCCATCATAGGCAGGGGTAAGCAGCCACAGCAGTAGTGCCAGTGGGATAACAGAGTTACGTCTTTGCTGTCTTCACAATGTTAAGGATATGAGGAAACTATACCGATAGAGTTAGGTTCCAAATAACCATGTTTATTAACTATATACAAACATACAAGGCTTAGCTATGTAACATCAATATACTGCTACTCTGTTAGATTTCAGGGGCTTCTACTATAGAACAGAAGGAAGCCCACAACTATTTAAAGGGATACTACTCAATCCCTGTACACTACACATACTGAGAGAATATAGCCTGCCATTGTTCTGACTCTCTCGACACATATGCAACTACTACTCTCATTGTACTTCCAACTTCCAGGGGAATGCAGGGCATTGTGACATTGTTCTGAAAGAAAGAGCCACACTCTTCTCTATGTCTTTCCCTCATGTTCATCTAGTGATTGTACGTAGTAGCACCTTCTAGTGCATGCTACCTTTGATAACATACACTGTATTACTGTTCCCCTTCAAATTCCCATTTTCCTAAAAAAATGCTCACACTGAACTTGAGAAGGTTTGCATTCAGGTCCTTGCATACCAATTATAATGTATTTATTCTTCAAGCTGAATAGCTCCAATTCTAAATGTTTTAACCTTGGCCAACTTTTCATTCCATGACTGCAGGAATAAGGATTTATATAACCTCTAGTTACTTATTGCTTTTCAGCTGTGGGCATTCAGAGTTTATATTGGTGATTGTGGCTGTGTTCCAGCAATTGCTCCTTCTGCTTGACAACCATCCAACTCTATGGATGTTTTATATTTAGTTTTCTTTCAGTTCACTCTGTCAGATTCCTTGTTCACTTTTATGGTAATTGCTGTGCAAATTCTACAGTAGGTCGTTGTTTTCCTAAACGCATGCTCCCCTTCCTCCTCACAGAATCAAAGCATGGTTGAATCCCTCCATTTAGAAAGAAAAGAACATAAAATGGCCTTTTGCAGAAGGGCACAATGTTTTAAGAGAAACATTCAGAAAGTTATCATCTGCCCCACGCTGTAGAAGTCATAAGGTCACTACTAGAAATCTTGGGAGAAAGGTGCTAAAACCCAGGGGCAGGTACAGTGCTCCAGGGCTGATGACAAGCCTGTGCATGACACAAAAGACAAAGGGAATTCAAGCTTCAACCCAGAAGTACACATGAATACATTCTTTTATTTGAGTTTAGAGAACAAAATAATGCACAAAGAATGCCTATCCGAACTAGAAAAGCCCCACTGACTTCACACTCATAGTTGTCACCTACCACCTCACACTGGAACCCATACAAAGTATCAAACAATTACAACCTATATTTGATGGGGACCACATCCTGAAAGAAATCTTTCCCAAAGCCCCTCCTTTAGCCCTCAAACAACCTCCCAACCTTGCCAAGCTCACAACCGAGGCAAGCTCCTCACAGACCAGGACACACCTACTCAAAGTGGCACCAGTCCCTGCCACAACAAAACCTGCAGACATATCTCCACTGCTACAATGATCAACACTGCCGCAACACACCTTTCAAGATTCATGTGTCCTACACATGCTTATCACAACATGGATATTTATGTGGTGTATATCATCCAAATACCCCCACAACAACTACCTGGGTGAAGCCAGACAATCACTTCTCTCTTGAATGAACTCACACAGAAAAATGATAAAAGACAAACATTATATCGACTGTGGGTGAATACTGTTCATAAAGCAATCACTCCATATCTGATCTTTCAATACTTGTCCTCAAGGGAAATCTCCATAACACTTTCAAATGGTATCCCTGGGAACTTGGGCTTGATTTACACTGCCAACGTATGTTGGTGTAACTATGTGTGGAAATCCACACCCCTGAGCGGTGTCATTATACAAATAGTGGTGTAGACAGCACTATGTCAATGGGAGGGCTTCGCCTATCAACACAGCTACTGCCTCTGGAGGAGGTGGAGTACCTACACTGACAGGGGAGAAGCTGTCCCATTGCCATAGGAAGCGTCTTCAGTAAGCACTACAGCAGTTCCGCTGCAGCGCTGTAAGCGTAGACAATCCCCTAAACTCCTAACCTCTGCTAGACACAAAAAGCCATGGACTTAACAGGGACAGTGTTTTTATGGCTCATTACAGCAATTTCTAAGGCAGTACATTGCCTGCTACTCTTAATTACCCACTTCAAACACTTTATGCACAACAGTCTAATCCCCCACAAATGCTCATTTCATTTCAAGTGACCACCTCCAACGTGTATTACCCTTCTGCTTAACAATCTGACCCAATTTGTATTTAGCTCAGATACTCTGATTCTTTCCCCAGGACTGAAGAAGAGCTCCAGTGTAAGCTCAAAAGCTTGTACCTTCCATCAACAGAAGTTGGTCCAATAAAAAGATATTACCTCACCCACCTTGTCTCTAGTAACTGCACCAGAGAATTTAGCCTTTACCTATCAACAGAAGATTGATTCAGAAATCACTAACATTTCCATAATGCTTGACCTTGTTCATATCCACAAGCCAATACTAGGATGCTACACGTGTAGTTAGATTTTCATTAAAACACTTGGCTCTTTTTGCCCTTAATTCATTTGAAAGGTACAGTACTTGATTAAAAAGCTCCCTTACAAAAACAAGCAAAACAGCAAATCTGCAAAGTATGCTTAAGACCCTCCATTTTCGATCTAGGTGAAGAGTCACTTGGCTGAAGGCCATGGATTCTTCTCAGCTATTCTACTGACTTGTGTAAACATTTCTGTGCAGTTCACGACACTTACACTGACCAAGACTTCTTACCCCCAACCCTAGAAGTATCATTCACCCACTTACAAATCAGTTAGCTGAAGAGTTGTGCACAGTCACTTAAACAGAGTTCGGAATTGAAACCAAACCTTTAATATGACAGACCCAAATGTCATCCATTTTGCTATACTCCTTTTCAGAATCAATGTGCTCGCAGACACTGTCTGTTATCAATTTTTCTAGCCACGAGACCACACTTTGCCAGTGACTTAAACAAATGTTTAGGACACCACAATGGAATGTTGGTTGTCAGCATTCCTGGCTCTTGAAGCAAAGTATGTGTCATAGAATATCAGGGTTGGAAGGGACCTCAGGAAGTCATCTAGTCCAACCCCTTGCTCAAGGCAGGACCAATCCCCAGACAGATTTTAACCCCAGTTCCCTAAATGGCCCCCTCAAGGATTGAACTCACAACCCTGGGTTTAGCAGGCCAATGCACAACCCACTGAGCTATCCCTCCCCCCTCATGTCCTCTTCTACAGGCTACTCTCCATAGAGTACAACCTACTGCAGCTGCTAGTTATTGCTTTAACTCAAGAGGTAGAGCTCTGTGCTGTGGATCTGAAAGTCTGCTGTGGGCGGGTGGGAATAGTATGCGATCATATAATTACAGGCTGTTATGATGCATCTATATACAAGGGGGCTAACTTGGGGTCTCAGAGGAAAACTTTATTGCAGCATTTTCTAGATTTCAAGTGGTAGACTTTAGAGTCTTAATGTTTTTTAACATAGCTTTTTATACAAATATAGATACCCCCTCCTCTTAATTAAGCACTTACTGGCCATAGGGCATTCCTAATGAGCCTCAGAGCCAGTCATCTATAGCTCACCAGTTTGAAGTTCTGGCTCCAACATCACACACTCATCATCACACTTTGCAATAATAGGCAGACTGAACAGAGAGGCCAAGAACTGATTGGGCCATGGAGACTAACTATTTGTTACTTTTAGAGGAAGTTCCCCCCCACTTCTCACCAGGTCAGGGTTGAGGTGTGCCTGCAGGTCAGTGTAGGCGGGAAGCTTGCCCTGTCATAAACAAAACTTCTTCCCCTGGAGCTGTCTTTCTTGCTGCCTTTCACCAGTATTAAATCAACATTTTTAAAGCTGATGTTTATGATTATATGCAAATTAGCTAATTAAATATTTGTATATAATGTCACACTTGGAGCTTCATGAAACTCAGGCTCTTAGCATTATTTCGGAGGCCCAAGGTTGATCAGCAATTTTCCTTAAGAATTCTAGAGGCCTCTCTGACACCAGGTCTACACTCAAAGCTTTGTCAGCCTAGTTATGTCTGTCCAGGGTGAGAAACACACAAACACACACCCAGTGCCAAACATAGCTATGCTGGTAAAACCCTCAGCGTAGATGCAACTGCGTGGACAGAAGAGGGTGTCCGTCGACATAGATAAAGTCGTTCGGGGAGGTGACGTTACTACACCAGCAGAAAAACTCCTTTTGTCGGCATATACTGTGTCGACACCAAGGGGCTCTGCTGGTATAGCTGTACCACTGTAACTATATCAGCAGGGCCTGTGTAGCGCAGACTAACCCTGAGGTCAACAGGCAACAATGTAGAGGATTTCAAGAGGTCTATGGCTGACAGATTAGCCAGAAAACTACAACCAAAACAACGAGATCAGGAGGGAACCAAGTGAACCAAAGATACAATGTACAATAAAGGTGAGCTTGGTTGGTGCAGCTTCCCACATCTTACCTGCAAAACCAATGCAACTGGATTCTTTAAATGAATAAAGTACTGATAACATGGGCTTGACTAACAGCCTTAGGGTATGTCTACACTACGAGAGTAGTTCGATTTTACTTAAAGCGAATTTGTGGAACCGATATTACAAAGTCAAACGTGTGTATCCACACTAAGGACAGTAATTCGACTTTGTGAGTCCACACTAATGGGGCTAGCGTTGACATTGGAAGCGGTGCACTGTGGGCAGCTATCCTACAGTTCCCGCAGTCCCCGCTGCCCATTGGAATTCTGGGTCGAGCCCCCAATGCCTGCTGGGGCAAAAAATGTGTCGAGGGTGGTTTTGGGTAACTGTCGTCATTCAACCTCACTCCCGCCCTCCCTCCGTGAAAGCACCGGCGGGCAATCAGTTTGCGCACTTTTCTGGTGATTGACAGCGCGGACGCCACAGCACTGCGAGCATGGAGCCCGCTGCGATCATCGCTGCAGTTATGGCCATTGTCAACACCTCGCGCCTTATCCACCTTTTTCAGAAGCAGATGCTGAGAAATTGGGCGAGGAGGCTACGGCAGCGCGGTGAGGACATTAAGTCTGAGAGGGGCACAGACCTCTCACAAAGCACGGGACCCCGCGCCGTGAACATCATGGTGGCAATGGGTCATGTTGATGCTGTGGAACGGCGATTCTGGGCCCGGGAAACAAGCACGGACTGGTGGGACCGCATAGCGCTGCAGGTCTGGGATGAATCACAGTGGCTGCGAAACTTTCGGATGCGTAAGGGAACTTTCCTGGAACTTTGTGAGTTGCTGTCCCCTGCCCTGAAGCGCAAGTACACCCGGATGCGAGCAGCCCTGACTGTCCAGAAGCGAGTGGCCATAGCCCTCTGGAAGCTTGCAACGCCAGACAGCTACCAGTCAGTCGCGAACCAATTTGGAGTGGGCAAATCTACCGCGGGGGTTGCTGTGATGCAAGTAGCCAACGCAATCGTTGAGCTACTGCTCTCAAAGGTAGTGACCCTGGGAAACGTGCAGGTGATCGTAGATGGCTTCTCTGCGATGGGATTCCCAAACTGCAGTGGGGCTATAGATGGAACTCACATCCCTATCCTGGGACCGGACCACCAGGCCAGCCAGTACATTAACCGAAAGGGCTACTTTTCAATGGTGCTGCAAGCACTGGTGGACCATAGGGGACGTTTTACCAACATCAACGTCGGATGGCCGGGCAAGGTTCATGATGCTCGCGTTGTCAGGAACTCTGGTCTGTTTAGACGGCTGCAGGAAGGTATTTACTTCCCGGACCACAAAATAACTGTTGGGGATGTGGAGATGCCTATAGTGATCCTCGGGGACCCAGCCTACCCGCTAATGCCCTGGCTCATGAAGCCCTATACAGGCGCCCTGGACAGTGAAAAAGAACTCTTCAACTACCGGCTGAGCAAGTGCAGAATGGTGGTGGAGTGTGCTTTTGGACGTCTGAAGGGGAGATGGAGAAGCTTACTGACTCGCTCTGATCTCAGCGAAACCAATATCCCCATTGTTATTGCAGCTTGCTGTGTGCTCCACAATCTCTGTGAGAGCAAGGGGGAGACGTTTATGGCGGGGTGGGAGGTTGAGGCAAATCGCCTGGCTGCTGATTACGCCCAGCCAGACAGCCGGGCGATTAGAAGAGCCCAGCGGGATGCGCTGTGCATCCGGGAAGCTTTGAAAGCTAGGTTCCAGAGTGAGCAGGGTAACCTGTGACTATTAAGTTTGTTTAAACAGAAGCTGAACCTGCCGCCATTTCTTTACCCACTTAATGTTGACTATCCTCTCCAGTTACCAACCCCCTTGCCCCCCTTCCAACACACCTTTAAAAATAAAATAAATGAAACTTTGTTCATTAACACCGTTTTCTTTATTAAGGATTTCATGGTAAAGTGTTGAAACTGGGATGCAGACTGTGGTGGGGAGCGGGTGTAGTGATGGAAAGGACGCTTCTAAACTTGAGGAATGACAGGCTCCTGCTCCTAGAGCGGTCCGCAGTGGTGGACTGGTTGTTTCAACGGAGCCTGCCACCCCTCCTTTTCGGGACTCTGTGTGTGGGGGCTATGTAACTTTGTAGCGGGGGAGGGCAGTTACAGATCCCCTGCTGCGTGGCTCTGTCATCCAGGCTAAGGACCGCTGCATAAGATCTGTTTTTCGCCCTCCCCCGCCACAAACTCACATAGCCCCCCCCATACAGAACATGAAAACCACCTCCCAGACTGACCAGGGTGCCTAGTGACTGCAATGTGTGTGTGACCTTCTGCTGAACCTGCCCCTGTGTCTGTACCCTGGTAAAGGTGACTGTCCTCTCCAATTACCAACCCCCTTCCCCCCCTTCAAACACACTCTCCTCTAAAAGAACATGATGGAAACAGTAATTAACAGAAACATATTTTTTATTAACAACTACACAGTTAGGGGATGAAACTGGGATGGGGGCTTGGGTGAGGTGCTTTTGGAGTGAAGGAAAGGACTTATCAAATCTTTGGGAATGAGAGCCTTCTGCTACTTGAGCAGTCTGCAGGGGTGGAGTAACTGTTTTCACGGCCCCTGCCGCCCCTCCTTCTTGGGACTTTGGGTGAGGGGGGGATGGGACTTTGTGGCGGGGGAGGGCGGTTAGAGATAGAATGCAGCGGGGCTCTGTCCTCCTGCCTCCGGTCCTGCAGAACATCTACAAGGCGCCGGAGCGTGTCCATTTGCTCCCTCATTAGTCCAAGCAGCGTTTGAGTCGCCTGCTGGTCTTCCTGCCACCACCTGTCCTCCCGTTCGCTGTGTGATCGCTGGTATTGCGACATGTTCTCCCTCCACTGGGTCTGCTGTGCCGCCTCGGCTCGGGAGCAGCCCATAAGTTCTGAGAACATCTCGTCCCGTGTCCTTTGCTTTCGTCGCCTGATCTGCGCCAGCCTCTGGGAGGGGGATGCTGGGGTAGCTCGGGAGACACTCGCAGCTGTGGGATGGGAAAAAGGGAGTGAATTCCTCACAAAGATACAGTTTTGCGAACAATGAATATAGTCTTTCTCTGTGAACAAGATATTGCACAGTACCTATCACATGCACACTCAGTACAAGGTCGAATTTTCGGCCTTCCCATTGAGTGCCTGGTGTCTTGCTGTACAGATCACACAAGCGGGGCCGGACAACGGAATTCAGCTAGCAGGCAGACATGGTAAGCCGTAGACTTTTGGCTGCTTAAAGCTTAATTTATAGCAGTGCCCTCCTTTCACGTTCCAAGCAATGCTCCTAGCGTTGGCCAGTTCCTGCTGCCGGCAATCCAGCCAGCATGAACTCTGCCCCTGTCCCACCCCCCTCGCGGCTGTCCCCGGGAAAGATCCCTGCATGCTGCCCCTGTCCCGCCTCCACCGCGTGGCTGTAAACCACCAGTTACAGTTCTGTAAAGGAACAGGCAATCAGTCCCAATACTAACATTCCCCTAATTCAAAGCAGGTCACCATGAGTGATATCACTCTGATGAGGATTTCGGAGACAGAGAAAGACCGCATGCTACGTGAATGCCAGCAAACACCAGGGCCGTATGCCGCCATGCTTTGCGAGGCAATGATCCCGGAGTACTTGCTGCTAGCCTGGCGCGGAAAAGTTTCCTACCATGGAGGACGCAATAAGGCCGCTCTCCCCAGGAACCTGATGCAAAGACTTTCACAATACCTCCAGGAGAGCTTCGTGGAGATGTCCCAGGAGGATTTCTGCTCTATCCCCGGACATATTGACAGAATTTTCCAGTAGCTGCACTGGCAAGGACTAAAAACTAAAGCGCCTAGGGCAAACTAATCATGAAAAACCCATTGTTAAGATACCATTCCTATTCTGTTCAAAATAAATGTTTAAAACACTTACCTACTGATCCTTCCCCTGATTCACAGTCCGGGTTACCGCCTTGGGAGGGTTGGTAGGGGATCTCCGTGAGGGTGATGAAGAGATCCTGGCTGTCGGGGAAATCAGCATTGAAAGCGTTGTCGACTGCCTCGTCCTCCTCATCTCCTTCCTCCGCGAACATCTCCGAGGAAGCGGCCGTGGACAATACCCCATCGTCAGAGTCCATGGACAGTGGTGGGGTAGTGGTGGCGGCCGCACCTAGAATGGAATGCAGTGCCTTGTAGAAACGGCATGTCTGGGGCTGGGATCCGGAGCGTCCGTTTGACTCTTTGGTCTTCTGGTAGCCTTGTCTCAGCTCCTTGATTTTCACGCGGCACTGCATTGCATCCTGGCTGTATCCTCTCTCCGTCATGGCTTTTGAGATCTTCTCGTAGATCTTCACATTCCGTTTTTTCGATCACAGCTCCGAAAGCACGGACTCATCGCCCCACACAGCGATCAGATCCAAGACTTCCCGATCAGTCCATGCTGGGGCCCTCTTTCTATTCTGCAATTGCATGGTCACCTCTGCTGGAGAGCTCTGCATCGTTGCCAGTGCTGCTGAGCTCGCCACAATGTCCAAACAGGAAATGAGATTCAAACTGGCCAGACAGGAAAAGGAATTCAAATTTTCCCGGGGCTTTTCCTGTGTGGCTGGTGGCTGGTCAGAGCATCCGAGCTTGGACTGCTGTCCAGAGCGTCAACAGAGTGGTGCACTGTGGGATAGCTCCCGGAGCTATTAGCGTCGAATTCCATCCACACCTACCCTAATTCAACATGGCCATGTCGAATTTAGCGCTACTCCCCTCGTCGGGGAGGAGTAGAGAAATCGATTTAAAGAGACCTCTATGTCGAAATAAATAGCTTTGTTGTGTGGACGGGTGCAGGGTTAATTCGAGTTAACGCTGCTAAATTCGACATAACCTCCTAGTGTAGACCAGGCCTTAGAGACTAAAGCCCTCTATTTCCGTAGGACAGAGAAGGCATAGGTGGCAGCACTGCACGCTTGCCCAAACCACTCCCCTTCATCCATCTGTCTCAAAAAGCAGTGGCAATTAGGGAAAAAAATTTAAACTGTACAATTGTGAAGAACATTTTAAGCATCTGCCAAGTTTCTTTCTGATTTCTATGGTCCCTAATTATAAGTTAGGCTACTTGCCACCCCACCTGTGATCTTAATTCAGGTTGAAATACAAAGCCTCCTGGGATCTATGGTGGTTGTTTTGTGTTTATTTTTTAATCCATCATTTTAAGCTGGTAAACCTCTGTGAAAGCAGAGTAGAAGTTACATTGGCATGTACATTCCTCGGAGGTACACATTGCTGAAGGATCTAGATACACAAAAGATATAATAAACATGCTTTCAAATAGTCAAAATTTAGAAATAGCATGAAGTTCACCCTCCCAGTTTGACTCTTAAAAATTAAAAATAAATGTAATAAAAAATAGAAAATCTCTATTTTATGGTGTGGGGCATTTGGTTTACTAAAGTTTGAGGTAGTTAAATTGCAAAAACTCAGAATTAACTCAAATTTACACAGGATAATTGAGAAAGTAAACAATATTGATTTTAATTCAACAACTTCTTTCCATCAAGGACAGAGAGAAACAAGTCTTGAATCTTTTTGATTGAATCAATTTCATGTAATTAGCCTTGAAACACATTTCTTTAGGCATAGATAGCATGGTAGGTTGGGAATGCAAGGCTGTAAAGCCTAGACATATTTTAGTGAAAGGCACTTTTATAATGGTCATGCAATATAAAAATATATATTTCCTTCATTATGGACCTCATCACCTCTGCATGTGTATTTAAACACATATAACCTTGATCTCTTCAAAGTCAGTCTTTTACATAAAACTGTACCATAAAAATACCTTCAGAAATTGTACAAAATATCTATAAAAAGCATTTAGGAAAACTTATGCCTAGGACTGTCAAATTTGCTGAGTCTCAGAAACAAATGCTTTTGCACATCTCTTTAAATATGTAGGACTAGAATCCGTGTTGTCTCCTTCTGACCTTGAGAAGAGGACAGAAATGTCACAGAGCATTACTTACAAGGCGATTTAGCTTCACCAAAAAAATGTTTATTTCTTTGGTGAGCAGTTAAAAAAATCCAGCAAAAATAATAGACCATGTACAAAGAGCTTTAACAGGGGGGGCGGGGGAGAGAGTCTTTGAGCATAGCAAAAATAATTGTGCAAACTGAAAGAATGATGCTTCCCTGTTCCAGTGAACTACATACAGTACAAAGGAACCATTGAAGCAGTATACTACATCTCTGGGTTTTCATCATGTAGCAAAAAGACAAACAAAAAAGAACAAAACCAACAACTCCAAACAAAAGAAACTTTGTGAAGGTGACCTCATTTATTTGGATCTTCAGAAAGCTTTTGATAAGGTCTCTTATAAAAGACCATCAGGGAAAATAAACAAGTCAGGACACTTCCATTTACCTCATGGTCATGGATTAAAAATTATAAAGTGACAGGAAACAGAGTAGCAGGTGAATACCTAACTGTTCAGAGGACAGAGAGGTTAATAACTAGGTGCCCGAGGGGTTAGTGTTCAGACAAGGGCTATTTCATATATTTATTAATGAATTGGAGGAGTAGTCAGCGAATTAATGAAACTTTCTGATGATACCAAGTTTTTTCACTTAGTAAAAAGTATGTGGAACTGTGACAAAATCCAGCAAGATATGTTAAGGGATTGGGCAGCAGGATGGCAGATGAAATTCAGCTTGGATACAATTACAGTAATGCACATGAGCAGAAACAGTCAAACTTCCCATACATGCTGATGAGCTTCGGATTTTCAGAATCACCTGAAACAAGAGACTTGGAGTTAGTGTAATACTTAACATGCCTGATATTGAGTTGCCTGTTCAAATGGAGTTACAGATGCTGAGGCACATGCAGGATTAGGTCCTAAATGAAGATTTCTTCCAAGCATGTGGTGGCAAATAAGATGCTTACGTTAATTTAAGGTGGGACAGAAACCAATGTGATGATGGCTAAAGTCAAAAGTAATGTGTAGCTCACTGTTATGCTTTCACATAGCAGGAGAATAAGGGCGAATCAAGGAATATTACAGAATGAAATTTGATAGATCTATTCAAAGGCAACAAAAGCTTGAACCTAATGGGCTTTGAGGGTTTTAGAACCTATTTTGGGTTCACAGAATAAGATTGCGTTTGTAACCTTTTAATAATAAAACATACATCCAACCCCCTTCCCCCCCCCCCACACACACAGGTACATCCAAAAGCTCTAGAATACAATTTACTGAAATACAAATGTAAAGGATGGAACAGCAAAAAGGCAACTTTTGCAAAGTAAAAGTCCTCTATTCTATAAGGAAAGATCCAGCCATTTCAAGACTGCCAAAACAATCACATTCTAATACTAACGGGGGCTGTGTTGCCAACTCTTGTAATTTGACTGTACATTTGCTGTATTTGGTGTTTTTCTTAAATCTTAGCTTTCATTAAAAAAAGGTTTCTAGCCATCAGGGTAGGGTGACCACATGTCCAAATTTTATAGAGACAGTCCCAATATTTGGGGCTTTTTCTTATATAGATGCCTATTGCCCCCCACGCCCATCCTGAGTTTTCACACTTGCTATTTGGTAACCCTACCTCCGGGATATGGAAAAAAGCCTGAAAATGCTATCTCAGGGCATCCTAACGGCTCAGAAACCAGCCAAGGGAAAACAACCCAAAATTTATTACTAAAAAAACCTAAACTCATGATTTTTAAGCCAGCCAGTCACATAATTTTTGATGGCTCAAGGGCAAGGAGGCAAGCACTGGACTGGGACTCAGGAGACCTAGGCTCTAGGGGCACCGCCAGGTCTGTGCCAAGCTCAGCTCCTGCCTTCCAGCCCGGGCACAATGTCACTCCCCATCCCTGAGAGGGGACATAGGCTGCAGGAAGTGGGGTGATACTGGGCAGGTGCCTGGGTAGGGGTGGGTGGAGGGGAGTCCTGTTGCAGGATCCAGCCCCACAGCAGCATTGAGGAGCAACAGCACTGGCTGACACTCACGTTTGACCCCCCCAGTCACTCCATCATGATGGGGGAGGGGGGAAAAGGGGAAGCCAAAATTAAGTGAGTAGCTGAGAAACATGGCGCATGACAATCACAGAACCATTCAGGTGTGGCCCCATGGCCCCTCCATCACACCAACATTTTGCACCTCAGTTTCTCCATCTGTAAAAGGCTAATCATATTGACCTGCATCTACTGATGAAAAGCAATATCTAAGAGCTAGGTATTATTATTATTAGCATTAATGCTGAGTGGGATTTATCATCAGTGCTCAGAACTGACCTAGCTCAATTCCTGTTGAAGTCAAGGGTGAAATTCCCATGGACTTCAACGGAGCAGAGTTTGGCTAATCCTGAGCACTTGTGGAAAGCCCATCTTTTCCAATGTATAATGGGGCCAACTTATGTTCCCTCATCATTTAAAGATATATATTTTAATGGGAGCCTAAGTTATTTATTAGAGATTCAAGACACATACTCCCCAAAATAGGCTCGCACAGTGGGTACCCTATACATGGTGCATAAATGTACAAACTGTAATTTAGTAGAATCTCTCTGTATTCCTTTTTTCAGCCTTCATTTGGTTTTCATGCTCAGTTTCAGTTTTCACTTTATATTTATTGGATTTTGCCCTGTAGTCATTTTTAAAAAATCATTTCTCCTATCCAGAACATGATCCTTGTCATGTGAAAGAGCAAACAAAACTTTTGAACCTAAAATGCATAAGCAATTTTGAAAGTAGGCAAAACAAGTTGGCCTATTCCAACCCCATCTCCTAATAAGCCCCCTCACATAAACAGCAGGAATCACAAAGTTCAGGAAGACACCAGTAATATCTGATCATTTATTGAGCCTAGACTGTGACCTCCTCAAAATATGTATACATGGAATATAAACAAAATACCTTAAAGAAATTAAACATTTTATTCTGAAGGAGTTAATATATGCCCCAACAAACATCACATCTCATCTTCCATGTTTCTCAAATCATTGGTGTAACAGTCTATACATGTTTGGCATTGCAAAATTCATCCTTTCCCTTTCCTCTCCATTCCCATCTCTAAACTGTTGTCCATGACTTACTTGCCTCTCACCTTTTTACCATTTCTATTATCATAGCATCTAGGAGCCCCAGCCATGGACCAGGACCCCATTGTGCTAGGTGCTGTACAAACAAACAGAATAAAAAGATGGTCCCTGCCCCAAGGAGTTTACAATCTAAGTACAAGACAAGAGGCAACAGGTGGGTGCAGACCAATGGCCAAGTACAAGGTGTCAGCATGACAGGCAGTAGCCTCAGCACACCAGCAGCCCAACCATTGTCACGTTTTTTGTACGGCATCACAGCAAAGGAGAGTTTTGAGGAGGGTTTGAACATGGATAATGAGGTAGTTTGTGGGATGTTTCTGGGGCATTCCTCCTAAGTGTGAGGGGGAGCATGGGAGAAAGCATAAAGGTGCTCGTGACTACTATGTTGACTGCCGCATCATCATTCTTCTCCTCACCTCTCCTCCCCACGTCTCCTCCCCCTGTCCAATCTGTCTGAAATGTTGATTTGAAAATTATTGTACTCTCCTGCCCAATGGCTATGTCACTCTGCCCCTTGAAACACTTCAGTGGCTCTTTCTTCTTCCACACCACATTCAAACCTTTCATCATCATCTTCAAGACTCTCCACAGTGATGCTCTGGCTGCATCAAAATTCATCTTCTAGAACTCCTCCTACACCCCACCTGTATTCATCCTCTATTTCCTCCTCACACTTATGCCTTGTCTCTTGCCATGCCTTGTGCCTCCTTCCTTCAGATCCGTACGTGCACTGACTTTCACCAGTAATTTCTGTTTGAGCCTTTCCTTTTACCACATCTATCATGCTCATGATAAGGTTTATAAAATAAAACAAAAGCAAGAGACCAGGAAGTTAACACAGCAGTGCAATTGAGCAATACAAAGACATCATGTATTAAAAGAATGCTCCCTCAAGACCTTACCTCGTCTATCCTTTATCCTCCCTGCTCTGCCCCAATAGGTCATTGTTTTCACTTGCATTAGCTGCATAAGTTAGACTGTAAGGACCTTAGGGGAAGATCCTTTCTTAGATAGGAAAAGTTCCATGAACACCTGTGGCACTGTGTAAATTAATTACAATATTGCCTTCAAAAATATGTAGGTTTTTTCATTCATAATTTCAATTTTGCAAGGAAATCTGCTACAGAAGTCCAAATAAAGACTTTAATAAGGGGGTTAAATTTAAAATATGTTACATTTAAACAAACTTTTATTGATCATTTGTTTTTTCCCCATTTGCTAATCTCCCCCTCCCCCCGCTCTCCATCCCTTAATCAGGAATTTCAACCATGCCCATCATCTTAATATCTTGGCAGGAACTCAGCACAAGGAATGCTATTTTCAAAAGTGCTCAGCATTGATTAAAGTCTGCTCCCATCAAAGTCAATGGGAAAACTCCATTGGCTTTAATGGAAACAAAGTTAGGCTAACACTGACTGCATCTGAAAATCCTACCTTAAGGTTCACAGCAGGTTTCAGATTCACAGATTCCAAGGCCAAGAGGGACCATTGTCATCATCTAGTCTGATTTTCTTTATAACACAGACTATAGGACTTCCCTGAATTAATTCCTATTTGAATTAGAGCATACCTTTAAAAAAAAGTCTAATCTTGACTGATCAGTAGTGATTTTATGTTACCTTCCAGGTCATTGCTAAAAATAGGCCAAGAACCAATTCCTGTGGGACCCCAAAAGGCACACACCCTCTCAATGATGATTCATTGTTTACAATTACATTTTGAGACCAATAGTTAGCCACTTTTAATCTATTTAATGTGTGTCATGTTAATTTTATATCATTCTAGTTTTTTAATCAAAATGTTGTGCAATACCAAGTCAAATGCCTTACAGGAGTCTAAGTATACTACCTCAATACTATTACCTTTATCAACCAAACCTGTAATCTCATTAAAATAAAAAGATATCAAGTTAGTTTGACAGGATATATTTTCCATAAGCCCATGTTGATTGGCATTAATTATATTACCCTCCTTTAATTCTTACTAATCCGCCACAAGGAGGCCTACTTTTTGCCAGACTGTAGATTCAGCTCCATTTTCTTGTCTCGACATTAAGGACAGTATTTTCAAAAGAGATTAGCTGCCAGCTGTCCTTTTTATTCTTTTTGGAACTCTGGTCACTTACTCAGGTGTCTAAATGGGAGCTGAGCTCTTTAGAAAAGCTGTGGGTTTGTACTAGGGTTAACTCATCTCCAGCTCCTTTCCTCAACTTGTGCTTGTGAAGAAATCAGGATGGCGAATTTGGGACCATGCCCAGTAAACACCAGCCTGTTAAACACAGAAGAAGAAGCTGGGCTGTGAGGGTACTAGCTCTTAACTCAAATACATAAACTGTAGCAAAGGGAATGAAGAAAATGACTGATCATGTCAATAGCTTTTTGTTTAAATATTCTCTTTATTCAAGTTAGCTCCAGTGTGAACTTCTCCCCCTTCCTCCCTTCTCTTCCCCACTTTAGCTCTTTTATCAAGTATTCCCCTAAGGAAAGATTTCTTTATTACCTAAATCAATATTCATTGAAATGGACTTAACAATGTAACAGGCCTGGATGTCTACTATTAATATTAGATAAGATAGCTATTCTGTTAGACATGTTTTCATTGGTTATTTGTTTGCAAAGGTTTGTGCTCACGGCTTAGATTGATACAGTAAAAGCCATACCAACTCTAACGAGACTAATCAATTAAGGTGGGCTATTATCAGCAGGAGAAAAAAAACTTGTAGTGATAATCAGGATGGCCCATTTCAAACAGTTGACAAGAAGGTGTGAGTAACCGTAGGGAAAAAATTAGCATGGGGAAATAGTTTTTAGTTTGTGTAATGACCCATCCACTCCCAGTCTTTATTCAAGCCTAATTTAATGGTGTCCAGTTTGCAAATTAATTCCAATTCTGCAGTTTCTCGTTGGAGTCTGTTTTTGAAGTTGAAGAATTGCAACTTTTAGGACAGGACAGTCTCTACGCAAAAGAATAAATGGACACAAATCAGACATCAAGAATTATAACATTCAAAAACCAGTCGGAGAACACTTCAACCTCCCTGGACACTCAATTACAGACCTAAAAGTCGCAATTCTTCAACAAAAAAACCCTTCAAAAACAGACTCCAATGAAAAACCCAACCCCCTGCCCTGAGTCCCCTCCTGCACTTCAACTCCCTCCCTTCATTGGTAAGTATAACTCTTAGTTAACTGGAATTTTTAACTAACCGGCACCCTGCATTTCCCCAACATGCCGGATAACAAAGCTTTTACTGTACCTAGATGGATTTATTTTTCTGGCAGGTTTATTCCATAATACCATCAGCTACCTAGCAAGCTTCACTGGACTGCAGGCCTGTGGGACAGAAAATTGCTTTATTTAGTTAGTAATTATAGTCTGTTTTCTTTTTTAGCATTAAGTGTCTCCTTCCAACCTCTATCCTTAGCCTGAAGCTTATCTCGGCTTCTGAGAGTTTGGCACAAATAGACGTAAATCACAACTGCTCATTACATCAACCTGGACTTATTCGAATTTGAGAAACAAATTAAGGGGAAAATCTCAATGGGACTTAGGTTTTATTAAAATGTCACTTCCCCCGCATCTCAGATAAAGAAAAAAAAAACTTATCACAGACTTATGAAACTGTATATCTGCTTCCAGGTTTTTATGAAAGGCTCCTGTTCATAGTTATTAAATTTGGCTAGTCTCATTCATATGTTCTAAGCAAAATGCAGTGAATGGAACATATGAATGGATGGAAAGCTATAAGTGGTTTTAGCGCATCTGTTGCTAATACTAATAATTTATCAGAGAAATAATTTGTTAAAGCAAGAACCAATAATAAAATAAAATACCTAGCTCTTAGATACATCCATATTATATTACACAACAGTAAATATCTGAATAAAGCAAATGAGCTTTCAAGATGCTGAGAACTATTAGCTCTCACTGCTGTCAATGGGATGCACAGGACCTAGCAGGATTGTATAAAGCCTTCTGGGAGAGTGGGTATTTTTGACAGTTATATAATAAAGTGACCCAGTGTACAGTGAGGAATCAAAGACAGGATATTCACAAACACACAATTTCAGGCTATTCTACCTCTCTGAGTAAGAACCCTCTTTAAATAATAATAAATAATGTATTTACTGCTGTAGCCCTGAGGCACACATTCACAGTTCCAGAGGGACAGAAGAGATGGAGAATCATTGTAAAGCTTCTTGAACAATTCCTGTTTTGTTACAAGGGCAAAGCAAGGTTAGTTCCATGGCAGAAAAAGGGTATTGACTAATTTGCACAGAGCTCATCATTTGTATTTGTACATAGCCATGCATAATGTTATACCAAATAGCAGGTTTCCTGCTCCAGATGGCTTTCTTGTGTGAGAGGCCCAAGTGAGCACAGTACAATACAGAAATGGCATGGCACTGTAGTTGACATGCATCACAGAACAGGTGGGCATCAAGGCGGAAGATAAAAATAGTGAGATTTTACCAAGATAGCTGAGTATGAGGGAAAAGTCTATAAGAGAGCATGGTGATGGAGAGGGGATGAGGAAGACAATGGTTAAAAGGGAGATTATTATATGGTTCTTCCCAGTCCTCTTTACCCACTGAGCCACCTTTTGGAGATGATGTTACAGGAACGCTTTTCTGTATGGATGTGCTTCATGGCTCCTGGCTGTTGTCTGGGCATTTGTCAGCATTTTCTCAAAAAGGTTTTTTAAATAGCATGAGGAAAAAGTTACCACTGTACTAAGAATGTGTAATTAAGAATATAAGAACATTAGAAGGGCCATACTGGGTCAGACCAAAGGTTCATCTAGCCCAGTATCCTGTCTTCCAACAGTGGCCAATGCCAGGTGCCCCAGAGGGAATGAACAGAACAGGCAATCATTAAGTGATCCATCCCCTGTCGCCCATTCCCCGCTTCTGGCAAACAGAGGCTAGTGACACCATTCCTGCCCATCCTAGCTAATAGCCATTGATGGACCTATCCTCCATGAACTTTCTAGTTCTTTTTTGAACCCTGTTATACTCTTGGTCTTCACAACATCCTCTAGCAAAGAGTTCCATGAGTTGGCTGTTCCTTAGAAGCACTAGTCGGGCCTTCATCCTGAGAACACATGTGTCTAACTTATGGGAGTAGGCCCATTGAGGTGAATGGGATTATTCATGTGAATACATTTACACACATGGTAGGATCAAGGCCTTAATGTATACATTTTTGATAGCCATCAGATCTGTTTAATCTACTCAAAGAAAAACATCAATGGAAAAAAACTAATCAAAACTAAATCTTGCTCCCTTCTTGTCCACAAAAACTTGTAGCTTGAGTCATTTGTTTCAGAGTGAGTTTTAGAGGTTAGAATTGTTTAATTACTAGATTAAAATTATGATTTGGAAATGATGAAATTTTTATGAGGATTTCTTTAGAATGCTAGTTTGATATACCCTTTAAATGAATAGTAGCTTATTCAAGGCAAAGAGGGTAAAGCCATAGCTTCTTGCCTCCTTGACTTAGGTTTAAAATTAGTCACAGAATGTGCTAAAAACCAAAAGGTTATTGGGCTTGTTTGAAGAATTTCTTGGTGAAAAAATTGATTTTTCACAGAACATGCCAAGGACTTTATGTTTAACTTCCCTTTTCATGCTGTTGTACAACAAGAAATATGCAGGGGGGAAATGTATAGTTTAATATTGGCTGGGTGGCCATACATGGACCTAGTGGTCTGTTGAATTGGTTCTGAGTGATTCATGACCAGAGAGAGAAACTTCAGCCACTCCTTGAGGCAGAGACTGAACCCTGAAATTCAACAATGGGGGGCGGGGGGAAGACTGCTGAACTGGTACATAACCCCACTGAAGCCTTTAGAGGGGCTCTGCCTGGGCACAGCAATTATCCTGTAGGCGTGAGGGCTATGCTTTTCTCCCATTCCTTTTCCACGTAATTGGTTCGTAATATTTATAAATTGTGGCCTTTGCAGTACTGTTAATGTGAAGTGTTCAAAAATCATGTGTCCAGCCCCCAGAATCAAGAGATTAACTTAGAAATTGAGAGATTTTAAAAAATAATACATTTGGGGGCCTTTTTATTTGCCTTCTGTTTTTAAGTCTTTAGAGGTCACATTGTCAAGCTTTTCTCTGCAGCCACAAGGGCTAGCAATTGTTTTTTAAAAGGAAAGCTGACATTCTCATGGAATCCCATGACTCCAGAAGCTCAGGCTCTAAGAGAAACCCCAACTATCATGAGACTCCTGATTAAATTGAAAGTGTTGGCATCACTAGCTTTGTATTATAGAATATATTGTGTGAGGTGTCTTTCTGCAGGTTTGTCCTGGGCATTTGGTGTACTAAGAGCAGTATTTTACCAACTAACCTGTGCGTTCTTTGCGACCAAATAATGTGCATTTTGAAGTTTGATTAAGGTGGAAGATTGCTTGTTTTTAAACTTTTAAAACTTAAGTTATTCTTAATGAGAGATGATGTGCTTAATGAGTTTGATCTTCACAAAAATTCTTGTATTCCAAATTTTCACATATTGAATATTGTTGTTGTGGAATGTGCTGCTTATATCCCATGACAGAGTTCCTAACTGTCTAAAAATTGGATGATTTTCCACCCCCGCGCCCTCCCCCCACCCCCTTTTTTTTTTTAATATGACTCACCTCTTTATGTCTGGCTATTTTTATGCAGTCTTATCTTTAATTATAAAATAGCTGAAAAGAAACAATTAGCAATTGCTTCACAGGATATTTTCTCAATACAAATGTCATCATTTAAGGTAATAAGTTTAAAGTGTTTAAACTATCTTGATTTACTCTATCCTGAGCTTGTAGAAAATGAATGCACGCTATTCATCTCAGAAATTTAACTTTTAGTGAAAGACAAATTGCACTCTTTTCCACGGCAGCCTACACAAAACCATTCTCTTTTCAAGATTTCAAATGGTTCTTGTCCTTGACTGTAATTTTAAAATCCTTTAGAACTTCTCCGTGCTGTGTTTTAGAATGCAGTACCGAACTATAGACTCTAAAAGGTTCAGAATGCCCTTTAAATATCAGTGTCTACGATGTAACCCCAAACTTCACAGCAGCAAAGATGAACCACTTACCTATAACCAAGCTACATAAATTCATAAAGTAAGTTGCAATATGTAGTTTGATGATGGAACTCAGGGTCTGTATATTGCTATATAACTGGTTTAGTACACTTATTTTGGCAGTAACAGAAACAGAGGGGAATGCAAGCCAAAGTCTGTCTTGTAACATTATTTGTTAATCTGCTGCGTTATCATGCTTCCTGGACTCGGAAGCACACATTTGCTAGTTTTATTTTCCCTATGACTGGACACTATCTTAAATTCATATCTGCTTCATCTGTGATGCTCTGCAACACTGTGGTTAGAGCATAATGAAAACAAGCTTTCACACAACCTAACCAGTGCAGAATCTTCTATTGTAACTAGTTTTACTAGAACTGACTGAAAACGATTATCGCAATTGGCTAAGAGCCCACGAACTGCAGTCATGACCAGAAAAACATTAAGACAACTGAACCTCATCGTGGAAGGAAAGTTGCTGAGTAGGGGATTTTTTTTAATGCAATATTAGCAAATTATAGTGAAAGTAGCTAATATTTAGTGTGTAAGTAACATGCAGCTTTGGAAGTAAGATTCCATAGTAAACCTGGGTAGGAGGAAAGAAATCTAAGAGAGGTAGGTGAGTATGTGCCTGCATGTAATAGAAATGACTACAATTTGTGGCACAATATAAAAATTACAATAAGCCGCACAAGAGAGATCATGAACTACAGCGATAATAGAAACACCCCTATAATTCTTACTATTTTTCTCTAACCAGTTCCATTACAAAACACATTTCTCAGAGGTTTATAACTCAGCCATAAAATTTTGCTGGGAAATTCAGACACTTTTTGTGCACCAGTATAACCTACTGTACAGCAGGGTCAAATCTGAAGGCCACTGTAGTGGACAGTTCTGGGATTCCAAGGATCTTCATATTGACAGAGAAGACTGCAAGCATCTGTGGTTAGATGTTTGGCTGTGTGTGTGTGTGTGCGCGCGTGTATTTTTCCTGTATGCTGCCCCAGCTTTGTACAGACAGACAGCATAGCAGACCTCAAGCGAACCTCCCAATGACCACAAGATCCATTAAGGTACGAAGGTGCAGGGCCAGGTTTATTGTCAACATAGCACAGTATACCACCTGGCAGACACTACACGGATACTAAGACGTGTGCCCATGACAATGGCTGCAGCTCAGTGAATGGCGGGACTTTCCATTCCCCCCTTGGCTAAACAAAGATACTCCCTCTGAGATACATCTTTATACCCTGATACAAACAAGTTACATACTGCCTCTGACATAGCTAGTTACTGCCCCCTGACGAGGCTAGTTATTATCTTGTACATGTTGGTTCAGTTGTTCCCAAACTGGGGTTCGTGAAGCCCTGGGGGTTCGCAAAATGTTACAGGGGGTTCTTGGGAAAAAAATTCCCTAATGGGGAACAGAGCTGTCCCTAGGGATCCCAGACAGCATGGGGCCAGGAGCTCTGTGCCCCTGGACTTCTGAAAGCTAAGCAGATCAAAGCAAGCATATCTATCACACTGAGGAGATTTAAACTTCAAGACTCTAAGAAATGGAAAGGGAGATGGATATTTTTTGCTGTTTTTAAAATTAAATAGGCAGCTAGTATTGTTTTTAAAATTATTATGAAGAACAAGTTTAAGCTTTGTTGTAACGTGCATTGTTTGCCTGGACTGCTCAAGACCTGAATGCTTGTGTAGGAGGAACGATTTGAGTTGGCTTGGTCAAGAGCGCTGCCAGCTTTTCCGCCGCCCTAGGGCGGCGGAAGGTCCCGCCCCAAAATGCCGCCCCCCCACAGAGGCGGTGGAAGGTCCCGCCACGGAAATACCGCCGCGGTCGCCGCCCCCCAAATCGCAGTGCCCTAGGCGACCGCCTAGGTCGCCTAATGGGTTGCGCCGGCCCTGGGCTTGGTATTCTTAAATACCTTCATGCTGTTTCACATCTGATACTCCTTGATGAAACATAGGAGCCTTGGCTTATAACAGGCTTATTCAAAGTGATACAAGCTACAAAAGTGAGATCTTGGAAGAGTGTTGTAATAAAAATACTGTAATGATAAATAATAATTAGTAATAAATAGTGTGTAATAAGCATTGTGACAGATTTTCGTTACCAATCTGCCTGGAGCATCAGGTGATTAGGTTGACACCGCAGGATTGTTTGGGGAGGAGATGACATAACACACCAAGTGTTTAAATTTTAAAGCTTTATTAATAAAATAATAAAATACAGCAGAGTGCTGGGAACGCTCCCATGTCACTCAGGGGAAGAAAGAAAGCATTAGAGCCCCAAGCCCTAACCCACTTTCATACTCACATGCGCACTACCCAAAGCTGGCCAGGCCTGGGTGTAACATAAGAAGAAGAGGGGAAGGGGTGAACAGGAGTTCTTGCCCTGGGCCCAGGTCATCCAGGGAATCTGCTGTAATCTCCGAATTGCTCCAGCTCTCGGGAGGGTTTTAAGTCCTGGGTTCCTTTGGGGGTGTCGTCGTCCAGGGCCCTCTGTGCCTGGTGCTCTTTGTACCAGTTCCAATCAGCTTGCTGTGGCCTTTTCGGCTGCCCAAAGCACACCAGCTCTGGAGAATTTGTTTTCACTTCTGGTGGCCTTCACCGTCGCCGCCTCATTCACTTTGTTTTCACTGCTATCTTTGCAGCTCTGCGTCTCAGTGTATTTTTTCTTTTCTCATGGCTGGCTGAAAACTGTGAGAGTTAAACGCAGCTGCAGATTTCTCGTCTCGCACCGTGACCTTGGACTGGGGCCAGCATCTTATCTTCGGACTGAGCTTGCTAGCTGCAGTGTTGAGCTAACCCGTTCTCTGCTCTTCTTTCTCCCTCCCTCGGCCTCTCGGACTCTGCAAAGGAAATGTCCACTCTCCACTCACACACTTTTGACCCTCCCCAAAATGCTTTGTGATGCTTTCAACAGCGTTAGCTACATACAATGCTGAGCTCCCTGAGAGAGGGGGCCATTGGGGTGTGACAGCATGTCATAAAAACAAATTTTATATTTCCAAGATCACTGCTTTTATAATTTATACTCAGGGAAAGGAGAAAATCCCTGGAAATATTCATTTTTAGGAGGGGGTTCACAGACAACATTTTAGTGAAAGTGGTTCACAGGTTGTTTAAGTTTGGGAACCACTGTGTTGGTTCAGTCAAAACATTTTTAGTACGTACGGTTATCCTGACCTGCTCTCTTAGGAGGGGATCAGTGTATTCCTATTATCCTTGGTCAATGTTTTTGTACCATGCTTAATATTGGGATGTTCTGGTACCACTTGATATTGAAATATGTTTGCGTAAGTACTCTGCTTAGCACTTCCTAGGAATGTGTATTTTTGCAATATCAGCCCAGTTCTTGCCAGATTCTGTGAGCAGGTTCTGCCTCATACCAGGCCTCTAATACAAGGGCTTATGTCTGAGGCTCTCTTCCTACTACAGCATCCAGTGGCTAAAGGCAGCATCTCTTAAGGCTGAAACATTTTATTTAAAACTCTTGATAAAATGCTTGGATACAGTTGTAGCTTGATATTTTTTGGCTGCTGCGGAAGTAGTCTGAGTTCTCTCTCCTTGCAATACAGACAGAGTTATGAGCGGACTATGATGTTCCATGGACTATTCCCTCCAACTGTTGTGTATGTTTTTTCTGATGCAAAAGGTGATCCATTTTGTTAGATTAGTACTTGCCTATTCTCTCCCTTTAAACAAAGCAAAATCATCATCTGTTAAGATAACAATTGAAAACCCAGTGAACCACTCAGCAATTGGAATGTACAGATATCAAGAGAATAGTTTTGTTCTTATTAAAAACATGAAGAGTAGACTGAAGAGCTGCTACCGCCAATAATTACACACGAGTGATAGTTGATCCTAAAATAATACCATCTTTCAAGATAAAAATTCAGAAAAGAATGGGATTCAAATGGATGATAGCATTGCCTATTAAAAGCCATTGATACCAGTGAGATTTAAATTTTAGGTTTTAATTCTGCATTTCACCCTTTAGACAGTCCAGTTCACGAAACTTTGAAGACTCACTGCTGAGCCACAAGATATTTTTCAGTGATGATAGCTTGTCTTTATGTCAGTGTAAGACTGTTGCCCATATTGTGCAATGAATACTAGACCTACCCCCTTTGAAACAAACATCCTTTCTTCAGTACTGTCTGCTTAAGAACTAAGCCAATAATTCCACTGGATGTGTGTCTGGGCATGCAAATGGTCCCTGAAGGACTATATCTGCTGACATTGGAGATAATATTATTATGGTTATATATTGAACATCAATGGTGTAATTGCTGTAAAATATGCAAAACACAAGACCTCTACCCCAGGGGTATAAAGCCTGGTCTAACACTAGGAAATTAGGTCAGTATAACTATGTCACTCAGTGGTGTGAAAAAGCCACACCCCTGGTCCCTGACCAATGCAGCTAAACTGACCTATCTCCCAGTGTAGACAGCATTCGGTCAATAGGAAAATTCTCCCATTCACCTAGCTACTGCCTCGGGCAGGTGGATTTCCTATGCCTACAGACCGCTCCTGTCAGCATCTTCACTGAAGCACTACAGTGCAGCGGCAGTGTTTTAAATTTAGACAAGCCCTAAATTAGACAATCGTCACATAATGCATTGCCTGACCATATAAAAGTCTAATCTCAAGTCAGTGCACTTTTTCAGGAGCTATCCTGGGTCAAAAAACAGAATAATCATTTGTGAGGCCCTTTCTATATCCACCTTTTATAATAGCTTTTGGATCAGGGGACTAGAGTGAAAGCATAGCTTGGCTGGAGAGTCCCATTTATAGATAGTTCATCTATTAGGAGCGCACATTTTATCCAAACCTAGCCCTTTTTTCTGTTGGCAAGTTATCTATAAAAAGGCTGATTTGTAGCAATGTTCTACTAACACTTTATATGAACATATTTCAACCTATGGATTGTTCACAAGCTATTTATTACTTAGCAGGTATGGTATAAATTAAGATCAGCTTATATCAGCCAAAACTTCTGTGCCCTTTCTTTTGAAGGAAAAGCTTTACCTTTTTCTGTATTCAGACCTGCCTCCAATGTGAGGCCTATGATGAACTATTGGCAAAAACAGTATAGCAAATGTAGACAAACACTTTTGAAATTCCCTTTCTGCTTCTCATGTTACTTTCATTGGACAGTCATCTAAATTTGAAACAGAGACACTCTACTTTCTGAGGTGGGCAGCAGCTGCTACCAAATCCCTGAGGCTAATAATGATGTCATTCCATGGAGCTTATGACAAAATTGCTGGTACTGAGCTGATATAGGGACATGCAGATAAGCATGTGCAAGACCTACAGAAACAGCATCTGTTTACCAGGTCTAGTAAACTCTTCCTTATTAGAGAATAACTTTTCAGAGTAGGACCATGCTTTAAGTTTTTGATTACCTTGCTTCAGAAAGTGACAAGTCTTCTAATATACACATTTTTGGACAAAAGTGAGAAAAGAATCCTGTTTCCCAATAAGCACAGGCTTATTGGTACCTAGGGCCTGTCTATACTTAAAACGCTACTGAGAGGCGGTAGCTAGGTACCAGGGCCGGCTCTAGGATTTTTGCCGCCAAAAGCAAACACAATTTTGCCCCCCCCCCGTTTTTTAATTACCCCACCCCTGGCCCCGCCTCAACTCCGCCCCTTCCCCAAATCCCCAGCCCTGCCTCCTCCCCCCAGGCTCTCAAGCCTGGGAGGGCGGGGGAGCAGCGGCGCGCGAAACGGCCGCTCGGGATCTCCCCCTCCCTCCCAGGCAGGGCTGGCTCTGGCTTTTTTGCCGCCCCAGGCAAAAAAGCCTCCGGCCGCCCCTCCCCCCCAGCGCGGCAGGGGAGGGTGCGGGGGGGGAGGGCGACCGGAGCCCCGTGGGGAGGGCGGTGAGCCCCGGCCGGGGCTCCGCTCTCCCCGGCGGCCGGGGGGAGGGCGGCCGGAGCCCTGGGAGGAGGGCGGAGTGCCCGGCCGTGGCTGCGCTCTCCCCGGAGGCCAGAGCGCCAGGGGGAGCGCGGCGAGCCCGGACGTGGCCCCGCTCTCCCCGGCGGCCGGAGCCGGAGCACCCCGCCGCCCCCCTCCAGGTGCCGCCCCAAGCACAAGCTTGGTGGGCTGGTGCCTGGAGCCGGCCCTGCTCCCAGGTTTGAGAGCCTGGGAGGAAGGGGGAGACTCTGAGTGGCCGTGGCGCGGGCGCCGCTTCTCCCCGTCCCTCCCAGGCTCTCAAGTCTGGGAGGGAGAGGGAGCAGCAGAGCGCGAAACGGCCGCTCGGGATCTCCCCCTCCCTCCCAGGTTTGAGAGCCTGGGAGGGAGGGGGAGACTCCGAGTGGCCGCGGCGCGGGCGCCGCTTCTCCCCCTCCCTCCCAGGCTCTCAAGTCTGGGAGGGAGGGGGAGCAGCGGGCGTGCGAAACGGCTGTTTCGCGTGCCGCGGCCGCTCGGGATCTCCCCCTCCCTCCCAGGCAGCAGCAGCGGAGGTGAGCTAGGGCGGCCGCGGTACATTTTTAGGGGCGGCATTCTGGTGCCGGCCATGCCGCCCCTAAAAATGTGCCGCCCCAAGCACCAGCTTGTTTTGCTGGTGCCTAGAGCCGGCCCTGCTAGGTACTCAACCTCCCCGAGATGCATTAGCTAGGTCGACAGGAGAATTCTCCCATTGACCTACTGCTGTCTACATCAGGGGTTAGGACAGTTTAACTGACTCACTCCAAGGCATGGATTTTCCACACCCCTGAGCAACAGTTATACTGGTCTAATTTCCTAGCGTAGATCAAGTCTGACTCAAAATTTTGTCTTGAGTGCTTTACAAAGGTCTAGCACTGGGAAAAAATATTTTTGTTTGCCAAAATAACTAGGTTATGATGGATTATTTGCTGAACTGAGATTTCATCAACCCTTTGTTTCTAGTAGAGTTGGTCAAAACATTTTTGCATAGAAAGTTTTCCTGCCAAAAACTACAGTTTTGCTGAAACTGAAATTTTTCATATGAAAATGTTGATTCCAACAACAACAACAAAAATTTATGTCAAGGGAATGTCAAAATGAAAAATAAAATTGTTTCATTTTGGCTTCCCAGCCTGAAACACCAAAAGGACATTTGATGTTAATGTTATTTGAAAAGAATTTTAATTTCATTTTTATTTAATTTTTTTTTTAAAATCATTTTGACATTTCTGATGGGAAACTTTTTACAATATTCATTCTGTGAAATTTTTCAAGATTCCAACCTTCTGATTCAAAACAAACGAATTTTGAAATGGCAAAGTTTCCTTTGGGTTGAAAATTCTATTTTTCCAAATAGCTCTACTTCCTAGCAAGAGCATGATTCCCAACACTGCCTAACTGGCAATACCCTGAGCCTACCTCATGCATCTTAGACTTGGATTTGCCAAAAAATCCAAGTATGGGGCATGAAAAATGCACATCTCTGAGCAGGTTGGCTTAACTATGCTAACTCCCCATGTAGACAGTGCTAAATTGACAGAAGAATTCTTCCATTGACCTCGCTACCGCCTCTCGGGGAGGTGGATTACCTACACTGATGGGAGAACCCTTCCTATTGGTGTAGGTAGCGCCTACACTGAAGTGCTACAGCTATGCCTCTAATGTTTTAAATTTAGACAAGCCACCAGTCTCTGCTTTCCCCTACATCTAAGAAATGGGATTCTCTTCTCACTCAGGACACAACAGACCACTGATTCTTGGCAGCAGAGTGACTCCGTTCATAGAGTACTTGTTTGCAATGGCATTTCCTCCCTTTTATTTTTCACAGCAAAATATTTTGATTCACTCTGCTTTTAACTTGCTTTGAGTTTTCATCAGTTTTATCTCAGCAGCAAATCTCCTGCATGTCTGCCTGCATTAAAGTTAAAGAAAGAACCCGAAGAAGAAAGAGCCTGAAAGCACAGAGCAGAGCTAAATTCAGCCCTGGCATAAGCTATTGTAAGTTCATTAAAGATAATGGAAAAGGATGGTCCAGTGTTGGGGCATTAGCCTAGGACTTGGAAACCAGAGTTCAATAACCTTCTGTGCCACAGACTTCCTGTGTGACCTTGGGCAAGTTACTTAGCCTCTCTGTGCCTCAAATTCACTTCTCCATCTGTACAATGGGGATGATAGTACAGGGGTGTTGTGAGAATACATCTGAATGGGAGGTGCTCAGACACTGTGCTAATGGAGGTTATATAGGAATCTTAGATAGATATTGAACATGCTTTCAACAGGACTGAATTGAACCCAAAGACTGGGAAATATTCAAGGGCTTGTGTCTCTCAGATCAATTATCTGCGGATTCAGCAGTAATGAATTTGGAAATATGATTTTGTAGCAAGTGATCAGGAATAATTTCACCCACATCTCATATGTAACCAGATAAGGGGGAGGAGGGGGGAAAGGGAAATGAAGCACAAGATTCTTTTGAAATTAATCTGAAGTAAAAAGAAAAAAGTGCTAAGAAATTCAATGTCAGAGCTTCAAGAATTACCCTGAATTCAAACCACCATGTCCTGTTATGGTTTGACAGTGCATTTGCTTCATATACAGTACTATAAGTAGATACGTAAGTAGGCACAACAACACGAGACAAGGCTGAAGAAAACTCACCTCTGAATTTTCTGGCTAGATGCATTTCATGCAAACACTGACAATTATTTTTTGTAGAGTTCTTTCTCAACTATTTAGTCTGAATGGAAGAGAGGTCTGACACTGCAATTTAAAGAGTGAATACAATGATATATACACCCCCGAAGAAATAAGGCAAACAGTTGTATCAGCTACAGAGAATAAGAGATTGAGAGAACCATTTGATAATGGCAGAAAGTAAATATTATTTTGACTATTATAAGATGACCTAAAGAAACTGGAAACTACTATAAACTAGGGATTAAGTTTGAATTATTTGACAAACAGGAAGAGAAGCAGCACAGCATGAAGGCTGGTGCATTAGATAGATATTCTTAGTACAGTCTCAGATGCAGCCGCACTGGTAGAGTCTTCAACAGATCCTTGATTATTTTTCAGTCTTTTGATGGGGAAAAGAAGGCAGCAAATGCAAATGAAATCATTAAGCAAACAAACTCTCTGCAGGAGAAAAAAAATTATATTCTCCACAAATGAAACTTTAGACAACAGGATCACATGTATTACAATGGTATTTGTATTTTCAAATGACTGAGAACTAAGCCATCTTGGTGCATTAGAAAGGGCAATTTCACAAAGCTGAAAACAATTATGAGCCAAATCAGTTGGGAGAAAGAATTTAAACAGCAAAATGTGAATGATAATTGGGAACTGTTTAAGAATATTTTACTAGATACCCAGAAAGGCACAATCCCACAATTGAGGAGAAAAAGGGCACATTGGTTACAAAACCAACCTATCTTTGAGGGGAAATGAAAGCAGCTACTAACAAAACAAAACAAGAAACCGTGCCACCACAGAGAACAAATGGAAGGAAGGGGGAAATGATAGTAATTAATATAAAACAGAATCTAGGAACTGTAGAAAATTGACAAGGGTAGCAATAGGGTAAGGAGAAATCTATGGCCAGCAGGATTAAGAACAATAAGAAGCTTTTTAAGCATGCCAGGAACAAAAGGAACCCAAACAACTGTATTGGTCCATTACTAGATGGAAACAATAGAACCATCAATAATTCAGAAAAGGCAGAAGTCTTCTGTAATTATTTCTGTTCTGTACTTGGGGAAAAAAAACAGATGACAGTCATATCGTATGATGATGAAATACTTTCCATTCCAACAGTAAATAAGGAGGATGTTAAACAGCAGCTACTAAAGCCAGACGTTTTTAAATCAGCAAGTCCAGATAACTGGCATCCAAGAGTTTTAAAATGAGCTTGCCAAGCAACTCTCTGGACCATTAATGTTGATTTTAAATAAGCCATGCAGAGGACAGGAAGAAAGCTAATATTGTGCAAATATTTTAAAAGAGTAAACACCATAACCATGGCAATTATAGGCCTGTCAGTCTGACATAGATCCCAGGCAAAATAATGGAGCAGCTGATATGAGACACTTAATAAAGAATTAAAGGAAGGTAATACAATTAATTCCAATCAACATGGGTTTATGGAAAATAGATCTTGTCAAACTAACTTGTTATCTTTTTTTTAATGAGATTACAAATTACAATCTATTACAAACAATAGATGTTTCAACACAGCCAAATGCAAAGTCATACATCTAAGAACAAAGAATTCTGGCCTTCCCTAGGAGGAACGGGGGCTCTATGCTGGAAAGCAGTGACTGAAAAGGATTTGGGGGTTGTGGTGGATAATCAGAGCTCCCTAGTGTGACTCGGTGACCAAAAAGACTAATGGGATTCTTGGATGAATAAACCCGAGAATCTTGAGTAGGAGCGGAGATGTTACTTTACCTCTGTATTTGACATGGTGCAACAGCTGCTGGAATACTGTGTTCTGGTGCCAACAATTCGAGGATGTTGATAAACTGGAGAGTTCAGAGAAGAGCCACGACAAGAAGGATTACAGGATTGGAAAACAGGCTTATAGTGATAGACTCAAGGAGCTCAATTTATTTAGCTTAACAACAAGAAGGTTGAGGGGTGACAATTACAGTCTCAAAGTACCTACTGTGGAGAACTGGGAAATATTTGTATTTTTTTCATAAACAACACATGCCCCTCAGTATATCTGTGTGTGTGATATTACCCTGCCTGAAGGGATAGTTATCTCAAAAAGGTGTTAAATAAACTATGCAGGATAGGTAAAACAATGCCCCAGAGAAGGAGCCTCCCTTCAAACAAAAGAGCCAGGTTATAGCTGTGAAGAGAGACTCCTCAGTTAGTAGTCAGGTGACACAGCTGTTTGGCCAAGGCTAGGAAGAAAGATCAAGACATTCCTCTGCTAAAAGGTGCCTCTGGCAGACAGGGAGCAGGGGAAGAGGTCACCTGTCCTATGGCTGACACACATACAGAGAGCATGATGTAGGCTGACACACAATGACTGAAAACCCAGGTCTGCGGCAAGCAGGCTACAACTTGGTTCCCAAGATAAAATGTCATGTCCTACCTAGGAACTCAAGGGGAATACTAAGCACGTGTAAAACCATATATGTGGAGGTCTCTTATTTTAAATCTATTTCTCTAAGTGCTGTGCACCTTTTGGCAAAATACATCATACTTTGTCTTGGAGAAGCTGCTTCTGGGTCACTGCATACTGGTATTGACAGGAGGGAAACTTGCGCAGATGTCAAGCCTATTGGGCTTGCTAAGGTTCGATATTGGCAACCGGTTGGTGCAACCTGAAGACCCAGCTGGGGAGTGGTTGGACCACATGGCCCCATGCCAAAAAAAAGTGTAGGCAAAGGCCTGCACCTGAGATGGTGCACTGTGGGGACTGGAAAAGGGGTTTCTGCAGAGGCAGCCAACCAGGTCCCATGTAGGTGTCATAGTGAATGGAAATTTTAGACTAGACGGCTCTTCAATCCAGCAGACAAAGGTATAACAAAGATCCAATGGCTGGAATTTGATGCTAGACAAATTCACACTAGAAAGAAGGTGCAGATTTTTAATAGTGTAGGTAATTTACCATTGGATCAATTTACCGAGGGTATGGTGAATTCTTCATCACTGAAAATTTTTAAATCAAGATTAGACATTTTTCTAAAAGAAATGCTCTAGTTCAAATAGGAATTATTTCAGGAAGTCTTATGACCTGTGTTATACAGGAGGTCAGAGTAATTGATCACAATGGTCCCTTCTGGCCTTAAAAAAAAATATCTATGAACCTCCTGTTTGTGATGTCACTTCAAGTTCACTCTTGAAAAGCAGCTGCTCCCAGACAGAATGTGTGTTTGTGGGAGCAGAAAGCACTTTAGAGACAATGGAGCATCTTTGATTGGGGCTAGGTTTTCATAACCATAGACAAATGTGATAGGAAAGAACAAAAAATATTTTGATTTAGTACCCATGAAGTTGTCCTCTAATATATTGCCCCTTATTGTAAAGTGCTCACTCTACCTCATAGGCCATGTAGTACATAGTACTTTATGGCACCAAGAACAGAAGAAAAGCACTCAGTCTGCTCTATGAACAACAGACAGTTGTTGATTCAAGAAAATCACCAGAGACAGAAAAAGTCACCATGCTTCCATAAGCGTAAAACTGGATAATCTTCATTTAAGATCTAGGAAGTATAGGGGCATGTTGCCAGCACAGTTAACATTAAATGTGGAAATGAGAGGATCAGGCAACACCCTCGTTTAGTAGCACTAACATAGTTCTAACTTGAATTGAGTTTCAAGGGCGTAAGAGAGTTTGAAAGAGCCTTACCCATTGAAACAAGATTTTTTTGTTTTTAAAATCTGTCCAAATTGTTTAATGGGAGCTCAGTAGACATCATAGTACAGCTCCTAGTCCATCCCCAGTTCCATCAATATCTTGGTACAAGTCATGTAGGGTGGGATTTTCAAAAGCCCTTAGGATTGGCCTAACTCTGTTCCCATTGACACTGATGGTAAAACACCCATTGACCACAGTGAAAGCGGGTCAATACTGAGTGCTTTTAATAATCCCATCCATAACTTCTCTGTGCCTAATTTTTATATATATATATATATATATATATATATATATATACACACACACACACACACACACACTCACTCACTAAATTTTTCCATATACACCTCTACCCCGATATAATGCTGTCCTCGGGAGCCAAAAAATCTTACCACATTATAGGTGAAACCGCGTTATATCGAACTTGCTTTGATTCTCCGGAGTGCGCAGCCCCGCCCCCCTCGGAGCACTGCTTTACCGCATTATATCCGAATTCGTGTTATATCGGGTCACGTTATATCAGGGTAGAGGTGTATATATATATATGGAAATATTGGGGGGGGGTGTACACACACACACAAAATGAGTATAAGACTTAGTTGTCTCACATGGATACATTGAGGCTTCATTAATAAATGTTTGCAAGTTACACAGAGATCTTTATATGAAAGATGAAGATGACAAAGGAGAATTATTTTTGGCAACTATATTGTCCAGAACACAGCTGGCATAAGTGATAATTTGTAAGCTTTTTCCAGGCAAGGCCATATGGGCACCTGTAGCAAAAAGCTTGCTGTTAACCTAATAAAAGATTTGGGTTATAAACTGACTGTATAAGAGACAAGTTACTTTTTGAGACTCATTTATTTAACAAAAGTAACATCTGTAATGAAGATGTTGCAGCAGAGTGTGTGTGTTTTTTTTTATTTATTTTTTATTAAACTGAGCTTCATTCTAAAAATATTGGTACCAGTGGAACTCGCCTATGCTTTTATCCACTTGTGAAGTTACAATGTCATTCTGGTGCATCATAGATTTGCTGTTTCCTCCACTAAAGAGCAATTAATACCATGGGGAATAGGTGGACACTCCAAATGGACCTCATTAATTTTCACTTTATCATTCTAGGGAAGACGACACTGACCAAGAGAAGAAAATACACAATGGCACGTGCTTAAACCAACCAGCAAGATTAGAATCATTATCCACAACCAGCTGAGAGAGAGAGAGAGAGAGATGGACAGAATAATATTTTCTTGAAAACAAGCTTAAATTACTTTTGTAAAAATACTCTATTTAAATCAACATCACTTCTACTGCTTTGGGGAAGGAAAAAGTCAACAGCCAGTAAGTAAAAGCAAAACCATTTTTAGTTGGAAGTTTCTGCTAGTTACACCAAGACTTGTGGGCCTATTATGCCTAAAATCTCTAGCCAAATGCTCCTTATTCAACCACCCCATTTCAGTTGCAATATAAAGATACACTAAAAGGATACTTTAAACGTGATAGATCCCCGAGCTGGCATGTTAGAAGTTGTAATGTAAACTGGCTGCAACTGGATCCGAGCTGGCAGGTGCAGAGGTCCACCCTCATGAAGACATTTACACAATCAAGATCTACATAAAACAATGGCATACATTATAGAATCATAGATTTTAAAGCCAAAGGAACCATTATGATCTATTCTGACCTCCTGCATAATACAGGCCATAGAATTTCACCCAATAATGCTTGCGTCAAGCCCCTAACTTCTGTTTGAGATATACTTCTATTCTTCCAGTGACATCTTTGATATGGAGGTTGTTGACCACCACTTCCATCTTTTTCAGTCATGACAGAGTTGTAAAACTTTCATCCTCATTTGGATACCAGTCAATTTCCGATATAGCTGGCTCTTTCTTCCTCTTCCCAGTTTGCCTGTTATCATGCCCAGATAGTATGAGTGCAAGAACTGAGTCACTCTGCAGTCAGTCATGTGTCCACAGGAAGAGGTTATTCTTACCAAGGGTCTCAAGAGATTATGCTCTTTTAAAATTCATCCTTTTCATCATCTCATTGTTCATAGTTTTGAAAACAACAAGGAGTCTGGTGGCACCTTAAAGACTAACAGATTTATTTGGGCATAAGCTTTCGTGGATAAAAACCTCACTTCTTCGGATGCAACAAGTGAGGTTTTTACCCACGAAAGCTTATGCCCAAATAAATCTGTTAGTCTTTAAAGTGCCATCAGACTCCTTGTTGTTTTTGTAGATACAGACTAACACGGCTACCCCCTGATACTTCATAGTTTTGGTTACCCAGCTAATGTTTAACATTCTTCTGTAATACTGAAAGTTGAACTTTCTGAGTTGTCTCTCAATGTCTTTCCTAAATGTCCAGCTCTCACATCCATACAGGAGGAGCTGACAATATGTAGCACTTCAGCAATCTAGTGCGGATGTGTTGTTATAACTTCCAGCAACACAGAAATCTTTGGAAGTTGTTAAATGCTTTTTTTTTTTTTTTTTTTAATAAGCTGTATCCTTCTCTTGACTTTTTCATTGCATCTTCCATCTCATTATTTGAAACTATTTACTTGCTTCACCTCTTGAGTGTCAAGATATAGTTGCCTACTTTGTGCATTACTGTGTTTACCTAGTTTGAAATGTAGTATACCTTTTGGAAAGATATCCAGTCTTGATTTAAAGACTTCAAGTAACAGAATCTATCAGATCCCTTGATAAATTGTTCCAATGGTTAATTACCCTTACGGTTCAAAATTGCACCCCAGTTCTAATTTAATTTGTCTAGTTTTAGCTTCCATCTTTTGGATCTTCTTAGGCCTTTTTCCCCCCTGCTATGTTAAAGGGCCCTCTACCACCAGAAAGCTCTTCTTCACGTAGGTAGAGACACCATGATCAAGTCACCTTAACTTTTTCTTGGATAAACTAAATAGATTGAACTTCTTTTTTTAACCTCGATTTCAGTAAGGCATTTGATACGGTTCCACATGGGGAATTATTAGCTAAATTGGAAAAGATGGGGATCAATATGAAAATTGAAAGGTGGATAAAGAACTCGTTAAAGTGGAGACTACAATGGGTCATACTGAAAGGTGACCTGTCAGGCTGGAGGGAGGTTACTAGTGGAGTTCCTCAGGGATCGGTTTTGGGACCAATCTTATTTAATCTTTTTATTACTGACCTTGGCACAAAAAGTGGGAATGTGCTAATAAAGTTTGCGGATGAGACAAAGCTGGGAGGTATGGTCAATACAGAGAAGGACCGGGATATCATACAGGAAGATCTGGATGACCTTGTAAACTGGAGTAATAGTAATAGGATGAAATTTAATAGTGAGAAGTGCAAGGTCATGCATTTAGGGATTAATAACAAGAATTTTTGTTATAAGCTGGGCACGCATCAGTTGGAAGTAACAGAGGAGGAGAAGGACCTTGGAGTATTGGTTGATCACAGGATGACTATGACCCGCCAATGCGATACGGCCATGAAAAAAGCTAATGCGGTCTTGGGATGCATCAGGTGAGGTATTTCCAGTAGAGATAAGGAGGTGTTAGTACCGTTATACAAGGCACTGGTGAGACCTCATCTGGAATACTGTGTGCAGTTCTGGTCTCCCACGTTTAAGAAGGATGAATTCAAACTGGAACAGGTACAGAGAAGGGCTACTAGGATGATCCGAGGAATTGAAAACCTGTCTTATGAAAGGAGACTCAAAGAGCTTCGCTTGTTTAGCCTAACCAAAAGAAGGCTGAGGGGAGATATGATTGCTCTCTCTAAATATATCAGAGGAATAAATACCAGGGAAGGAGAGGAATTATTTAAACTCAGTACCAATGTGGACACAAGAACAAATGGATATAAACTGGCCATCAGGAAGTTTAGACTTGAAATTAGATGAAGGTTTCTAACCATCAGAGGAGTGAAGTTCTGGAACAGCCTTCCAAGGGGAGCAGTGGGGGCAAAAGACATATCTGGCTTCAAGACTAAGATTGATAAGTTTATGGAGGGGATGGTGTGATGGGATAGCCTAATTTTGGCAATTAATTGATCTTTGACTATTAGCGGTAAATATGCCCAATGGCCTGTGATGGGATGTTAGATGGGGTGGGATCTGAGTTACTACAGAGAAATCTTTCCTCGGTGTCTGGCTGGTGAGTCTTGCCCACACGCTCAGGATTTAGCTGATCGCCATATTGGGGGTCGGGAAGGAATCTTCCTCCAGGGCAGATTGGCAGAGGCCGGGGGCAGGGTTTCACCTTCCTCTGCAGCGTGGTGCACAGGTCACTTGCTGGAGGAGACTCTGCACCTTGAAGTCTTTAAACCACGATTTGAGGACTTCAATAGCTCAGACATAGGTTAGGAGGTTGATACTGGAGTGGGTGGGTGAGATTCTGTGGCCTGCATTGTGCAGGAGGTCAGACTAGACAATCATAATGGTCCCTTCTGACCTTAAAGTCTATGATTCTAGTCTCCCGTTGTACGTAAAATTTGCTAAACCTTGAATTATTCTTGTACTTCATTTCTGAATCTTTTACACTATGTCAACATGCTTTTTAATGTGAGGACACCAGAATTGGACACATTATTCTTGTAGTGGTCTCACTAATGCCATATGCAAAGGTAATTCCACCTCTCTACTCCTACTCGATATTACTTTCTTTATATACGCAACAATCACGTTTGCTTTCTTAACCACTATACACTGCAAATTCATGTTCAGATGGTTACGCACCATGACCCCTAAATCTCTTTCTTTCACTGCATTCCAAAATACAGTTCCTCATCATCTGAGTGCAACCTATGTTCTTTGTTCATAGATATATAATATTTCATTTGGCTGTACTAAAATGCATGTTGTTCAAATAAGACCAGCTCACCAAGCAATCCAGAGGGCTCAGTAGAACTAACCTGTCCTTATAATTATTTATCTCCACCAAAGTGCTCTATCTGCAAACTTTACCAGTAATGAATTTATATTTTCTTCCAGATCACTGATAAAGATATTGAATAGCATTGGGCCAAGAACAGATTTTTGTGGATCCCCACTAGAAATATTCCCTTGGGATAAGGTTTCTCCATTTACAATTATGTACTCAGAGCAATCAGTTAGCCCATTTTTAATCCATTTACTGTGTTGCATTGATTTTGCACGGTGCTATTTTTTTAATCCAAATGTTACGCGATACCAATTCAAAATCTTACAGACTTCTAAATACGTTATGTCAACACAATTCTCTATCAACCAAAACAGAAAATATGTAAACTTGCTATGTGTTAGTAAACAGTAGACAAAGTATCAAAGAAACTTTGATTTAAAGGACATGAAGTCACACTATGTTTTATTTCATTCTGATGCATATTTGATCGGATTTGTATGTTTCATCAAAGTCTGGGGCTGAGGTAGGGCTGGGTCTGTTGAGGACTTCTTTGCCCATCTATTTTTCTGTTCTGCCCCAGTTGTAAGCATTTTTCCATCTTTGATTTGTATTGGGCCCATTTCCTGTTTTGAAATTTCCCCATAGGATTTTAGTCACTCGGTGAATAGCTATATGGTTTCCTATCATAGCAACAGCTTCAGTTACTAGATCTTCAACGTATCTCCATTTATCTTACCTTGAGTTGCTTTTCACTACATGCTACTTTGTCTGCTTTCATGTAATCCTCCTTTGGTTTTTTCCATACTTCATTGGTCTTATCATTCAGGAGTTTTCGTTTCAGTATTTTTCCTCCCTCAGTGAGACGCCACATCTCTCTGCTTATCCAGTTTACTTGCTCCATCTATGTTGACATCCAACTGATTGCTGCAGCTTGAATCACATGGTTTCTAAGCAATGCCCACTTTTCCTCAGATCCAGTCTGTGCGTCAGTCCTTTGGCAGTGCTTCAGACCTGTTCCTTAATTCAAGTTGGAATTTCTCACAGTACTCGTTTTTAGTTTTGAGCTAGTGATTTTCTTTGGTGCTTTCTCGCTAAAGCTGATCTTTCTCAGTTTTAATTTCAGTTTAGCAATGCAAAGATTGTGGTCTCTGCAACATATTACTACACAGGACAAAAGAAGCAGTGGATGCAAAGATTAGAGTAGAACAGGCTGGATTCAGGCCCAAGAGATCCTGTGTAGATGAGATTCACACTACAGATCATCACCAAAAAAAAAAAAAATGTATAGAATGATCCAGGTCTGCAGGGAACTTCCAGCTCACTTCCAGCAGGTCCAGCAGGCAGAGGAAATCTTGGAGACAGCTCCCTGGAGGGAAGCAGGGAAGAGGCTGGCAGAGGCAGCAACTGTGCTTTGAGCAGGGGGTTGGACTAGTTGACCTCCTGAGGTCTCTTCCAACCCTAGTCTTCTATGATTCATCCAGTCAAACTGCAACTGGAATTCGAGACAGATCTATTGATATATCAAGAGCAGCTACAGCTAGAAAGGGTTCCCCTCCAACCTGTTCTGTTCTTAAAAACCTCCATTGATAGGGATTCCACAACCTTCCTTGGAAGCTTATTTCAGTACTTAACTGTCTTTATTGTTTGAAAGTTTTTCTTCATATGCTCCTCACCTCCTGTTACCAGTACGGCATATTAGTTCTTCACCTCAATGAAGGGAGGAATCGGGAGAGGCGGGGTGAGGGGAAAGAGAAGCACTGTCTACTGCCCAAGGTTGCCAGCAGCCAGTCTCCTCCCTGTAGAGCAGACAGTTCTCCTTCCTCCTCTGGTGCTGCTGTAGTCAGCTAGCATTCTGCATCTAAGAGGTTTCCACAGGCATCCTGTCAGTCAAATCCTTGGGCTCCCAGATGCTATGCAGATGAATCACCTCCTCCTGCAGTTCTCTAGCCAGCTTCGTCAGGGACTCCTCCAACAGATACATCTCACGTCAGGTGGCTCCCCGTGCCTGGTTTATGTTGGCAGGGACATGCTGGCCACAATCCCAGAAAGTCAAGACCAGGGCCTGGGTGCAAGTCTCCAAGGTCAGGGTGCCTGTCGGAGGGAAGAAGGGGGAGCAAACAGGTGCAGGCAGAGGAAGAGCTAGCAGTGGCATTGGTAATATGCCATTTTCCTCCCATTGTGGATTCTTCCTTGTAGAGCACCTGCAAGTTAAGGAGAGGAAAAAACAAAAACCCACCACCACTACACAATCCTACCTCTTTGCCTTCCACCGTAGGCAAGCTTCCTTAGTCTCCCAGTTGCATTCATCTCAACAGCCACATATGTCATGACAATATTATATATGTTTATGCATAAAAGATTTGATATGATCCAAAGGCAAAATATTCTAAGCACTTAAGACCACTGACTTTTTGGGATGACAAGCAAGAAGCTGATGCTGAGTGTCTAGGAGGAATTTTCTGCCATCTCAATAGTCTTGCTGTAGGCAGCGGCATCCCTATGCTTGAGATTTTCATGGTCAGCTAAGGGATTTATCCTTCACCTCCACTTCAAATTAGTGGGATTTGCATGGCTAAATCAACCTATATTTATTGAATGAGCAAAGGTGGAGTAAGAGACAGTTACCTTTTCTGTAACTGGTGGTCTTTGAGATGTGTTGCTCATGTCTATTCCACAATAGGTGTGCGTACTCACCACGTGCACCGGTGCTGGAAGTTTCCCCCCTAGCAGTACCCATAGGGGAGCACCCCTACAGACCCCTGGAGTGCCGCCTCTATGGTGCAGTATAAGGGGTGCTGCACGCTCCCCCCACCCTCAGTTCCTTCTTGCCAGACAACTCCAACAGAGGAAGAAGGGCAGGATGTGGAATAGACATGAGCAACACATCTCAAAGAACACCAGTTACGGAAAAGGAAACTGTCTTTTCTTCTTCGAGTGATTGCTCATGTGTATTCCACAATAGGTGATTCCAAGCTATATCTGTTGGAGGTGGGTAGGAGTTCACAAACTCTTGGGATGGCGCACAGCCCTGCCGAACCCAGCGTCTTCCCTGGTCTGGGAGATGATCGCATAATGCGAGGTGAACATGTGAACTGAAGACCATGTGGAAGCCCTGCAAATGTCCTGAACGGGGACATGGGCTAAAAAGGCAGCCGACGAGGCTTGCACCCTAGTCGAGTGTGCCCTCACAATTGACGGCGGAGGGATTCCTGCCAGGTCATAACAGGTACGGATGCAGGTGGTGATCCATTTGGAGAGCTGCTGAGTGGAGATCAGCCGACCCCTCATGTGTTCGGCCGAGGTGATGAACAGCTGCGAAGACTTCCTGAATGGCTTAGTCCGCTCCAGGTAAAAGGCCAGAGCCCGTCTCACATCCAGCGTGTGGAGACGGTGCTCCTCACTGGACGCATGGGGCTTGGGGCAGAGGACCGGCAGGAAAATGTCCTGACCCACGTGGTAGGCGGAGACCACCTTCGGGAGGAATGAAGGATGTGGGCGGAGCTGAACCTTATCCTTATGGAACACTGTGTATGGGGGCTCGGAGGTCAGGGCCCTGAGTTCCGAGACCCATCTAGCAGACGTCATCGCCACCAGGAAGGCTACCTTCCACGAGAGGTGCGACCAGGAGCATGTAGCTAATGCTCAAAGGGGGGACCCGTTAACCGGCTCAGCACCAAGTTCAGGTCCCACTGCGGGACTGGGGGGCCTAATGTATGGGAAGAGACGATCCAAACCCTTAAGGAATTGGCCAGTCATAGCATGGGAGAATACTGTGTGCCCCTGCACCGGCGGGTGGAAGGCCGATATGGCCGCCAAGTGCACCTTGACGGACGAGGACGCCAGTCCTTGGGCTCTAAGGTGAAGGAGATAGTCTAAAATAAGTTTGATCGGGGCAGCCACAGGGGAAACTCCCCACTCAGTCGCCCATCTGGAAAACTGAGACCACTTTGCCAAATAGGCTCGACGCGTGGAGGGTCACCTGCTTTCCAAGAAGACGCGCTGAACCCTTCCGAGCACGTCCTTTCCTCCCGGCCTAACCATCGAGCAGCCACACCGTGTGGTGGAGTACCGCTAGGCTGGGGTGGAGGAGGTGGCCCTGGTCCTGGGAGAGCAGGGCCGGGCGGGACGGCAATGGCCATGGTGGGGTGACCGCCAGGCTAGTGAAGTTCCCATACCAATGTTGCCTGGGCCATGCCGGGGCAATCAGGAGGACCCGAGCCCTGTCCATCTTTATCTTTTCCAGGACCTTGCTGATCAGCGGGATCAGGGGGAAGGCATAGAGAAGCTGGCCTGACCAGGATAGGAGGAAAGCATCAGATATAGTGCCCATTCACAGCCCCCTGGAGCAGAACCAGGGACACCAGCGGTTCTGCCGAGTCATGAACAGGTCCACCTGGGGAGTTACCCACTCTTGGAAAAGTCTGTGCACCACCTCTGGGTGTAGAGACTACTCGTGCTGAGAGGAGAAGTCTCCATTCAGGCGATCCGCCCACGAGTTCAGGGCGCCCGGTAGGTGCTAGGCCTGTAGGCAAATGTCGTGGGCTATACAGAAGTCCAACAGCCTGAGGGCTTCCTGGCAGAGGGCAGAAGAGCGGGCCTCGCCTTGCCTGTTGATGTAAAATATTGAGGCCGTGTTGTCCGTGAGAACTCTGCCCTCCAGGTACGAGCGGAAGGCCACGCGTGCCAGCCAGACCACCCTGAGCTCCTTGACATTTATATGCAGGGCAAGGTCCTGCTCAGACCACAGACCTTGGGTCTGAACGTCCCTCACATGGGCTCCCCACCCCAGGTCTGAAGCGTTAGAGTCCAGCTCCACCAATGGGGGCCTGCCCCTAAATGGGACCCTCGGAGCATGTTCCCCCAGGGAAGACCACCATTGTAGGGAGGCAATCTCCTGTCTCTGGCCTGGGAGAACACCGAGGCCAACCAGAGATGGAGGGGCCTCATCCTGAGTCTGGCGTGGCGAACCACATATGTGCAAGCCAAAACGTGACCCAGGAGCTGGAGACACGCTCTGGCTGTTGTCACAGGAAACTTTGTGACTGTGTCGATGAGCCCTTTCAGGGTCTCAGATCTGTCTGGTGGGAGGGAGGCCCTGGCTGACGTCACATCCAGGACTGCCCCGATAAACTCTATGTGCTGTACTGGGACTAATGTGGACTTGGTGTTTTCACCAACAGGCCCAGGGTGGCGCACGTGGACAGGAGGAGTGCCACGTGATCCCGCACCTGCGACCGGGAGCTGCCCTTGTCAGCCAGTCATCCAGATAGGGGAAGATCTGGACCCCATGACGTCTGAGGTAGGCCGCAACCACAGACATGCACTTTGTGAATACCCTGGGAGCAGTGGACAGGCCAAATGGGAGGACCGTAAATTGGTAGTACTCCTGTCCAACCGTGAAACGGAGGAAGTGCCTGTGCCCCTCAAATATATGAATGTGGAAGTACGCGTCCTGCAGATCGAGGGCGGCGTACCAGTCCCCAGGATCCAGGGAGGGGATGATGGAGGCCAGAAAGACCATGCGAAACTTGAGCTTTACCATGTACTGGTTCAGGCCTCGCAGGTCCAGGATGGGCCTGAGCCCCCGTTTGGCCTTTGGGATAAGGAAATAGTGGGAGTAGTACCCCTTGCGTTTGAACTCCACTGGCACCACTTCCACTGCTCCTCAGCCAAGGAGCCACCCCACCTCCTGCTCAAGCAGGGCCTCGTGAGAGGGGTCCCCCAGGAGGGACGAGGACGGAGGGTGGATGGGCGAGGTAGAGGTAAATTGGAGGGTGTAGCCCCGGGAGATGGTGTTGAGGACCCATCGGTCCAAGGTCAGCTGCGACCACTCTGGGAGAAAAAGCACACAACCAGTTGGAGAAGGGAAGCTTTATTGCAGGTGGATCCCTGGTGTGAACTGGTAGGTCACCCCCAGGGATTCTGTCAAAACTGACGTTTCCTCACCTGTTTACCCTTGGGGGGGCAGACCAGGACTGCCTCTGTGGGCGTTTCTTATAGTCCCACGACTTTTTATAAAGGGGCTCATACTTAGAGTGTGTGGTCTGGGTGGGAGCCTTCTGCAGCTTAAACTTAGGTCTAGCCAGAGCCAGAATATAGAGGCCAAGTGTCTTAAGAGTAGTGCGGGAATCTTTCAGGCCATGCAGCTTCACGTCCGTCTGTTTCGCAAACAGGGCCTTGCCATCAAATGGAAGGTCCTTCAAGGAGTTCTGCACCTCACTGGACAACCCAGATAGCAGGAGCCACAATGCCCTCCTCATGGACACAGCGGAGGCCATGGACCGTGCAGCTGTATCCGCTGCATCCAACGCTGCCTGCAGGGTTGCCCTGGTAGCCGCTGTACCCTCCTCCACCAGAGCTTTGAACTCCTTCCTGTCACGCTCCTGCAGGGAGTCCTCGAATTTGGGTAGAGAGCCCCACAAATTGAACTCATACTGACCCAGGAGAGCCTGATGGTTCGCCACCTGTAACTGGAAACTCGAGGACGAATAAACCTCTCTCCCAAATAAGTCCAGCCACCTTGAGTCTTTATTTTTTGGAGTAGGGGCTGGTTGGCCCTGCCGCTCCCTGTGGTTGACTGACTCAACCACCAGGGAGTTGGGGGCCGGGTGAGTGTACAGGTATTCATGCCCCTTGGTGGGCACAAAGTACTTCTGTTCAGCCTTCTTGGAGATGGGGGGGCAAGGAAGCCATCCTTTTCAATAGATCCTGGTGGGCTTTAGAGTCCTCCTCCGGGACATGGGAGGAGGGGCCATAATCGCCTCATCAAGGGAGGGTGAGGAGGTGGGTGCGGTACTCTGCGTACCCACCTGTACTGGGGGTCCCACCACTTGGTCGCCCTCCGGGCATGGAACCAAAGATGCACGTCCCACCGACTCCTTCCTAGGAGGCTGAGAAAGAGAGGCCGATGGCCGTTCCGAGGCTCCGGCCACCGAGCGAGCTCCCACTGGGGGCTGCATCAGTGGCCACGTGGCCCATTGGTACACGGTGCTGGCCAAGGAGCCCGGTGCCACTGCATCTGTTGTGGCAGGGTCCTGGAGCGAGACGACGAACGGGAATGGCGTCAACGTCCGTGTCGCGATTGGCTACAGTAGCCCCTCGGAGACGAGGGCCTTCTGTGTTGTCTGTCTCAGTCTCGATGTGGCCCACTCCTCGAGGCGGAGCAGTGCCTGGAGCCCATCAGTCGGAACCCAGCTAGACAACCTGGTAGGGGTCAACGGTGACCAGCGTGGACTATGCACGGGGCGGTCACTGAGCGGCAAATGGTGTCAGGAACATTCCCTCAACCGCGAACGGTACCGAGCGGGGTTGTGTGTGTGTGTGACTGCAGAGATCCCAGCGGTGACTTGCCTCTGGACCGGGGAGCCAGCATTGGTGGTGCCCCTGGTACCGGCAGGACATAACGTCCCCGGCCGTTTGCAGGGCCTCTGGCATGGAGGGCATTTGGACATCTGGGGAAGCCTGCTCCAAATGGACTGGGCTACTCCGCTTGACCCGAGTCGGAGGCCGATGGGGACCGAGGACTGCCTAACATGGATCTAGCCTCTCCCCTGGTCTTGCTCCGGTGCTGCAGCGGCGAAGGCCTCTTCTTAGCCTTCTTGGCGTGCCCCGCGGATGGGGAGTGGTGCCGACTGGTAGATGGCACCCAGGGGTCAACACGCACCGACAGCACGGTACCCGGTGCTGACTCGGAGCGATGCACCAGAGTTGGGGTCAATGCTGACTCCATCAGGATAGCCCGGAGCCGAATGTCCCCTTCTCTCTTGGCCTGAGGCTTGAAAGACCTGCAAATCTTGCCACAATCGCTGAGATGGGTTTCCCCCAAACAGTGTAAACAGTCCACGTGCAGCTCACTCACTGGCATCGGCCGCCTACAAGTGTTGCACGACTTAAAGTCTGGGGCACAGGGCATGCCCCAACCCGGGTGCACTAAACTAAAATAATTTCTAATCTAACTACTTCAACTACAGGTACTGCTATGATGAACGAACAAGAGTTCTAGAGGAAAGCTGCAGACAAGCTGGAGCAGAGCAGTTCCGAAGCACCTTAACTGGCGGCAAGAAGGAACTGAGGGTGGGGGGAGCGCACAGCGCCCCTTATACCGTGCCATGGAGGTGCCACTCCAGGGGTCGCTCGGGGCACTCCCCTACAGGTACTGCTAGGGGAAAAACTTCCAGCACCAGTGTACGTGGCAAGCACGCACACCTATTGTGGAATACACATGAACAATCACTCGAAGAAGAACTGATATTAACTATTACCATTTCAAAGGAAAAATGTAACTTCCCATGAATTAGGACCATTATGACATCAATTAATGACAATTGTCAACCAAAGTGAAAATTATGGACATTTTATCAAAGAAAATAAACCTAATTTAAAATGAGTTTCTATGTAAAGTTGTATTTTTCTTGTTGTTTATAGTCAGTGGGCAAATATATCTTACATGAGTAGCAACTGAACACAACTGTAGTTATTACAAGAGAATAGCAACTACAGTCTAGCATCAGTTATCCTCTTTAAGTGATTTTTTTTAATAAGGAAAAAAAAATAATTGATTAAATTCCAGTCCTCGGCTATGTGGAACGACACACAGGGAGTTATTTGATGTTGGCAATCTACTAATCTCTGGACTATTCAGACGCTTCCTACAGTTGTCCCAGTTCCTGAAAATCTCTGGCCAGAACAACACTTGATTCATGCCAATGACCCATGCCAAGTTATGGAGCAGAGTCAGAGTTTGTCTCTAAAACAATAAACCAGAGCTATGTAAAGTTGTAACTCAAGAGGGTAAATCTGATGTCAGAGCTGTATCATGGTTCAATTCCTTTACCCAAACATTTCAACAGGAATTGAAGCTCTCTAAATTTAACTAGGTTAAATACTCAAGCCCCTTTTAAGAAAACTCAGTTATTGTTTCAGCACTTTTCTTTGTCAGGAATGCATCCAAAAAGTTTTCCTTAATAAACGTGGGATCCAAACTTCGCTCTAGTGTTTAAACAATTTTTATAGCAGGAGATTTTCTTCCAAACCCGCGTCCTACTTTCTCAAAACTCTGCCTCTAACACTCTTCTCATCAATTTACACTCTGCTCTCACTGCAATGCAAACATCCCCATTCAAAGCCTTGGGGATACAGTCCTTGACATGGAATTGGTTATGTTTCTCTTGCCATGACCATTCTTGCACTTGAACTCCTGGCTTCGACCTCATCTTGCTTTGGACCGTGCTTCCTGACCCAGACCTGAAACCCAATTGAGACTCTGATCCTTGGCATCAAGCCATCTGGAACTGGACTATAAACTCCATTGCTGCTTTCGGCTTCAGGTTTGACACTATTCTGACTGTGACGGGTTCCCCCTTGGAACTGGGGTACCACTGAGCCCCCCGACCCAGCAGCCTGGGCTGCCGCTTACACTGTACTGCTGTGACAAGCTCCAAAGCCCTCCAGGCTTGCACTTTCACCAGCCTACATACAGGAAGGGACACACCCAGCTGCAGTTATACGCAGGAGCTTTGACCAGCCCCTGCATAGGAAGGCAACAGCAAAGGCAACTCCCCAGGCACACACTCCCTCTGGAGTATAAACCCAAAATTACACCGTCTTGCGCTGCACAGGGAACTGTACAGCATAAGCTCATAAAATGTGCCCCCTCCCTCAATGTGGAGAGGAATATGCAACAGCTTTCTGCCAGAGTTATGATCCCCACACACTGGTTTAGATAAAGCAAAAACAAATGTATTAACCACAAAAGATAGATTATAAGTGATGGCAAACAGATCAAAGCAGATTATCTAGCAAATCAACCAAAAACGCAAATTAAACTTAATATACTAAATAGATTGGATGGAAGTAGCAAATTTTCACTCCCTAAGAGAGGATACAAGTAGGCTGCAGGTTCTTAAGGGGCAAGCTGCACTTGCTTACAGCTTGGAATCCTCAGGTGTTCCATTCACAGGCTAAAAACCCCTTTAGCCTGGGTCCAGCACTTCCCCCACTTCAGTCTGTGTTCCTCAGGTATTTCCAGGAGTCTTCTTGTGTGGGGAGTGAAGAACCACTGATGTCACTCCCTGCCTTATATAGCTTTTGCATATGGTGGGAACCCTTTTTTTCAAAGCTTGGTTACCAGACCAGTCTGTGGAAAAAACACTGACATCCCAAGGTGGAATCTAGAGACATGTCTTTGTAGAGTCATAGCAGCCATTACTTGGAGGCTGTCTGTAGCATTCTCAGGAAGGTTCCCCAGGTGGGAGATAAGCTTCTTCTAAGGCCTATTTTCCTAATGGCCCATTCCCTATAATAGGCCCTTCCCCACCCAGCTATTGAGAATGAAAGCATCTTGTATAATGGCATTCCCCAGGTGTAACTACATTTTGAAATGCAGATATATAGTCAATATTCACAACTTCAGATACAAAAATGATACATGCATACGACTAGGATAACCATATTCAGCAAATAACCTTGTCAATGACATCTCACATGACCCCTCTTGCATAAAGTACATAATTATGTCAGAATCATACCATATCACTGTAAAGAGTATGGGGTGCAGTGTCACACTGATCATCGGCCCTGACTGCCCTTTGTCAAGATCCTGCCCTTCCCTGATTGTCCTTCCCGAATGTTACGTTCGGCTACACTCAAACATCTGAAAACCAGGGAACGAAGAGTTATAGTAATGCAGTACACACACCAGATCCACCCTCATCTTTGCCAGTTCATGCCCATGATAAACTAGGAAAGGCCATGTAGAAGTGGGAAAGTCATGGGACTCTGAGGAGTGTGTACACCAGTTCGAGGTAGGAAGGGGTAGGTGCATGGAGATACAGAGTCCTTATGCCAGATTTGGCCTAGCGTATGGGGAAGGGGCTCTATACGACCATCTGCGGCATTTAAGGTTCAGAGAAGTGGAATGCAATGTTCTGTGCTGAATAAGATCACCCCAGGCAAAAGAGTATAGTCTACAACAATAGCTCTCAGAGGTGTGAACTGCTCCATTCATTTCAGTGGGTGTTTTCTTTCCCCTCCTGTGATTTCAGTGTCTGTGAGGCTATGGCATGCATGGAACAGGCCAGTTCCCATCTCCCCATCCTGGTCTCAGTGCTGTGGGAACAGGTTTTGAATGTGGGACAATAATGGGGGGAATAGGATTGTAGGAAGTTTTGGGGGCAGAGCTGAATCTTCCCTATATCCTCCACTGAACAACTCTGACCCCTTCCTTGCCTCCCCACATTCCCCTACACTCATCTAACCTCCCCTTTCCTCTAGAAACAACCCCCCTGCACCACCACCACGAGGCACAGCAAATTGCAAGACAATCTGAATAAGCAGGTGGATTTTAGAGCACCTTAAAAAGTCAATGTTTTAAAAATAAGCAACTCTAAATGTTAACTATAGCAGAGCTGCCGCTCAGTAGTGTAATTGTGGCCACCCAACATGTGAGAGGCTATAATCTTTGCAACTCTGACCATAGCCAGGTGACTCAAGCCAGGAAACAACTTTCTTCGGTGCAGGGACCATGTTCACCTATGTGTTTGTACAGTTTCTAGTACAACGAGCCCTCAGCCTCACAGGGGCATCTGGGCACTACTACAAAATAATTAAAATTACATTTTAATGTGTTCATTAAACGGTAGTCACATCACAATAAAAAGGACAGATTTATTATTACTAATGTGAAAACTGAACTCTTCAAAATAGCAATTTTGTATAGAACCGAGAACTCCAAATGACTACGTTAATAAAGTCAACCTGGAAGTCAGGAACAACAAAATTAAGGTTCAATGGGCAAACTTATTTCTTCCTCCTTAGTAATATAATTACATGATTACACTATTTCTAAAATGCATATTATGGTGTAATAGGGTCAACTGCTTTCCGAGCACCCCCTAGTAGTTAGGGCTGCCTCTGCAGTGCCCTGCCTCTTTTTTCCCCTTCTTCAGGCTTCTTAAACTACACACACACAGAATGATAGAATATCAGGGTTGGAAAGGACCTCAGGAGGTCATCTAGTCCAACCCCCAGCTCAAAGCAGGACCAATCCCCAACTAAATCATCCCAGCCAGGGTTTCATCAAGCCTGAATTTAAAAACCTCTAAGGAAGGAGATTCCACCACCTCCCTAGGTAATCCATTCCAGTGCTTCACCACCCTCCTAGTGAACAAGTTTTTCCTAATATCCAACCTAAACCTCCCCCACTGCAACTTGAGACCATTACTCCTTGTTCTGTCATCTGCTACCACTGAGAACAGTCTAGATCCATCTTCTTGGGAACCTCCTTTCAGGTAGCTGAAAGCAGCTATCAAATCCCCTCCCCCACATTCTTCTCTTCTGCAGACTAAATAATCCCAGTTCCCTCAGCCTCTCCTCATAAATCATGTGCTGCAGCCCCCTAATCATTTTTGTTGCCCTCTGCTGGACTCTTTCCAATTTTTCCACATCCTTCTTGTAGTGTGGGGCCCAAAACTGGACACAGTACTCCAGCTGAGGCCTCACCAGTGCTGAATAGAGGGGAATGATCACGTCCCTCGATCTGCTGGCAATGCTCCTACTTATACAGCCCAAAACGCCGTTAGCCTTCTTGGCAAAAAGGGCACACTGTTGACTCATATCCAGCTTCTCGTCCACTGTAACCCCTAGGTCCTTTACTGCAGAACTGCTGCCTAGCCATTCGGTCCCTAGTCTGTAGCAGTGCATGGGATTCTTCCGTCTTAAGTGCAGGACTCTGCACTTGTCCTTGTTGAACCTCATCAGATTTCTTTTGGCCCAATCCTCTAATTTTTCTAGGTCCCTCTGTATGCTATCCCTACCCTCCAGCGTATCTACCACTCCTCCCAGCTTAGTGTCATCTGCAGTCCAAAGGAAAGAAGTTACTCGCCTTGTGCAACGATGGTTCTTTGAGAGATGTGTCCCCCTGTGGGTGCTCCTCTGCATGTGTGTCTGCATCCCTGAGCTGCTGATCGGAGATCTTTAGTAGCAGTGTCTGTTGGGTCTGCACATGCTCTCTCTCCCCTTGTGCCGCACCATGAGGCTACCCAGCGCACGCTCTCTCTCCCCTTGTGCCGCACTATGAGGCTAGCCAGCGCACATGGGCTAACTCCCCTTAGTTTCTGCTCTACCACAGAGTCATAGCAAGAACTCTGAAGTAGAGGGGAGGAGGGCAGGCAGTGGAGCACACATAGGGACACATCTCAAAAAACCATTGTTACTGCACAAGCTAACTTCTTCTTTGGGTATGTCTTCACTACCCACCGTATTGGCAGGTAGTAATCGATCGGGGAACGATTTATCGCGTCTCATCTAGGTCCCCGTCGACTCCGGAACTCCACCAGAGTGAGAGGCAGTAGCGGAGTCAACAGGGGAGCTGCGGCTGTCGATCCTGCGCAGTGAGGACCCAAGGTAAATTGATCTAAGATACTTCGACTTCAGCTACGCTATTCACATAGCTGAAGTTGCGTATCTTAGACCTATCCCCCCAACCCCCAGTGTAGACCAGCCCTTTGAGTAGTGTTCCTATGGGTGTTCCACTGTAGGTGACTCCCGAGCAGTAACCCCCTTAGAGGTTGGGACTTAGGAGTTGGGTTGGTCACAGATGATAGTATTGTGGAACCAAAGATGGCATCAGAGGCAGAGTCCCCGGTGATCACATAATGTTCTGCAAAGGCGTGGACTGATGCCCCTGTCGCCACTCTGCAGATCTCTGAGATGAGGACATCCTTAGAGAAGGTGACAGATGAGGAGATCGTTCTCATGGAATTTTGTTCTGATTTACCCCCGATGCAACAATCACTTCAAAGGGGTTGAGAATGGTGCAACTTGGGGCAAAAACTGCCCTACAACCTTCTTTAGTGTCCACTTTCACCAAAAGCAGGGAGAAACGTGTTTTGAAAGCTGTAATTTTTGTTCTTGTAGAACCTGCCGCTAAAGCCATTAGACTTAGGAGTTGCTCCGCTTTAAAAAAAATTTACTCTGACATTTACACTGAATGTTCAACTTTAGTACACCCCAGTCGTAGATAATTTCAAATGCATATTGAATGAATGCAATGCTGGCTGTGTGGACAGCCACTGTCAGAAGACTTTTTAAGATTCTCAAGTGTTAGGTCCTTATACGGTAACAGTAAAAAGGACTGGTGCCCAATAAGAATGTACCAACTTAACTACTTGTATCTTTTAAAAAGATGATGTAATTCAACAATAAGCTACATTTGGCACACTTTTCCCATTTTCATTACATAATTTAGCTCAATGCTGTCAGCTCAAATAGCTTTTGGGTGAGATTTTCCTTGAGAACAATTTTTATTTTAAGTTAGAAATTACAGCATGCAGGGCAAATACAAAAGATAGGCCATTGAAAAGAGATATGGTTCAAGGAGATCTTCTGATGCACCAAATATTTTCAGCATTTGACAAATTCCTCAGAAGTGGGTCTTCCTCTTGAATATTTTGGTCACACGTATCCAGAGTTGATCATACTCCTTTGGCACCAAAAGGCTGGTTGTCAACTATACCACAGATTAATTTGGCCCAATTTACTATAGTGTGAACTACTGAGTCAGTAAATCCCTCTGGTTTTATTAGCAAATTGCCCTCCAACCAGCAAACACCACCTTGGGTTCACAGGTTGTGATCCACTTCCTATAGAACCTGGTTCCAAAATGTAATATAAATGAAGAGGTCTCACAATAGCATAGTATATTTTTGATTATTGAATACAAACATTTATTTGTACTGGTTCCTAAATAAAAGGAGATGGGTTAGCACTGATCATGGACACTTCCCTCGCATGGACATATAGGAGAAAATAATAAAATGATTTTTTCAGATGACTAAAACCAGTCTAAGGTCTTCTCAGTAACTGAGCACACTACTCTGTTCACTGCATACTGTAATTTGAGAACCTTTTGAAGACAGCTTAATTGGAAGATGTTACATTTGCTAAAAAGGTTTGTATCAAATACATATAACCATACACTACTGGCCTTACCAAGTTGGAATATTGCAAGCTTAAACTTCAGCCTTCACATCTGTTTTAAAGATGAGAGCAACCGCAAAAGGCTGTATTTGACCATTTCTGTTTTATGGTAATTTGAAATGCTCTAAAATTGTGCTTTGTGATACCAGATTACTATAATTTCTGTTCCCTATAGAAATCATACTGAAAACACCATTAGAGAGAGCATGAACTGCTGCTAAGCATCAACTATTAGTCTCCAGGGCATCCAGTAGTTACTGTACTATACCTATTTGGACAATTACATCCAGGAATCCACTCAAATTTACCATAATGCTTATGCTTTTATTCAACCATTAACAAAAGATCCACACTTTTTTTTAAACATTCAGCACAGATTTTTATTTCAAAACATATTAAACATTATGTTTACAAAGGACTACGACGTGCATACAATACTGTGTTAAAAGCGTTTAATAGCTGCTACAGGAAACCTATTTGCTAGGAAACAAAAAGTTCTGAGTAGTCAAAAATAAATTAAGTTTTTAAATAATTATTCAGTCAGCTCAAGAGTTCTTACCAATAGCAACTGATATTTCTGTTGTTCCACCATAGACAGGCACAGGGGTTATCTTTTCAAACTATTATACACGCAGTAACAATTATTATAAATTACCAGTTCAGGTATTATTACTTTGGAATGTAATTCTTATTCTGACGATGTATCAAGTTAATTTACACACAAATTTGTCATGACAATGGGCAGTAGAAGTTACTTCTCCAAATCCCCACAAATAACTTGAAATTGGAATGCACACCTCAAGTCAGGCACAATAACCGATGCTTTGTAATTCAACACATCTGTGGTGACATTAACCAAACTAGTCTTAGAATCCAATATTATACAGTTTCTTTGGATTTAGTTTTAGCCAAACTAACATATACAGAAAAGAAGTTATGCTGCCCTCCTACCAAAACACCAAATATTGGTGAGTACATATATGCTAATTGCTTAGCTCTTACTCAGTTCAAAAACAAAAACAAAAAAAGTCTTAACTTTCACTGAATGCTGCAGAGTAACATTTTATTACATTTTTAAAAAGGTGAACATTTGACTGAATTTAATGCATGTGAAATACATCAGACTGACGACACTGAAGACTGAAGACATCCATCCCCAGAGCAAGTCAGTCATGGGCAATAAGAAAGCAATAATCTTCACTGACACTGCTTTGACAAGGTACTTCTAGAAGAGAGGTGCTCTGGGCTGAGACTAGCAGCAAAGAGGCCAACTGTGGTGGTTTTATTTATTATTCCAGCACTAAGGCCTGGATATCAATTTGTTTTTTCATTGAACAGACTTTTGTTCTGATGTAACTCTGTATCATGCTGTTACATTGTGACTATGTCAAAGCCTTGTGCAGGGAATGAAAATTACTTTTACTAGACGTCAAAGACGTTATAGTTCACCCTCATCCAGTGACGAAAACAAAACAAAACACCAAAAACAAACCACACACACACACACACACGACTGGACTCAGTAAAACAACGGTTTTAAATTCAACACACTGAAAACCCATCTGAACCATAAAATGAATGCTGTATTCCACTGGAAAGGTGTCAGATCTGACTATTTTCCTCTTCCACCTGCTTTAATTCCAACATGATTCTAAATGCTGCCATCTTCAGTACTAGAATATAAGCACTTAAGCATGTGCTTAAGTCCATCACTATTTAGGGCAGCACTGAAACACACACCTGGCTTTAATACAGACTTCAATGGGATTTGCTTAAATGTTATCCTAGAGAGAAATGCTTTCCTGAGTCAGACCGACTGCTGTAGCAGCATACCCTCTGAATCTTGGAACCTATTTTACAAAAGGCATAAAGCAATAATCTCCAATTCTAGTAATTCATAAATACCAGATACTAAAATGTCATTCTATAAGTGAGGGAGGAAAAAAGAGTAACAACATTTGGGGATTTGAAAGCCTGATATTTCATGACCTATTAAGGCTAGAAGTGCTCTGGTGGACCAGTGCAACTACTTTCAGGACCAATAGGCTCTAAATTCTGGTTCTTGAGCTGTTACTAGAAAGACTGGTGTTGACTAGTTTTGTACCGCTATTACATCACAACACTTTATTTAGTCACCTGATCAGATATTTGCTAGTTTCTCCCCAGGCTCTTTACCTATTTATTGTATGCCATATATAAACAGTTCCAGAAAATGTTTTTCTCTACTATATACACAGGCAACACAACATTTTATTCCTAGGAATCACAAAAGAAAGTTTGTCAGTTAAAAATAATTTGAAGAAAAACAGACTATGTTCATATGTATACACTTAAAAAAAACTAATGTGGAATCCTTGAATATCCTCATTACTTCTGATTTTTAAAAACACTGAGCTCATTTTTCACGCTTCATAAGATACCTGCTTTACCTTCATAAAATACTTGTACACGTTCATCATAAAGCATGAAGGAACCTGACTAAAACTGACAGTAAGAAACAATGCCCGATTAAAGATTAAATCCACATGACTTTAAAAACTATAGGCCATTTTATTTCACAGAAAACTTGGGAAAGAAAGGGGAATTGCATTGTTACATTCTGTAATTCACTGGAGTGCCCAAAGAGGAAGAGAAAATACTGTTTTTACTCTCATATAATAAACCAAATAAGAAGTGAGTTCTGGAGAAGATCCATCTGTAGGTTTAAGGCATGTCAACTGTAACTAGAAGAGTGGAAACCATTATTCTTTCTTTTAAGACTACAGGCTTTCCTGAAACTGTCTACAGAAAATTAAAGGTTGTTGTCGATATTAGCCATAAAGTCTTCTAACTTTAATTTAAAAAAATACACATCTTTAATGCAAATGTATTAAAAAAAGTATAGTCTATTTTCACAGTAGTTACCATAAGTCCAGCATTGTGCTCTGGAGTGAGAGTGTCTGCGCCTAAGCAGACATATCACACACAATACAAACAGTCTATATATGTATGAAGGCATTCTGCCACTCAGGGACGTGAAGTGCCATCTTGGACACTTGCATCATGGTGTCCTTCCAGCCTCACTGTATTAAGTCTACTGGGGAGACAGCCTTATAAAGTAGTCTAATGACCCTAGTGCTAGGGATTAGCACTGCAGCAATTTTTTTTTTTTTTTTTTTTTTTTTTTTTTTTAAAAAGGAGATGAGGATTTTTTACCATTTTTTACAAAGGTGTTACTGTTGAATTTAGGCTCCGTCTTTTTAATAGAGGATTTAACATTTTTGCCGTATTCACTTTTCTTTTTGGAAATTAAGATAAACATACTAAATGCTAACACTGGAGACAGCAATTAAATTTTCTAAAATTTTTTTTATTGCAGTCTGCAGTTTTGTAAGATATTAATGATTATTGGATTAGGAAACCAGTAACTAAAATTAATGTGCCTAAACACTCCAATTTAATAAAAAAGGAGGAAATAAATCTACTGAAATGTATGCTAAAAACCATTAGTACCATAGAGCTATTGATAACTTTGTACTTAGGATAAACCTAATATGCTAGAAAAACATGACAGCATCATGGCTGACACACCTTATGTTGTCATCATTATTTCACTGCTGAGTACCATCTCATGACAACCAATAAAAATATAAGCATTCCTTTAACAACTCATTAACATGACTGATTTTGTACTTGCACACACAGTGTTTACTTTGACTATTATTCGAAATCAAGCCTCATTGTGATAGAGGCTATAAATATGGAGTAGAGGGAGGGCCCTATTCAGAATGCCACTGCACAAAGAAGGGTCTAAATCATTTTTTCTGGGATCTATAACTGTGTTAAAAATTACTCAAAGAGGTTTCTTTTCATACAAAGTATCATATTCAGAATTGTTTTTTCTTCCCATCCCCTTTGCTCCCCCTTTTTTAAAAGAACAACATGGATAAAATTAGTTTGGTAATTTTTAAGTTGCTGGAAAGTTGATTCAAAAAAAACATTTCAGATGTATGTTTCCACAAATGAAAATGGATGTTAAAAATGAAAATGTGCAGGTCATTAGATCCTAGTGACAATTTATTTTTTGAACACTAACAGACATTACGTTAAAAACATACTTTTCCATAAGGCATCTATATGTAAAGTTTCTGATTTTTTACATTTGTTAAGTAAGCATGTGGGTGATTGAGTATTTTGACATGGTAATTTTAAAAGCAGAGTTGACTCATTACTATATTGTCATTGAGCCTGATGCCTCAAAGGGACATGGGACACAGTCTTTGTTCCTCAGATACAGACATGGCACAAAGTCTGGGATCTTAAATCTAGGTTTACTATGGATTTACAGCTTTATTGTGTTATTAATGGCAAATATTAGTTGAAGTTGGAGACTGGAAGCCTCAAGTATTTGTTTTAAAAAAAAACGCATACATAAAAACAAATAGACAATGCGTATCGTATCAATGCTATACACACTGATGGATTTTTTTCACATTGGGAAAGGAACATTTCAAAATAGCAACAACATGTCTTCTCAGTTTATTAATTTTTTTTGCTATTATTGAAGATACTTGTGTTTGAAAAAGAACTCTCCTCTCATATCAGCGATTCTTCTCTGTGATTATAGTAAAGAAATCAGCCTTTGTTTAGGACATCACTATCTGGTAGCATGGAAATGACGGACATCACAAATTCAGTAATACAGGGTTATGAAAGATCAGGTTAGATGTGAACATGCTATCTAATGTAGAAAACACTTAATCTTTAATAGTGAGCAAAAAGCAGCAAGAGAAAAGTGTAAAAATATTAAAGCTTCTGGATTCTTGTTAATTGTATACATTTTAAGCGTTTTTCTCTCAAGTGACAACCCTTTTCAAAAGTTGCCTGGGTACACAATGACCTGATTAACCAAAACAGATACGTAATGCTGCTCAGCATAGTAGCACACACTAACATAACAGAAAGTAGCAATTTCCAAGAGCAATTATAGTCTATCATTCATATACTGGTCTGTATACTACAGGAATATTGATACTCTTAGTGAGATCCTGACTTTTTCTATAATTGTCATTTATGAAACAAAATGATGTTGAATAATTTAAAGGGTCTAACTTTGTTCCACAGAAGCAAGGAAATTCAAAGTTATGGCAGTTACTCCATCCAGAACTACACATATTGTGCCCATGCATTGCAGCACACTGAACTGATCTCAAAACGCTGCAATACATAGGGCACAAAGGATCCAGTCTTAGAAATATTATCTATAAATACATGTACGGTCACATCAAAAAACTAGTAGCGATCTATAACAACCTCCCTCACTTGGGTCTATGATATGGACAGATTTGTACTATAGCTGTTTTATAATGCAAGGAGAGATGAAGTGCATGACATGGCCTGTATTTTGTATAAATCAGAAAAGAAGAAACCCTGTCATAAATTCAAGGTAGAGTCAATCAGGAATGGAATGGTTTTGCTCTGGTATTAAAAAAAGAAAAGAAAACCATATCACCTACATAGCAGCTTATTTGTATTGTACCTGGTGCCTGATGATCTGAGTGTATTCTTTGACCAAGTATTTGGGGTAAAAATTTTTGCTCGCTGTATCTGTCTTTTGAGTTTAAGAACTTACACAAAAATAATTTAATTACTTTTTTGGTGCCAATAAACCACTATTTCAAACCTGCATCAATAACCAAGGTATGAAAAGCCTTCAGTGCCACTAAAACTGCAATTTAAAGCCAACTACAGTTTGGGGGAAGGGAAAAGAAAAAGAAAAAAGAAAAAAAAAGCTCTAGTGTACTTCAATTTGGTGCCCAGCACAAGAAGACATTTTAGGAATTTGAGATCTCTGCTTGTCTTGTGCTTTTCCCCTTCCCCCATCATCTCTCACCTTCTTGATTATTACTTCTCAATAAATGAGAATAATAAAAAATTGTGCGAAAACAATCATTCAGCATCTTCCAAATACTGTAATTAGATATGGTAATCCAATATTACTTCTGCCTGGAAATATTTAAGTCCTTTGGTTAAATTTGGCAAGAATCCATTGGGACTTCGTGTACATCATCTTACTGAGACCCTGATGCATTAAATTAAGCTTTATCAATAAACCAAAACAGAACCAAGTTGAACTGCAAAAGTGAACTCAAGGATTAAACGGTTTTTACAAATACTCCTATTCCACGTGAGGATAACCTACACTTAACACAATCTGCAAGTGGAAGCATCACTCCCTGACAGTATAAACACTATTAGTGTATGCATAAATAAGCTTCAAGTGTTATTAATTGAATGGTGACTGTCACACCTCAAAAGAAATGCTTTGAGAAGCAGCAGATAATTATACTATATTTTCTTTTAATAGCAGGTGCTTCACACCTTTAAAAGTTTTAGCATCTCTACAAGTAAATACACCCTTAGATCAACTAAAGATTTCAGCAACAAAAGACTTGGGGGTTTAACTTGTTTAAAATTACTAAAAGTCTAATAATGCAAACATCCAAAGAAATAAAAGCCAAGTTAGTCATTTCAGCAGATGGCATCCTTGATTCAGTGGATATTACTTGTCCTTCTTAAGATCTTTGTATGAAGAAAAAAAAAATCTACATACAAGGCATCTGAACTTTAAGTCTATGTGTTAATATGCAAAGTGATGGGAAGCAGACAGTCGCTCTTGCAAAGGCAAAGTGCTTAATAATGTAAGGCCAGCAGATGTGAGGGTTTGTTTTAAACTGTGCTTCACTATGAGCTGTCACTAGGCACAGCTGGAAGAGGGACAGAAGGCCACAACTGTTCTGAACTCTATCCAGGTAGAAGAGTGTGATAACTTCATGTTGATCAGGTGCAAGATAGTGTAAATCTCACTCTGTGGCCATTTTCATCTCTTCAGGACTCTCTCTAGATGGCCTGAAAGAAAATATTCACTTACTAAGGGAGAGCAAACAAACAAAGGGAAGAGGATGATAAAATGCATAGTTGCAAGATTACCGTATATTGTGAGACTGCATAAACATGGAAAGCTTTAGAATGTAAATTGCAAAACTAGACAGAAGTTTGCCATGGGACCTATTCTTTATTTTTTTGTTCATGTGAGTAGCCCCCATTGGAGATATTGGTATTATACATATGAGTAAAATGCAGGATCAAGCCCACAATCGCTAATCTTGCCCCCTTATGTTATTTATATCAATGGTTGCAGTCACATTCTTTACACTGCTTTGAAACCACAATCCACCCCCTAGTTTTTACTTCTAGAGTATTATAGAATAACAAGTTCTTCCTAAAACCCTTTCGCAAACCCACAATGAATAGTTTCCTATTCATAATAAGTTTGTTTGTTTTTACACGGTCTGTGATTCACTTCACATCACACTAATCTATTACTTACTGATATATCTGCAGAGGCCATGGTGTTTGTGATGGGGTGGGAACTGAATTTGTTGGACTCACTAACATGGCACTGTATATGTTAGAGGCAACCACCAGTATACAAAGCAGTATGGGTCCTATGATGGCTCCTTCCAATCCTAGGTAATATGCTCCACCAGCTACTGCGAGGCCTGTCAGGTAGGGATGGCCACCTCTGGAATTACAGCATAAGGAGAATAAGTTACTATAGAGCAATATTTTATAACAGCAAATAATATCATTTATGGAAATGTGGATTGATTAGCAAATGTTATTTAGCATATCAAGCTGATGGAACTACAGATTGCTATAAATGTTGCGAGTAGAAACATTCCAGTATTATTAATTAGTATTTGATCTTGGTAATGTCCACAATGCAGTAGAAACTTTCCACATATTGAAGAAGGAACAGTCTCTGTTACAAGTAGTTGACTCTAGGTAGGCTTCAGATTTCAAAATGAAATGCTCAAGGCTAATCATAAAACACAATCTTTGTAAAGATTTTTGATGACAATTTATAAGATGGCTGGCAACATGTGTCTTCATGTAACCTCTAATTACTAAACGATGACATGTCATGTGTGCCCTAAACTGTACACATGCTAACAAGAGTAGTTTGTAGATTCACAACATTTCATATTCTCTCATTGGAATTCGTTTTTATTTGCAGAATGGTAATGGATAAACGAATGAAAATATCATAAAGCCATTTAGGAAACACAGGCTTGGGAGCAGCCTAATAACTGCTCTCAAAGACTGTAGCAAGTATCTCAAAGATGATGCCCTCATGTGTTGAGGCCTGGCTCTCACCCCTATCACTGTTCTATACAGCAATACTAAAGCTGCCATTCGAAATACTGCCAATACTAAAGCCCTGCTTCGCTAAGGAAATCCTACAACAGAAGAAGCCAACACTACAAATAAAAGATGGCAAATGAGCCACTTGCAGGGAGGTAACCACATAATTAAAGACTTGGCACGATCCCACACACAAATGCACAATGGAAAAGCATCCATGAGTACAGCTGGGTTAGGGAAAAAGGAGGAATATCTGATTATTTTCAAAAAGTTTCCTTTTAAATTCAAAATTAAGCTGAAACTTGAAATTAAAACTTGCTCCATAGTTGTTTAAAAAGAAGAGGGAAAATTTCAAACATATCTAAAAACATCAGGGAAAAAATTATTCAAAATTTCAAAACTTTTTACCACTCCTAGTAAACAAACAAAAACAAAAACACACAACAAACCCCCCCCCCCCGGCAAGTAATTAATCTAGCATCTGGAAACCACTCCTAAGTGATGTGTCCTAAAGAGATGATTAAAAATGGGTCAAAATGAGAATATTTTATCTGTACCTCCCCCCACTGCCATACGTTAGCAGTTCAAATTAAATGGAACAGTTCCAAAGCACAAAACTAAAACCCAACCAACAGTATTATGCAAAAAACAAAACCTAGCCTGCTCCGCATACTTACAGCACATAAGCTAGCATACTGACAATAAATAAGGAATTGTGTGGAGAAGCTTGCAGTAAAATAAGTAGTACACATTTTGAGGGGTGGTTTTGGAACTGAATACAAGGGAATGAAAATATTGGCTAGTCAGGCAGAGTTCTGGCGGTTGCTGTCAAACTTCTACACAAAGCACCAAAGACTCACCACAGTCCCGACTTATGCCACCTGCACTATTGCTGTTCTGATCTTTGTCACTACTGCACAGAGTGGGAGCTCAAAACATAACACAACTCAGCTTCACTTGTGACATAAATCAGATCTAATACGCAGCAGGGGCAGGAGTAGATAATTTGATTATGAGAGGGTGGGATTTAGACAGACCTTTTGTTACCCTCATTAAAAAAAAGTGGACTTGTGACTAATTGCTGAATTCTTTAACTCTTTGTAAATTTTTTCAACGGTTGTGTCAACTTTAATTTTTTTGGTCCAGGTTGTTCAATTACATAGGCAGCTGCTGCAACAAGTTGCCTGATGAGATACAACTAATATCCGTTTATACATTTAGAAAACCCTGCATAACCCAATTATAGCTATTTCTAATGCACTTAATCGAATCTACAATGCAGCAGAGTGTTTTTGTTTTATTTAATGGGAACAGTAGGGTTTCTTCTCTAACCCTTAGTAAATTCATCTCTATCAGAGGCATTTTATAGGCAGTAAACAGAGCCATCTCATCGCAGCTGAAAAAATTCTAATGACTAAATGGAAGAATGAGGTGATTGGCTTTTTAATGACCACTGTCCCTACAAGCATAAATAATCTATCATTGGAGAACAGTAGTAATTTATACTTCACTTACTGGAACAAATTCATGAGAAAAGCAACCAGTGCAATAGTCTGAAGAAACTTAAGACTACGTATATTTTTAAGGACCAGTTCTCTCTGCACAGTATTATTACCTGGCCCAGTTGGATGAGACCAAAAGATTTTAAGACTATGGCAAATCTGGTCTTCCCACAGAATAGAAATAAACAGTCTACCTAATGCTTTGATTTGATGAACATCCCTAGGTGCATTATAATAAAAATTAAGCTGTTCCAGCATCTGGCTAAAATAATTTTAGAGTTATACTAGATGTACAATTACTCCTAAAGGCAGAGACAGCAGCAGTGCCTAAGAACATATTTTTATATCTGTACATCACTACAAGGTTGTGACTATTCCTTGCAGATGTGGACCTCAACCAGAGTTATTTTTGTCACCTCCAGACTAGATCACTGCAACGAGCTTTAATTGGAAAGTTGAAAGTTTCAGCTGCCTGCTTATTATTCTGGATGCAACTGAAGGGTTTGGATTTGACCCTACATAGGTTTGGAGTTTCTCTTCTCTCTCAACAGTTGAAATCAGAGGGAAGATCAAGCTGTTAGGGCCACGTTTTAAAAGGTATTTAGGTGCCTCAAGTTGCAGATAGGTGCGTAGTGGGACTTCTAACAGCATGTAGGTTCTGAACTCCTACAATGGGGGCTAGGTGCCTAACTGTATCTTTAGGAATCTAAATACCTTTAAAAATCTGACTTGTAGTCCCTAGATTTTTACATCTGTTGGTTAGTGCCAGAACATTCTTAAGGAGAGCCCCAAACTCTGGTACTCCTACTTAAGAACATAAGAATGGCCATACTGTGTCAGACCAAAGGCCCATCCAGCCCAGCAGCCTGTCCACCGACAGCGACCAATGCCAGGTGCCCCAGGGAGAGTGAACCCAACAGGCAATGATCAAGTGATCTCTCTGCTGCCATCCATCTCCACCCTCTGACAAACAGAGGCTAGGGACACCATTCCTTACCCAGCCTGGTTAACAGCCATTAATGGACTTAATCTCCATGAATTTATCTAGTTCTCTTTTAAACCCTGTTATAGTCTTAGGGTTCACAAACTCCTCAGGCAAGGAGTTCCACAGGTTGACGGTGCGCTGTGTGAAGAACTTCCTTTTATTTGTTTTAAACCTGCTGCCCATTAAGAACTAGGGGCCACCAAATAAAATTATATTATGGGAACAAGTAAATAACTTTTCCTTATTCACTTTCTCCACACCACTCATGATTTTATATACCTCTATCATATCCCCCCTTAGTCTCCTCTTTTCCAAGCTGAAAAGTCCTAGCCTCTTTAATCTCTCCTCAGATGGGACCCATTCCAAACCCCTAATCATTTTAGTTGCCCTTCTCTGAAGCTTTTCTAATGCCGGTATATCTTTTTTGAGATGAGGCAACCACACCTGTATGCAGTACAGATCATAATTCAACCTCCACATGAAGGGAGTTTGAAAGAAACGTTCACTATGGACTGATTAATCCATAGTTGCCTACTACTGGGTTTCTTGTGCCTTCCTCTGAAGCATCTCGTACTGGTCATTCTAGAATGAAGGTACTGGACTAGATGGACCATTGGTCTGATACAGTATATATGGCAATTCCTATGTTCCTGTATTTGTTTCCATTCTTGCTCAAGCAAAGCCAGAGATGGCTGACTTTCAGGGTATGATGTAAGACTTAAACATGCAGACTACTGCTGACTGGTTGGGTAGAGAGGAGAGTGTTGTGGTACTACTGACATTCTGAAAAGTAAGATTTATTAGTTATTAATTATTATATGGTTTCAATAAACCTGTTCATGTGCTTAAAACACTGAAAACACCACTATCGTTTGGACAAAAGTTAATTAAGGCAAGAATGTGATCCAACATAAAAAATAGCATGCTTTGAGAGGTCTTCAGTGAGACACTTACCCCGATATATCTGAGTAGATTGCTGTGTCTACAAAGTACGTTGGCAACAGGTGAAAAACCAAGAGCAAAATGGCTTTGCATCCTTCTCCCTGGGTGAGCCACAGATCTAGAATTGCAGGTATAGCTGCCCAGTATGTTCCCAGAAATGGAACAGCTCCAAGGATTGCTGCCAATGCTAACATAATAGAGTACACGGTAAGTCAGAAGTTAGGAAGGAGAGATCAGAAAACATAATATTTTACAAAAAATACTTTGGGTCAGATTCTGCCACTTTTACTGTGCAAATAGCCCCATTTAAATCAATGGGACCACTTGGAATAAGGCACAAAAAAAAGTTGAGAATCAGGCCTTTGGAGTATACAACTCTTCCTTTTTTTGGTTATTACTCCTTCTCCAAAATTCTGATACCTAAATTCTTTCCATATCAAAAATGTTTGATTGTGACATAAAAATGGATGTGAATAAAAAACAAGCAGGAGAAGCAGTCTTTTCAACCCAAGGTAGAAACTTCTATTTTACTCCTGGGGGAATTCTGAATTGTGCAGTGGTGCAGAATTTTGCAGAAATTAACGTTGTGCGCGGAGAATTTCCTTTCCCCCACAGAAATGGGCTGCAGCGCTGCTGGCTACCACTAGGGGCCACTAGACCCAGCAGAGCCCAGCTCACACATAGAAGACACTGCTGGGGGGAGGAGGATGGAGCTAAAGGGTTCCTGACAGCTGCAGTTCCCAGCACACTCTGAGGGACGGAAAGGGTAGTGCTTAGGAAACTCCATGCAAGCCTAGGACTGAGCATCAGACTGTTTCTCCCTCTGGATACCTGAACTTGGGGGGGAAGGGTATCTGGGCAAAGGGGGGCCCCCCGTGGCTGGGCTCTGGGGGGAGGGAGAGGGTTCAGATGTATTGGCTTGGGGGGGTGGGGAGGCACGCAGCTGGGCTCTGGGCGGGGGAAGGGAGCAGAGAAACAGGAACTGTGTTGTCAGACATTTCTTTAACTCTCTACTTCTGGGGGAATCTTTGTGTGTGTCTATTGTTACAGACATTCTTACTGACAGGTATTTTGAAATAAATCACAAAAATAATTGAAATTGGCATGATTATGTAGTGTTATTTTGACAAATAAACATGGTAGAATTGTGCAGAATTTTAAAATATTGTGCACAGAATTTTACTTTTTGGCACAGAATGCCCCCAGGAGTACTATTTATACACCAATACAGTTGTGATCAGAAATATGGAAATTTAAAAAAATTATTTATATTTTTATTATAGACAGGGCTCGTAAAGCTACCTGTTATTACAGTTGCCCAACACTTCCTTTTTTTAAAGGCCCTGTTTTCAGTTGCTTACAACTTTGCTAAACTTTAACCATTTCCACTGAAATTTTACATGTCATGCCATCTGCCTGTCTCAGGTGGGCCTCCGTGTCGCCCCCCCCCCCTTTAATAAAAGCTTCAGCATTTCCAAGAATGAGGCTAGGAAAAAAGTTCTTTGAACAGCTCTACCATCCCATGCTTTAGAGCAGGGACTGGAAATCTGTCAGGGATATGGCTTTCGCTGTCCCCAGGACGTATGCCCAAATTTGACTGACCTATAAGTCTTTGAAAAGTAGAGATTTCAGAGAATGTAGGTGCTAAAAAAAAGATTCTGTCCTCACTGAGCATGCTCCAGACTCTTACAGCTGCTAATGTCAGATGGGGCATGCGCCAACGCAACAGAGTGAGCGAGCATGCTTCATTCCCTCACAGCTTGTGTGCGTGTTAGTGAGAGACAGGCTTTTGCATATGCCATCCCCACAGACCACATGCTCTCTCTAGCCCAGGGCTACAGGAGCAAAGACAGATTTCCCCCATTGCGGCTGCTCCAGGCTGGAGTGGAGCCAGGCAATGGCGCCGACACCAAAAAGCCTCCCTTCTCCTGTGCTCTTAATGACAACCCCCAAATGGCACTCTCAAAGCGTGGCAAAGGAAGCAGTCTTATTGCAGAAGGGTCAAAAACTGGACTGTTGGAGGGAAAGGAGTAGATTAGGACAAGATGTCTGGTGAGCCTAGGACCGCACAAACCAACCTTAGTTCTGGCATTTCCTTACTTCTGAGTGCTTGAATTTGAAATCTTAAAGTTCCTTTAGCATAGTTTGCATGTGTAATTATTAATATTTCAAACAAAGGTCTTTATACGGGCAATATTTAATCACTACTGCCACTGCACAATAAAAGGATACATAGCTACCATCTGTAAAATAAATAACATTTGTTTTGGTTCTTACCTGATGGTATGAAGACAATATTAATTCCAAATATGGTGTGAGTGAGCCAGGTGTACAGTCCATAGAACCCAGCCATTTTGAGAGAAGCATCAAACACACCTCTAGAATGATCAAAGGAACCCAATTAAACTACTGATTACAAAAGTGGGGGAAATATTAAAACACATGTCCAAGTGCATCATACTACTAGTGAAGTAAGTTACTTGGTTCAATTCTAATGATGAATAAATTATCCATTTATTCCCTATGCCAAAGGATGCGTTCAACTCAAAGTGGATTTTTTTGATTTGCCAAAATTTTCACAATTGTCAGATTCTGTTAAACCCAAAATGACCCCCCCCCCCCATTTTTTCTAAACTGCCTGTGAGCTGAAAATTCAGTTATTCACACAGTTCTACTTATTAGCTTTATGTGCCTTCCCTTGCTAATCATCATCTACATCATCTCTCTGCTGGGGCTGAAGACCCCAATGATTTCAACTTCCTCCTGCTATCCTCTCCCTGCTGCCACCTTACTCCCACATTTTAGGAGCTGTATAATGTATCAAATGTTTTTGTAGGAATTTATGTATATCTAGTAATTTAAAATGCACCTATGTGAAGCTGTGGGTATATATACACAACTTAAAAATTAGGACTAATGTCTCAAATATGAAATCCTCAAACAGACCTAAACTAGAAGCTCATCATCCAACACAAAACATTCAGCCACTTGCCCAGAAAAGACATGGCGGAGAAAAAAAAAAAAAAAAAGTTTTGCCCAGTGACCTGAAAGTTAACAAATTCAGATCAATATGGGTGGCAGGGTGGGGAGGGAGTGGTTTACAACGTTGTTGATGCTTCACTGAAAACACCCTGAGCACTATAGCTGATCTCATTTGCCATAGTACCACATGGGGAAAGCATAGTCTGAAATAAAATATTTCGTGTCCTGGTTAATGCAAAATATACAATATATTTTAAATTATGCTAGAAGGAAACAGCTCAAATCTTTACAAAAGAAAAACAATTACATTAAGCAAGCTAAACATCAGAGCTTGTGTAAAAACTTCAAAATATTAAGATACTATCATATTTCAACTATCAGATAAAACAATCAGCATTATTTCTGCACTCTCCTTCTCTATTACATTGAACGCAATATGCCAGTTTTCGCTACAAAAGTTTAAAGAATATAATTTTCTTGTAATGAAAGTGTTTACAGAACTAGTTCTGTTTTTAATTACTTACACTATCAAAATAAATCATATCTGAAGTGTCAGAAAAAAATATAAGTTCTGTTCTGATTAACTGAAATTCCTGTTTTTTTTACCCACTAGCTTCTCAAAACTAGTGTGAGAAGTGTTAGTTTAAACCCTGTATACAATTTTGTCTGTAGTTGGTTTCCATGTCCAAGATCTTTAGATCAGTGACTTTTAGGTTTTGGTGAGGAAAGCCTTCACAGTTGCTCACAAAGAGGTAGTGCTACATATGTACCACCAAGCCCGGAAGGAAGTAATAAAATACCATTTCAGCTATACCTACTGAGGGCTCTCCTCCCGATAAACACTAAGAATTAGTCTCTTCCCTCCCATCTTCGCCTAATCCCTAAGCTCTTGCCAAAGTAGTTTCCTCCTCTGTCAGGCCCTTCTAGCTCCTGAACCCATCCCAAGGCGTTCCCTTCTAATGATGAAGCAAACCCCTCTTCTCTATAACAAGGATCGGGGTCTGCAACCATTAAGTGAGGCCCCTAATTGGGGAAGTGAATTTTTTTTTTAAATTGCTATATAACTTGTCAGGAGCCTTCAAAATAAGAAAAATCATAATTAGGAGGATTACGTTACGCTTTAATACTTAAACATTGGTTGTGGGAGCCCAAGTTCCAGTATGGGTTAATATAAAACTTTTAAATCCTCAGGTTTATACTGTCCTTTGAAATGGAGTATGAGCTGCTACACAAATAAAATTGAGGTTAATATGTCTAGCCAAAAAAAAAAAAAAAAAAATCACTGAAAAGTATCCCCACAGTGTCTCTCTGCTTACTCTCTCTTAGAAGATGCTTGTATACTTTGCCAAAATTAGTATGATACATGTCTCCAAAGAGATTTTTGAGAGTGGATGGATATTAGTTTTCAGTTTATGAGCTCTGGCTTGAGGCAGGTGTCTGAGGTACCAACCTCACTTGAAATTAAACTGTTCCATCTATAGCTACTTGAGAGATTTTTGGGTACTCAAGTCACTGAAAATTTCCCCATAGCCTATGAAAGAAGAGAGGACTGTCCTACTGTGATAAATGCAATAGTAAACAGAAACAACTCCATGAGCCAAAAAAACCCTTTGGATTTCTAAATATAACTGTGTATTAGAAAACAATTGCAAATCTGCTTTCGGCACACAGGAAAGCACTGGAAATAGAGGATCAAATTCATTTTAATAAAGTGAAATCTGTAAGAACTGCATCCACTTATGCCCTGCACTTGGAGCTTAAAATAAAGGCATTTCAGACATGTCTTTTATAATTAGCAATAGCTAATATTTTCTTAGTATGCCAGCGTTTCAATGAGTATGTAATCTGCAAAGATCACGAAGAACTAATCTCAGTGAGACCATAAAAAAATCACTACATATCTTTAGAGCTGCGTATTTACTTAGATACGTTATTTTTGTTAATTACTTATTGATAATGCAGTAGGCAGAGCTTTTAAGTAAGTCTGATAGTGTTTACACTGATAAGCCAGTTATTCATTATGTATATGCCATTAGAATAATAAAACCCAGGAAATTGACTGGACAAGCTTAAATTTGTTACACTCAAAACTTCTCAACATTTGGATCCAATTTCTGCTATCATAATCATGAAGCACATCTCTGAATGTGAGCCCAGTTAGTCATTTTAGTAACGGATATCAACATTATGCATTATCTCCTCCATCTTTGTGATGACAGACCCTCAGAGTGGTTTTGTGCAAAAATCACAAAGTTCTATATTACCATAAAAAGTGGCAGACCTTTTTGAGCCAATTTAGCAAGCTAACATTTTCACTCACACGGAAAAGATTAATTTGAGCTTTTGAAGCTCCTCAGATGTGTAATCCAATAGGGAGCTGTGAATGTTCCTCAGTCTTTACATGTTTCAAACAAGTCAGAAAGCCAAATGCAAAATGTATCACTTAGGAACACCATGTGGATGAGCTGTGGTCTGTAAATGGGATTACAGAAATTCAAGAACAGTGTATGGCATATCTTGATATTCTTGGTTTTACTTAACTGCAAAAGGCACACACATGAGAAAACAAAAGAATAGTAGGAGTGCTCACCTTGTGCTATTCAAGCTCAAAATATGGGGGTGGAGGGGTGGGGATCATGCTGGATCCCCACGTACTTCTGGATAGTTACATAGCAGCAGTGGCCAAAAATACATTTTCCTCATTTCTACTTAGCCATAAAGTTGTAGATTCTACTATGTGATTGCTGACTTTTTCCAGTTAGTACTGGATTAGAATTAATGCAGTGAGGCTAGAGCTTCCTGTTAATTTCTTAGTGAAATTTACGGTTATTTTCTCTAATTAGGCCTTAAATGAGTTGGCTCCTGGTTACCTCACACTACCTTTCCCCCATGAGATACCTCTGAGATCACATGAGGCAAACAGCCGCTAGTCACACAGAGAAAAGACGGAAGGACGACATTTACAAGTGAGGGCTTCTGGACTGTGGAATCTGCTTCAGCTGAAAGTATTATTTTACTTCTAGAGCTCTCTACAAGGCCTATTTGTTTTCTAAAGTTTTTCCTGAGCACTGGGGAAAGAGGAGCAAGTGGACTGGGCCCGAGGGAGAGTTTTCATGTGAGGCAGTAGAGTGGACCTATGAGGGATCAATTTATTGGACACTATCCTAAACTACCAACATGTTTTTATACTAAGGGTACATGCACTCTGTGCACTGGATGCGAATATAATTAAAAATTGGAAAAAATATGCTGTTCCAACAACTTGTAAAATATAGTACAGTGAATAGCATGTCAGAAGCCAGCTGGTGGCCTGCCACAGCGCAGCGGCCAGGTATCTTCTCTGTAATAGGGATAAGGGAGCTCAGGCAACCTAGAATACTTGGTTTACTTTTCGTCTCTCAGAGAGATTCAGGAGATACACAAAAGGAAGAGAAGTCAACTTTTCAGTCATCCCCCAGCCACCTGCTTTAGCAAAAATCCTCTGCCTTAGTTATTAAGTTGGCTACAAGACTGCAAACTAATGACGAAGCTGAAAATGCCGCTTTTATCAGAGTGCCATTTGGCAACAACAGGACCCATCACAGGCAGGTAACTTGCGGAAGAGAGTCAGTACACTGGGAGAACTGGTAGTAACCATAAATTATAAGTATGAAGTTAGGGAAAGGAAGAGAAAAAGACATCTGGGGAGTAAAAAATAAAATAAATTTTGTTACTATCAGCTATCCTGTAGAGAATGAATAGAGACATTATTTGAAACAGGGGAACTCCAATATTCCACCTCATACAAACCCAGGAGAGACACGCTAACAAGAACAAGCTTTACACATTTTTGTTAGGTCACTGAGGAGAACCTTACTACAATTAAAACCCCGTAAACTTGTTTAAATAATGGAACTACTGGGGGGTGTTTATACTTTGTGCATCTTAATACTAAAAAGTGATAGCAACGGTTTAAATATCATGTATTACTTAAAACTTTATGTAATACACAAAGATAGCCACACTTGCAATTGTAATGGGAAGCATGGACACAGGAACTGAGTAATTTAAACTGATGCTCTCACACCCTAGATACCTGTCAATTTCCAGCTCTGGATACATCTCTTAATTCTCCAAACAAGAGGGGTCAGGATAGATCTGGAGAGGCAATACATTCAGAAAAAAAGTTACTGGTAGGCAACTTCTCTCCTTTATCGCACTGCCTGAGCATGAAGCCTGCTGTAGGAAATGACTAGCTAGCAGTGAAAATCCTGAAGGAAAGCTGTTAATTTAAAAGACTGAAGCACTACTCTTCAAAATGGAACATCCGATCTAGACTGAGTATTGAGAGAATAATGTTTTGTACAAATAAGAAATGAGCTGCAAGTAGCAGAACTGAAACAGCTTGTTCGTTAAGATTTTTTGTGAAAAGCCACAATCTTTTAGCCCTCTTAAAAAGTTTGCCCTATCAAGAAAAAAAAACTAATAATATTTCTTCATATATCCAATTCCACCATGAAGATGTGAAAGGAAAAATTATGGCAAAGTAATTGACTGATTCAGTAAAATTCAGAGACCACTCTACTAAACAAAATGATAGGAGCTCAACACTACTTTGGTCCTTAGGAGAAAGTGTAAACAGGATCAAGCGTGTGTGCCATCAGAGCTTGGCTAATGTTACAGCCACAAAGAAAAACGGTGAACGTGCAATGTGAAGGAATAGGTAGATGAGTTTTCAAATTGTAGGAGACTTGTGAAAATTAAGTTTAAATACAACAAACTCATCCATTTACAAATCTGGAAATACACTTCTACCATATCCTTAAGAAGCCATTTTACTAGGTACTAGGTGTGGGGGGGGCGGGGGGGGGAGGGGGGAAGGGAGGGGAGAGACTTGGCCCCATCCCCTGCACAGTAAAAAGGTAAGCAGAGATAGTTATGTACACTTTAGCTGTAAATCAACAAAGGATTGTCTTTATGAGCCATAAAATGTTCCAAAATAAATCAGTCAATGGAAAAGAATTGGGCCAGCCTTAAGTTTAGACTATCAGCTTGAAAAGACTTCCTCCAACATGACTCCTTAGAAGATGTTTCCCATAATTTCAATAGCAAAGATGTGATTGACTAAAGAAACGCAGGGTACATTTACACTGCAATTAGACCTCCAGTCAGCTGGCACTGGCTAGCTGCAGGTCTCAGGTTAAGAGGCTTTTTAATTGAGGTGTAGACATTTGGGCTCAGGCTGCAGCCCAAGCTCTGGAACCCTCCCACCTCACCGCGTTCTAGAGTGGTGAGGGGGAGGGTTCCAGAGCCCGGGGCTCCACCCTGTGCATCTACACTGCAATTAAACAGCCTCTGAGCACGAGTCAGCTGGCACGGGCCAGCTGCAGGTTTTTAATGGCAGTGTAGACATACCCACAGTGACCCCAGCTTCAACAGCCCAGCAACCACACTATTAGGAGAGACTTGGGCTTGAAGAACAACAAAATGTAGGTTCCTGAAGAGGGATAATATATCCAAGAACTACATCTGTTGAAGTGAACAAGATCACTCAGGTCCTGTCCTGCCATTTCAATGTGTCTACATTCTCTGGCACAGAACACTGAACATTGTGTGTTCCAGTTTGTGACAAGCAAATTTACATATGGATTAGTCCACTTAACAAAAAAACAAAAAACAAAACAAAAAAAATCCAACCACTGATTCCTCTGAAGACCACTCAGGCCTGTTCATAGTAGCAACTTAAGGTGGTTTTCACTCCTCCACAAGCAGATGAGAAAGCATTGACCTTGTTCATGGTGCTCCATTCATGAGATTTACTGCATCTTGTCATAGCCAGACCAAGATCCTCCCTGCCTATTCAAGTAATGGTCTGCCACAATATTACTAAACAATTAAAAAAAGAGTTATACTAATCCCGTGCAGGGAGGTGGTTAGGATTGTGACTGGTCAGGCTGGAGAAGAGAGGAAATGAGGGATTGTGATCAGGTAGAGATTTTATTTTGCATCCAAGGAGCATGCACATGCATGACCCTGATAGTTTACTGCATTGAGAGGGGTGGCAATTTGTAAGACAGTGCTTGTTACTCCTAACATGTGGATCTGCAGAGGCGATATAATGAGGAGAAAGTTAAAGTTACATAGTTAATCTCTCAAAATGCCTTAGTTAAAGTTGCACATTCATTCATTATATATATATATATATATATATATATATATATATATATATATATATATATATATATATATATACACATATACATACACACACACACCCCTGTGTATAGTTTTATATAAGGTATAATTAAGCATCTTTAGATTACATGGTATTTAAATATACTTGTATTTATTCATGTAATTTTAATATGTATCTTTTACCCTGTACACAATTATATAATAGTCCTCATACAATTTCATACCTTAATTGTATGTAATTCTGTTTATATACACTTATAAACACATATACCATACATATATATAAATATTATATATGTTTATTTATATACAATCCAGAGGAGAACTGGATGAGAATGAAAATACACAAACAACACTTTCTGGAAACCTGCTGTCTGGTTGGGGAAAGAAATTTTAGCTTTTTAAATTACTGACCCCCATATAATGCTAGTCGATATATCTGGTTGAGCGATAACTAAAAGGTCAGGCACATGAGGCAGATGGTAACCACAAAAACAGAGTGAACAACCTATGTCGGTTACAATACTGACCGTGTTTGTTAGAAAACAATATGGAAGCTCTTACACAACCAGCTAATGTTAGCTAAATATACCTGATTTCCCTAGTTTAGAGAGCTTAGAAGAGGATAATATTTTCCTCAGACAAGTGATTTTGTGCACTGAGAGTAGTACCGTATATTATGAAGGTCCCATATGTTTTTTGCAGCTTGACCTAAATGCTGCACTGGAGTGTTGCAGAAGACTAGAAATTCTGAAGTAGCTCTGGATAAGTTAAAAAATAAATGGGAGGAGGGTTTGCAGAGTAAAATGAATGAACAAACTGAAATATGCCTTTTATTATTTAATTTTATATTAAAATTAAGTTTATATTCACCCTGAACATTAATTTTCAACAATAACTGGTTCTTATCCAATGCTTTTCATCAGTAGATCTCAAAGCGCTTTAGAAAGGAGATCAATATCATTACTCCATTTTACAGATGGAGAAACTGAAGCACAGAGAGGGGGAGGGAAAGTGACTTGCCTAAGGTCAACCACCAGGTCAGTGGCACAGCTGGGAATAAAACCCAGGTCTACTGGGTCTCAGTCCCATGCTCTATCCTCTAGGCCACACTCAGAGGATGGTATTAGTCCAGCCATTACAGCCAGCCATTCAGGGAAAACTGGAGATTTGAAATAAATAAAGCAAGGGATAGTTTAGGATTTTGGAACATAGGAAGGTATGGGAGGCTATTTTAAGTTGTGAAATAAGCAAGTTAGCTCGTTATTTCTGTTAAAATTACCAGCAGTAATTAACCAACAGTTAATTATGACATTTAAATTATCATTAGCTTTCAAAATTAACACTCCATTGTGATCATCAGGTAGTTCACCCTTTCCTTAGAGCTAGGGTCTGCCTCATTCTGCACATAACCTGAAACATCACTAAATTAATTTGGAATGTGAATCTGAAAGGTTTTCACCACCAAGGCCAAAGCATAGATTCTGGTACACAAATCTGATTCAAAAAGTGGATTCTATCCGGATTTCAGAAAGGCAAAAGGGGAAGAAGGAAAATTTTGGAAATGCCATTTTTAACCTTCTACCCCCACCCTATTCAGACATACTCACTGAAAGCAAATGAACACTATATACACACAGACAAGAACTATAAATTGTGAAAATGTAATACACTTTTCTGCATTCTTATGAGCCATAAGTCTCTGTAAAAGATACTTCTGCTACTGAAAGGACATACAGTTCATGCAGACTTTTTCAAGACTTAAACAAATGTTAACAAAAACTCACTCAATTAAAAAGGTATACTATTAACACTGCAGTCAAAAATTCACACATTCTAGATTTCCTGAGCATATTATACACTTTTACCCTTAAAATGCTGGAAGACAATTGTTTTCTCTGGGAACTGTATCACCATCTCATTTTCTCCACTATTTGACTATTCTGTGAAAGCAATAGCCTGGATACATTTAGGTGATTGATGCAGCTTTTGCATAACACAGCTCTCTACATCTTCTAAGTTACTACAATAAAAGCTGTTTTATCCGGCACGTCACTAACCCGAAACCTCTATAAACCGGCATTTCTGATCTTCATTGAAATTCCGGTTGGTGCTCGGCCGGCAGGGGGTTTTGGCGTGGGATGGGGTGTGGAGCGCGGGCTCTGGGAGGGAGTTTGGGCACGGGAGGGGATGTGGGGTGCCAGATCCGGGAGCCGCATACCTCAGGCGGCTTCCCACAAGTGGTGACCTGTCCCTGCTACTCCTAGGTGAAGGTGCGACAGGCGGCTCTGCGTGCTGCCTCCGCCCCGCGTGCTGCCTCCGCAGCTCCCATTGGCTGGGAATCGTAGCAGCTCCCATTGGCAAGGGCCGTGCCTGCGGGCGGAGGCAGTGCACAGAGCCATGCCTTCGCCTAGGAGCAGCCGCGACAGGTCGCTGCTTGTGGGAGCCGCCCAAAGTGAGCGCCCCCCAGATCCGGCACCCCCTCCCACTGCTGCGAGTGCCCTCCCACACCCAAACTCCCTCCCAAAGCCCGTGCCCCAACCCTGCACTCCCTCCTTCACCCAAACTTCCTCCCTCTTAGTTAACCGGCATTTTTCACTTACCGGCATCCCCCATTCCCTCAGCTTCCGAATAAAACAGCTTTTACTAGAAATAAAAGTTCTCAAGCGTTAACAGAAACCTGATTGAACAATCAAGGCACTGTAGCTCTCTGCATCAAACATTGCCTTTTCACTTTTAGGCAACTTTGGTTCAGCCCCTTTCTTTGTCAGGAGAACCTTTTCTTTAAAATCTGGAGGTCACTTTTCCATTTGCTTTTTAGGAAAAACTCTGATCATTTGCGAGAATTTTCTATAACCAACCAAGAATCTCAAGATTTTGAAATGTATTAAAAATGGATGAAGAAAATAATGATAACACTTCTCAAATGGAAAAACACTGCTCATCTTACTGATGTTACAAAATTTGAGCTTTTGCTCATAAGAATGTTTCAAGAATCCAGTCAAAACACTGAACTGGTCGTATGACTTCTATAACACTGGTCAGCCCCCACCAAAAACTGAAAGCTGCAGTAACTTTAAGCCACAGCCATACCCGTGTGCATGCACTCATGTGAAAATATCGCACACACTAAATTGCACTGAGGCCGTGACAACATGCAACTTAGTAATGTGCAATATCTCCACCAGAGCAAGCAGAATGGGAACTTCAGGGAAGAAGGGTATGGTGCATTCAGGAAGAGAACGACATGCTGCTAAGGGAAAGGAAAATGGTTCAGGCAAAGGTGTGCATGCTGCTACTAAACAGATCCCAAACTTGAGAATTACCACTTCATCCAATCAGAAATGAGGAGACAAAATCATCATCTCTCTACTTTTAGGGATACATGAATCAAGGTGGTAATAGTCAATCAAAGACACAGTGAAGTAGTTGGATTATTATGAACTAACTTCATAGAAAGGACTTTGACAGCCTCTAGTGCCCTCGGAAAGCAGTTATCTGGTAATTTACACCCCAGCCCTCAAGGTACTGCTTTATTTTAAAACAATTACATTCTGAATATTTTCACTTACGGAAGTATTAATGACTAATAGATACAAAAGTCCTGTAAAATCTAATAATGCTAGTTCATATCTGAAACAAGTTTTCTTATTAGCCCTGAGCGAAAGCCTCAAATATTTCCATCAACTCAAGGTAGTGCGTCATCAACACCTTCTCTGGCCAACTAACGCTGCATGTTTCTTTTTCCAAAAGTCACCAACACTGCTGCTATCTAGGAAATATAAAGTTCTTTATGGAACAATGGAAGGTATGTTCTCTCCTAGCTGCGGAGCATTTGCCTCTGCAACATACCCAAGACCTCCTGGCCTAGGGAATGAGAAGTCTCAAGTGGTAGTGCAAAGCACTATCTAATGAATGACTGGGTCAGCCCAAAACAGTATTTTATTTATAATTTTGAATCATATCCCATATGCACAGAATTCAGTACAGATGATCACTTTGAACTAGGCAGGACAAGCTTCTTATATGAACCAAAATTCACCAACATATTTTTAACAATACTATTAATTTAAATACATAATACTTATAACTCTCTTGGGGGTACTCTGAAAACCAACACTAACTCCCAATAATTCTAATTTACTTGGACCTCATATGAATGAATTAAGGAAATAAACAACTAGTCTACAGATGTAGAATTGATCCGATTATATTCTCATTACTTCGATTAATTGTAAAATGTAAGCACATGCAGCTTCAGTATCAAGACACATGACAAATCTTGGTTTATTTCATCAAACAATTAAAGATTGGTTCCCTTGGTCTTATCTAATAAATGGAAATTTCAGTCACCGTAATTGGTAATAAATGATACAGATCACTGAATGGGTTATTTCAGGAACAATGGTTGTTCTAGCATGCAACTGAATCCTGAAGAACTGTGTAAGTCTGCCAAACATGATATTTCATGGGAGATTAACAGCCCCTATTGCCCCTCTTCCACCATTGGATCTGGCTGAATTTTAAGAAACACACTTCACTACTGAAGTATTATTCATTACACCCTTGGATTGCCAAGTAATCCAGTTGACTGATGTATGTTCTTTCCTAATAATTCAAGCTAAATTTAGGATGGATTTTTTTTTTTAGTTCTAACTACGTCAACCTAAGCACTACGCCTCTTGTGGCAGTGGAGTTATTAGGTCGGTGTAGTGGGTGACTTACATCGGCACGAACAACGTTGTTGTGTAGATACTTACAGAGTTAGGTCAACGTAAGCTGTCAAGTATAAACCAAACCTGAGGGGTAAGAGAGAGTGCTGGAATTTACGGGGTGTGTGGAAAACAACTGTACTCGCAACACAGTAACTAGTTGACCACTAGGGGGGATGAAGGAAGTTTGGGGGTGGGGGTGGGAAATCCCTATAAGGAATAATTATTTATCTTGTTATTTTTCAGGGTTTTACACTTGGGTCTCATGCCTACAGTGAGTAATTATTTAACATTTTTAACCTTCTAAAACACCCGAAACTTGGTTTAAGAGCTCTATCCTGCTTACCATACACCAATCTCAAGCACATCATAGGCCCCCGAACATGCCCAGTCATCTCTATTGAAGAGCAGAAAGTAAGATCTTCCCTAATTTCTAATTACATTTAAAAAAGAATTAAAGGAAGGAATAATACCAGATACGAAAGGACAACAGATAAAAGAGCTGCCTTCCAACTCTGAAGGAATCTTGCAAGTGATCTTGGTAAAGAATGAAAATCATAAGGTAAGTAAATATACCATCTTTGTGCCAGATTCTCAAACTTAGAGAGAATCTTGAGGGATGTCGCTAATTAAAGAGTATAATTACAAATGAAATAAGGGTTACTATCCACAGGTATGATTTATTTATTTATTTTAAATAAAAGGTGGTAAGATACCTCACAAGGCATGAAACAATAAAAAAAATTTCAGAACACGTCAACAAAAACCAAAACTTTGCATCAATGTCACTGGTTTCCATTAAAGAACATTCTGAAACTCAATAACTCAAACAGGTGGGAGGAGCTGGTCTTATATAGATGTATTTCAGAAACAGGTACTATAAGATAAGGGGACCATATAAGCAGTATTCGTCCTTAGAGACTGAATTTGTGCAAACTGTGTAAAAGTATTGAGCAAAACTAATAGGTTGCTTTGCATAGAGCAATGATTTGAACATTCCTGTGACTGACAAAGGAAGCTGTTCAGTGTTGGATACAATAAATCTTCACCTGACTAACCGCAGGACTGCCAGATCATAGCTGTGAGAAATAAAATCAGTCATTTCAACACAATTCTTTAAGTTACGGTATTACCTAGGGAACTGGTATTAACAAAAACAAAGAAAACACTGGATGAATTTTCTAATGTCTTAAGTTCATTCCAAGTTCAACCCTAGGACTTAGGGCAGTTTACACTACAACGTAAGCCCAGGGTTCAAACTAAGGCTCAACTCTAACCCCCCTTCCATCTACACAAAAACTGCGTTAACCCAGGGCTCAGATCCAGGATCCCAGGACCTTGCGGGGTTGGAGGGCCCGAGCCTGACCCAACTTGGACCCAGGGTTCAAGCCTTATTGCTTTGTAGTATAGATGCTGTCCCAGTGGACTCGGGCTCTGGGAGTTTGCCAACAGTATTCCACAGTCCCATAGGCGGACTCTCTCTGTCCTCTGGAGTCAAGTTTGGTGGACATTCAAGTTTTCCCACAGTGCACCACAAACGAAGGGCTAGAGCAACCAAATTTTGCGGAGGGTGCTAGGAAGTCTGGGAGACGGGTGGTTGGACTCAAATGTGCATAATGAAGTATAGATGCTGGAGCCCCAGGTTGGGACCCATGGTTCAACAAGTAATGGCAGGGTTTGCTAACTCAAATTCTACTAACCCTAGGTTTACATTGCAGTGAAGGCATACCCTCAGAGGCATGATTCAAAGCAGGATCCACGTGAATGTATGCTCCAAGTACTTTGGAGACTATTCTGTGGGTCGTTGCACTGCCCAATTGTGGGTCTAGCTCCCCGCTCCCATTCTCAAGTGCACCTCCACAATCTGAATTAATGAGAAATGAACAATCAGGAGTGGAACACATGGCGCACAGCAGAGGGCCAACCTGAGATGGGCTTGTCCACACAAAGGCTCATAGCTCAATCGGTTCAGGGAGAAGGTGTTATCAACTCTGCGGACCTGGCATCAATGGAACATAGAAGAATAAAAACCACTACAGATTGTCCATGGGAGACCAAACTGCACTTGGTAAGTCTGTCAAACATGCTATTTCATGGGAGATAAACAGCCCCTATTGCCCCTCTTCCACCACTGGAACCTTTGCTGAATGACTGCTGAAAGCCAACACACAGACTGGACTACTGAAGTCTCTCACTGACCCAAAGAATTGAGGCAGAACCCTTGAAGCATGAATCTTTTTTGATTGTACTTTCCCTGTTCCTATGAGTGCATCTTACCTAGCATTTGGAAGTATTTCACACTTCTGGGCACCAACTCATTTTAAATAATAAATAGTAAGTAAACCAGCTGCATAGTTATGCCCTGTTGAAAAACCACCAATGTACCAACTAAAATTGTTGCTATTGATTGGAAATCAGACAAAGGATACTCTGAATCTTGTTTAAAGAACTATGAGCAATAGGAGCCATAGCTGAAGTTGAGAATCACTGGGTAACATTTATGAGGCAGCTTCTTCACTGAACACTATCAGAAAAGGACTGACTGAAATGTTCTGGGGCCTCAACTCAGGTGCCTGGAACATGCCCCATCGGGTAGTGTTTAGAGCAGCGGTTCTCAACCCGAGGCCCAATCAACACACAGCTGTGGCCCCATGTAACATGCTCAGGGCCATAGTTAGTATATATATGATGTGGCTGCAGCCCACATACTACACAGAGAGCTGCATATGCAGCCCACAATGGTAAATAGGTTGAGAATCACTGGTTTAGAGGCATGAGCACCAAGAGTGAGAATTATGCACTCATACCTTTAGAGAAGATTATAAACTTCATCTCTGGTAGCTCCCATTACACTAATATCTCTAAGTCATTTGGCAGAGGTGGGTGCACAGAGATGTTTTGAGGCTGAATTAATGGTTGTAAAATGCTATGAGAGTCTAAGATGAAAGGAACTAGAGGAGTGCCATTATTATGTTATAATTCATACCAGCAGAGTATCTTGATCCTATAACTGTACATCCCAGACTATTATTCATCAGCATGTGATTTAACTAAGGCTACAATTAGGTCACGGAGGTCACCAGTGTCATGGAACCTGTGAAATTTTGCCATTTATGTGCTGCCCTGCTTTAACAGTTTGTTAGTCTACTTTGATCAGCTGCCACGCATTAACAATTCGCTAGTTTGCTCTGATCTAATCACATTTCAAAGAGGACTAGATCAAAGCAAACTAACAAACTGTTAACATGCAGCAGCAGCAGGGTCCACAAGGTTCCCATTATTATAGTGTGAAATTATCTATTTCTTACCAAGACTGCTGTGAATTACGAACTGTTTTACCATGACAAAAATCGTATCTGTAGATTTAATATATAAGCCATACCAGATGCACATGCAGTTTTAGCTTATTACTCTCCTTCAAGGTCAGAATCTGGGAAGAATGGATTTCTTTTAAAAAAGAAAAGATACTTGCTACACTCTGACAAACAAGCAATTTTCCTGCAGACAGCCTGATTAACTGAGAGAATCATAATTATTTTCCAAATGGCATGAGATCTGACAAACAGTGAACAATCAGATATACATATAACAATAAGCATCAAACCACACTAGGAGTAATAATTCAAGATAAGTCCTCACCATTAGTCTATTCTGACCATTAGTCCTCAAGAAATCGGTCATTAAGTTCAGCAAAAACTGCCTTATGGAAACCGGATTATCATCACAAAAATAGTAAGTCCTTTCATTCTCCTTTCTGCCGCTCTACATAACCCACTGTATTTATTCCACCCTCAAGGCTGCAGCTAATGTATCACATCTATTGATTCCAAGGCCAAAAGGGACCATTGTGATCATCAAGTCTGATCTGTATAACAGTCCATAGAACTGCCCCAAAGTTCCTAAAGCACATGCTTTGGCATGAAGATCCCCTATCAGGCCAAGTCTATACTGAAAAATTAGATTGACATAGCTATGTTGCTCAGGGTCGTGGAAAATGTCATGCCCTGAGCACCGTAGTTAGGTCAACCTAACCCCTTGTGTAGAGGCAGCTAAGTCAATGGAAGACTTCTTCTGCCAACCTAGCTACTGCCTTTTGGACAGGTGGATTAACAATATCGATAGAAAAACCCCTTCCATCAATGTAAGCAGCAGCTACACTACAGCACTACACTGGCACAGCTGCATGCCATCACTGGACCATTGTAGTGTCGATATACACTCAGTGCTGTGGCAAATTCTGTAGATGTGTGTGCAACTTAACATTCAGGGTAGAATTTAGATTAACAGAGTGAGGGTAGTAAAAGAAAAGCATACAGGGATTAGGGAAACAAGGGTAGACTAAAGAGACCCGATAGCACACACTTCTGCATATCTTTACATCTGCATTCTTTTAAAGTCAAATTTGACTTCTTGCATCTTCAAAATAAAGTCTCTGTCAGCAAGGCAGGCCAGCATCCCCTTATACTTCCCAATCGTTCTGCTTTATCTACGGCTGATGCCCTGTTGTCTTTTTCCTTCCCTACACCTTGCTTCTCTGGCTTTACTTCTCTCCTCCCTTAGTTTCCATCCCCTCCAGTTTGTTGTTTTCTTATATACTGATCCAATCCATTGCATTATCTGTGATATGGGCCTACAAAGTGAAACAAATTCTTTGGTGAATGGCACTTTGCAGCTAGGAGTATGCACACAGCCCTAATCAACAAAGCAAAGAAGCTAGTCTGTGCCACTGTGCGATCAAAGATGCTATATAAATGTATGGGGTCATGGAAAGACAACTTGGGAGAAACTGGCCAGGCACTAACGCATAGAAGCAGGATTGCAAACAGGATGAGTTTACTTAGTGCGGCTCTACTGAGTAACCTAATGACATGCACACAGTCCAAATCAAAAAAGCAAAGAAGATGTCTCTGCCATTGTGGCTGCTCTGTTCCCTCATGCCATGGGATGAAAAGCAGATATAGTCAACCATACTAATGTTGGTAAGCTGCTACTGTAAGAGGATACCTAGAAACATCTTTAGTTATCACAAAATAAGTAACTGTATAATTTAAAACAGTTGTATTATAAAATGTCTCAGTAAAAAATGACTCTGGTCTGTTATTAACATACTCTAAGTCCTTGAAATATGAGCAGCCACAACTGCATATCCTTAACGTGAACAGCTAAAATTAAACTAAACTAAAATTATTCAATATTCATACCACAAAAATATGCCAGTCTCACAAAAAAATTGTTTTTCACAGCTAGTGAGAAAACAACAACAACATACCTTATGGCCTCTTCCACAGACTGGCCAACTATATTTGAGGATGGGCCTGGTTGCGACAAAGGTGTCAAGCTAATCACCCACTTTACTGGTTTGTAGTACTCATCACTGGAACTTAACAGATAAAACAGCGTGGTCAGGAAAATCACCTGTAAAACAAATCACAATTTGAAAGAAAAAATGCATTAAACACTATGCAGATAATAGGATGCAAATATGTTTCAGATAATTTAACATAACTGGGAAACGCACAAAATGCTATTGGACACAGACTTAGAGAAATGCACTTCAGGTCATACAGATGGCAGATCTGAAAGTAAATCTTGCCTTTGAAAAAGGGATTTGACGGTTACCTGAAAGAGTTCCAAGCAATCATTTTTAATTTTTTCCCCCCAGTACAGAGGCACCAGTCCTTTACTGCATTGAAGCTTGGAAGAGCTCCTAGAGAATCAGTCAGACTTTCCCTTTTAATCTTACTGGCATCTTTCTGTCACATATTACACCACTTATTTCTGTCCATTTAAGTGAGACATTTATTATCTTAGTTCTAATTTTGTCCTCTGTTTCCCCATTTTCCAGGATTCTGGAACCCAGATACTTGAACTGTGTGTTTTCTGTAACAGTCTGCCCATCTAGTTTTAAGAATAAGTCTTCAGTGTTCACATCATTGAAGTTGCATACCATGTAATCTGTTTTTCCTCTACTTATTTTGAGCTCATGTCTCTCCAACATCTCTCTCCAGTTATCGAAATCCTCTTCTAGACTACCTATCTTTCTCCTAACTGCACAGAATGATATCTGCAACAGCATGCATCAAGATGCCTCCTTCTGTATATTCCTTGAGAGGGTATCCAGGACAAGGATAAACAAGGAAGAACTCAGTGTTGAACCCTGACACACTCCTACCTTTACCAAGAGTTTATCTGTTTCACCACCAGAAGTTCTGAATATTGACACAGCACCGACATATGTGGCTTGAACAATCCACACAAAGTTCTGGTACCATCTTCTCCCTCGAACACCACCAGATGACTTGTCTTGGAACTCTGTCAAAGGTCTTTTCCAGATCAATAGCAACCACCTTTTTCCTTGTACCTTGGCACCAAGGTCCTTTTCCTCCACATGTTTAGTATCTTTTCCCATCACATGATGGAGCTGAACAAGAGGGATATCTTCTATTCCAAGCTTTTCCCATGCCTGAATAGCGATTCCGTTTGGGCCTCAGCCTTATTTTCCATTTCTTTTAGAGCATTTGCCACTTCATCTGGTCTGATAGAATGAAGAACTTTGGTGTAGTAGAGCATAAAATAGTATTACTCTCTTGGATTTTATTCTTTTAAAAGCTGTTCAAAATGCCTTTTCCATCAATCAACACCATACCAGCTTCATCTTTGATGAACCTCACTTCCTTTATATCTTTGGTACTTCTGTCTTGTCCTTTCACCAGTCTATACATTCCCCTTCCCCCCGCCTTTGTTCTAAGTCCTATGTAAAATTTGTCCAAAACCTTTGCTTTGGCTTTTGTAACTATATTCCTGGGCAATTTCTTTACATACTACTATTCCTCCACCTTGTTTGCTCTTACTACTTTGCCAGAGTTTAATTTTTTTCTCTCATCTTTTATCACTTCATGTCTACTTTACTCCAACACCAAGTTGCTTTTTGAATAAAGGCTTTCTCTTTTGATTCACCCACAACTAGTTTAGCACTCTCCAATATATCTGTCATCATTGCAAGTACCAAGCCTGAAAGAAAAAGGAGGCGGGCTTGCGCCAGGTTGGCAGCCGGACGTAAAAATTTGCCATAAACTGACACTATGAGTCCTCAAATAAATCAAGACAAAAATGGGAGAGTATTCTCTAGAAATGATGCACGGTGCCCCGGCTGAGTGTTGTAGGTGAGGGCTACAGTGTAACTACAGAAGCATGCAGTTAATGAAGCTAGCCCAGAAATCGAAGATCAGACTGGCATATTGGAATGCTGGTCCAGTAACTGGCTGTAGCATGGAGCTAGGACACACTGAGGAGAAAGAAGGTAGAATCATAGAAGATTAGGGTTGGAAGAGACCTCAGGAGGTCATCTAGTCCAATCCCCTGCTCAAAGCTGGACCAACACCAACTAAATCATCCCAGCCAGGGCTTTGTCAAGCTTGGCTTTAAAAACCTCTAAGGAAGGAGATTCCACCACCTCCCTAGGTAACCCATTCCAGTGCTTCACCACCCTCCTAGTGAAATAGTGTTTCCTAATATCCAACCTAGACCTCCCCCACTGCAACTTGAGACCGTTGCTTCTTGTTCTGTCATCTGCCACTACTGAGAACAGCCGAGCTCCATCCTCTTTGGAACCCCCATTCAGGTAATTGAAGGCTGCTATCAAATCCCACCTCACTCTTCTCTTCTGCATACTAAAGAACACCAGTTCCCTTAGCCTCTCCTCGTAAGTTGTCATGTGCACCAGCACCCTAATCATTTTCGTTGCCCTCCGCTGGACTCTCTCCAACTTGTCCACATCCCTTCTGTAGTGGGGGGACCAAAACTGGACATAAAATACTCCAGGTGTGGCCTCACCAATGCCGAATAGAGGGGAATAATCACTTCCCTCGAACTGCTGGCAATGCTCCTACTAATACAGCCCAGTATGTCGTTGGCCTTCTTGGCAACAAGGGCACACTGCTGACTCATATCCAGCTTCTTGTCCACTGTAATCCCCAGGGCCTTTTCTGCAGAACTGCTGCTTAGTCAGTCCCCAGTCTGTAGCGGTGCATGGGATTCTTCCTTCCTAAGTGCAGGACTCTGCACTTGTCCTTGTTGAACCTCATTAGATTTCTTTTGGCCCAATCCTCTAATTTGTCTAGGACACTCTGGACCCTATCCCTACCCTCCAGCGTATCTACCTCTCCACCGAGCTTAGTGTCATCTGCGAACTTGCTGAGGATGCAATTAATCCCATCATCCAGATCACTGATAAAGATGTTGAACAAAACCGGCCTCAGGACCGACCCCTGGGGAACTCTGCTTGATACCGGCTACCAACTAGACATTGAGACGTTGATTGCTACCCGTTGAGCCCGACAATCTAGCCAGCTTTCTATCCACCTTATAGTCCATTCATCCAATCCATATTTTTTTAACTTGCTGGCAAGAATACTGTGGGAGACCGTATCAAAAGCTTTGCTAAAGTCAAGATATATCACATCCACCGCTTTCCCCATATCCACAGAGCCTGTTATCTCATCATAGAAGGCAATCAGGTAGAAGGTACAGATAGCATGTATCCGGGAAACAAAATGGAAAATGGAAAAGGCAAAAAAAAAGATTGGGGAAGAATACAAAATAATTTACTGTGGGGACTCCAACTCAATTAACAGAGTAGCCATATCTCAATAGTAAAATAAAGGAAAGAGTCGTGACAATAAATAGAATCCGTGACAGGTTAACGATGGTCAAGCTGGCTTTTGAAGGTGGATTGCTAAATGGTTCCTAATCTGGCTGTGCTGAGGATGAGAAGACAACTCTCTGGAAGATGTTAGACAATGCTCTTCAGCAAATTCCAGAAAATGAGGAAATAATTATTGGCACCAATTTAAATGGACATGCTGGAAGAGACAGGCATGGATATAGCAGACAACACAGTGGCCAGGGCTACAGAACTTTACATGACAAAAGAGAAAGCATATTGCACCTGATATAAGCTCATGACTTAGTAGTATCCAACACATTCTTTACAAAAAGAGATAAACAGCTTATTACCAACAAGAGTGGGAGCCAGACTCACTATTTTTCACGTTTCCTAGAAAAAAACCACAGATATAAAGGACTGCAAGGTGATCGCAGGAAAAAGAGTCTTCCTAGTCAACCTAGAACACGCACCTTAGATATGCGTCTTAGAACAAAGAGAAAACGAAAGAGGGCAACACCAAAGATTAGGTGGCAAAAACTACAAGTTAAGGGCGAGGGCTTATGGAGTTGGTTATGGAGAAGATGAGGGCAGCACCACATGTGGAAGGAATGGATAAATTTGGGGATTTTACGATAACTATAAGGCATTTTTTCCAGATCTCAAATAATTTGAGTGGCTCTTTTTTACACCCTCTCCAGTTTTTCAACATCCTTTTTCAAATGTGGACACCAGAACTGGGTGCAGTATTCCAGCATTGATATCACCAATACTGTACTCAGAGATAAAATCAACTCCCCACTTCTCTTTACTACTCCTTCATTTATACATCCAAGGATCGCATTAGCCTTGTTTTGCCAGAGCATCATACTGGAGGGCACCTCTTTCTGTGCTGCTTTCACCACATAAGCCACACTGCTACTCACAAAAGGGGGAGTCAGAAAGCTGGACAAGAGCTCTCCTGGATGATTAGGACTGCCCTTGCTTATTTCTGAAAGCGAGCCATGGGGATATAATAAGGCAGCACAGAGCTGAACTGATGAGCTGCCGGCAGAATTCCTTCGCACCTGGAATGCAAGTGTGCAGGACTGGATTACAGTCTGAAGCCCTAGGTGCACTGTCACACAGGACAATTTTAGCCCAGTCTGCATGGCACCAAACTCACACCATGGCCTCTTCCCCTATTTGGAATGGCAGCAGGGGCTTCCCTTTCCTAAGGAGCAACAATGCAGCAGAATTTGAGGACCCTATCCTACCTTGGAGAAGCAGGAGTGACAGAAGGGAGTTAGTTGAACTAAATGATACACAGACATACAGCTCATTTATTTGAGCTGATCATTTAATTAATATTAAGTGCAAATGCATGTAATTAGAACATCACACTCCAACAATTCCATTTATATGAAAGTGCAATTAAATTTTGAAAAAAAGAACATGTATTGTGCAACGTAATGCCAGGAATCACAAGATAAATACCATATTCAATATAACTGACTTGCCCCCTCCTCCCACAAACAGAATAGTTCCAACATTACATGCAACATCAAGACATGCGTTCCCCTTTGTCCATGAGTAGATCTTAAGTAAGCTTGAGTATTTGTTTTGGAAAATTTCAGAATCACCTTAGTCACTAGTGAGGGAGCAATGTAAGGCTCTATTAAGTTCAATTGTGGGTCAACAAAAGAAGAGGGAGGCCACTGAAGGTAACCTGTTAAGCCATTCTTTGCATTTTACAAGGCACTTAGTGATTTCTTAATTTAAAAATTAAACTATATGCAAAAATTAAACTTCTAAGTCATAACGGAGGCACCAAAGGACTGCATCTAAACGGAAAGTGACTGGTGAGAAAATTCTGTGCTAAAATATATACCCTAGCACTATATATTAATGTAGTTTAATTGTGTGCGAGACAAGTCTGTACATTGGGAAACGTGTCTACCCCTGCTGTTCACTTAGTTATTTTCTGTCCAGAGGCTTTACTGCTGACATATTAAAAAAAATGTGTTGAAAATTTCCATATTCCCCCAACAGAACTGCAGGTCTCCTTCGGCCAAATGGCACTTTTATCTTCCTGTTCTGCAGTAAAAATGTGAGCTGAACCAACTTTATTCACTGTTCATCTGTAGAAAATGGGTAAATTCAATCCTACTTAAAACACTAACAGAACAGAGCTAGCCTGTGTCACTGATTACAGGGCCAGATTAACCCTAGGTTTAAGAGAATACAACTAAAGAAGAGCTGTTCCTCTGTGTGCTAGGTTGAATTGCTGAGACACCCAGAGGAATATCAAGTTAAATGAAGACAACTGGTCTATTTGGACAAACACTGGAGACTTTTATTTAAAATGAAGGTGTTATCTGACTTCCAGAGAGTTCTCTTGCAAAAACAAAAAAGTTTAAGTGTTTGAGACACAAAGAACTACAGTCTTGAGACCTTAATGCAGAGCTGCTTTGTTGGATTTCTGAAAGTGGTGTGCTACATGCGAGTTACAAGATTCACATCATTTTCATCATCTAAATCTGTAAGAGTAAATATTTATTAATAAATTGCCTTTGATATAGTGTTCTGGTCAACTCATTTCTGAAGTGATTGTTACTGAGAGAGGCATCTTCATAGAAAGATGCAACACAGAACAGGTAGCTAAGGGTTCAAATGGAGGACCCATTAACCCAGTGGCCCTCAAACTCTGGGGTGCCCCCGCCCCGGAGGGCACAGAGGAACACGGGGGGGGGGAGGGAGGGGGCAACAGGGCCTGGGCCAGCTCCCACAGGGTGTGGGGAAGGAGCCCCAGCTGCAGCCCCGCTCCAGTCCCAGCCCCTCTGCTAAGCCAATTGTGCAGTAATGGGGGGTGGGGGGGAAGGAGGAGGCATGGACACATTCCATTACTTGTAAGAGAGGACGCAACAGGAAAAATGGCACCACTGCATTAACCCCTTGAGGACAATATTTCAGGGAGAAGGGGGGTGGTTCCCCCACTGGTGAAAATACATGAGTCAGAACCTTGAGACACTTGACCACTGATGGATGAGAAAAAAAAAATGTTACGGTCTTGAATATGTGGATGACATGCAGATATTGCTGCTACGTGAATCTGGAGTGAACTGATCGAGAGATCTGAATCCTTAAATATAATTTGTATGGGAGCATATGAAGAAACAGTATGAGTTGGAGACAAAATGCCCTGAGATGACCAGACTGAAACTTTTCCACTTAACATAAATAGATCTTGTTGAACCTTTTCAACTTTGTATTAAGATATTCTGCACAACTCTAGAACAAGTCCTTTTCATGACAGTCAACCTGACAGCATCCAGACAGTGTGATGCAGGGATGCTGCATCTGGATGCAAAGTCTTCCTTTTATCCCGAGAGGCAGTGATAGTGTTATTGTTATTGGAGAACATATGGAAAGCTTTATCAGTTCCAGAAACCAGTATTGCCTAGGCCAGGCTGGACCTAAGAGGATTATCAGTGCTGATTCTTGCTTGATTTTCTTCAGTGCTCTTGGAACAAGAGGAATTGGCAGGTACATAGACACCGACGCTTGTGGAATGCATCCACTCAAGATCTCAGACTCCAACCCCCTGTGGAACGGAAGTTTTTACATTTCACATTCTCTTGGGTAGCAAATAAGCCAATATCTGGAAATCTCTACTGGTTGAATACTGATTGGATGACAGGGTCTTTTATTGATCATTTGTGGTTCTGTGAAAACTGTTTGCTCAAGTGGTCTGCTAGCATATTCTGTAGCCCTGGTAGATGAAGGACTGAAATTGTCAATTTGATGTTGTATGCTCCAGTTCCACCGGATAATAATTTCTTTGAAAAGTGGGAGTAGATTTGGCTCCTCCCAGTTTGTTTATATACAGTAGAACTTCAGAGTTACCACCACCTTGAAAAAGTTGTTCTTTCAAAAGTTTACAACTGAACATTGGCTTAATACAGCTTTGAAACTTTACTATGCAGAAGAAAACTGATGCTTTTAACCATCTTAATTTAAATGAAACAAGCACAGAAACAATTTCGTTACCTGGTTCCTTTAAAAAAAAAAAAAAAAAGTTTTTTTTTTCTTTTTAGTAGTTTATGTTTAACACAGTACTGTACTGTAGTTGCTTTTTTGGTGTGTCTGCTGGTGCCTGATTGTGTAGTTCCAGTTCCAAATGAGGTGCGTGGTTGACTGGTCAGTTCGTAACTCTGGTGTTCGTAACTGAGGTTCTACTGTAAAAGATTACTGTGGTATCGTCTGTTATTACTTGGATTCTTGAGGTGGATGTAAGGAAGAAACTACTCTGAGTTCTAGAATATTGATATGCAAAGCGAGTCTCCTTTTGGGACCATAAATCCTAAACTTGTAATTGGGATGGGGGGGGACTACACCTAGACAAAACGGAAGCATCTGTCACTAGGATCTTTGTTGGAGGGAGGTAGAGAAAAGGGAATGCCCTTGTATACTTGACATGGGTTTTTCCACCAGTTTAAGGATAAAAGGATTTCTTGTGGAATCTGTATTTCCATGTCTATATGATATCTGTTCGGATCGGTAAGTGGACTTCAACCATTCTTATGAACAAACGCAAAGTCAGCCAGACTTTTGGGTCTGCAGACTGATAATGTGCCTTCCCAACTACAAATTGCAATTATGTCCTGTGTGCTGGGGGGATGGAAATATACATCCTGCAGATCTAGACTGGTTTGCAGCTCTCAAAGGTCCAAGGTATAGATTATAGCCAGGGTCACCATTCTGAATATGCACTGACAGACAAATGTGTTCAGAGCTCTTAAGTTCAAAATGGAGCACCAAGCTGACTTCCTGGGAACTAATTTACTTGGGTTAGTTTCCCAGATGTGAAGAAGAGCTCTGTGAAGGCTCATCTGTCTCACCAACAGAAGTTGGTCCAAAAAAAGTGGTGCCGAAGCGATCGGTACCAGAACCAACAGCCCTATCAGCACGAGAGCAAACCCATGAGGTGATACTTCAGACTCTATATCCAAGACAGAGACAGAATGACTTCGCCAACATCAGAGGTCCAACTTCGGTGTCTTTGCGGACACCAGAGGGACCCTTGTTGAGGCCTTCAGCTGTCCTCTTTTCAAGCTGAAAGTGGAGATGTCTCTTTCAATTTAGATGGAGACCTGCGTCTATGCTTCTTGGATGAGAGGTGCTGAAATCTCCCCCTTTGTGGATAGGAAGAGGGAATGACAAAATGATCAGTAGAAGGCTTTGATTAAGCAGGAGCCCTAGAAGCTGAGACACAAGTAGTTACTGTGGAGGCACTTTTTGCAAAGGACTGCTTGGACCCAGAAGGAGCCTGCTTTAAAGGGTCTTAGGCAGGCCTTAGACTTATCTCGGAGAAAGAGCTTTAACCGAACAACTCTTGCTTTTAACATCTGTTTTGAAAACAAAATAAATTTCTGGGTGATGTGCCCCTCGCAGACAGGAAATAAACTCGCAGTGTCCATCTGTCATAAATGAAGGGGGGGGGGGGGGAGAGCTCCCTTTTATGGACACCCAGCCAGCCAGCTAGCTATAAAACCCCTCTTAATAGCTGTTCTCTACTTGTTTTACCTGTAAAGGGTTAAAAAGTCCATAGGTAAAAGGAAGGGAGTGGGCACCTGACCAAAGGAGCCAATGGGCAGGCTAGAACTTTTAAAATTGGGAAAAAACTTCCCCTTTGTCTGTCTGTTATTGTTCTCCCTGGAAGAGGGGGACAGAGCAGCAATGCTGTAAGAAGCTTTGGGCCAGGTATGGAAAAATCATCAGATCATACCTCGAAACTACTAATTAAAAACCCCAGATACGCAAGTAGATCAGAAAACGTCTAGAAAGACATGGTGAGGTTTATTTCTTTTTATTTCTTTATGGCTTGTGAACTCCTCTGTGCTAACCCCAGTGCTTTTGTTTTGCTTGTAACCTTTAAAGTGGACCTCAAGAAGCTATCTTGATGCTTAATCCTTGCAATTATTTTTTTTTAAAACCTAGCAAAAAGCCTAAATTCCAGATGTATTGTCTTTCTTTTAGTTTTTAATTAAATTTACCTTTTTTAAGAACAGGATTGGATTTTTGTGTCCCTGTAGCGGGGTGAACACCCGCTCCAACCCGGAAGGGGTTGGAAAAGCCCTGCAGAGGGCTGGAGAAGGGAGCAAAACCCTGGCTGATTGGCGGAAGTGGCTGCAGCTGGGGCCACGCCCCAAACTGAGCAACTAGGCCTTATAAGAAGGCCAGGGCAGCCAGAAGCTGAGGAGTCTCACTCTGACTGGAGAGAGAGACAGGCCTGGCTGCTGGGGAACTCACCGGGAACCTAGAGTGAGGCAGGGCTAGGGAAAGGCCTTGGGGGCTGAGAAGCCCTAGGCCAGCAACTCCCTGGGCTGCAGGGCCTGGTCCTAGGCCCACATAGGTATTGGGGTTGTAGAGTGGCAGCCTGAGGGTGGGTAAAGGCAGCCAGTCCAAACCCCTTGTTGCCTGTGATGATTGGCTGATAGACTGCAGTCCGCCCCACGGCGCGGGGGCTAGATGGTGACTGGCAGTAGCCACGACTGAGGCGACGTGGGGATAGGAGGTGGGGGTTCCCCTGGGTGGGGAGACCCAGAGAGAGAGTGGGGTACTGCCAGGGGGGCAGCACCCAAGCCAAGGGCACCAGGGTCTGGGAGGGACATGGTATAAAAGTCCTCCTACAACAAACCTGGACCTATTGGAAGAGCTGAGAGGTGGTGGGTCACTCCATGCCACTGTCCAAGCACCTTTGAGGCTTTAATCCGCTTTCTGCTCTGCCTGGAACTGCTCCCTTGATGCTGGAGACATTAGTTCCTTGCTGGGTTTTGGACTTGGGCTTGGTCCACCGGAAGCGATGCAGGTGATGCTTGTTTCATCGACTGTGAACTGCTCTTCGCTGCTACACTAGGTTGTATTTCAGGCTCTGGTTGAGCTTCTTGTGCTGGTTTAGCTGCTGCTGCACATGCAGGCTCTGTGGCGCCCTTTGATGCTGGCTCCCCTGACTCTGGTGGGGTTGCAAGCACGGGCTCTGGTGCTGACTGCTCCACCAGTCCCAATCCTTGGGCTGGTTCTGGCTGGGTCCCAAGAACTGGATCTACAACAGCTGCCATAGACTTTGGTCTTGGATCTGGTTTCACCACCTCTGGCTGGGTTCCTGTAGGAGACTCAGGAATGCAGTTAGGTGTGGAGGCCTGTTTAGCCTGGCTGCGGGTGACCATCCCCACCCTTTTTGTTAGCCTTACATGGTTGGCTAAGTCTTCTCCCAGCAGCATGCGAATGGGATAATCATCATAGACTGCAAAAATCCATATACCTGACCAGCCCTTGTACTGGACAGGCAACTTGGCTGCAGGCAAGTTAAAAGAGTTGGCCTTAAAGGGTTGCACCGTCACTTGGGCCTCTGGATCGATGAATTTGGGGTCCACCAGGGATTGGTGGATAGCTGACACCTGTGCTCCAGTGTCTCTCCACGCAGTAATCTTCCTTCTGCCCACACTCACAGTTTCCCTTCGCTCTGGGGGTATTTGCGAGGCATCTGGGCCTGAAGGCTCTTGTTGGGACCCCAGGCTGATGAGCTGCAGTCGGCTGGTGCTCTTGGGGCAGTTGGCCTTCACATGCCCCAGCTCATTACATATGAAGAATCGCCCAACTGATTGTGGGCTGGGGCGAGGTGGCTGGTTGGAGAGTAGAGTGCTGGGACGAGAGGGCATCTGGGGTTTCCCTGTCTGTGTGGAGGGCTCCTCCTTGAGAGTTGGAGCCTGGGGCTGACTCCAACGGTGGGGTGTCGTCTCAGGTTGCTCCTTCTGGTATCCACACTAACTGCTACTGGCTTTCTTCTTCTCCGCCACCTCCACCCATTTGGCTCCCATCTACCCCGCCTCGATCACAGTTTTGGGCTTCCCATCTAGGATGTACCTTTCTATTTCCTCAGAAATACCCTCTAAGAGCTGCTCCATCTGTATGAGGAGAAACACATCTTCCAGAGACTTAACATTTGCTCTTGATATCCAGGCATCCCAATTTTTTACGATGTGGTAGGCGTGTCGGGAAAATGCCACATCTGGTTTCCACCTTAGGGCTCTGAACTGCCGACGGGCATGCTCAGGTGTTAGCCCCATCCTAATTCTGGCCTTTTGTTTAAAAAGTTCGTACTTGTTCATGTGTTGTTTAGGCATTTCAGCTGCCACCTTTGCTAAGGGTCCACCGAGTTGTGGCCTCAGCTCCACCATATACTGGTCTGGAGGAAGGTTGTACCCAAGGTAGGCACTTTCAAAATTTTCTAAGAAGGACTCTATCATTACCTACCTTGTATGTGGGGAATTTCTTGGAATGGGGAGCAGTACCTGGAGAAGGACTGTTAGAACTACCTGATTGATCCAGCTTAGCCTTTTCCAGGTCTAAGCGCTTCAGCTCCACTTCCAAGTGCTTCGCTTCTCTCCTCTGCTCCACTTCCGCCTCCAAGCGCTTCATCTCCAAATGCTTCGCCTCTCTCCTCATGTGCTTCCACCTCCAAGTGCTTCATCTCTAGTAAGAAATTCCTTTCTTCTGCAGTTAGAACTCAGCCTGGGTTAAGGGCATCCCTCCATCCTGGCACCGGGACCCAGGAAAGTAAATGCTATCCAAAATTGGCCTGTCCCTAAGTCAAAGAAGCAGGTCCAATCCTTCTTGGGCTTGGCCGGGTATTACTGACGATTCGTACCACACTAGAGCCAAATTGCCACCCCACTAACAGACCTAACCAGAAAACAAAACAAAAAAAACAAACAGCCAAATGCAGTTCAGTGGATTGAAAAGTGTCAAAAAGCCTTTAACCAGCTTAAGGCAGCCCTTACGTCTGACTCTGTACTAAGGGCCCCGGACTTCAACCAACTGTTCGTCGTAACCACAGATGCTTCCGAGCGTGGTGTAGGAGCAGCTTTAATGCAGGAACGACCAGATCAACAATTCCATCCTGTTGTGTTTCTCAGCAAAAAAAAAACTGAGAGGGAAAGCCACTGGTCAGTCTCAGAAAAAGAATGTTACGCCATTGTGTATGCTCTGGAGAAACTACGCCCATACATTTGGGGACGGCGTTTCCACCTGCAGCCTGACCATGCTGCACTGAAGTGTGAAAGGGCTTGAGGGTACCCCACAGGAAGGAATTCCCAAGTGCGCCTTCCTGGGTTTTCAAAGGAGTGTTTGCACTTGGGTGGTGGCAGCATCTACCCATCCGAGGTCAGAGAAAAGCTGCAACCTTGGGAGTTTAATACATGCCTGGAGTGGCCAGTATTAAGTTTTAGAATCCTTGTGGGCCCCCACCTTCCGCATTTGAAGTGCCAGAGTGGGGAATCAGCCTTGACACCATCGCTGAGGGGAATATCTGCCTCCGATGGCTAACAGTAGGAGTAAGCAGAAAATAGGAGGAAATAAGTGGAAAACAGATGGCTCAGACATCTCAAACCAGGGGTAGTAGCACAGTGCATTTGAAAAAATTTTCATCTCTGAACCACTGGCTGAAGTGAAAAGGTATTCTGAATATTTTAGAAAGAAATTATCTTGTCGCTGCACATAAAATGGAATCTCTACAAAAATCTGTTTCCTTTCTAGGATAGTGAGTTTCTGTGAAGCTGTCAACCTTTGAATTTTAAGTGTTTCCACAAAAAGGAGTAGAGAATAGGGCATACTGAATTTGAGCTTAATGAAATAAAGGAAACTGCAAAAAAGACATTCAAACTTGTAAAATTACTTACTAAAAACAATTTTATTGAAGAGAAAACTGGAAACTTTAGAGACCCAAGTCAAGGTTCAACATATCCATAGAATTCAGAATATAGATTCTGAGCCTCAGAAGTTACAGAAAAACCTCACACCTAATATTCACAAACAGGATATTCATATGACCTAGTATACATGGAAAGAAGTTGTAAGGACTCCTCATGCAAGCCCAAAGAAGAGGAACTGAGGCAGGACTACTGATATCCTGTCTGATATACATGATAGGGAATGAAACTTGAAAGCTGCAAAAGCTGTAAGAGTTATCTGAGACATATTACATTGGAAAACGAGCATATGAAGAGACAAGTAGAAAGTTACCTTATTCCCAGCAAAATTCCATGTTATTTTGAAAGAAAAATCATCCTCTGGATGGTAGTTCAGCTGATGTTTTGCTAGGAAAGAATTTAAATCCAACAAAACCAGCTCTCCAGAGTTCTCAGAATGACAACTAACATGTTCATTTTAATAACTGTCCCAGTGAACAGACTGTTTGGATCCCTGTATACCAGGCTCAGTGGACAGATTTACTGCTTATGCTAAGGATGCCCTTTTTCCTTTTTTAAAATTATTTATGGTTATAAGATGATGATTTTTACTGTGTACTTTACCATTAGTAGAACTTAAAGTTTGAGTTTAAATTAAACATTTGATCCACTATACCAAAATGATTATGTTCCCCCTTTTGGGCAAGAATGTTTGTGAATGATTTACACAAATGAAAGCAAAGAAGATAGTAGAGGACTATCAGAAATAACTCCCTCTCCCTGAGGGATGGGGGGGTGGAGAGGGGCAATGCAGCGATAGGGTGGAGATGTGGTCTTTAAGAACTGTGAAGACCTATTCATCAGGCTCTTTTCATCTTTAAATATTTTTATTTCTAATATAATCTCACTAGCCTACAGAAACTGATTTCAGTTGTTTCATCATGGGTGAAATATTAGACCCAGGAAGAAATATAAATAATTATATACACAAAATCTATTTTCTATGCTTTTCTCCCCCAGTTGAAGTACGGGACAACTACAAAACAGCATAACTACAAATAGATATAAAAGTCATTTCTCTGGAACTTAAGGTAGTAATTCAGCTAAGAAATCCTTATAGCCCACTCTTATTTTTTACCCAAGTGTGATTGAGAACCCACACAATTGCCCTGAATTAGCATTTGATTTAAGTTATGCAATTTTAGTTATCCAAACAAATGGAAAAAGATCTTGTTCTCCTCTTCTCACTGTCTCCATTAACTGCTGAAATTAATCTGGCAGTAGGCCTTTATTTTCTTCCAATTATTCAAAACAGATATTTTGAAAAATACACAACAAAAACACCACCAGGATTTCAATCACACTTCCAAGGTCAGTATTTGTTTAGATTAAAAAACCCACTCAGGCCAGAGTCCTTGACACAAGCTCACTCGGTGTCTGAGATCTAGGTGATCACAAGCCTCGGGCTCTGTTCCAGCCATTAAGTTATTTAAAAGTAGCAGCTGTCAACACACAGCTGCAATGGAAAGAAAGAAATCACCTCTAACATTAGTAACTCCATACAGCTGTGGCTATCAGATTTAGAATCAAAAGAATCTTTAAAAAGCTAAGCCTCCCCCCCCCCAAAACAACAACAACACAATACCTTTCACTAAAAACGAGCGCTTTTTTTAAAGTATGTATCAGACCACTATTTTAATATATGCACTAGTATTAATAAATACACAAGTCTAAAAAGCATATTGTAATGAAGAAAACATTTTGGTAAATAAAACTAATTTATTGAAAATACTTCCTTAATGAATGAAATATAAAACAGAATTGTGTATTCAGCAGTTTTGCTTACAATTCCCTACAATAACTTTACCCTACTTAGAACAATGCCTTTGTTTGGAGATGTACTTTGGAAAAACTGACAATACTAGATTTTAGAAAGAACTGTAAGCAAAATAAGTGGACACATAGTCAGACCAAGTTTTTCAACAAGGTTAAAAGGATTCTAAAAGATTACAATCTATGCATATAAAAGTTGTTAGAGATAAGCATGTTTTATGTAGGTAATTTTTAAATGGGTAAGTAAGTAAATTGGCCTTCCTAAACTCATACCAATAAAACCTTTTCACATCACACTATCCACATACGTGGAGGTAATATAATAGAATCAGACTGTATGGCTGGAAGGGATCTCCAGATGTCACCATGTCTAGCCCCTGGAATCTGAGGCAGGACCAAGTTTATCTAAACCAGTGGTCTCCAACCTTTTTAAGCACAAGATCACTTTTTGAATTTAAGTACAACCCAGGATCTACCTCAAAGAAAATGTAGAAATAACAATAATCTCACAAACCCAAACACCCTTGCCCCGACCTTCTTCGAGGCCCCGCCCACTCTATCGCTTTCCCCAACCCTCACCCAGGCTTGGACAGGTGGTTGGGGTGCAGGAGGGTTTGCGGGCTCTGGGCTAGGGCCAAGGGGTTCACAGTGTGGGAGGGGCTCCAGGCTGAGCCTGGGGCAGAAGGTTGGGGGTGCAGGAGAAGGTTCAGGGTGCGGGCTATGGAAGGGAGTTGGGGTGCAGGAGGGAGTTCAGGGTGCTGGCTCTGGGAAGGGACTCAGGGCTCGGGCAGAGGGTTGCAGTGCAGGCTCTGGGAGGGGGCTGGGGCAGGGGTGCGGGCTCTGGGAGGGGATTTGGGTGCGGGGGGGGCTCCGGGCTGGGGTGCAGGAGGGGGTGCAGGGCTGGGGCAGGGAGTTGGAGTGCAGGAGGGGTTCAGGCTCCAGCCAGGGACCGCTTATCTCAAGCGGCTCCCAGGCAGTGGCAAAGCAGGACTAAGGCAGGCTCTCTGCCTGCCCTGGCTTCGCGTCGCTCCTGGAAGTGGCCAGCATGTCCGGCAGTGGCTCCTGGGGGTGGGGTGGCGGGAGGGGAGAGGCAGGTGGCTCCGTGCGCTGCCCCCATCTGCAGGTACCACCCCTGCGGCTCCCATTGGCCGCGATTCCCCATTCCTGGCCAATGGGAGCTGCGGGGGCGGTGCCTGCAGACAAGGGAAGCACACAGAGACCCCCTGCTCCCTCCCCCGAGGGGCTGCAGGAATGTGCCAGCTGCTTCCGGGAGCCGTGTGGGGCCAGGACAGGCAGGGATGGCTGCAGAAGGGTTGGCAACCCTAGACTGAGAGGGCAATCAACTGTCAGAGGCTCCACGATCGACCAGTCGATCACCATTTACTAGTTGGTGACCACTGATCTAGACCATCCATGACAGGTATTTGTCTAACCATTTCTTCTTAATCTCCAGTGATGGGGATTCCACAAACTCCCTTGGAATTCTAATCTATTACATAACTACCCTTAAAGTTAGAAAGTTTTTCCTAATATATAACCTAAATCTCCCTTACTATAGAGATTAAGCTCATTACATTTTGTCCTATCTTCAGTGGACATAGAGAACAATTGGTCACAGAGCTCTTGATAACAGCCCTTAACCTATCTGAAGACTTATCAGGTCCCCTTGAGAAAAGACTGAACCCAGTTTTGTTAACCTTTCTTCATAGGTTGGATTTTCAAAATTTTTAATCTGTAGGCCTCACCAGAGCTGGGTAAAGCAGGACAGCTATCTCCTGTGTCTTACATGTGAGGCAGTACTACCACCTTGCCAGTTATTCCCCATTTTGCAGCTGAGCATTTGATTTTTTTTCTTTCTAAGGAAGTACTTTGCATAGGTCTTGATATTAATGTTAAATTATGTCTAGCATTAACTTTTAATTGCCAAACCTATACTCTGTCCACCATTCCAATCTGGGATTTAGTCGAACACCCTAATCATCTTTTAACAGATTGCCCCCCCCCCACCTTTTTTTTTTTTTTTTTTTTAAGAAAGAGTCAGATAAGTGTTCCTTCCTTTCCCCCCCAAATGGTAGAATTCCCACTCCACTACCCACAATCTATTCTGGCTCCAAGTTCAGGATAGGCAATATGAAAATATAAACCAGTGATAGGATTAAGGTCTAATCTTTCAGGATTCTGCAGGTCTAGAAATAGGAGCTTTATAAAATTAGATTTGGGAAATTGGCAGTCTCCCCTTTGGGTGGGGAGGGCAGGGGAGAAGAGAGACACAGTTCTTGTTCTTAAGCCTAGAACAGGGGTGGGCAAACTACAGCCCGCGGGCCAGATCCGGCCCATCAGGGCTTTGGATCTGGCCCATGGGATTGCTATCCCTGTGGCACTGCGGGCCCCGCACCACTGCTGGAAGCGGCCGGCACCACATCCCTGTGGCCCCTGGAGGAGGGAGGCAGAGGGCTCCATGCGCTGCCCTCACCTCCAGGCACCACCTCCCACAGCTCCCATTGGCCAGGAACGGGGAACTGCGGCCAATGGGAGCTTTGGGGGAAGTACCTGCAGGGGAGGGCAGCATGCAGAGCCCTCTAGCCCCTCCCCTCCCCCAGGGGCCGCAGGGACATGGTGCCGGCTGCTTCCAGGAGCGGCGTGGTGCGGGGCCAGGGCAAGCAGGGAGCCTGTCTTAGCCCTGCTGCGCACCACTGCCACGCCAGAGCTGCTCCAGATAAGTGGTGCCAGGCCGGAGCCCGCACCCCGAACCCCTCCTGCACTCCACACCCCAACCACCTCCCCTGAGCCCCCTGCTGCACCCCACACCCCTATCCCCTACTGCACCCCTCCGGCATCCCAACCCCCTTGCCCTGAGCCCCCTTGTACACCTCACACTCCTCCTGTGCCCAACCCTTTGCCCTGAGCCCCTGCCGCACTCCGCACCCCAACCCCCTGCCCTGATTCCCCCTCGTACACTCTGCACCCCTTCTGTGCCCCAACCCCCTGCCCCAGCCCTACATTCATGGCCCTGCATGCAATTTCCCCACCCAGATGTGGCCCTCGGGCCAAAAAGTTTGCCCGCCCCTGGTCTAGAAGGTCCCAAGGTAACAGATTTAGAAGTCATAAAATTCATAAAAATGCTAAATATGATCTAAAATAGCTTTTAAAGGACTTTTAATATTCCTTTTGCTATAAACCCTGTACAGTAGTTGGACTCTTGGTAATGAAGATACACAGCTTTATAGGCAGCAGGACACAAATAATTCCAGTGAAAGTTTTTGAAACTCTGAAAACTCTAAAATATTTTAAATATATGTGGCATATGCAGAATATATAATGATTTGAAATAAAAGATTTTAAATCCTTTTAACTGCTTTGCACCACTCTGCTGGCACAAAGCATCTGGAAAGCTGTATTAATCAGCTCCCTGATACACCCCCTGTACAAGTAAAATTACACTTTTTCCTTCTGACTCCCTAGCAGGGGGTACTTCTATGAGAGAGTTTGACAAGGACATCCCTACTACACCCTAGCATTATCCAGTTTCTATAATGGCCCCTAGGAGCTTTGAACACCTTCAGTGTAATTGTCAGTAGCTTCCAAGCTATTTTAAGTAGTGCCAAGGACTGAACTGGCCCCAGGATCAGGCAAGTACACCACTATCTCCATCCTTCCTCAGGTTGAGTGTATTCTAGCTGCAGCGGAGGATGTAGGCATTTATCATTGTGAGTATAGGATGACCTGCATTATTTATGAATGGGCAAAACGGTTATCCCCAAAACTCATGTTGATAAAACCTTTATGCTGTATCACACCATACCACATATTAACTATCCACATATGCACATATTCAAAACAAAAGCACTTTAAAAAATCCAGTCTGATCTGTGAACAAGAATTCACTAATATTTAATGAAATCCTTCATTCTGTGGAAGATGAATTGATATCCCTAAAATCCTTGGTGAAAGCTCCTTGTTTACATCAACTTAGAGGGAAGTAAAATGAATAGTATTATCTGTCCAGTGCATGCTACTTACCAGTGAGAGCACAAAATTGAGAAGGGCTGTCCCACTATAGAAGAGGATTGTCACTAATGTTGTTACTGTGGTGAAGAGTAGGCTCACATTACGACTCATCACTATCCACAAGGACTCCAGAATCTGGAAAGGAAAAGAAAGACAGAAAGTCACTACTTTGTTTAAAATTATCTAAAATATAGATGTGGTCAGAGAATGATTTCTCCCTGCAACAAACCTGCAAAGAATAATTCTGTTTTAAACAAGACAGTTTTTGGTTTTGACAAAAATCTAAGATTTTTTTCATTTAAAACAATTTTTTCATAAAATCATCCCTTTTGTCAAAAAGCTATTTTCCATCAAAAATGTTGTAATGGATTTTTTTGACAATTCTAATAAAATACATAATTTTGATACAAAAGACTGTGTGAAGACATCAATTCTACTAGGAAGGCAGTGTTATTTACTGTTTATTGCTGCTAGTTTTATTACAATCAGTGAACTTTGTGGAAAGAAAAACATTTCATCCTTTCCTCAAAAGTAGGTATGGCAGTTAAGTCAGAAAACATGCTGCAGTAACATTACAAAGCTAAATTCAAATCAAATACTGTAATTTTCTTCAACACAGAGTTAAAAATAAGTTCCATATTAACTGGGGCTATTTAATTTTCTGACTTGTTCATTCAATTAACTCAATACAGAAGTTATGATTTTGTGTAAAGGTACATTACTAAGTTTGATTAGGTGTGGACAGTAAACTACAGTCCATAACATAAAATCAGTAAGTGCTATTTTGGGAGAACTGACTGACTGCTTACTAGTTGCAGGTAGCATCGGAGAGATTGGTTTTGAGATGGTTTAAAAAAAAAAAAGTGATAGACTTAGTACAAACAGGTTGTTCCAATTAACTTGCTCAGTGGCAGAGAAGTCCAAAAAAGGACAGCACAGAGCAGGGAAGTACAGAAGGTAAAACTGAGCGGAAATAAACTGAAGTAGTAGTAAGAACTACGACAAAGGTAGGAATTTTGAAGATAAGGACAGCAATTTTTCAGTTGACACTGAAGTTGGTAAGGATACAGTGATGTATAGAGTGTGCATGCGTGCGCATGCACAGGGTGTGGAAACACTAATACTCACATTTTAGATAACAGTTTTTGGGAGGTCCTAAAAAAGGAATTGCAGTAATCAAGGTAAGAACTTTCAAATGCAAGAATGAGCAGTGCTGAGATAGTGACGGATGCAGGATATGCCACAAAGGCTAAAGAAAGCAGACTGAGTTTACCATTGTAAAGGTGCAAGTGAGTTTATACTGAAGGATTACTTCAACACTCAGAGGTAAATAGAATGTCAGGGTAAAGAATGTTAAGACACAGAAGTCATTCAACAAAGTAGCAGGCTAAGTCAAGAAAAGCACCCAGTTAACCTGGATTTGGTAATAGGAAATTTAGGTGGGAGGTCGATTTTCATTTTTAGGTCAGAGGCATTAGTCCATCAATGCAATCAGGGTGTTTTTTTTTTTTGTTTTGTTTTTTTAAGTGGACACCAGCAGCTTGTCTGGCAAAACAGAAAATTAAATATCTTGTATTAAATAGAAAAATTTTGGTTGTCTTTGGCTGTTGGACAATGGCTTCTTTTGCCATGCCTGCAATGAGGTCAGATTCTGGAAATTAGAGGAAGTGGAGGTAAGCAAAGGAGGACACTGGTGTAAAATGAAAAGGTCAAGAAGTGCAGAGTAGTGGCTGTAATACTACTGAAGACATTCACATTCTGATCCAAAATTGCATCAAACTCTTTGCAGTGCATGATGAAATTACAAATCAGGTGAGGAAAGGAACTAATAGGGTTGAAAAAACAGATTTTAAAACATAATAGTTACTAGAAAATGTGTTTAGTGGTTTCAGCATTAATAATTTTCACTCACCTAGTCTACTGATTAGTCATAAAATGAAAAATTTAGCTACGCAATTGGTCTGAGTCTCAATACTTATATACAGTACATGAAGTTATTCACAGCTTCGTCAACTCTCGACTGGTCTACAACACTTTAATATACCTGGGCATGAAGCCTTCAGAACAAGCTAACTGGTACACAGACTGTTGCAGAATGTCACCTCACCAACACTGGCTATTGCGAATACCTCCTGTCTTCTGCTTCCTACACTGATTTCCCAGAGAGTATCAAATTAAGTTCAAGGTCTCAGTTCTGATCTTCAAGGTGTTCAATGGCTTGGGCCCAGGGTATCAAGATTATGACCATGGTTGACAGCTTCACTCCTCTGTCACAATGGAACTTTCTACAATAAGCATAAAACTTGCCTGTGAAGAACAGAGTGCTTTCTAAGGCCAGCCCAAGATCATGGCATTAACTCCTACATGAACCATCACAAACCTCACCACCTTCTGCTCTAACTGCAAAGCACATTTCTTTGATCTTGCCTTCTCTAACATACTGCAACAGGTTGCTAAATATATTATATAAAAAATTCCAAAACAAAAATTACTCCACTGCACACTTCTCTCCCTGGGAAGAGAGAGAGTACAAAAATGTGGTAGATATTAGTCACATTTTATGCACTACTGGAAGGCCATCATATACTATAGTGATGACCATGGCATAAAAACCTATATAGAAGCTTAAACAATGCATGCCATTAACTTAAAGAGAATTGCTATGCATGAATAATTTCTTCCCCAGGCAGGGACTAGTACACCAAGTCAGAACCCACTGTGTATATTCATATTCAATTAATGAACTCCCAAAATTAGAGTTAGTTATTTAATTCAAGTTATTTAATAGGAATTCAACCCTCTCCCCCAAGCTATTTTACATCATACGCTAAATTTACAAATAATGGCAAAAGGAGGTTTATAGTAGAAACCAGGTATTGGACTTTGTGCAAAATATTGGGCATAGATATATTATGCTGTAAATGAAAGAAAAATGTAGAAGGAAAATATAAATCTGCCCTGGGGAAAGTTGGGGACAGTAAATCTACCAAATAAACCTGTGCTACTATAGTGACCATGTGTCTTGGGTGATTATAGTTCAATTCTGCAGGACTAAATAAGACTTCTTCCTTCAGGAAAGCCAGCTGACATCAGGAGAATTAAGACTTCCCTATTCTGCAAGGTCTGGACTGCTAACCCAAGGGTTTTGACAGTGAGACTTGGATTACTTTCATATCTCAATTGCTCTGTTTAAATTTTGAGAAAAGCACAGACAATCTTCCAGCATCAGGTCCTTTGCTGGGAGAGGGATTGTTTTCAGCATAACTTTGAAGTTTGAGAATGAGGAAGGGCTGGTATCTAGCTTACCCCTCAAAAGGTGACATCCCTTAAAGAGAGAAACATTAACTCACAGAAAAGTCACTTTATCATGGACAAAGCCAGAGGGCCCTTTGGATTATTACTGAAGAACAGTTCATATGAACTGTAAAACTGGACAATTCCTTAGCAACAGTTTTCAGGGCCACAACAGACATCAGGATATTTAACAACTTGAGGTATCCTTTGGACAATTAGAATTGGATTGTAGAGCCCAACTCAAGTTGGAACATATATACCACTCAGGTCCGTGAATTGCAAAAAACATAGCTAAAGAAACCAAAATAGGTGAAGCTTACTGACAGTTTTAATAGAGAGTGCCCTCTACCTTCCTGACCAGAATATCTTTGAAGAAGATACTAACTGCTAGTGTAATGATGGATGACTTTGTGAAAGCAGCCACAGGATCGACTCTAAGGAGATATGAGCCAGGTCTCACACATCACCTGGAAAGCTGCAAGTGTTTATTCATAGGTTTAGGAAGGGCCATTTTACTCTCAAGGATCCCAGCATGAATTTTAAAAAAATAAAATAAAAGAAACAGACCAGGAGTGTCTCTTCTTTCTGAATAATTCAGAAAAAGAAGCGAGGATTTTCCTTTTTCAGAGGTTGAATCTTAACCATCTGGCTATATATTTCATAAGCAGGGACCATTTGCCTGACAAACTGTCTTAAAGAAATCCTGAAGCAGGAATCAGAACCTCTCCCTTCTCCCTGTCCATATCAATGGTGGGAAGGGGTAGGACTACAGACAGCGATTTTTACTTACCTTACAACAAACGGATCACTGGAAAATGGGTCTGTGCTCCTACTTCTACTCCTGAATACAGGGTACAGCTCAAGGTTGAAACACAATGGAAACTCAGGCTCTAAAGCACTTAAGCTGCTTTTGAAAAATGAGACTTTGGCCATTTTGTAAATTTTATCTTTTATCTTAAACATTTTGTTAATATAGATTAAAGTAGCAAGTTCTCTCTTTAAAAAAAAGAACCTTCTTTGTTCAATATTTAACAGCATTTTATATTAAAATGTAATAAATGCCTATAAAAGGTCAAATTTTTAAGCCAAGCATATGAAATTTCAAGAAGTATACTAGTCCTTTTGAGCTACATTTAGTATTATACTGCCATTTAGCTAACAAGTTGATGTTATACCAACGTGCATTATAAATAAAGAAGCATACTGAACTTCCAATTATAGTATATCTCTTCCTCTGAATTGTACATTTTGGGGTCTATTATGGTAGTTTTCTCAGCAAGTACCAGAATGAGCTACAATTAATGCTCCTAAAACATTTACATACCCTATAACTGTCTTTTCTGCTTTTAGGGCTATTGTCCCTTCTCTTACCAAAGAGGATGAATACTCATTAAGGCCTGGTCTACACTACGACTTTAATTCGGATTTAGCTGCTTTAAATCGAATTAACACTGGACCCGTCCACACAACGAAGCCATTTAATTCGAATTAAAGAGCCCTTTAATTCGATTTCTGTACTCCTCCTCGACGAGCGGAGTAGCGTCAAAATCAGTATTGTCAATCCGAATTAAGGTTAGTGTGGCCGCAATTCGATGTTATTGGCCTCCAGGAGCTATCCCACAGTGCACCATTGTGACCGCTCTGGACAGCAATCTGAACTCGGATGCGCTGGCCAGGTGGACAGGAAAAGCCCCGGGAACATTTGAATTTCATTTCCTGTTTGCACAGCGTGGAGAGCACAGGTGACCACAGAGAGCTCATCAGCACAGGTAATCATGCAGGCTGATAATCGAAAAAGAGCACCAGCATGGACCGTACAGGAGGTACTGGATTTGATCGCTATATGGGGAGAGGATTCAGTGCTAGCAGAACTTTGTTCGAAAAGACGAAATGCCAAAACTTTTGAAAAAATTTCCAAGGGCATGATGGAGAGAGGCCACAATAGGGACTCAGATCAGTGCCGCGTGAAAGTCAAGGAGCTCAGACAAGCCTATCAAAAAGCAAAGGAGGCAAACGGTCGCTCCGGGTCAGAGCCGCGGACATGCCGCTTCTACGCCGAGCTAAATGCATTTCTAGGGGGGGCCGCCACCACTACCCCACCTCTGACTGTGGATTCCGAGGGATAATCTCATCAGGTACACCTGATGATTCCGCGGAAGGGGAAGAGGAGGAGGAGGATGACGAGCTGGCAGAGAGCACCCAGCTCTCCGTTCTCCCCAACAGCCAGGATCTGTTTCTCACCCTGACTGAAGTACCCTCCCAAGCCAGTACCCAAGACCATGACCCCATGGAACGGACCTCAGGTGAGTTTACCTTTTAAAATATAAAACATGGTTTAAAAGCAAGCATTTTTAATGATTAATTTGCCCTGAGCACTTGGGATGCATTCGCAGCCAGTACAGCTACTGGAAAAGTCTGTTAACATGTCTGGGGATGGAGCGGAAATCCTCCAGGGACATCTCCATGAAGCTCTCCTGGAGGTACTCCAAAAGCCTTGCCACAAGGTTTCTGGGCAGTGCAGCCTTATTCCGTCCTCCATGGTAGGACACTTGACCACGCCATGCTAGTAGCAAGTAATCTGGTATCATTGCATGACAAAGCCTGGCAGCGTATGGTCCCGGTGTTTGCTGGCATTCAAGCAACATCCGTTCTTTATCTTGCTGTGTAATCCTCAGGAGAGTGATATCGCTTAGGGTAACCTGGTTGAAATACGGGAATTTAATTAAGGGGACAGAGGTGGCCGTTCCTACTGGGCTGTTTGCCTGTGGCTGAAAAGAAATCCTTCCCTGCATTTAGCCAAGTGCAAAGGGGGGGGGGGGGGGGAAGAGAGGATTGGCTCAGAGCTTTTTGCGTTTTGCTAGCAGGGATCTTCCCTGATACCAGCCACGCGGTGGGGGGAGGGATAAAGCACCCATCCCAGAGAATTGGATGGTGTGGGGGGGTGTTAACCTTCAGCAGCAGAAAACAAGCTAACAGGAAAACTGCAGCACAACGGGCTTTGCTTGGTATGTGGGAAAGCAGGGCGCAGAAGCCTAAAGACAGTGGCTTATCATGGCAGCATGCAAGCTGAATTCTGTTGCCCGGACCTGCGTCTGTGATCTCTAGCAGCAAAGCCACAGGCACTCAATATTAAGAGGCAAAATGCGACCTTGCACAGAAATCACATGTGCTATGTAATGTGAATAGTATTTGTCACCGTGAAAGAGTATAAGCATTGTTCTGAAAAATGTATCTTAAAAAAATTCTCTCCTTTTTTCACTCCCTCCAGCAGCTGCAAATGTTTCAAGCCTCCCTCCTCCTTCCCGAAGGCTACCCCAGATAAGGCGTCGGAAAAAGAAGACGCGAGACGAGATGTTTGCAGAAATCATGCAATCCACCAGGAGTGAAAGAGCTCATCTGAATGAGTGGAAGGACACGGTTTGCAAGTATAGGAAAGAAGCCAGTGAACGTGAGGACAGGAGGGACCAACATGAGGACAGAAGGGACCAACGTGAGGAGAGGAGAGATGCTCGAGATGAGAGGTGGCGTCAGGAAGATCAGAGGAGGCAGGATGCAACGCCGGGGCTGCTGCGTGAGCAAACAGACATGCTCCGGCGTCTGGTGGAGCTTCAGGAACGGCTGCTGGAGAACAGAGTGCCGCTACAGCCCCTGTATAACCCCCCTACCTCCTCACCACGTTCCATAGCCTCCTCACCCAGACGTGTAAGAACACGGGGGGGGGGGGGGGGGGGAGGCTCCGTACACCCTCCCATTCCACCCCAGTGGACAGCCCAAGCAAAAGGCTGCCATTTTTTTTTAAACCTTTTTTTAGTGGGCTTTTCCTTCCCGCTGATCCTCCTCCCAAACCCCACTCAGGTTCTCTCCCTCTTTTTATAATCAATTAATAAAGAATAAATGATTTTAAACAATAGTGACTTTATTTCCTTTGAAAGCAAGCTGGGGGAAGGGAGAGGGTGGGTTCCTTACAGAGAAGGAGTCAATAAAGGGGGCGGGTTTTCATGAAGGATAAACAAACAGAAATTTCACACTGTAGCCTGGCCAGTCATGAAACTGGTTTTCAAAGCTTCCCTAATGCGCAGCGCTTCCTGGTGTGCTCTTCTAATCGCCCTGGTGTCTGGCTGCGCGTAATCAGCAGCCAGGCGATTTGTCTCAGCCTCCCACCCTGCCATAAAGGTCTCCCCCTTGCTCTCACAGAGATTGTGGAGCACACAGCAAGCAGTAATAACAATGGGGATATTGGTTTGGCTGAGGTCTGAGCGAGTCAGTAAGGATCACCAGCGACCTTTTAAACGGCCAAATGCACATTCTACCACCATTCTGCACTTGCTCAGCCTGTAGTTGAACAACTCCTGACTCCTGTCCAGGCTGCCTGTGTATGGCTTCATGAGCCATGGCATTAAGGGGTAGGCTGGGTCCCCAAGAACAACAATTGGCATTTCAACATCCCCAACGGTTATTTTCTGGTCCGGAAAGTAAGTCCCTTGCTGCAGCCGTTTAAACAGATTGGTGTTCCTGAAGACGCGAGCGTCATGAACCCTTCCCGGCCAGCCCACATGGATGTTGGTGAAACGTCCCTTGTGATCCACAAGTGCTTGCAGCACCATTGAAAAGTACCCCTTGCGGTTTATGTAGTGGGTACCCTGGTGCTCCGGTGCCAAGATAGGAATATGGGTTCCATTTATCGCCCCACCACAGTTAGGGAATCCCATTGCAGCAAAGCCATCCACTATGACCTGCACATTTCCCAGAGTCACTACCTTTCATAGCAGCACCTCCGTGATTGCTTTGGCTACTTGCATCACAGCAGCCCCCACAGTAGATTTGCCCACTCCAAATTGATTACCGACTGACCGGTAGCTGTCTGGCGTTGCAAGCTTCCACAGGGCTATCGCCACTCGCTTCTCAACTGTGAGGGCTGCTCTCATCTTGGTATTCTGGTGCTTCAGGGCAGGGGAAAGCAAGTCACAAAGTTCCATGAAAGTGCCCTTACGCATGCGAAAGTTTCTCAGCCACTGGGAATTGTCCCACACCTGCAACACTATTCGGTCCCACCAGTCTGTGCTTGTTTCCCGGGCCCAGAATCGGCGTTCCAAGCCTATAACCTGGCCCATTAACATCATAATCTCCAAAGCACCAGGGCCCGCGGTCTGAGAGAATTCACGGTCCATGTCCATGTCCTCATCACGCTTGTCGCTGCGCTGCAGTCGCCGCCTCCTCCTCCTCGCCTCTTTTTTCTGGTCCTGGGTAAGCATAAACTCCACGAGAACGCGCGAGGTGTTTACAATATTCATGACTGCGTTCTGGAGCTGAGCGGGATCCATGCTTGCTGCGGTATGGAGTCTGCAGAGTTCACTCAGGAAAAAAGGCGCGAAATGGTTGTCTGCCGTTGCTTTCAGGGAGGGAGGGGGAGGCTGTACCCAGAACCACCTGCGACAATGTTTTTTGCCCCATCATGCACTGGGGTCTCAACCCAGAATTCCAAGGGGGGTGGAGACTGCGGGAACTATGGGATAGCTATGGGAAAGCTACCCACAATGCAACGCTCTGGAAATCGATGCTAGTACGGTAGCTTGGACGCACACCACCGAATTAATGTGCCTAGTGTGGCCGAATACATTCGAATTTATAAAATCGGTTTCCTAAATTTGAATTATATAAATTCGGATTAATCCCGTAGTGTAGACATACCCTTAGACTCCAATGGGTGAGAAAGTAAGTTTACTTACTACTAAATAGAGTTTGACAACATAGCATCTGCACATTCACACCTTTCGGATGTGCCCAGTCTTATCTGCAGAGCTTTGGGACCTTTTAGGGTATGTCTACATTGCAATTAAAAACCTGTGGCTGGCCCATGCCAGCTGACTTGGGCTTATGGGGCTTGGGCTCAGGGCTGATTAATTGTGGTGCAGACACTGGGGCTCGGGCTGGAGCTCGGGCTCTAGTATCCTGTGAGAGTCCATCTACACTGTAATTAAACAGCCCCACAACCGCAGCTCTGTGAGCCCGCGTCAACTGGCCAGCTGTGGGCTTCTAACTGCAGCGTAGACATACCCATAGAAATCCAGTTTTGTTTTGTTTTTCTCCTTTTCTTAAAATGGTTTGAATTATAATAAGAATTATAGGTTTGTTGTTTAGGAATTTACTGTTACTTTTAGCATTAGTGCCCTACTGCACACTTAAGAGTCCCAGGTTAGTGCTGGCTTACCATAAGTTTTCAAAGCTGGGCTGCAGCCTAAAAGTTTGAAAATGCAGAGACCATCTCAAAGAAGAAAAAGTTTAAGCTACGGCTGCTGCTCCTTGGCAATTCATTTAGTCTGCTAGTGAGTTCCTAGCTTCCCTAGCAAAACTCTTCTGCTACTGAATAATTAATCACCAGCTAAATAAAAGGCTTCCATTACCTGCCTCATAACTTTAATATCTCAGAAGTACTACTGCATACTAGCTTAAGTCCACATACTTACCTCAGCAATACTGGCATTAAGAAACAAAAATGTTTATCATGTCCAAGTATCAATGCTCTAGTGGCACACAATCACATTTTCATCTATTTTAATAATATTTATGCAAGGGGTCGTGTACACAGGAGCCAGCAAGGGAATGCTGCCCAGAAAGGACACATTTAGAATTTATAGCATCACACTATGCTCAGTCTAATGTACATCATAAAGGACATGAGTGTGGAGAGAAGGGACAGGTGTTTCCTATAATTGAGGATAAATTGTGAGTCCATGGCTACAAACAGGAAATCAAGTCAATTGTGGGGCTCTCTTTTTCCTACTGCAAAACCAAAACTGAAAAGAAAATAAATTGATGTAGCTGGAAACTGTGTGGCTGTTTCCTTAAAAATAAGTGGGTTTTTTTTTTTTTTTTTAGGTTTCAGCCCTTAAAAATAGTTATCCTTTTCTTCATTAAATTCATTGTCATTCTGTTTTATTCAGGTTACTATAGCACCCCCATCACCGTGGTATCCAAGCACTTTCCAGCAATGCATTAAGTGACATGAGTAGCACCTTCAAGTGTAAAGCAACAGAGTCTCCTGTGGCACCTTAAAGACTAACAGATGTATTGGAGCATAAGCTTTTGTGGGTGAATATGCATCTGACGAAGTGGGTATTCACCCACGAAAGCTTATGCTCCAATACATCTGTTGGTCTTTAAGGTGCCACAGGACTCTGTTGCTTTTTACAGATCCAGACTAACACGGCTACTCCTCTGATACCTTCAAGTGTATTTCCTTCTCCACTTGTCTTGCTAGGTGGGAAATTGCACATGGATTAAAAAAAAAAAAAAAAAAAAGTGCCATGCATTTTTATTTATGAAGGGCAAGGTCAAAGAAATGTGCCTCATGCATGCATAAGTCAATTTAAGGAAAGGGTTAAACAAATCATTTCTGTAAAGTGAAAAAAAGGTTCACTGAAGTAACTTTCCCTTGAGTTACTTCATCCTGCTCCATATTCAGGAGTCAAAACTGTAACATCTTTAGAAGCACAAGGTATAAGGAACAAATACATACCTACCGGTCCATGGCAAGAAGTGCCTCAAGGGAAGTGTTAGTTTAAATTACCTCCACAAGAAATGCTGAAGGTTAGCAGAGAAGTTATTTTCGGAGATAGATAAACAATAATGTAAAGATTTTTTTGTTTGTTTTATAGTGATCAAGTCAAGAACTTAAAAAGTGCCTGCACTGTAGTAGCGATTCTGTATGTTAACCATTCCTGACCTAATGCACCATTTGAGTGTAAGTCAGTTGCTTCAGTATGGACTGGTTTCAATACTATATTTTTTTTTCCTTCAAGGAGGTGAGAGGACCAGTGCATTAATTCAGGGAACCACACAGTGTAAAATATTGATTTCATTCTTCACAGAACTTTCACAAAGAAAGAATAAGCTGCTTTCAAAACAATGAATAATAATTTGGAAAAATGAGACCAAGGAACCTGCCTCTCAACCTCTTGATCGATATTTCCTTCAACTATGACCTAAATAGACTGAATTTTTAAACAAAAAAAAATATTTGCTTTGGGTCAAACATTAAATTGTTAGTCTTATCAAAAACCTTTTAACTCTGTTTTTGCCACATTAGAATTTTTCAACTAAGCGAAAAATACTTAGTTTTGTAACTATACACATGATTTATTTTCTTGTTAGGAGCTTGAAACAAAGATACAGGCCATTTTAATTCAACGTCCTTGCTTTCTCCTCAGTGATAGGCAAGTGGTAAAATTTACTTCAAACAAAATTGTAGTGATCAAAAAAAGATAAGAAAGGAACTGTCATAGAAATGGAGCAGTACACATTTATTGGAAAGGGGGTGAAACAAATGAACCTTTGACCAGAAAAAAAAATCACTTCTCGCCAAATAGAGATTCATATTAATTATCTCCAAGAAAGAGTGAAAAGATTAAGGTTTACAGAAACTAAAACATTTAAAACTAACCTGCAGACCACACAGTAATCTTGCAACAATGATATCTATTGGGAGGGGACAGGTTGAAGGTCAAAGAGATTGTATTAATATGGATACTGAGAGTAGGAGAGTATTTACTGATCATAATCCATTATGTTTGCTACTTTGCTGATGTGGAAGATTCACAACTGGTGTGACAACAGATCCTCAGATAATACTTAAATAGCTCCTTTTGCCTCTAACTTTTCATGCATTCTTGAGTACTGTGTTATCTTGAAGGGTGAAAATCACATTAGATGTTCAGATCAGTTTACAAGAGTATTAATGAATAGTTTAATTGATAAAAAAAGATACATACTGAAAGAAATGTCTCAATGTTCTCATGAACAAATGAAGCAATATCCTGCCAGTCCAGAATGTCACCCAGCCAGCTGTTCTGACGATTTATATGCAGCTTGTGTCCTTTGTGTCTTCCAGAATGCGTTACATTCTGAAAAATAAAGCAACAGATTTAAGATAGAAATTAAATCTTAGCAATTTACATAGAAAAGTAAGCTACTGGGACTTGATTTAGAGAATGCATATCCACTATGTGGCTTAGATCTATTTTCATTTGCACAAGACACTTCCAACTGCACTTTCACAAATATTTAAGTTTTTATATATTTGTTTCCCCTTATTAGCTGTTAAACATGTACCTTGAAAATCTAACCCAGAATGCTTTTTAATAATTAAAATTAAAATAATCTGTTACATAAGTTTAGGAGGAACAGAGTTCCTCCTATGTGGAAAATGGGTTTAATTGGACTGATTCTCAGCAGCTTGGCGAGACCGTCCCTTCCCCTGGAGTGCAATTCTTGTACTCCAGAATCTAAGCTTTCATCTAAAAACTGTATCAAGTCTCCAGCCCATGTGGTTGAGAAGAAAATCTTCATAAGAACATAAGAATGGCCATACTGGGTCAGACCAAAGGTCCATCCAGCCCAGTGTCCTGTCTACCGACAGTGACAAATGCCAGGTGTCCCAGAGAGAGTGAACCTAACAGGTAATGATCAAGTGATCTCTCTCCTGCCATCCATCTCCACTCTCTGACAAACAGAGGCTAGGAACACCATTCCTTACCCATTCTGGCGAATAGCCATTAATGGACTTAACCTCCATGAATTTATCTAGTTCTCTTTTAAACCCGGTTATAGTCCTAGCCTTCACAACCTCCTCAGGCAAGGAGTTCCACGCGTTGACTGTGCGCTGTGTGAAGAAGAACTTCCTTTTATTCGTTTTAAACCTGCTGCCCATTAATTTCCATTTGGTGGCCCCTAGTTCTTATGTTATGGGAACAAGTAAATAACTCTTCCCTATTCACTTTCTCCACACCACTCATGATTTTATACACCTCTATCATATCCCCCCTTAGTCTCCTCTTTTCCAAGCTGAAAAGTCCTAGCCTCTTTAATATCTCCTCAGATGGGACCTGTTCCAAATCCCTAATCATTTTAGTTGCCCTTCTCTGAACTTTTTCTAATGCGAGTACACCTCTACCCCGATATAACGCGACCCGATATAACATGAATTCAGATACAACGTGGTAAAGCAGTGGTCCGGGGGGGGGGCTGCGCACTCCGGCAGATCAAAGCACATTCAACAGAACGCGGTTTCACCTATAATGAGGTAAGATTTTTTGGCTCCCGAGGACAGCGTTATATCGGGGTAGAGGTGTATATCTTTTTTGAGATGAGGAAACCACATTCAAAACGTGAAGTAACTGACTGAAAACAGTAATATTTTCCAGAGGACAACCTCAAATAATTTGAGAAGTGTGAACTACACCCACTTATCTCAACCAGATGTTATCTGTTAAAGCCTAGGTAGGATTCATTTTAGCTATTTTCTTGCTTGCTATGTTGCACATGAATACCTACACAATTTAATGCAAGAAGCATACTATTTTTTCCAACATAACCCTGGGTGGAAAATGCAAGTGCAAGCTTAAATAATTGACCATTCCTCCCGCCTTAGTTGGAGCATGCAATAAGTTTGCATGCCTTAGTTTGGTTATGCAATAGATTCTAGGGCAATGGTTTTCAAACTTTTTCTGGCGACCCAGCTGAAGAAAATTGTTGATGCCCATGCCCCAATGGAGCTGGGGATGAGGGGTTTGGGAGGGCTCAGGCACAGGGTTAGGGTGCAGGGGTGAGGGCTGCGGGGTGGGGCCAGGAATGAGGAGTTTGGGGTGTAGGAGGGGGCTCTGGGTTTGAGGGGAGCTCAGAGGATTCAGGCGTGGGCTTACCTCCGGCGGGTCCCGGTCAGCGGCGCAGCCAGGGTGCAGAGGCAGGCTTCACACCTGTCCTGGCACCGCAGACCGTGCCACGCCCCGGAAGTGGCCAGCAGCAGGTCCATCTCCTAGGCAGAGGCATGCAAATGGCTCTGCGTGGCTCTTGCCCGCAGGCACCGCCTCCCCAGCTCCCATTGCCCAGTTCCTGGCCAATGGGAGTGCGGAGCCGGTGCTCGGGCAACGCATGGAGCCCCATGCGCCCCCCTTCCCCCGCCTAGGAGCCAGACCTGCTGCTGGCTGCTTCTGGGGTGCAGTGCGGTGTCGGAACTAGCCTGCCTTAGCCAGGCAGCACCGCCGATGGGACTTTTAATGCCCCGGTCGGCGGTGCTGACCGGAGCCGCCACGACCCTTACATTCCGCAACCTAATACTGGGTCGCAACCCACAGTTTGAAAAATCACTGTTCTAGGGCATGTAGGGACTGATCCAATGACTGCTGAAATCAGTTGAGTGCTTCCCATAGCCTTTTGATGGTACTGAACTGGATCTTCAATTACCATCACTTCACAAAAATTAACTGTACACATTGCAAATAGAGCATACTGCATTTTGCACGCCCAAATCTAATACAAATATTTGAAAATGCTGCTATTTATACAATTTGTATACTTATGTGCACAAATTTAGCAATTCCAGGGTATATAGTTTGATATACATAATATTTATGGTATTAAGACCAAAGGAAACAGGTTCTGTAAGCAGTAGCTAGATGAACTCCTTACAGAAATTTTAATCCAGTTATGGAACTGCGTAATGTTAGGAACCTATGAATTGCCCTACTGGGTCACACCTGAGGTCTATCTAATCTAGTATCCTGTCTCTGACAGTGGCCAGCACTTTCAGAGGAAGATGCAAGCACCCTGAATAGGACAATCAGCCTGCTATACTTCGTGTCATCTTAATCTAACAATTAGAGGCCACATTAAAACCTTCATCTAAATGTTCAATCCCTTTTTGAATCTTGCCAGGTTCTTGGCCTCAACGACATTCTGTGACAATGAGTTCAGTCTAATTACATGCGTGAAGTAGTATTTCCTTTTACTGGTTTTGAATTTACCATCTTTCACTGAATGTTTTCTTGTTGTTTGAGACAGACAGGGAGCCTCTGCCCCCTACCTTCTCTATACCACTTATTTTTTAACATGTCACCTCTTATTTATCTCCATTTTAAGGCGAACAATCCCAATCTTCTCAATCTGTTTTCATACAAGCTTTTCAATCATTTATATTGACCTTCTCTGAACCCCCTCCAACCTTTTTTGATATGTAGTGACCACAAGTATTACAAGTGAAGCGTCAGCACTGATTCATATAATGGTATAATATTTTCTGTTATGTTTTCAATCCAGTAGCTTCAGTTTTCGAATATCTTATTGGCTTTTTGACTGTAGATGTACACGAAGATGTCCTTGAACTGTTCAGTTCCACACGGGTCTCTTTCTTGAGTTGATACAGTTAATTTAGAGCCCTGGAATATGTATGAGTAGTTTAATTTTTTCAATAATGTGCATTAAAAATTTACTTTTACTAAAAAAAAAATCAGTTTGCCATCTTGTTGCCCATTCACCTAATTTGGTTAGGTCTCTGAAATTCCTGAGAGTCCTCTCTGATCTTGACTAATCAAATTTTGCTATCTCCCTGCTCACCCACCATTCCAAATCACGAAGTGTAGCGATGCAGTAGCAACATTATAGTTAAGGTTGCATCACAATATCTGTTTAAAGGTCAAGCTTTCTAAATCCTCTAAAATGGACATGCTTAGTCAGATTCCATGAAGCCACTGTCATCTGTTGATGACACCCTTTAACCCCTTCCAGCATAACAATATCCCTGCCCATTCTCTCAGTAGCAAATAACATGTTGATGCCCTGAATGACTTATCTTCCAGACAGAAGAGAAATAATGGGGGGAAGGGTGTGGAATGGAGGTGAAGAGGGAGTTATGGAGACATGCACACAAACTATGGCATGGAATGAGGGAGTAAAAGGGCACACAGAACTCCTGGCATGGGGGAGATTGGAGGAATGGGATACACACAGAACCCCTGCGATGGGGATATACAAGGTACCATTAATGGGGGAGAGGGAAGAGAGATTGAGAACAGAAATAGGGGAGCACACAGTATCCCTGCCACAGAGGGAGAATGGAGATGAACAAAACAACTAGTGGGGGGATATTTGGGATAGGAATAGGGTGCATACAGAGCCCTTGGCACTGGAGAGAATGAGGGATCCTGGTAAGAGAAAAGGGAAGAACAGAGGGCCACAGAAACCTGATGGGGAGATTGGGGCACTGGCAAGGAGTCCCTGAAGCAGAGGAGGATGGCACACAGAAAGCTTGTGGGGTGCAACAGAAGAATGCAAGGAGCCTTACTGCAAGCAATAAGCTCAGTCAACATACATTACGAAATATGTAGCCCCCCGAGTAATATTGTGATCCCAGATATTAGTACTCTGTTTGTAATTCATTCCAACCAATCTGCCAGGCATAAATGCAAGCCTTACTGCTCTTTAACAATCTGGATCATCCCTAGAGTCCCTTAAAAAATATATGTACATTTGTTACCCTCCAATCCTCTGAAGCACTAGCTGTTTTTAATGCAAGATTGCATATTTTTGTATACCATTTTATACTTAAGCTCCTTCAGAATACTTGGATGTACGCCATGTGGGACTGGTGACTTACTGCTCTTTGAATCAATAATTTGTTCCTGCATCTCTTCTTATGGCACTTCAGTTACTAATAGTGCTTTATCTTTTTTACCAGATGAGCAGATACAGAATAGGTATCCCTAACATCCCCTGTATTGAAGAGTGATGCAAAGAAATCACTTAGGAGTAGAAGGACATTGCTTAAAAACGGCTTCCTTTAACCTCTGGTGATCCAGTCAACCCACTGATTCTCCCACAGGCTTTCTATTTCTGATCTGATTAAAGAATATCTTGTTTAATTTTTACTCCTTTAGCTCTTGGTTCTTCAAAATCCACTTTGGCCCTTACTGCCCTCTCATATATTACTTGCTGTAATTTATGCTCCTGTTTATTGACTTCACTGGATTACTGTTTGGCTCAAATCGTCTCTTGAATCTTGCTATTTATCCAAATTGGTTTATTTCTTGCCTTCCTGGTTGGTTCCCTTTCTACGTGAGCAGTATGCATATCTTCTGAAACTCATGTACTGATTTTTTTTTTTTTTTAAAGTAGCATTATGATGTGGAGCCAGTGAGGGTTAAGCAATCAGCAAGCTGGTTGACCTGAAAGCAACCTTAAGGACATATTAGAAGAGTATTGAAATGGTAAACAGGGCCATTCCTTGTAGATAATTATCAAAGCCATGTTAAGTACTAGAATCTGGACATGTAGGCCTGTATTGTTAGAGAATTAAGAATAGATACTAATTAGATTTGTTTGTGTTTACCTATTGTCACACTGCACCTCAAAGTAGCACCCTGGAACCCCCATATTCACCACTGTCACATAATTGATATGTTTTGTACAAAGTACGTCTTGTGAGGTATCATTTTGTAAGTCTTGATTTGTTGACCAATATCCTGTTGGATTGTATGTAAAATTATGAGGTATATATATGTTAGTGAAATATGTTGTGAGGTTGGGAACACCCACCTTTCAGTTACAACAAAGGAGTAGCCATCAATAGCCAGTCGTTAATAGCCCAAACACACAACCCACTATCACAGAGGTGGAGGAGACAATGTACACAATAGAGACTGCTTGACCAATGGGGACTGCCTGACCCTCCCCCCCGCAATGTCACAGCAAGGATCTTTCTAGCAGCTGGAAGAAGGTGTGTATATATATATATATAAAAAAAAAAGAGACATTGGCATCATCACTTAGCTTCTCTTCCCCCTCATCTCAACACCTGGAAGCATGTGTGAAAGACAAAGATTTTGAACTGGAGAAGTTTGGTCTCAGGCTGGAATGAAGTGCCAGCCTGTGTATTGAGGAACTGTAACCTCCTAGTACCATCTGTCAGAGTGAGAAACACGGTTTGATTCAACTCTTGCTTAGACTTACAGTTTAGGATTTAGAATGCATGTTTACTTTTTATTTTCATAAGGTAACTATCTGTGACCTTTATGCCTAGCACTTATCACTTAAAATTTCTCTAGTTAATCTGTTTTATATTTTACCTAAAACAGTGCGTTTTGGTTGAAGTGCTTGAGAAATCTCATCTCAGTTTACAAAGGCTAGTGTGTGTCCACTCCACATTGAGGGAGTAGCAAACTACTTAATGAACTTGCACTGCCCAAGGGAGCCTTGAGCAGTGTAAGACGACACAGTTCTGGAGTGTAGCGCTGGAGCTGGGGGGAGACTGGCTGAAGCCTCTCTATTGTTGGCTCATGAGTGGCTGAGACATCATTAATGTAACTCAGTTGGGTGTGTTACCTTTTCTTCATCCAAGAAATGCCTGCGGTGATCACTTGCTACCAAGAGGCTTATCCACTGAACTTAAGCTATAATTTAAATAAAGTTTCGGGCCTGATCCTTGCTATCTCAGATCTGCTTAAACTTTGACAGGGAAAGTCTAAGCCTGTAAGACTGAGGTCTCCAGGTCTACTCTGGATTAGCCTTGCAATTTCTCATAGTAGTCTGAACAAACTCTGCACAGACTGCCTATTGGACTATAACAGGGGTGGGCAAACTACGGCCCACGAGCCACATCTGGCCCTCGAGCTCCCGCCAGGGAGCAGGAACAGAGGCTTGCCCTGCTCCGCACGTGCATTGGGTCCGCGCAGCTCCCGGAAGCAGTGGCAAGTCCACCCCTACGGATCCTACCCATAGAGGCAGCCAGGGGGCACCGTACGTTGCCCCTGCCCCAAGCGATGGCTCTGCAGTTCCCATTGACCGGGAACCATGGCCAATGGGAGCTGCAGGGATGGCACCTGTGGACGGGGCAGCGTGCAGAGCCGTGTGGTTGGCGCTGCACTTCCACGTAGGAGCCGGAGGGGGAACATTACCTCAAGCAGCTCCTGGAAGCAGGGGCTGCTTGAGGTAAACGCCGCCCGGAGCCTGCATCCCTGACCTCCTCCCGTGCCCTAACCCCCTGCCCCAGCCCTGATCCCCCTCCCACCCTCTGAACCCCTTGGTCCCAGCCCAGAGCACCCTCCTGCACCCCAAAGCCCTCATCCCCAGCCCCACACCAGAGCCCTCACCCCCCCAACTCCCTGCCCCAGCCTGGAGCCCCCTCCCACAACCTGAACTCCTCATTTCTGGCCACACCCTGGAACCCATACCCCCAGCCCAGAGCCCATCCCCCTCGCACACCCCAATCCCCTACCGCAATCCCCCTCCCACCCTCCGAACCCCTGGGTCCCAGCCCAGAGCACCCTCCCACACCCTGAACTCCTCATTTCTGGCCCCACCCCAGAGCCCTCACCCCCAGCCGGAGCCCTCACCCCCTCCTGCACTCCAACCCCCCCAATATCGTGAGCATTCACAGTCCGCCATACCCAGATGTGGCCCTCAGGCCAAAATGTTGGCCCACCCCTGGACTGTAACCTTTTCAATTAATTCCAGAAGTATTTTACAAATCAGCAGCCTCACCATCTCTGCCATGAAACTGACCTAAGAACTTTATTCACATCTGTATGTATAATTATCTCTTTCTTTTATTTTTTTATTAATAATCTTAGATTTAGTTAATAAGAATTGGCTGTAAGTACGTATTTGGGTGAGATCTGAAATATTCACTTACATGGTGGGTAATGTGTCCAATCTCTTGGGATTGGTAGAACTTTATACATCATGAATAAGGTTCTTAGGCTTGGCTCTCTGGATGGGAACCAAAAGCTGGATTGCTTAAAGGGAACTGTATTTTGGCTTCTTGGTAACCAATAAGGTATTAAGGAAGCGGTTTGGTTACTAGCTTGGTGAAATCTAATTTATTCCTGAGGGCATTCTACGCCAAAAAATTAAAAATCCTGCAAGTTTTGTTTGTCAATAAATAAATGCAGAGGCTGCAGCATGGCAGTGGGGAGCACAGGCCACTGGCTGCAGGAAGGTGGGAGATCACCCTATACCCCCCCCCACTCCCGAGACACAGACTCAGCGGTCAGGCTGCACCTGACCCTGACACAGCACAAGGCCTGGGCCTGTCCCAGAAACACCCTGGGGCCCTGCCCCTCTGCGCCAGGTGTATCAGGTGTGGGGCAGGTAGGCTCAACCAGGCAAGATCCAAGTGTGGAGGGTCTCAGTGGGGGAGGGCGGGGGGGGGGGGGAGAATCCAAGTGTGGGGTGAGAGGATTCTGTGTGGGATAGTCTGGGTGCTGACAGCTCAGTGGGGGGGGATCTGGATGCACAGAGGCTCATTGTGGGGGGGGGTTCCCAATTGCAGGAGCAATGGGACTCTGCAGGGGCTCCAGGTGAAGGTGGTTGGGGCTCAGCGAGGAAATCTGGGTACTGGGGCAGTGGGGGTCTGGGTGCAGCTAGGTGGGGGGGGGTCAAGTGGCATGGGGGTCTGGATGTGGAGGCTCAGGGTGGTGCAGGAGGTGGGGCATCAGAGTGGGGTTTGAGTGCAGGGAGTTCAGTGGGGGGTGGGGGTCTGGAGGCATGGGATCTGGGTGCCAGGGGGCTCCAGACGCAGGGGTTGAGGTTCAGTGGGGTTAGGGTATGAAGAGCTAGGGGGGTTCTGGATGTACCGGGTGAGGCTTGGCAGGGAGGTCCAGATGCACAGTGGTTGGGTGGATGGGGGAGCAGCTCCCTGTACAGTGACCCCTCCCCACACAGCTGAGGAGTGATGGGGGCAGGAAGCAGGGGAGGATGCTGAGCTTCCTGCAGCTGGGGGAGGTTTCTGGGGGTGGGTCTGACATAGCCACAGCCACTCCTAGCAGGGGAAGAGGAAGTCCCATCCTCTCCTGCCTCCAGCCCAGCCAGGACTAGCAGCTGATCCCAGCTCAGGGTAGGAGCCACTGGCTGAGGTGTCCCCTCTCCGCCGGCTGCTCTGGGTGCCTGAAATGATGTACCTGAGCTGCTAGGGAGTGGTGTGTGACTGCTCTTGCAGCTTCCCTTTGCTTCCCTGTTAGAAAGTCATTTTTTGGCATGGAAGCAAGGAAATCTGCAGGGTACATGAATTCTGCACACATGCAGTGATGTAGAATTCCCCCAAGAGTATCTAATTATAGAATAAACCACCAGTTTTGGGGGATTGTCTGCCCTATTCTTTGCAAATTTCCCCAATTGAGCATTCTCAGTATAGCCCCTCCAGCGACCACAGTCACAAGCATCCATACCAGTTTCCACCTCTAAAGGACCTCACTTCCTTTACTTTTGGTTTTAGGACATTTTTTACAAGCCTTCTCATTTTACTGAAGTCTCCCCTCTCTCATGTTTAGAGCATCTTACTTGCTGGTACCTTACTTACACAGCCATATTACCTCTCACTACATCACCTTGTCAAGAAAAGTAGCCTTGATTTTCTTTTTCATTTTGACAGTTACACTAAGATGATAATGTTACCAGAAATACAGAGAGCTTCTTGGTAAGTTACAAACATTTTAAGGGTGTTTTGTTATAAATAAAAGGTTCTTGACAATGGAGTCTCATAGAACACAGAGTGAACTCAATTTCATGTACAATCAATACTGTTTTTACTTAAAACAAAATAAGGAAAGTAAAGAAAAACCATTAGACAATGTTATGATTTTTTGTATGTTTAAATTACACACATTTAAAAATTAAATTCCTAACTTAGTAAAATTGCTCTTAATTTTGTTCTCTCTCTAGAGCCTCCCATAACTTGAATGCTAACACATACTTTGAATCTGAATTGTTTAAGAAACAGTGAAAATACACTAAGCTAAAATTGCATTTTCACAAATTCAAATGAATATTTAATTCTGAAGTTGCACAGACCTACATACACATAGCTTTCCTTTTACTTCCAAGGAATAAATATTCAGTGCAAAGGTCTGACATACTAAAACACACACCTATACTAAGCATACATTAAATAGCACATATAAAGATGCATGTAACTATGTATATGCAAAGGGGTAGAATTCTGGATGAAAACTGGAAACCTAATTCTAGAGTGACCTGACTTGTGCATTTGAAGTCTTAACTAACACTTCATTAATGTCTTTCACTAAACATTACAAGCTTTTAAAAACCTCTTTTTTAGAAAGTATGTTTTTAAAATTTATCTAGAATCAGTAAAAAATAAAAAGGGATACGTATAATAGGTATCAGTTACTCACCTTCACAAACCAAGAGTGATAAAGTCTGTCCCAGAGCTCTAGCACTTGCTTTTCAATCACAGCAGTGTTGTTCACTTTCTCCCCTAATATCTTATGGAGCTAGAATATACAGAAATTGTGTTTATGATGTAAAACAACTTGAAACTAGCAGCTCTGGCTGAGCTCAAAGGCAGAACATCTACATTAGCTTTTCACTGAAGGCTTGGCTCAGGTCCAAAAAATATCAAAAAAAGTCGACAGTGTCTACAGGTATACAATATGCATTTCAGAAACTGTGGCTGACAGCACATAACATCTTACCTGAAACAAGCAATTTTGCCACATTAAATGGAAACAGAGATGAGACTCCTCCCCAATGAAACACTAAGCACAAAGATCTGTCAGATCCTTGTATACAGTAAATATACCCAAAGAGATTTGAGAGGTGTGCTAGATGTCAAAATGCTTATGGGAGGACAATGTAAGATCCTGCCATCCTCCCAAGGAACACTGAACTCCCAATCTACAATGTACTCTGTACTTTAGAGGGTGGAACTTCAGAAGATCATAGGTTGGCTAAAAATGGTCATTTTCAGGACAATGCATTCTACCATCTGAAAAATGCTTAACTAAGGGCAGTTTCTGAAACAAATTACATTTTCTACAGAGTATTCACATGGATAGTCACAAGGGAGATGGACAGATACTTCTATTTTCAAGCTCTTAAAAGCACTTTCCAGCAGCCACGGGGAGCAAGACTATTAAAATCATTCCCAAATATAGGCTTTACTCTGCTAAACAGCAGATTAGAATGAATAAATCTTCAGCAAAACAACATTTAAAGGTAACTAAAGCAACCCAAGAGATACCATTTGACATTACAAGAAGAAGAAAAAAAAAAAAAAAAAAAAAAAAAAAAAAAGTACAGATCATTCCCTTATTTTGGAAAAGAAAAAAAAAGCAAAACACTAAAACTAATAAAAAAATATTAAGAAGGTGTTCTTACCTTATGTGTAATCCATTCTCGGCCATACTGATACACATTATTAGCAGCCGAATTGAGAGCTTTTTGAATGACCTGAGCTTCAGGGAGCCAGCTGATATTTTTAAGGAAGGAAAGTATAAATAAAATTACCTCCAATACTTCTGAACCATTTCATTACAGTGCCTGAAACTCAAAGTAACAAAAGGTTTCCAACCAACTAACAGCACCTATAGTTTAAATATGTACCAACTAACACCTTTGTTAAAACTAGACTACTTCCTCTTTCAATGACAGGATGAAGACTTTTCAACATACAAAGCGTAACTCAGCAAGTAGGATACAGATTACTACATTTACATTTCACTCTAAGGCTGATTAGGAAAAGTTCTTGAAACTAAGGCTACATCTACACTACAGGGGGGGGTCGATTTAAGATACGCAAATTCAGCTACGCGAATAGCGTAGCTGAATTCGACGTATCGCAGCCGACTTACCCCGCTGTGAGGACGGCGGCAAAATCGACCTCCGCGGCTTCCCGTCGACGGCTCTTACTCCCACCTTCGCTGGTGGAGTAAGAGCGTCGATTCGGGGATCGATTGTCGCGTCCTGACGGGACGCGATAAATCGATCCCCGAGAGGTCGATTTCTACCCGCCGATTCAGGCGGGTAGTGTAGACCAGGCCTTACTAAATTTAACTTTAGAGATCTTGTCCATCTGTATGTATGCTATAATTGGTTAGCCACTTGTGGGGTTCTTAGAGCTGCTGCTTTGTTAGAAATATAATTTGGAAACCTTATCTTTCAAGTTTGTATAGTTGCAAAGATAACCTTCTGAATATGAATGGACTGTAAACTGAACTGTAAACTGGACTGTAAACTGACTGTAAAGAGTGTGGTCTTCCTGAACTTACAGACAGCCTAGAAATACAGAGCGATGTAAATCACCCAATGCTCAAATCCTATTCCCAGTCAAGATGTGTGCTGGGGAAGAATCTTCCCTTTCCCACCCTCAGGTCACTCTGAAGGAATGGAGCCACTCTATGGGCATCTATACAGCAATTAAACACCCGCAGCTAGCCTCCGTCTGCTGTCAAATTGCTGTGCAGACATTGAGGCTCGGGCTGGAGCCCAGGCTCCAGTCAGAGCCCAAAGTATCTACACACAATTTTTAGCCCTGCGAGCCCTAGTCAGCTGACCAGGGCCAGCCATGGCCATGCAGCAGGGCTTTTATTCCAGTGTAGACATACCCCCTGTGGCCAGTATTCAAGCCTCAGTGCACCAGGGATATGTATCTCCTACATCAGCTCCGCAAATCTTGCCCCATTAGTGCAGAACAGAACCACACAGTTCTCCACAGATGCTGGGAGGAGAAGTGTTTGGGCCAAAAAGAGGTGTGAATTGCCTTCATTCATCTCAATGAGCTATTAACTGATGTTTCTGTCAGTCAGAGTTTGACCCCTCAAAAATCCCATATATCTGAAGCTTCCAAGAAATTTTAACTGTCTCTCTCTTGCCCAATTTGAAACTTATGTACACTTCAAGCTCTGAAAGCAAGTATGATAAGTCTTTTGGTAAGAGCCTGTTGGATAATTTGACAAGGCTTCAATCTATTTGTATTAAACTTTGAAATCACGTAAAATGCAATCTTCTACTCAAGAAAAAATCCTGATAAACAAGTACTCCGATTGAAACTAGTGATTCTACTATTTTTCAAACATTTTTATTCCTTGAGTAATCTAGTTGGTCACAACAACTGCCAGTTTTTATTAGTCTTATTTTTGTCACATTTCTACTAGGGCTGTTGATTAATTGCAGTTAACTCACACGATTAACTCAAAAATTAATACGCAGTTTTAATCGCACTGTTAAATAATAGAATAATAAATTTAATTTGGCAAATATTGTGGATGTTTTTCTACATTTTCATATATATAAATTTCAATACAGCATACAATACAAAGTGTGTATTATTTTTATTATAAATATTTGCACTGTAAAAATGATAAACAAAAGCAAAGTATTTTACAATTCACCTCATACAAGTACTGGAGTGCAATCTTTGTCGTCAAAGTGCAACTTACAAATATTAGATTTGTTTTGTTACATAACTGCACTTAAAAACAAAACAATATAAAACTTTAGAGCCTACAAGTCCACTCAGTCCTTACTTCTTGTTCAGCCAATTGCTAAGAGAAACAAGTTTGTTTACATTTACAGGACATAATGCTGCCCTCTTCTTATTTACAATGTCACCAGAAAGTGAGAACAGGCATTCACATGGCACTTTTGTAGCCGACATTGCAAGGTATTTACTTGCCAGATATGCTAAACGTTCATATGCCCCTTCATGCTTTGGCCACCATTCCGGAGGAAATGCTTCCATGCTGATGATGCTCGTTAAAAAAAATAATGTGTTCAGTAAAAATTTAATTAACTCCTTGGGGGAGAATAGTATGTCCCCTGCTCTGTTTTACCTGCATTCGGCCATATATTTCATGTTATAGCAGTCTCGGATGATGACCCAGCACATGTTCCTTTTAAGAACACTTTCCCTGCAGATCTGACAAAACACAAAGAAGGTACCAATGTGAGATTTCTACAGATAGCTACAGCACTTGACCCAAGATTTAAGAATGTGAAGTACTTTCCAAAATCTGAGGGACCAGGAGTGGAGCAGGCTTTCAGAAGTCTTAAAAGAGCAACACTCCGATGTGGTAACTACAGAAGCTGAACCACCAAAAAAGAAAATCAACCTTCTGCTGGTGGCATCTAACTCAGACGATGAAAATGAACATGTGTCGGTCTGCACTGCTTTGGATGGTTATCGAGCAGAACCTGTCATCAGCATGGACGCATGTCCTCTGGAATGGTGGTTGAAGCATGAAAGGACATATGAATCTTTAGCGCATCTGGCACGTAAATATCTTGCGACACTGGCTACAACAGCGCCATGAGAACCCCTGTTCTCATTTTCAGGTGACATTGTAAACAAAAAGCGGATAGCATTATCTCCTGCAAATGTAAACAATTTTGTCTGTCTGAGCGATTGGCTGAACAAGAAGTAGGACTGAGTGGACTTGCAGGCTCTAAAATTTTACATTGTTTTATTTTTGAATGCAGGTTTTTTGTACATAATTCTACATTTGTAAGTTCAACGTTCATGATAAAGAGATTGCACTGCAGTACTTGTATTAGGTGAATTGAAAAATACTATTTATTTTGTGTTTTTACAGTGCAAACATTTATCAAAAATAAATATAAAGTGAGCACTGTACACTTTGTATTCTGTGTTGTAATTGAAATCAATATATTTGAAAATGTAGAAAACATCCAAAAATATTTAAATAAATGGTATTCTATTATTTTTAATCGCATGATTAATCGCAATTAATTTTTTTTAATCGGTTGAGAGCCCTAATTTCTACCTTCTTTGCAGAATGCAAGGGCTGAATCACACAATAGCTGCCAACAAGGAGCTTGTTTGTCTAAATGGGGTAATGTGCTATACGGGGGTGTGATTTCTAAATACAGCTTTGTGTTGCAAATTAACTGGTCTATGTAGACCCTGCTGGTGCACTTTAACATACTATGTTAAATAATACTACATTAAAGCGCACTAGGGAACCTTTAGTGCACGACAGCAGGGTCTACACCAGTGATACTTAGACATCAGTGGTTCAGGAGCCAAATTAGTGATCAACATTACTGTGGCTCTTTTGGGTAGTGTGAATACATTAGTTTCATGTACTATATATTCATATTTAAACAGTTTGACGGGGAAATATTTAATTTTATACACATTCTGACTGCAAAATGATTATTTTATCAACTATAACTGGTTAACAACATAGTAAAAGCATCCTGATTGGTTAATAATTGAAATTACAGTGTTTTAGTATCATGTGCTGCAAAGAGCCACATTTAAAGAGCCACTTTTTTGAATATCACTGGTCTATACAAATTGGGGATTAAAAAAAGTCTAACCAACATTCTCTTGTTTAAATCAGCATAAAAGCAAGGGTGAAAAATACCTAACTATATGACCTGAAAACCACTCCTCAGATTGATCTTTTCTACCTCTGCTATTCACACAATCCACTGTGAGCACTCCCTTCACACATTGATTGATTCCCTCCCTCTCCCCTTAACTACCCCTTTTCATCTCTCTCTCTCCACTGATTTTCCCTTCATTTCCCTTCCACCATTTCCCTTCCTATTTGTTCTCCTTATCACGCATACGATTCCCTCCAATCTTCCCACTACCTCTCTCACACTTGCACACTTTTCATTTACATGTAGATACATGCTCCTCCCTCTTCCACTTATTCTCACTTATAATTCCCCCCAAAAAGGAGTTTCCCAGACCAATTATTTTCCTAATCCATTACAAAAGAGCAATCTTACTATTCCCTCAAGAGAGTTTCCCAGCCAACACCCTATCCTTAAAGGGGCTAGCTCTACCGTCATTCCCTCAATCCTGTAAAGGAGCTTTCCAGTTAATTTTCTGGTCCAGACTATGTGGCTACTGCCCCTTTGCCCTCCTACACTACAGTCTGGGGAGACAAGCTCCTTCAAAACAGCTACCAGGAAGGAAGTTACACAGCTCTCTGCCATCACTGGTCCACAATTAAACCACTAGGCTCAGCTCCCATCTGCCCTTTCAGCTCCAGGAGAGATCACTACTCCAAGGGATGGCCTGGAAGGCAGCTTAGCACAGATTTGTGGGAAGGGAAGCAGCAGCGTTCATGCATGTGCCTGAAATAGTCACCCTCATTTCTTAACACACAGGAGTCTTTTTTAAAAATATAAAAACTGTAGATAAAGAGCACCTTGAAACTTGTTTATCTACTCTAATCTCTTAATTTCAGCATTCTTACTTTGCCCACTCTGGGTGATTGGCTACAGTCTCATTGATCAAGCTGCTTGTGACTTGAATCAAGTGAACGCTCTCCTGATGTACCTGAGTTAAATACAGACAAAAGAAAGAATATGAAGTGTTATGTAATACAAACTAGCACCCACCCTAAATTAACAGAACAAGATATTTAAATCTAAATTTTCAAGAGTTATTGGTGATTTCTGGTGCTCAACTTGTGAAAAATCAGGCCCTTAAAATATTTCAAGGCAGAAAGTTAGTCAGCACTTTTTCAAAGTGGGGTTCCCTTGAAAAAAATTCTGCGGGGCACATGAATTCTGCACATGAGCAGTGGCTCCGAATTCCCCAGGAGTTAAAAAAAAGTTCACATTAAATGAGTGACCTCTATTGGGAAGAAAAAGTAGCTGCATAGTGAAAATCAGTTTGAGAAAATCTGATCTTGAGAATGTGGTGTCATGAGATCAAAACTGACAGTTACATATGGGCATGTGTACCTACACACCTCACAAATATTTACAAGTGTGAGATGCAGACATTCTTATATAGAAATGTATGCTTCTCCCTTACTTCCACAGATTTATGCTGAAAACTATCTTCAATGCATTCAAATATTCTTCCGATAAAACAATTGGTAAATAGTTTCACAATATTAATATTCTACTGCAATAATTTACACCGGCATAACACTGATGCTAAGGAATCTGAGGTGTTCTCCCTTACTCACTGAAACTGAGCAGCTATAATAGGTTGCAAAATAATTCTAGTACTATTACTGTAAAATTATCATATGTCTCACAATTCTACTTCACAATTTACTAGGGTAACACTTTGCATATACAAATATTTTTTCTTCATCTATGCATAGTATTAACAGGATAGATTGAAGAACATTTGATTACTAAATATTTTTAAAAAGCATTTCTGCTTTATAGTGGAGCACAAACATCAGAAACATTTTCATTTAAAGAAGGGATTAAAAGAACAACTTTGATTATAATTCTTGGTGCACTGTACCTTTGCCGTAAGGAGAAGGGCTAGCAGAAGGGTTCCTATCACTAGCAAAAATATTATGAAAATGCTAATTATTTTATCAAGCATTTTCTCCAACCACACGATCATCTGTGCAGAAAAAAGAAAAACAAATCATGACATAAAAAAAAAAATATATCTGTTTTTTATTCAAGTGATACTGGCCCAGTCTGACAATTCTGGATTTCAACAGGAGTTTTCTTTACACAAAGACTGCAAGATCAGACCCTAAGCAAGTACTATTTACACCTAAGCTTAGATATGAACAATTAACAAGCAATGTTTAGCATGACAACTAAGGAAAATGTTACAACGCAAGTGATTTTGCAAATTAAATTTAAACAATAATGTGAATCACATAGCAAGCTCTCAGCAAAGCAATCAGTAATTTAACATTATTTTGTTATCAGACCCAAAGAAGCTAGCACTCATTTTAATTCTGAACTTACATTCTGGATTAATTTCTTGTCTTATGGTCACTATCATCTGCACAAAACTTGGGAAGTTACCAGTGTGGATTATACAACCATAATTTGCAAACTCGGATGGCTGAAGTTAATCACTTAAATCTCTAATGAGATATCTACATAACTGGCCTGATTTTTAATGCTGCTAAGCAGACCTCAAGCCTTACCTGAATTCAGTGCAGATGGCCTGAACACACACGCCACAACTAACCAGTAATCACACCACTTCAGGTTCATGAAGTTTTGTTGGTGTCATTCAGGAGGGAAAAATCTTAACTACGTGGCTGTGTGGAGAGCACTCTAGAAAAGAGTAAACTGCACTTAATCTAATATTAAAGGGGCCTGATTAAATAAAGATCTCACAACCTCATTGTGGGCAAATCTATTTTTTCCAGCTTTTGTAGCTCAAAAGTCAGAAAAAGCCCTCGAGTAAAAAAAGCTAGCAGGGGAAATCTAGCTGTGCTCTAAAATTTTACTTTAAAACAGAACTGAGTTCAAAGGCAATATGCAGAAGGTTCAATATTTCCTAATGAGAAATGGCTATACGTTTAGTGGCTGTGCTGATAGTAACTAATATTATTCTTTTCCTCGGTGTCATGTAATGTCAAAAGTTAAAGTAATAGAAGCTCTTTCTCTATTACTGATCCCTATCCCTGCATATGAAGTTGGTTTATTGATCCATTACTTGTTATAGTTTTTAAATCTCTAATAATATCTGGAACATCACTGGGGCATCTGAACACCTAATATACATGAATGATTTTACCCTCAGACTCCGCTACAGTTAACATCTTGTTTAACACACATTGTCACAAGGCAGATAGTCAGCATTTCAAAGCAACCATTCAGAATACAGTGTGACACTCACTTTAGAGAAGTAATTGTTGAGTTCTGCAAGTTCCTGCATTATACTATGTTCTGCCAAATAGAATCTCAAAGAACCTGCAATACCCAGCAAAAATCTCAGAGAGAACATGGAAATGTTCAGTGTTTGCCACCATACCCTGAAACACTTCAGCAATCACTCAAGTTCTCTCATCGGTAATAGTGGTGAAGTCAACTGCCTGCAGGACAGTTATCTGAACTTCCAACTAGCTTGAACGTCCAACTATTTACTATCTAGGAAACTACAGAAAATCCTGTTTCAATTTTGCCCTTTCAATGTTCTCATACATTTAGGGATTTTGATGACACAGCGACAGGAAAAAAAAAAAAAAAAGATAGTTACCTTCTCCGCAACTGGTGTTCTTTGAGAAGTGTTGCTCATGACCATTCCATATTAGGGGTGTGCACCAATGCCATAAGTTTTTCCCTCAGCAGTATCCATAGGGGACTGGCTCTGTTGCCCCTGGAGCGGCACGCACATACCATGGTATAAGGGTCACCGCCGGCTCCCCCCACCCTCAGTTCCTTCTTGACGGAAACTCCGACTGTGGGGAAGGAGGGCGGGTCATGAAACAGACATGAGCAACACATCTCGAAAAACACCAGTTACAGAAAAGGTAACTATCTTATCTTCGAGTGCTTGCTCATGTCCATTCCATATTAGGTGACTCCAAAGCAGTACCCCTGGAGATGGGTAGGGGTTCAAGATCTGTAGATTGCAACACAGCTCTGCTGAACCCAGCGTTGTCCCTAGCCTGCTGAGTGATGGCATAATGAGCAGTGAACATATGGACCTTGTTGCGGCTCTACAGATGTCCTGGATAGGGCTGTGCACCAGGAAGGCCGAAGACACCTGAGCCCTAGTCGAGTGGGTTCTAACAGCTGGCGGCTGCGGAACCCCCGCCAGGTCATAACAGGTCTTTATGCATGGAGGTAATCCAATTGGAAATCCTTTGCGAGGACACTGGCAGGCCCTTCATCCTATCCACTGTAGCAATGAAGAGCTGAATTGATTTATGGAAAGGCTTTGTATGTGCGGAGTAAAAAGCCAAAGCCCTTTGGATGTCCAGCGTGTGAAGATGCCTCTCTTCACTGGTCTTGTGCGGTTTGGGACAGAACACCGGGAGAAAGATGTCCTGGCTTATATGGAAGGTAGACAGCCGGGTAGGGCTGTAGCTGAAGCTTGTCTTGGTAGAAGACCGTGTACAGCAGTTCTGAGGTGAAGGCTTTAATTTCAGAGACTCGTTTCACCGACGTCACTGCCACCAGGAACACGACCTTCCATGACAGGTGGAAAAGGGAGCAGGAACACAGCGGCTCAAAAGGGGCCCATAAGCCTAGAGAGGACCAAGTTAACATCCCATTGCAGGACTGGAGTCTGTACCTGCGGGAAGAGTCTCTCGAGCTTTCTCAATAATCTGACTATCATGTCATGGCAAAAACACCGTCTGTCCTTGGATCGGCAGGTAAAAAGTGGAGATGGCCACGAGATGCACTCTAATGGAAGAGTGTGACAGGCCCTGGTTCCTCAAATGAAGCAGATGTTCTTCCATACAGGCTGTCCCAGACTATGAGGAGACATGTCACACTCGGATGCCCAGCAGGAAAACCTTGTCCACTTGGCCAGGTAAGTCAGTCTAGTTGAGGGCTTCCTACTTCCCAGAAGAAGCTGTTGGACCTCCTCCAAACAGGTTTGCTCCTCCGTGTTCAGCCACACGGCATCCACGCTGAAAAGTAGAAGGACGCAAGGTTGGGGTGTAAGATCCAACCGTGATCCTGTGACAGCAGGTCCGGTTGGTTGGGCAGGGGCCAGGGAAGTGCCGCTGACAGGTTCATGAGCGTACCGAACCAGTGCTGGCAAGGCCATGCTGAAGCGATCATGATAACCCATGCTCTCTCTCTCGATCTTTGCCAGGATCTTGGCGATGAGTGGGATCGGGGGAAACGTGTACATCAGGCCCCCTGACCACGACAGGAGGAAGGCATCGGAGAGGGAGTCCTTGCCGAGAGCAAAACCGATGACATTTTCTGTTTTGCTTGGTGGCGAACAGTTCCACTTGGGGAGTTCCCCACCTCTGGAAGACCATGTAGGCTATGTCCCGGTGGAGCAACCACTCGTGGTGAGAGGAGAAAGCCCTACTGAGGTGATCCGCTAGCGTGTTCTTGATGCCAGGGAGGCAACAAGCTTCCAGGAGGATCGTGGTCAATGCAAAAGCTCCAGATATGGAATGCCTCTTGGCAGAGAGCCGACAAGCGCGCTCCCCCTTGCCTGTTGATGTAGAACATTGAAGCTGTGTCGTCCGTCAGGACTCTCACCACTTTGCCCAACAGGTGAGGTAGGAAGACGCTGCACACCAATTGTACCACTTTGAGTTCTTTGACATTTATGTGGAGCATCATCTCCTCTGGGGACCACATATCCTGGGTCTGGAGATCTCCAAGGTGTGTACCCCAGCCGAGGCGTCCGACACCAACTCGATGGAGTGAGGTGGGTGATGTCGAATGGAACTCCCTCTAGGACCTTCTCGCGATTGGTTCACCATCGCAACGAGGTGAGTATTGTTGGGGGGATAGTCACAATGTTTTCCAGGTGATCCCTGGACTGGGAATAGGCCATCAGCCATTCCTGCAGGGACCGCACCCAGAGCCTGGCATGGCGGATAATGTATGTGCAGGCTGCCATGTGGCCCAGCAGGCGCAGGCAGACCCTGGCTGTAGTCAGAGGGAACGGGGACACCTCCGTGATGAGGTCTGTCAAGGCCCAAAACCTTTCTAGTGGCAGGATCGCTCTTGCGCAGGTCGAGTCAAGGACTGCTCCGATTAACTCTATCCTTTGCACTGGCACTAATGTTGACTTTGGCATTTACCAGGAGGCCCAGGGAGTGACATGTGGCTTGAAGCACTGCAAAACACCTTTGGATTTGAGACCTAAAGCTGCCCTTGACCAGCCAGTCGTCGAGGTATGGGTAGAACTGGATACCCCAGCACCTGAGGTAAACCGCTACCACTGACATGCACTTGGTAAACACACTCGGTGCTGTCGCCAGGCCAAACGGGAGGACTGCAAACTGGTAGTGGTGGGGCCCCACCATAAACCTGAGGAAGTGTCTGTGTCCTTGAAAGAGCGCTATGTGGAAGTATGCATCCTTCAAGTCGAGAGCGGCATACCAGTCTCCCGGATCCAGGGAGGGGATGATAGAAGCCAGGGAGACCATGCGGAACTTTAGCTTCTTCATGTACTTGTTGAGGTGTCGCAGGTCCAGGATGAACCATAGACTGCCTTTGGGATTAAAAAAGTACCGGGAACAGAATCCGTTGTTCCTGTACTTGAGGAACTTCTTCCACCACACCCAACTGTAGTAACCCCTTTACCTCCTGTGCAAGGAGACTCTTGTGAGAAGGGTCCCTGAAGAGGGACGTGGAAGGAGGGTGGGAAGTGGGGGTAGAAAGGAACTGGGGGAATATAACCCTGCTCCACTGTGTGGACCCAGGGGTCCGAAATTATAGCTGTCCAAGCATGGAGATAGCGGAAGCCATGGTGTGGGCAGCTACATCAGCAGCATCTGACGTGGCCTGGAGGGCCACCCTGGCCGCAGTCATTCTCTCATCGAGGAATGCTCAGAACTCTGTCTTGGAGGCCTCAGGGAGCAACCCTTTGAACTTGGCCATGGCTTGCCACATATTGAAGTCATATCGGCCAAGGAGGTCTTGGTGGTTGGCCACTCTCAGCTGAAGGACGAATAAACATTACATCCAAAGAGATACAGCCTCCTCCAGTCTTTATTTTTGGGGGTGGCCCCAGGTTGTCCTTGCCTCTCCTTGTGGTTAACCGCCTTGACCACAAGGGAATTGGGGGGTGGGTGGGAGTATAAGTACTCATGTCCTTTGATTGGCACAAAGTACTTGCGTTCAGCCCCCAGAGATAGGGGCCAGGGAAGAGGGGGTCTGTCACAGGGCATTAGTGATTTTGGAAACCCCTTCATGAAGGGGAAGAGCCACCTTGCAAGGGCCGAGCAGCAGAGGACATCAAACGGAATCCGAGGGCTCTTCCAATTCCTCTGCCTGAAACCCCAGGCTGGAAGCGACCCTCTTCAAACATCCCTGGTGCACTTTGGCATTATCCTGAGGAACTGGGTGAGGGGGCCCCGTGATAGCCTCGTCTGGCGACAACGAGGACGATGCTGGTGCTGCGGGAACCTCCATGTTCATTGGTGGTCCAGCATCTTGCTCCCCTGGGTCCTCCTGGACTGTGGGGTCTGACCCCCGGAAGCCTCGAGCACCAGAGGGGGATGGGATTCTGAGGCCGCTGCCCTCTCCGAGACCAACTGAGCAGCCTGGGAAGGTTGGGAGAACTCCCACGGGTACCATGGCGCCAGTCACTGCACTTGGGGCCATGGGACAGGTTTTGGTGCGGATGATGTAGGTGGCACTGCAAGTCCTGGGGCTTGTCCTGCAGTCAGGGAACCTCGCTCCATGCCGGAGCTATAAGCAGAGCGGTCGGTACCTGGCGACCAGGATTGGACAGAGCGGTGTCTCTTATCTGACCGGTGCCAGTCGCTGCGTCCCAAAGCTGACATGTCAGAGCAAGCCGGGCCATCTTGTTTGGGGTCTCAGGGACCGACGGTGTTCAGCGGATCTGCATTGGACACATGGTGATCCATGCCTCACACTACTCGACTGGTACAACAAATGGGACCGGGAGCTACTACTGGCCAGTTGCTGGGAAGTTCTTCCTGAGTACAGCCATCTCCTTCTTGGAGATGGGCGATAAGGGCCTGGTGGTCTCGGATCCCCGATCGGTCCCGTGATCGCTACTGGGCCCTTGCAGACGGTCAGGGCCGGTCCCCGAAATCTTGCCAGGTGGCGCGTGCCTCAGAGGCTGTGCCAATCTACCAGCGAGGTATGCCTCGAGTCCCTTGATCAGTGCCCCTGGTGTGAGGACCGAAGAGGGCTCCGCTGAGCCTGCCTCTCTAGTCCTAAGGTGTGACAGCTTCAGGCGGGCAAGCGACGGCGGGACCCCCCTCTCGATGGGGAACAGTGCTGCTGAGGTGGGGATACATGCATAGGTCCCAATGTGTGTTTTCCCCAAGTCGGGGGTACCACGAGAGCCTGTGTGGGCAGCACTGGGAGCATCAGGATCTCTTGAGCTGCTCAAAGATGGCACCTGAAGCTGGCTAAGGCCTGCACCGCTATCTGCGGTCATAGGCCAAGTATGGGATGAGTTGCACCGCTCAACTTGAGCTGGGGCCTGACTTCCCAAAGGGGGCATTGAGCTGCCCGGCACAGGTCTTGGCTCGCCCCCAGCCCTCTGCTTTCCCTTCCGAGAGGTAGGAGATCTTCCCCTCAGTGTTTTTTGGCTTCTTGACCGGAGCCGTGGAGGGAGACTGGTGCTGGCTTGTGGATGGCGCCGGCGGAGCACTGCGCACGGAGGCCACGGTAGTCGGTGCAGAGTCAGGCCACTGCTCTGGTGCCGGAGTGAGTGCCGACTCAATTAGGAGCACTTTTAGATGGATATCATGCTCCTTCTTTGTCCTAGGTTTGAAGAACTTGCAGATATGACACTTATCGCTTATGTGCCCCTCGCCTAAGAGCCTAAGGCAGCTGGTAGGTGGATCGCTGATGGGCATAGGCCGTTTGCAGCGATCGCAGGGCTTAAAGCCTGGGGACCGGGGCATGCCCCATCCCCCAGCTGAGTCCTGTTCGGGACTACGAGAACTTTAAAAACTCCTACTAAGGGTAACTGTCAACAACTATACTACAAGTTCTACAGAGTTCGAGACAACACTAGCGGAAGCAGCAGATGTTCAGGCACCGTCACTGGCAGCAAGAAGGAACTGAGGGTGAGAGCTGGCGGCACCCCTTACAGCATGGTATGTGCACGCTGCTCCAGGGGGCACCAGAGCTGGTCCCTTACGGATACTGCTGAGGGAAAAACTTCCAGCACCGGTGCATGTGGCAAGCACACACACCTAATATGGAATGGACACGAGGAAGCACTCTAAGAATAAAAAGGATACAGTACCTTAAAAATACTGTGTTATAAATAAGTTAAATCTTCACTTTAACTTATGTAACTTTCCTTGCTATTTCTTTCTCAGTTTAAAAAAAAAAGCTGTGGCTTCTACTCACAGGTCCAAATTCAGAGACAAGTCTAAGTGAATCTAAGAAAGTCTAAGCTAATTTATCTCTTATTTCAATTATCCTCCACTAGTATGCTAAACTTAGATTCAGTTTGTGAAAAATATACATCCACTTAACACATAAGCTTACATATCACCTTTGAATCTGTCCCACTGGCTACTGAATTTATGGCCATAATCTACATTAGGGAACTGTATGAGAGATTTCCACCAATGCCAGCTCTGATCCAACAGCACCACTGATAGCAACAAGTGTCTCAGCATAGACAAATCTAGAGGCTTTTGTTGTTTTACAACTGTGTAAACTGTTGGTTTGATCTGGAAGCCTCTAGAGTCTTAGAAGGTAGGTCTCCCACTGGAGCCCTTGAACTGATAGTACCATCAGTGTCCTTACTGTAGACAAGTTCTAAGCATCTAATATTATGCTACTTGCAGTTAGGCCATCAGGGAAAGCTGAAAAGGGAAGAACAGAAGGGTGTAATAAGGTATAATTGAAAGCATGCTCTCCATATTATTAATTCACTTACAGCCTCCTCTTAACTCTTGCTGTACCCCCTTCATCTGGCTGCTCAACACTAGCTTAGACTAGTTTATTGTCAGTAGGCCAAATTCAAATAATGAAAAAGGGGCTGTTGGTTACTTCACTGTAAATAAGTGAGAGATTAAGAGAGTCAAAGACTTTCAAAACCTGGGTGGAAAACATGGCTGCTAAATACATATTTAGTCACCTAATAAAAGTGGCCTGTTTTTCAAAAATGCTGAGCATCCAGCAGCTCCTATACATGCTGGACTCTAATCTCCCATTTAAAAAACAAAAAATACACACAAAAAACTCAGTCTCACTATTGGTTCAATTTACATGCTGAGGCAGTGGGAAAAATAAGTATAAATTACACCAGTTGAAACTTACCACTGAATCTGGTCCATATTTCTCTCGGTCATTCTTATAGACTTTCCTTTCTATGCCCTACCGCTAAACCCAACCCAACCCAACCCACACACTTTCTGAACATTAGTCAGCAGCTATTCCGGTATTTTAAAGTTTTAGCTTCTAATTTAATTGTTAGTCAATAGCTACAAGCAAATGTTGCCATGACATCTAAGGCAGTCAAGTAGTAGAAAGAAACCAGGCTCCTAAGCTACAGAAGGTCATTCACTCATTTTAAAAAAATTAAAAATATGGATTTCTGATATGCAGTCAATGAAAACTCTTAAAATGTCAGGGTTTTGAAGGAAAGGGTATAAAAACTTATCTTTACATTTCAAAAATAAAGCAAATTACAAACAATTGAAATTATGCCTCAAAACTAAAGCAGGGTCAAAGTACATACATTCATGAGTTCACTGGGTGAAATTTATTTGGAAGAAGTAATTGGGATGAACATTTTAATTGAATGTGGCTTTTTAAATCTACGGTTTGTACTAGGAACTAGCTTTGAAAAGACTGACTCCTATCTAGATTTATTGGAATTGGGAGAGTGATTATGCCTTCTATATTTTATACTGCACTGTACATTATTCACAAATAAACATTTAAATCAAGTCAACTCATCTTAAAAGAATACCTACGTGTATCTGAGTGCTCATTTTCCAATATATTTTTACATACTAAACTATATATTCTACATGCAAAGTGTATATATTGACAAATCTCTGAATATATATTTGTCTGTGGTAAAATACAAACAGTATGAGTGTCTTACTTCTTTTATGCAGTCACAGATGTCTCAGTGTCTATTTTAATTCCCCCCCCTAAAATAAAGTAATAAATCAACTCTGATATTTTCTGGTAAGGATTTCATCTTCAATTATTTTAGGACTGTTAAAAAGGGATCATTTAGCTCCAGTGAAGTCAGTTACTCAGATATGTCAGGTTCACGGTGAAAAAGTGCAGATGAGTAGCCAGGTTAAACAAGCTGGGGAGTGGTCTACATTAGGTAGGCTCCCAAGGTTGCTATCACTGGCGCAGAGACACTGGTTTGAGCAAAAATGAAAGGTATTTTTTTAAGATTCACGCTGTAAACAATGCCATACAGAGCAAGTCTTGCTAACCCACTGGAATCTCTTCTATGCCTTGGGCTCAGTAAGTAATATTAAGTTGTGTGATTCTTACTCACTAAAGTCCCAGTTTAAAAACAGTCCCTGACAGAGAGCTCTTATGTAAAAGAACTTTGCTCTTATCCTCCTGTCCTAATAACCAGAGTTACCAATAACCATTTCAAACCCTGCCCTGCCTCCATGGGTCATATTTTTAATTTCACATTGCACAGAGAGAAGCCTATTTTAGTATTCTCTTAAGTACTTTCCTTGAGAGGAAGAAGAAAAAGGTAAAAGTTATAAAAGGAAAGCAGCCTTTACAACTGCAGTCCAATCTTTTGTGCTTCAATCTTCCCCCTTTCTTAGCATTTTATGAATTGTAGATTTGATAAAGTTAAGAGCCTGTCAGAATTTACAGTCTGGTTTTGGATTTTATATTTAAGTTGTACAAATGTATGATTTGCTCAGCACAGGAGTCTTAACATATTACACAGGAGTCTTAACATATTACAAAACAAAAATATTTTGATATACATTTTCAAAATATCTATGCAGGTGCAAGAAATGAAAGGTGAGTAGTTTCAAGTACTTTTTTCAAGTAAATAAAAAACCCTCAACTTTTTAAAAGTTATAGTCTGCACATGATGGGTCTACATTTTTTTTTTAATTATATTTTATTGTTTTTTTAAAAAGTATTTTAATAGCCGTGTTAGTGGCAAAAGTAGGGTAAACCTACCCACATAAAACATATGTTCAAACATTAAGAGTCTAAAACCACAGAATCAAGAAAATGTACAGTGAAGACCAAAATTCCTTACTAGCTCAGTGCAGTGTATGGGTATATTGCAGACATGTAACATCATTCCCAAACAAAAATTCTTCTTCAAGACAACTTATGGTTGCACATACATATTTATAATTTAAAAACACTTGCACATTGTAGTACAGACACAATCCTTTCAACATCAGGAAATGGAGGATGAAGTTAAAACACAGTCTAAATGTCAGAAGGTCAGAAGATGGTCAAACTATCCTTTTACTCTAACTGCTCTCCCCCATCCATCTTTCAATAACAAGCCACACAAAGCTTCCTTGCCCCCACCCCCCTCCAGCTCACCCCACACACACTCCAGGAAACCATTGCATAGGGAAGTCATTCACTAATTGGGTGCTGGAGATGAAACTCTACAGTCCTCATGTTTCAGGCTAAAAATGACCACAACATCTCATGCATTATTCTCCACATATTTTCCATAGAAGACCCCAACTATAATCTCAATTTTACTGTTTGTTACCCAAATTGTTCAAAAAATACCTTTATATCTCCTCCTCCATCCACAGCTCCACTTTGGACTGGATATACAACTCTATCCCTTTCACCCCCCCCATCATGGGCCAGAGCCATCATATTCCAGGTACCTACTACAGTCTACAAGGGCAGCTGTAGGTTATGTGACTGATCAAAGAGACTATACTACTATACTTTGTACAGGCAACAGTAAACAGAGTTTCTGTGCAGTGACAGCTAGTTGGACTCTCACCAGTACTGAGATAAATGAGGATAGAGGTTCGTGCTAGAAGTTTAGCTGATTTCCAGTTATTATGGTTTTATTTGTTTTTTTTAAAGGTACAACCTTTTAACTTACTGCCCTTCATACACTGTGTTTGAACATTTAATCATTTAAATCAACATGTATCTACAACCATTAGTCTATCTTAATGCTTTTCTGTTGGGGAATTTTATGTTTGAGATTTGTATTTTAAAACTTTTGATGCAAGATCTCCCACCTTGATTTTCATACAAGTTCCACTGGCAGCCCTCTCCAGCTCTCTTACTGCTCCTGTGGAGTTGGTATGCTCTACCAGAGTCTAAGGCTTTGTCTAAAATGGGGATTCGCCCAGATTCCAGCCACTGTGGATGCACTAATGTAAATTCCTAGTATAGACAATGAACATTGCAATTTGTAGGAGTGTAGTAGCTTAATCCTGTTTAGAACTGAACTAAATGAGTTGAAGTACCTCAGCAACACAGGGTGAGTTAAGGATGAAATTGTGTGTCATATGCATTACATGACTATTTTTTTTTTTCTATGAACTTCATAGAGGGGAAATTATTTTCTTTTAAAACTACAGTAGCAGTTTTGGACATTCCACTTGTTGCTGCTTTGGGTGCTCCTCATCTCCTTTAGTAATGATTCAATATGGAGTAATTTGGTGTTTTATATTTCCCTTAAGAAAAAGAAAGTGTGGATTAAGTTGGTGCTTTTGAAGGCAAAAGCCTAATAGCACTGACTAGAGCCACTCATAATGCAAGAGCTATGGAAGTTTCCACTCACATCTTTGTAAACTTACCCTAGTCCTGACCTTCAACACCCTTAAATTCCTCTGAACAGAAAATTCCTACCAAGTCAAATTATGTATTGGCTTTGTTAGTCAGAGATCAAATTTTTCTTAAATCTTAAAATTATTTGAACCGAAGTCCACAAAGGAGAAAGGCTAATGCACTATCCTGCTGTACAAGACATTTAACTAAATGCATTCATTTTATTTAAAAAATATATAGATCAGATGGTGTTATATGACCTCCAGTAGCTTAGACGGGGGGGGGGGGGGGGGGGAAGAGACGACAATTGGGAGAGAGAACTAAAGAGCAAGACATATTAAAAGCGTTCATGCTGCAAAAAGGAAACAATCCTTTAGTTGGAATCACAATCTATTTACCTTCTTATTAAGCCAGTGCCACAGCTTGTGGGGGAGGAGAGGGAAGGGAGACAGAGGAGAGGGGAAAAAAAAGACAAGACGACAGTGGAAAATTATTGAAGAATGCAGTAATAGTGTGAATAGAAATGAAGGCAGACAGTCATCCACAGAATGAAAATTAAATAATTCCAGACCCAAAGGTAAACTACAGTAGGAAATAAATAGTGAAATCTGTAATACAATAATCTAGGATTTACCAGGAAAATGCATAGGCATGGCAAAAATTCAATTTTTTTTATATATAAATTTCAACAGATATCAATATTTTAAAGCTTTTTTCCTATTTTTACAATTTCATAGTTGTGGGAAACTATGGGGAGGTAAAACAGTAAATATTTAATGACAGCAGACATTGAGATTCAAAAAGCTAAAGCTTTATAACCATTAAAACGCAAACTGTCAACATTACATGTCACAATATACAAAGTAAATATCCTTAAATCAATAACTAGTAAGTTCAAGCAACATTTTTCTTACCCTGCCTAACAGGAAATTTTGACTATTATCTATGGAAATATTTTTCTGTTGGCTTATGTATGGTGAAATCAATATTTACTGACATTTTCCGATAATCTAATCCTTTCAAGCCTAAATATGCGTAATATTTTACAGTGAATGAATATAAGCTTCACCATCATTTTTCTAGCATAACTTAACAGCAATAAGCCAGCTATAAATGAATAGTTACAGATTAACAGTAGCAAGCCAAAATTTTACAAATCAGTGCAACACTTGTGAAAGTTCTTTTCTAAAAAGCGTGATATTATTGTGATATCCAGAATCAGCATCTCATCCACTAGTTTATTGCAATGAGGTTCCAACTTTGACCAAAGATATAGTTTCAAATATATGCAAAGTGTATTTTATGTTACCTATTGTGATACACATGAATTTTATTATCCTATTAGTATTACTGCATTCACACCCAATGAGAATCAGTATGAAAAGGAATATAAAATACATGCATATATTTATATGCATGATGTACAGACCAAGAGGTCATGGAACCAACACTTATTTACACATGCTTGTCTGCAGTCAGATCATATAAGAAGTTCAGGTGCTAAGCCCTTCTCTGACAAGCAACCATCTACTTTCGTACTGAGAGAAATATTACTCGCTCTCTAATTCTCACCCAAACTACTCAGAGAGACTCATTCTAAGGCCTACTCTTCAATGAGATTTTACTTCAATTCCAGCTATTGGTGACAAGTCGCAAATACATCAATGCAAACCCCAAGTGTGGACAATGAAAGCGGCAGCTTGCACCAGTGAAGCCTGAAACCAGGATAAGCCCCATGTAGGATAAGTATAAAATAAAAGAATTAAAATTACCTTAAATTTGGTTAAGAAAATATATACATGTTGTAAAGAAAGGCCCTGATTCTTAAGAAGGAAGACCTTGAAAATAATAAGCAATACGGCCAGAAGGAATAAAGTAGGGAGGATGTCGGTCTTAAAATGAGCCAACACAGCCCTTCCCCAACCCACACACCAGTGTTAAAGCCCACGTGAACCCAGGTGCAATGGGAAAACTGTTGGACAGCAAGAAGGAGGGGAGGAAATGCCTTTGGAAGAAAGGTGGTTGTAACTCTTATCTGGATTAAGACTGGAAATAAGAGTGAATTGTCTCAACTTGGTTTTTAACTGAAGCTAGTAATTGGCAATGACATCACTTGTTTACTTTTACAAGCTCTTAAAGGGTCCATTGCTAATACATGCCTGACCAAGCTGGAGCCTACCAATAGGAGTCTAAGCAACACTGGGTTTAATCCATTTATAAATATCCTGATCAAATGCTTATTAATGTTTTGTTACTGTTTGGATGTAGTATATTGCTTATTGGTTAGGCTTTTGAGGCATGTTTAGAGCAACTGTGTAAGTACCATTTGGCCTTTGGATTTAATAAAAGAATAGTGATTCCCATATTAATAATTCCAACACCCCATCAGAACAAATTGTGGTTTTTCCTGGTCTACAGCTGGGGTTTGCACCAGTGGCTGTCCACCCATAGATGGAACTGGGACACATTCCTAATGTAAACAAGACCTAAGAGAAAATGTTTCAAATAAAACCAAAATTTCAGAACGTAAATTAAAACATGATTAAGCAAGCAACAGGCTTACAATTAAACATAGGCATTCAAAGATTTCAAACAAACAATACACAACAGAAGGTATGCAGTTATCCCATATACTTGTGTGGCTTAGGTACACCTGTTCCTATGGAAACAAGGCATGGAAATGGGAACGTGCAAAAGAGCTTCAAAAGTCTCAGCCTCCAGCTTCTGATTTGTTTCCACTCTTTCTTCCCAGGAAATGGGATATTGTATAAGTGAAAAATAAGGTAAGGGGTTTTATAGATTTAACAAAAAAATCTTGCCTTATCTTACTTTCATGGAAACTAGGTAGAAAATTCCCATACGAGTATAAGAACCCCTTCATCATTAAGTACCAAGCAGTGTAAATAGGATAGTTTGATCAGCTACTTTCCCCCCTTAATGGTTATAATAATATGACAGAAAGAAAATTATTGTCCTAGTTCTAGTCTGGGAAATTAACATGATACTAGCATAACCTCCCTCATTCAGATTCTCTCTTTTATATCTTCTCCATTCTAAAAGTAATACAACAAATGATAGAATAGCCTGGAAACGGGACTTCCAATCTGTTTTCAGCACTGATAGGCAGGAAAATGTCAATAGCGTTAAGTATATATTCTACACTAAAACTCAGAGTAGGAGACATTATATACCACATGCCTTATTTCCCACTGTAATACTGACAAATGTACCCAAAAATGTTGTTGCTTCTACCCAAGCAGTCAAGTTAGTTTAAAAAAAAAAAAAAAATGGCCCTTTTTGGTTTAACCCAAATATTTGAGGAAGTAAAATTTAATAAAACTGCATTCACTTTCTCAGTACTTTTTTAGGAAGCTCTTTTTATTCATGCTGACATCTCTCTGAAGAAGCTTTATCATGGCTATACGTATTTCCATAATCTGGTAAATATTTCTGCTAAGATGTGTTTGAACTTTAAGACTAGTATGTTGCCTGATGTACACTAACACTTGACTCTGTATGGTAAAAGGGCTGCCCAACCAGTTTGTATCATTCACATCAAGTTCTCCTATACTCTATCAAGAATAGTTAAATGACTATATGTATTTGAATACACTAAAAACAATCTTGGCTGCAGTTAATAAAAATACTCACTAGGAAAGGGAAACATCAGTACAATCCTGATTTATAGATGTCTGGAATGATGTGTGGAATCATTCAGTGGACAGGAAACACCATCTGGAGCCATTAAAGAGCTATCCTTATTAACCCCAACAGAAATAAAACAAAACTATACAAATCACCATTTTAAACATTAACTGAAACCAATGAATTTTTTTTAAAGTGTGTGTTAGGGTGAAGCAAACCACTGATTTTGGACTAATTACAAATGTGAGAGTAAAATGTACACATTTGTATAAGTATTGTAGGGGCAGAGAGAGGAGAACACCTGGGATCTTTTTTTCCCCTGGAAGCTCCCAACTTCTTGAGATGCTAGCAGCAGCAGGGACAGTGCCAGAAGGAGTAGCACTACGGGACAGTAAAACCAACTTTGCTAAAAACATCTCATTTTCCTAATCAAATTAGGACCTATATGAAATGCACAAGTAGGTTTCATTGCTGCCTCCGGAGCCTCCCAGTTGTCCCTGGTTTATTATTTGTATTATCATAGTGCCTAGGAGCCCAAGTAATGGATCAAGACCTCTTGTGTTACGCACCGTATAGAACAACAGAATCTCTGCCCCAGAGTGTCCCTTTGATCTGTTAAGAGAGAGAATAAGCAGCAATGCTTGTGTTCCCTTTCCTCATACAGGACTTCTCTTAGGGTGGGGTATGCCCCCTCTTCCCTGTAGGAGAAAAGAGGACTTGTAGTAGGGGGAAAGCTGAACAGACTATTTTCTCTTAGCTCCCCCTTGGTAGATCAAAGGAATGCTTCAAAAGGGAGCTCAGTGCTGAAGACATGCTGAGCTCACTAGCAGCTCTCTCCTGCACCCTCTCTCAGTTGTTTATTAGTTTAACTTAAGAAGGGGAATAAAACTTTCCAAGGCCCCTGCCTAGGCTTACAGATTCTCTTGGGTGGAATGGGACACCTTTCTGCTCTATGCATCTCTTGCTCTTGGTATTGGGACTTCTTCTTGGCCCCACCATGAGCCAGACTGTCAGAAGCAAGCATCACCACTATACATTTTAGACAGCTGTTTAATGAAGAAAGCAGGGGGCTGCTGCTGTTTTTTTTTAAACATAGAGTCTCTGCTGCTTCCTGGTGCTGAAGCTCAGCCCCCTCCTCTTGCTAACAGAAAGTAGTGAGTATGGCTTCCAGGGAAAGCAGGCCCATATGACCTCCAAACTCTAAAGATTAAAATTAAACATACTGCTAAAACACAGAGTTAAAAAATGGTTAATCAATTTGCTTTTACTTTTAAATAAAATGAGGATTTGCTACTCTTTTGTTCTTATTACAGTACCACACTATCAAAAGTGTTAGAAATAGACTTAACACCTTTAACTTACATCACATGCTTTCATTTTTTGCAACATTTATTCCTATCTACCACCATAGAATCAACTGTTTCAATAGAATCATAAGACTGCATGCAGATGTCAAGAGGTCATCTAGTCCAGTCCCCTGCATTCATAGCAGGCGTAAATATTATCACCTGACAGGTGTTTGTCTAACCTGCTCTTAAGGAAAAAAAAAAAAAAAAAAAAAAAAAAAAAAAAACACACCTCAAATGACAGATTCCACAACCTCTCTAAACAATTTCAGTGCTTAACCACCCTGACAGTTAGGAAGCTTTTCCTAATGTCCAACCTAAACCGCCAATTTAAGCCTATTGCTTTTTGTCCTATCCTCAGAGCTTAAGGACAAACATTTCTCTCCCTCCTCCTTGCAACAACCTTTTATGTACTTGAAAACTGTTATGTCTCCCCCCCCAGTCTTCTCTTCTCAAGACTAAACAAACCAATTTTTTCAATCTTTCCTTGACCTTTAATCATTTTTCTTGCTCACCTCTGGACTTTCTCCAATTTGTGCACATCTTTCCTGAAATGTGGCACCCACTGATTTAGAAAACCAAAAGAAAATAGGCAATGCCGTATTCAGTAGCTTCCCAAAAGAACCCATCCTCACCCTAGTTTTTTTCCCAGTAAATACATTGGTCTGTTCTACACTATCAAACAGTTGTGTTTAGACTCTGCAAAAGCGTGATGGTTAAAGACAAATGTAGCTGAAGTAGCTTAGGTCCTATCTACACAATGAAAAAAGTTGCTTTTTAAAAAACGGTTAGCTTAACATGATCAGGATTCCCCTCCCCAGACACCTAAGTTTATCATCTTCACCATCAGTTAAAAGAATTGTAAAATAGGAAATCCCCATTAACATCCAAGTAGACAATCATGTTAAGCTAACAACTTTAAAGAGCTACTTTTTTTTTTTTTTTTTAGTATGTAGACATCTTAGTGTCAAGGAAGCTAAACCTTGTTATAACACGGTTTTAAAACGTGCTATAGCCTTTAAGAGAGTGACCATAGTCAAGGTCTAAGGTATACTTTTACATAAAGAACAATGTGCTTATGAGTGGCAGACACTTATTTTAGAATTATGGCTTCCTAGAGCACAGTTTACAAAGAATAAAGAAAATTTTATTCAGAATTATGGCTTAAGAAAATAAATTGAAATACCTTACTGTCAAGTTTTAGCATGACCCTTCCAAGCCCTCTGATTGGCCGTGGAGCGAGAGCCTCCTGCCGCTCCTTCACAAAGTTTTCCAGAACATGCCACCAACTACTACAACGTTTCGCCATGAAGTTTACAACTCCAAAGTGGACCACAAATTTTTTAACAACCCAAACTGTAATAAATAAAAAAAAAAAAAAAGAGGGAGAACGGATTAGGGATTTAAGAAGTGCACCACGTCAGGGTTTTTCACTCCATTGTGAGAGATTGTTAGAAAACTCAAATTGTTTTAATGAAAACTCCTCACCACAAACAGTACTAAAACTAAACATCAACTTTTTAAAAACAGGTGGCCATTTACTTGCAGAAAAACATGTTCAGCCATCTGAAATTTTAATTCCAGATGGACAGCACCTCCATATAGCACCATTATTATGGAGGTTACAGTTCATATCAAGGCCTGATGGAAATAGGTGCAATTCCACAGATTGTATGCATGGCACTAAATTGTGTAGCTACACATAACATTGACAAATATAACAAAATCTTAGACAAGAGGCAAACTTTTCTCCCTTAGAATTCCTAAAACTTTAGGCCTTCTATTATGTTAAATCTCTCTTTCCTCTTAGGCAAAATAACAGTGTACATCTATTTATACATATAATGTTCACAATAGGAATTGCTATATGTAAGCTTGCAACCAAACTCATTAGAACGATCCTGATTTCATTTGCTCTTAAGTCACTAAAAAGAAGTTCTCCTTTGGAACTGACACTGCATCTCCACTCAAAGATGATTATAGGAACTTTCAGTAAAATCCATACACAGCTTGAATTAGGCAAATACAAGGAATACTTTTCCTTTATGGAAAAAAACTAAATCAGTAAGACCATATTGTGCACACAGCTGATTTGTAACATCAAATAGGTCTCAAGACTGCTAGGTAAATTAAAATGTAAAGTTACAGTTCAGCGAAAAAGTGATCACTTCAGTTCAGGTGCAATAAAAAAAATTTTGGTTAGGATTTTAATTAATTATGACTTGTACTACAGGAGTTCTGTAACTCCATATTGCTAGTGCCATGTTTTTCTTTTACAAAATACATTTTAAAAAAAGAGTGGTGAGGAAAAACCAGACATACAATTCGACAACTCCAAAAAGAGTTTATAACTCTTCAATATTCCTTTTACTCAATTACATCGTGTATCAGCTGCAACACCCTGTGTTTCTCTTCTAAAATAAAAGGAAGATTAAAAAAAAAAAAAAAAAGAAAAGAAAGTTACTCACCTTGAGCAGTAACTGAAGTTTTTCAAGATGTGTTCCCCTATGGGTGCTCCACTGTAAGTGCAGCAACATCCCCTGCACCTCAGATCAGAGATCTTCACCAGCAGTGCCTGTCGGACCGCACATGCATACCTCCTGCATATGCATATGCATATAAATAAATAAATAAATAAAAAAAACTGTGTCCGGCCACCCGCCTAATTCCTTCTCTGCTGCAGAGCTTATGTTTCAGCTCCAAAGCAGAGGGGAGGAGGACAGGTAGTGGAGCACACATACCTTAAAGAACTTCAGTTACTGCACAGGGTGGGTAACCTTCCTCTTCTTCAAGTGATGTCCCGAAGGGGGCTCCATTGTAGATGATTAGATAGCAGGGCCCCTAACTGGAACGCTGGAGCTTCAGAGTGGCATTTACTGCAGATGATAGGACAGTGTGTCCTAGTAGAGTATCTGCTGTGATGTCCTGAGTAATGGCATGGTGATAGCTAAAAGCATCCACTGATGCCCATGTGGCCACTTTGCAATATGCTCTAGTTCCAGGAGGACGTTGTCAATTGTGTAGTTGGTAGGACAGATGTATATACTGCGAGATCAACTTGGAAAGGGGTTGCTTAGAGATGGCCACACCTTTATCTTTCGGCTGTTGAGAAGAATAAGCATGGCGATTTATGGAAAGATTTTGTTCTGTCTACGTAGAAAGCTAATGCTCATCTGACATTCAGGGTGTGCAATGTTGCCTGTTCAGGGACCGCCACCTTGTTGTGGTGAAGGGGCTTGAGTGTTCCAATAATCCTCAGAGCTATATTGGTCGGGGGCTTCATGTTCCTGGTAGGGTCTCCGAAGGGGAGCAGGTCTGAAGTGAGGTCCCAGACAAAGCACTCTCTAATCCACCAAGTCCTCAACAGTTGATCAGGTGGAAGAGGGTCTTCGGATCTCAATGGTTGTGAAAGCAGATGAAGACTGAAGTTGGAGATCTCTAATCAACTCGGACTTTCCCTGCCACTATGCCCCAGACCTCCAGCTTGTCATGATTGTGTGGTCGCTATAGGTGTGCCAGCTTCCCCACATTAAAAGTAGTCACATGCAAGCTTCTAACACAGGAAAAACATCTTTCCAACCTTCCAAGCCCTGCGGCGACAGAGTAGCGGTGGCGGGGACAGCATTAGTGAATTGGGCAGTCCCTCACCATTAATCTATATGTAGGTGGTGGTAGCTGGATGGTCGTCTGGCACTTGGACTGAGACGTGTGTAATTTGGCAGTGGCTATTGCTACCGAGCAGTCCTCTTTAGGATCCCCTCTGCTAAACCCACATGGGGAGAGAACTACAAAGGGTGCCCTAAACCTAGGCTGTCTGACCCACTCCTGGCTGGATTACCACATCCAATGGGATCACTCTGCCTGCCGTCGGAACTATAAAAGACAGTGACTTTCACTACATGTAATGTTCGCACCCTGATAGATAACAAAGATAATGTATGACCAGAAAGAAGAAGAACTGCCATTGTCGCCAGGGAACTTGTGAGATATAACACTGACGTCACTACCCTGAGTAAGACAAGGTGCACGGATGAAGGTCAACTGAGAGAAGGAGGTGAAGGCTACACCTTTTTCAGGAAAGAGAAATCTGCAGAGGACAGGGGCACTCATGGTGTCAATTCTGCAATTAAGAATAAGTTTGTCAGTCAGCTTACAGAACTTCCTGTAGGACTCAATGAACCTCTTATGACTCTTCATCTTAAGCTCAGCAACAACCAGTCTGCTGCTGTCATCAGCGCGTAAGCTCCAACACTCAATGCTGACAAGTATATCAAGGAACAATTCTATACAGATCTTGACCAACATTCCCAAGGAGAACAAGATCATTCTCCTCGAAGATTTTAAATGCTAGAGTCGGGTATGAGTCAGATCTCTGGAATGGCACTATCAGAAAAGGAAGCGTAGGAAAGGCCAATCCAACAGCATCCTCCTCCTGAGCAAATGCATAGAACATCGCCTGGTCATCACAAACACCACCTTTAGACAAAAAGTGAGAAGTATAAGACCACCTGGACACACTCTCGGTCCAGGCATTGGCACCTTCTTGACTAGGTTATTGTCAGAGCTCGAGATCGGAAGGGTGTCCGCATCACGAGGGAGATGCATGGAACCAATGACTGTTGGACAGACCATGGCCTTGTTAGATCTATCATGAACTTCCAGATCGCTTCAAGGTATCGTAAGCAGGCAAAATCAGTATGAAAGAAATTCAATGTCAAATCCCTTCACGACAGAGTGAGTCAGGACAAACTTCAGCAGTGTCTCCAAAGAGAGGTTTGCCACTATTTCTACAGCTGATGACTATAATGAAAATTTCTGGAAGGGATTAAAGGCTGCCATTCTCTCAGCATGTGCTGAGACCATCAGCTATGTCACCTGCGATCACCATTGATGAGAATGATGCTGAGATTCAGGGCTTGCTCGACGGGAAAAGAAAAACTCATCTCTTATGGCAAAAAGACATATTACACAGGCAGACGAAAGAGTCATACAAGCAACGAAGGCTAAAGCCGAATGGAAAAGCTGCAGCATCAAAAACAAGTGGTGGTAAGAAAAGACCAAGGAGCTTGAGCTGATAAAAACATGACAGGAGGATCTTTTTTCAGGCAATAAAGGCCATTTACAGTCCCGGCTCCCATGGTCCCACACCACTCTGAGTCAAAGATGGGTTGATGTATTTTAAGGACAGCGAAGCCATCAAAGCCAGGTGGAAGGAGCATTTTGAGTCATTCCTGAGCCGTGAGTCAACTGTCTGACGCCACTATTGAATCTATACCTCAACAACATGAAAGAATCTCTTGTTGACCCCGCTGCCCTCGAAAAAGTAACACAAGCTATTATACAAACCAAGAAAAACAAGGCAGCAGCACCAAATGGCATAACACCTGAAGTCTACAAGTTTGGAGGTGAAGAACTGGTGAGGAAGCTCCAGAAACTTTTTCTTCATATCTGGTAGAATGAGAAAATTCCAGAAGACTTGAGAAATGCCAACACTCACTATCTTTCTTAAAGATAGTGAGTGTTGGCATTTCTAATGAGTCAATTTCCACATTCTGACTTGCCTTGCTATCTGCAGCAGGGAAAATTCTCACCTGTATCCTCTTAAACCAATGACTGCTTTGCTGAGGAAATACTGCCAGAATCTCTGCAGTTTTATACCATCCCACGGGACAACTGAAAGGATCTTAGTTTCCCACCAAATCCAGGAAAAAGTCTCGGGAGTAAAATCAGGACCTATACATGGCCTTCATCGATTTGACAAAGGCCTTTGACTCAGTCAATTTCGAAGCCTTGTGGAAGGTGCTGGCCAGACTTGGCTGACCTCCAAAATTTATTAAGGTCCTAAGGCTTCTTCATGATCAGATGACTGCCACCGTTCTCTGTAATGGCCTGGAGACAGACCCTTTCATCATCAAAGCTGAGATTAAGCAAGGATGCGTTATTGCCCCAACCCTGTTCTCCATCGATTTAGCAGTCATTTTGGTCCTCGTTAAAGACCTCCTCCCCAATGGAGTTGACATTCAATACAAAATGGATTGGCGGGTTTTTAAATCTTCGACGTCTCTGCTTTAAGTCTAAAGCCCTCAGGGCGTCCATTACTGACCTTCAGTATGCTGATGACTGTGCCACCCTCGCATACACTGAGAATGACCTTCAGTCCAAACTGGATATTTTTGCACAAGCTTACTGAAGCCTAGGACTCACTCAATATTGAGAGGACTGATGTTTTCCATCAGCCTGCTTCAGGCCATGCACATGACCCACCACAAATCACTATTGAGGGACAGACTTTGGAAACAAGAGTCTTCTTCTACCTCGGTAGCCAACTTCCTCAAAATGTAAAAAAACAGTGAGCTCCAGCACAGGATCCAGTGTGCAAGTGCTTCCTTTGAGTAATTGCTCCGACGTGTTTTCACGAACCGTGACCTACAGCAGGACACCAAGATCCAGGTCTATAAGACAACTGTTATTCCTACACTCCTTTATGGATGCTAAACCTGGTTGACTTAACAGAACCTCAAGAGTCTGGAAAGGTACCACCATTGATGCCTCCAGAAGATCCTTTGCATCAAGTAGTAAGATCACTGCACTAACACCAGCATCCTCACTGAAACCAATGTCACCAACATTGAAGCAATGATCCTCATACATCAACTCTGCTGGGCTGGACATTGGGTGGGGATGCTAGACTCTCACCTTCAAAACAAGTGCTCTACTCTCAGCTCACCCATGGTCAGAGATCCTGTGATGGTCAGAGGAAACACTACAGAGACACAAAGTGTATCTCAAGAAAACTGATGTGGACATCACAAGCTGGGACGAGCAAACCACCAACCGACCTCAATGGCGCCACATCCTCCATCAGGCAATGGTCCACTTCAGGGAGAAGCGCCTTGCCCTCAAAGCTGGACAGAGAGAGAGAGAGAGAGAGAGAGAGAAGGGGAAAAAAGAACTCTCTCCCAGCAGGCAGCTGACTCACTAGGAAATGTCTGTACGTACTGCAGGCAGACCTGTGGTTCCAGGATCGGACTCTTGAGTCATCTCAGGACCCATATGTAAATTTGTGGCAGAGATCATCCTTGAATCGAGAGATCACCGATGATGATGAAGCAGCAATGTTGCCTCCGCTTGGTTGCTGTGCAGCTTTGAAAAGAAATTTAGATGGAAAGAGGATGGTACCTTGAGTAAAAATTTGGGATGTATCGTAATCATGTCTTTATTAAAAACTGAACACTGGGTATGCCATAAGAGCTCCAATTTCTCCAACCCGTTGAGTAAAGGTGCTAGCAACAAGAAATGCTGTTTACATAGATAAACGAATATAGGAGCATGTTGCCATTGGTTCAAAATGGAGGTCTAGTAGAGTATAGGACAAGGCCGGGGTCCCAAGCCTGGATTAGATCCTATACGTGAGGGTAAAGCTTTTGCAAGTCCTTTAGGAAATGTTTCATGAGCAGGTGGGTGAAGACTGAGTGTCTGTCTATCTGGTAGTGAAAGGACGTGATGGCTGACAAATAGACACGAATGGAGCTCGTGAATAACCCCAATCGTTTTAAGAATGGGTTCATGAGAAGGGTCACTGAAGAGGGACGGAATATCCTTCCTTGATCTCTAGAATCTACTTGTCTGAGGTAATTAGCCCCCATGATGGAAAGAAAGGGGCTAAGTGGCCACCAAACTGGTGGGATGTTGGAGATGGTTGATGTCACCGGAACAGGGGAGGCTTCTCAGGGCCTCGAGCTCACCTTCAAAATTGTTGTTTGGTTGAAGGTGTGTGAGAGGTAGTCCTTTGAGGAGTCTTATGTCTGTGCTTGGTAGGGGACTTCTGCTGACAGCACCAAGTATCGTAGTGCCAATCGGGAGTGTATTGTGAGCAACCCATCACTCTCTCGGCATTTACACTCTAGTGCCGAAGAGACACCCAAGGAAATATCAACTTCCCCTGCAATCCTACCCACCACGAGTCCTTAAGGGAGTGTAGGGATTCATCTGTATGCTCCACAAATAATTTGGGGCCCTCAAAGCCTAGGTCTTCAACAGAGGTTTGTACATCCTTAGGAAGGCCAGAGAGGTGCAGCCATGATGCCAACCTCATGACTACGGCAGTTACAATGGAACAGGCAGCAGTATCTGCAGAATACAAAGAGGCTTGTACAGCTGTATGGGCCAAGAGGTGTCCTTCGGATACAAGCGCATGGAGTTCTTTTTTTTTTTTGTTATCAGGAAGGTCTTGGCAGAGTTCCTGTAATTTAGATTAGTTGAGGTAATTGTACTTAGCCATGAGAGCCTCGGAATTGGATATTCAGAATTGAAGGCCACATAGATCCAATCACTTCCAGTCTCTGCCATGACAGGTGAGTCGAGGTTATTGGCGTCCTTTTTCTTGTATGGCATTGACAACTAAGGAATTTGGGGTGAGTCGAGAAAAAATTCCAAGGCTTTTGTGGGAACATAATATTTTTGTCCACCCACTTGCAGGTTGGTGGGATGGACGCTGGGGTCTGCCAGAGCACTTTGGCAGGATCGAGAAGGGCCTCAGTGACAGGGAGGGCTATTTTGAAGGAGGAAGATGTGTGCAGGATGCCAAGCAGCTTATGTTTTGATCTTTCACTTCCTCCAAAGGAATCTGGAGGGATTCTGCAATCCTACAAAACTCCTGGAAATGTTTGAAGTCAGCAGCAGTAGGAGATGGAGGCATGATAGCCTCATCAGGGGAAAGAAGAAGTGGAATGGCGGTGGAATTTCCTCCTCCTGTACTTTCTCCTTAGCTGCTACAGAGAGGGTCAACCTCTGGTGGTCCAGAGACCGACAGAGAAGGCAAAAATGTAGCTTTGCTCCACGGGAGGTTTCCCAAACTATGCTCTGTACATGGCCCAAGGATCCCAGTATGGCCAATATTGAGGGAGCGGCACATGGGGTTGCATCCATGACGGACAATACCAGGGCCCTGGTCTGCTTGTGGATTGTGAGGATGTGTAGAGGAAGTCTTTTGTGCCTATCTCAAGTATGAGGGTGGGATGGAGTACTCCTCATCCTCCTCTGCGTTGCTCAGAAAGGGGGGTGCCGTCCTCGGAGGAGAAAGGGAAGAATGGTGAGAGTCCAGAGAGAGGGACTGAAGTGGAGGAAGGTCGTGCCTGAGCAGTGGTGACTCAGGCACATCAGAGATAGGTAGGTCCTTGGCATATCTGAGCTCTTAGGGAGGAGGGAGGAGCACCGTGAGGGAGAGGTGCATTCTCCTGAGCAGCCAGTAGATGGTGTGGAAGGCTTGCTTGGTGAATAGGACTTGCCCGGTGCTGAAATGGACATCACAGCAGCAGGGCTGTCGACGCCGCAATACCCACAGTTGGTTTGGTCAGGACAGTTGGCACTGTTCTTGAAGGTCTTGTGTCACTTTCCCCAGCACCGAGAGATGGTGCCGAGGGCTGCAGGTCTGCCCAGTTAGGGTCTTTGCTTAGCTCTGGTACCTGAGGTACTCGGATGGGCCCTGGAGCTATGTCCCCTCTCCAACGATGTCAAGGCAACCAACCCTGCAGGAAATGGTGTTCTGGCAGGCAGTGTCTCAGAGGGTGATGAGGGAGCTCATTTATTTCTCTTCAGAGCGGAAAAGAGAAGATTTTCTTTTAGAAGGGCGTGGCAAATGAGGATCGGTGGACAATCTAGTGGAGTGTGTGAGCCATGCAGGGAAAGCGTCCAGGTCAGCGTCATATGCAGGACGCAGAGATTTCTCCATGAGAAGTCGCAACTGAATGTCCCCGTCTTTTCTGACCCTGGCAGTGAGGTTGTGGCAGTGAGCACGCTTTTGCAGGACATGTCCATCTCTCAGGCAGCAAATGCCCTGTGGATGACGGTCCATTACCAGGAAGGCAAAGCAGGAGGAAAGGCACCTCTTAAACCTGGGAGATACATGCGTAAGGGTGAGGGAAAAAAACTTCCTGGTCGGGAAGCGGGAAACAAAAAGCTAAGCTACAAACTAACAGGGAGGGTAGGAAGCATAAAAGCGATTAAAAAAAAAAAGAGGATGAAAAGGGAGGAAATAACTACTAAACTAAACTAAACATCTAACTGGACAAAAGGAGAAGCGAGCTCTGCTGTGGATTCCGTCCCAGACCAAGGGACGTAGAGAAGGAACTGGGGACAACAGTGTTATATTTTTTTATACTTTATATATCTATCTACACACACAGAGCTCATGGCACAAGATGAGGGAGGTGCACATGTGCGCTCCGAGAGGCACTGATGATGATCTCCAATCCGAGGCCGCACCTACAGTGGAGCACATATAGGGACATGACTCAAAGAAGAATCAAAAATTCATGCAAAAGTACAATTTTAATTTGGCAATTAAAATAATGCAAATCAAATAGTGCAAAAATTCATGTTCCCACAGAATGTTAATTCACATTGTAGATAAAGTGATTTGTACTTCATCTCTGCTTATATTAAATACTTTTAAAAATTATACCATGTGAGTTAACATTGATATGTGAATCTTAAAACTTTTACATTTCCTGATTAATTTACTTTGCAGCCTCAACACTGCATTAAACAGTTTTTTGCATTTAACACACCCTATTTAAAAACCCAACTCATTGCTGTGACGGATATTCAGAAACCATTAATTTAAAAAACATTGAAGTAAATTTTTTTTTTAAATCAAGTCATGAACAGAACCATCACCTGTGGACTATTTCTTATTGTAGATTAGTTTTGCCACAAGGCAGCAATGCTGAATGTCATAAAATGGATCAATTAAAGTGAATGCAAAGATTTATTTAAATTTGTTCACTTAATGCACCAAACCAAAAATCCTTTGAGGTAAATGGTTGTGTTGAAATCAGTATCCTAAAGCAACACAGGCCCCTATGCAACAACATTAAAAACTTATTCACTGCAACAGTATAGAAATTTTAATAGTCTAACAAATCATGTTAATATTTAATAAAACTCTTATAATGTTCATTCAAAAACTCCTCCAAATTAGATGCAGTATCTATTGACGAACACTACAAAAAAATAAACCCTCAACATGCCTTCTTTTGGAAATATCTAGATACACAAAATGTCATCGCCCTAAAGGTCAAATTTTAATGTCTACAGGGAGTTTATCAAAGTTCAACAAAAGACTTACCTGTAAACCTTTTCTGTAAGTATGCTCTTGCTCACAAATAGAGTAATTTATTTTACAATTTTTCCAAGCTTTGCTTTTACTTACTATTGGCTCCACCATGTGGCAAACTTGTGTACTGCATTAACAATTAAGTATCTTGCTAGACTTAAGTACCAATAAATGTCCAAAAATAAAGAATATATTGCACACATTCCAAAATGCTAAATTTTACCCAAAACTCCCAAGCATTAGTTCCTAAAACAATTGACAAAAGCATATCAGAAGGCTCCATGCATATTTGTGGTATAGTAGTCATATCTTGTTAATACAGAAAAGAGAAGTAAATCCAGTGAAAGCAGAAGAATCCTAATTAGGAAAAGAGGAAAAATAGCTACCCACAAGGTATAGCAAGAAAGTTAAAGTAGTATAAAGGAAGTGAACATGAGCTGCAAAAGGGGTAGAATAAAAAGGGAAAAAAACAGAACAAGGGAACAAATTAATAGAGGAGTCAGCCTATTTTCACATGCATGCTGCACTTAATAAAAGTTTCAGATGTTTCACGACTGGTCTTCTGTTTAAAATTTTAAACTAAAATTCTTCTTGCCCCTCTATGTTTTACGAAAAAAATTCCCACCACCCTGAACAAAGTAAATCTAAGAGAACATCACTCTTCTGAAGTGTAAGTGAACTGAATGGGAAGTGTTTACAGTATCAAGACATTTCGGAAACATGGAGTAGCATTTAGTCACAGCCCTCTCTATTCTGGGAAAAATCAAGCCCTCTCTATACAAATATCTTTTCCTATAATGCAAGAACATTTTTTCCTTTCACAATGGTCCCTTCTAGCCTTATCTATTAGATTTATTGACTAAGTCATAAAGGGGCGGCGTAATTATAAACTGCCCCAAACCTAGAACAGTGAATCATTAAGTTGTATACGGTAAACTAGAACCACTGGGCTGTCAAAGGAGGGGTTTTTAAAAAATAAACAGAATAACTTTATATTGATTGGAAATACAAATGTTACAAAACAAAAACAATACTCTGTATCAGTGACGTGTCGGTTTCATTACTTATCATTCCCCCATCTTTACTTTGTTTTCATCCATGTCATTGTTAAAAATGTTAAATAGCATAGGGTCAAAAATATAAGAACATTTACAATTACACTGGATGTGATCTACCCATTTCTAAAAGGAATAATGTCCATACTTCAAAAGCTAGTCTTAACTTACAAGGGTTAGGAAAAAAAATTCCTTCATGGGCAAGTTATTCCATAACTGATCACTATGGAGTTGCTTAATGCTCTGGAAAATATCTGATTTTGGATATTTTTCAGACAGGAAACTATAAACCACTTTTCTTCTCCAATCAAGGGTGAAACATTTTAGTGCTGAAGGAAGATCATTCTTGGTGGTAGGCCACGTTTCTGAAAGTGGCTATCCACAAAAATATGCTGAAACACAAACCTACCATTTTTAGAAAGAGTTGGAACAGGCACCTCTTTGCTCATACTTTGCCAACTGACTGAATTCTTAATTGAATTGTCTGATTAAGAGATGAAGGCAGCAAAGAAGCATGTTCTCTCTTCTAATTATTAAGTTCATTTTAAGATTTATCAGTCAGCTAGATACTACAACAGACGTTCTGTAACTGCTTATAATTATAAATTAAGTGAATCTGTGCTACAACCACACAGTATTTTCATAATAGTCTGAAGATAAGCAAATAAAGCATCCACATTTAAGTGCAAGATAAGTAAGAAGTTCTAAAAATCCAACAGTGTTGTAAGTAATATTTTAACTGGCATTATTAAGAACTAGACAATGACCTGCAACAGGCACTGGCAATAACTGCACAATCCAGAGATTCAGCCAGATTTGGACTACGACAATGGCCCATACAAGTGTAACAAAGTAGATATCACTGGTTTTCTTCTTTCTAAGAAAAGCTCCAATCTCAGGCCTGTGTCTGCCACCGGAAGTGGATGAAGAGGAGGAAAACGAAGAGGATGAGGCTTGAGAGGGTTGCCCACTTTCTGCTGTTTCTAGAGAAAGAAGAAGTTATTGCATTAATTTCTACTGCTGAACTGAAAGAGGTTACCTAGTAGATCACCAACATTTACCCTAGGGTCTTAACAGCTAAATGCATAGCAGTGCAATCCTACTTCACCAAATAACCCAACAAAAATATAGAGAATGTGTTAAGTTTTCCAGAGGAAAACAAAGTCTAAGACGCATACTATACTGTTAGCTATAAAATGAGAAGAATTTACTGTATTATCCTTATGGCGAAGATGAATAATGTATTTTGTCTAGGAGTTCAATAAAATCCAAATGCATGCTCCAGGCTATTTTTAAATCAAAGCCCTACACTTCAAAGCACACACACTATACTTTGAAGTGAACACTTCCATCTTACAAATCATTTAAGTATAACGTGTGGTGATCTTTTCAGATATGATCACACTACAATTATACAATATTCATGCTGTGATCTCAATGATATTACCTTGCATGTCATACTTTGTTTTCTTTATGGTATTGTTTCCAAGGATATTAAACAAACAACCTTAAAAATTAGTAGATAACCAATATGTCATTGTATGACTCAGATGACACTAAATGTTTAATTAAGTTTCATCTTCACTAGCTTAAAAGTTAAAGATGAACACATTAAAAATTAAATTTAAGAAGTGCTGACTACTTAACCAGTGTATAATATTTCATTCTAATCAAAATCCCAGTTTACAGAAAATTAGAATGCATTCCATTCCCCCACCCCAAAAAGACTTACTGTAAAGCAATGTACTAATATTCTACAAAAGCATTTGTGTGGCTCATTTTTGTTTTGACTTTTAGAGATAAACTAGTAGCTTTTGCACAGGTGTGATCTGTAAACCCAAAATGGCAGAGAACTTAAAAATCAGATGGTAACAGACCGTGAATCCCAGTGTTGATTGAACCTGGCAATATTCTGAACAAAAAAGCTCTCAACCATGATAACAGTATCCATCACTTCATACTGACACAAAAGACATTCTAATCTTCCGAGGGACAATTCTGGAATCTTGGTATTAGGACTGCAGGTTTGTCATAGTTGGAAAAAGGTCATGGATACTGTGATTTTCCCATTTGTCTGATTTCTTGTGTCCATAATTTTATTAAAAACCTCACTCCACAGTAGCGGTTTCTGTCCCACAAGGCTGGGCCCACCTCCCAACTCTGGTTGTTGAGACCAGGTGCTGTCAATGAAAGGGTGGCTGGGCCAAACCAGAACGGCACTGCAACCCCCTGCACCAGGTCGCAACGGCCAGAGTGCGGAGCTGGGCCGAGCCTCAGGAGGAACGTGGGGTGGGCTTGCTCTCCAGCAGCCCTCCTCCTCATTCGTGTCACTGTTTATTTTTTTAAATAAATAAATAAAAAACCACACACCAAATCTGAGACTTTCACTAAGAAATAAAAATTCTCCATGATTTTTTGATTAAAATGCTGTGACAAATCTGCATCCCTCCTTTATATAGGCAGATACTACTGTCAGTGAAATTTGCAGGTGGCTCTTCTGGTTGTAGACATCTGCATAAGAGCCAGACAACAAAACTGCATCCTACACTAGTCTACCCATTACATGGTTGTCTTCAACCCCCAACTCAGTGTTCAACAGAACCTAGCCTCAGAGGTGTTGGGAATTGATTTTATTAAGCTTTACTAGCATGAAGTGCCTGGTTTTAGTTGATGGGGGGAAAAAATACCAGCAGGGTTCTTGGTTATCTTCAAACCTGATTTTGCATAGAATATCACTAACTGGGACTGACATTACTTGAAGAACACTTATGATCATGCAGGAAGACCAGGCCCTAGTTCATCTGAAAAGCTGTACCATGCTGAATAGTAAAAGATAGTTTACGACTTTGTTACGTAATGTATCACTCAGGCAAAGAATGCAATTCCTCTGCTGGATATTCTGTTAAGTCATATTTATCACCATCAGGAGTTTAGCGTCCAAAAAAAGTTCTAGGAACTATATTATTTTATAGATTACTGCATGTACACAACTCCTTTCCTCTTACTTTCATTCCCAAACACAATATGGTAAATCTAAGCAATGTTATAGTAGGGGGCAAAACTCCCAACATACGTCAGTGGGAAGAAAGTGCTAAAGCAAAGGGAAAACAAAGGCAAGAGACTTGAGATGATAGCTCCTATAAGTCCTGCCACATGGCTACTTAGCCTATCCATTTCCCCCCCAAAAAATACGTCAGCGTTTGCTTTCACTTACCAGAAATTTTAGAAACACTTCATACCATCGGGAAGGACCTAGTACTATCATTGATGGAATAGAATTTCCACAATATTCAGCCACAAAACAAGGGAAGCACAAATAAAGGTCTGTATAACCAAAGTGCCTTATAGTGTGGTAACAATTTTTTTTAAATTAACTTTGTGGGTAAGTGCAAACACTAGCAGAAAGCTTGAAGCATTGTTCTTTGACCAACTAATGAAAAGCAACAGTATCAAAATTCAGAAATAATCAATTTTTCTGCAACTAATAAACACCACTTAGCACCAGTAATGTATTTGCAGAGTAGGCACACAGGAGTCTTCATTCTGAAAACTGATGTATACCTGGTGGTTAAGCTTGAAGAATGACTGAAAACTTCTGTAGAATCTTAAATCTCTCATGAAAAACAGAGTTCCAAAGTAGGATGAAAATACCAAGTCACTCTGGATCAACAAAATAAAGTTAAGAAGTGTTTAAGATTTGCAGTTCCAGAATTCTGAGCCTCAACCACCGTGAACATGGCGGAACAAAACCAAGTAGAAATTTGAAAACACTCAGTTGATCAATAATAATGAACAATGTTCCCAAAGAAGACTGCTAGATCAGTCTGGAAAATTGCTTCCATCAAAAGAAGACAGGGAGTCCCATTTTTTTCTCCCTTTCTGACTATAAAGGAAAGTTGACTACAAAAATCTACACTGAAAAATGGGGTTATATTCCCAAGAAAGTTACCCAAAGCACATTTATAGAATGTATACCTGCAGCACGTGCATGTATATTATTCACAGATATATAATCTCCAGTGAGAGGCATAGCTAAAGCTTTAAGAATAAAAATAATCTGCCTTAAAGAAAACATATTTCCAATCCAGCTTCCAAGAAGAAATATCAGATTGGAGTGGAGGAATGTATTGCATTTATTGGCAACTGTTTGACACATGACCAGCAGGCCATCCAAAAATCTAGCTAACTCACTTCTCTCATACTTCCTGGCTTCATACATTTTTTTTTTTTTAAGCGGGGGGGGGGGAGGAGAAGAGAGTCACGAGGGGGTGAGCAAAGCAAAAGACACCACACCCCACACTCGAGGGAAACAGCTGCAAAAGAAAAGAAGACAGCTATAGCCATATTGCTCCAACCTGAAATTTCAAGAGATCTCTTTGGACATTTTTTCCAATTTATTCATGTGAAGAAGTGCTTATCTTTGAAATTTTAGCATGCTAGTCTGAGTGAAGAAGTTAGTTTCACTTGGAACAGCATGAAATACTATGAGAGCAGAAAGACTGCCTTTATTTTAAAAATGAGTGTGTTGCTAAATGTTTCAAACCTAAATCTTCTTTGAGTACTATTTGCATTGGAACACTTAAATTAGTAAACGTATATGTGAATACACTTGTGTATCACTCTGAGAGAGATGAAGATATAGTTAGACTGCTGCACATCAGTTACTACCTGGTGGCGGAAGTAGCTTTTTAACTTCAATGAAGCCAATGTTTAGCTAGAAGAAATTTTATTAATGCCATGTGCTTGAAATAACCTTACACTGATCTCTATGTCCCATCACATGAAGCATTATTTGTGTGTTGAAACCAAGATCATGTCTTTTAAACTCACTTATTTTTGCAGTAGCTTGAAATTTATTTTTATTTAGGATATTCAAGTTCAAGTTTGAGTTTAGGGCACTCTAGTCCCGTCAGGTCGCTGTGCCTATTTTGATAGTTCATCCTCAGATGTTGATGGAATATTTTAGTTTCCAGAGAGTTCTGGAGGACTATTATTTTGTCAACAAAATATTCCATCAAAGGCCTATTTAGTCATTATAGTGATCTTTTGCCCATGACCAAAGAGGCTTTCCACCCCCAAATAATACTTATTGAACCTTCATCTTCTCAAGTTGCTGCTTACAGATTACCTGCAACAGAAACTAGATACACGGTCTTTGAAACTGCATGCTGAATTAAACTGCAAGAAGAAACGTTTAGTCTTGTGCCATGGTTGAGCAGATCAAAAGGAAGCCTTTTGCCTCCACAATACTGTCCACAAAGTCTTGCATTACAAAGCATGTTCAAGGCTGCCTCCACTCACACACAAAGCCTAACTTTTTCTTGCTACCATGAAGATATCAAGGGAAAGAAATAAGTACAGCAGGAAATACACTAAGAAAAAGCTCTTTTCACAGAACACTAATTATGAAAGAAAACTTCTCCCTGGCACCACTTCTGTATCTGCAGGTAACAGTTTAAATGACTAGGTCATAAAAATTGTATGTAAAATAGTCATTTACATGTTAATACTGCTGTCTTTTGAACAACTTTTAAACCAGGAACACCAACTCCACAGGGAAAAGTGTGGTAATTTGTGGGTCAGAGAATGTTTTAAAAATTGTTTCTAGTTTCCTCTTGGTTCATGCTTTTAGAAGAAATTCAAATATTTTCTTACTGAGTGATCAGTCACCTGAGGGTTGGGGTGAATGTTGCTCATTACTTGACTCATATCCTGTGACAGATATTGCCATGGCAATTGTAGAAGCAGCAATGGAAATCATTTGACCAGGAAGTTCTGTCCCTATAAAAATAAATACACAAGTAAAGAGTTGGGAAGAGGTTGATTCTTATCACAATACTATTTTTATTTCTGTTGCTCAACATCCAGTTTCACTGAAGTACAATTTCAATGAAGTGGATAAATATTCACTTTAATAGTTACATATATTATGTAGACCCAGAATGATCATCTTGTGATGTTTCACTCCATATTCTTTATGAAAATATGCTTCTGATATGAATATGACATAACAGAGATGTACTTTATGCAAGATGGCTCATGTAAGATATCATTGGAAAGGTTATGATTTACTGAATGTGATTATCCAATTTCTATGCCTGTATCATTTCTGTATCTGAAGTTAGGAGTATTAACTATGTATCTGTATTTCAAATGGGTTACTTTGGGTGTCACCCCCAACTAGCCCTTCAGGTACAACAATGGAAAAGCCAGACAGGGCTAATGGCCCATTAGCAAAGACAATGGACTGTGAAAGAGCTTAGTCTTCCTGTGGATGCTCCAGACAGCTTACGAATAATGGCTGCCACAGCCCTGCAGAGACATGGGTCTGAGTCATCTGGTACTGGACTCACCCCTTGGAATGCCAGTGTTCTTCCACTGGGAGACAAAAGGTTCCTGCCACACACAAGAGCTATATAAGGCAGGGGAGTGACATCATTGTGGTTCTTCTCCGCCTCCTCACCCAAAAACGCACTGAAAAACACCTGGAAACAAGAACTGAACTGGGTGGGGAGAAGGGTTGAGCCCAAGCTGGAAGGGCATCTAGCTTGTGAGTAATGATACCTGAGGTCTCAAGCTGGAGACCAGTGAAGCTGCATTTCAAGACTTTCTGTAATCTACCTGTGACAATATTTAGGGTGAGAAATTACTATTTGTAACTCATTTCTTTAGTGAAACAAGCTTAGTATGCGTGTTTTGGTTTATTTGCTTAGCAAACAGAACAAAGCAGATTACTATCTCTTTAACCACTTAAAATTCACCTTTTGTAGTTAATAAACTTATTTCTTGTTTATAATACAACCCCATTTGTGCATTGCATAATGGGTGGGGGGTAAGAGGCTGTGCATACCTTACTCCACATTGAGGGAAAAGGTGGATTTCATAATATACCTTTGGGTCTGCACTCCAAGGGAGGTGGAGACCTGAGTGCTGGGGCAAGTCCCTTAAGCTGAGGCTTCCCAAAGTTGATCTCAGTATCTGTGTCATTCTGCAGTTGGGTGTGGCCCTGCCTCTGTGTGTGTGTGTGCGCGCGTGCGCGCTGGCGGAGGCTTGATAGCCTGGCTCAGCAAGACCGGTAAAAAGGGTGCCCTGGTTGGCGAAACAGGCGGGCTCAGTGATATCCCAGCACATCAGGTGGCACCTTAAGGGGTCCAACCCGTCACACATCTATCACGGAGAACTTTTCAAAATTTAGTCTCAAGAAAATGTATGCATTTTATGCCATGGCTGTGGTCTAGAATACTGATGGGGGAATTCTGTGCCACTGAAAAATTCATGTTCCCTGCAGAATTTTTTTTCCCTCCACATAAAATACAGTCTGCTTGAAGTATCAGAGGGGTAGTCGTGTTAGTCTGAATCTGTAAAAAGCAACAGAGGGTCCTGTGGCACCTTTAAGGCTAACAGAAGTATTGGGAGCATAAGCTTTCGTGGGTAAGAACCTCACTTGCATCTGAAGAAGTGAGGTTCTTACCCACGAAAGCTTATGCTCCCAATACTTCTGTTAGCCTTAAAGGTGCCACAGGACCCTCTGTTGCTTTTTACAGTCTGCTTGAAAGGTGCTGCAATTACACCTTTCACCCGCTAGGGGCTGCTATGGCACCAGAACAGAGGGCAGCTGCTCCCACTTTGGAGCAGCCAGCCACAGCGAGGGGAGAGGGAGCAGAAGACACTGCATTCCTAACAGTGCCCTGCCCATATGTCCAGATAATGAGGCCAGAACATGGGGGGGGAGGGAGGAGAGACAGCATGGGGCACATAGGGCTGCTGGGGAGATCACAGACTAGGGTTCAGAAGGGCTAGTGTGGGGGACAGACTGGGGCAGGGGCTGAATGGAAGTGGGGGTGCAAGGGTGGCTGAGTGAGGGTGAAGGGCTAAATGTGGATGGGGAGAAGGGTGCAGGGTCACATGGAGACAGGGACAGATGTGCCTGACAGAGGATAGGGGTTAACTGAAGTGTGCATGGGGGAGGAGCGCCAACGATTCCTCCATCCCCTTGCCCCTAAAAAAACCTGTACCATACTTCTCCCACCCACATCTAACAACCCTCCAGGTTCACTCCCTGCCTCCTTCCCAGCAATTACTTCCCTTTCCTTCAGCTCCTCCATTACCCTGATCTGCACCCCCTGCTCCCTGCCTTTGCACTGCTTCTGAGGGGTGCAGGAAATACATTTCTGTACAATAGTTTAAATTAATTTACTCAAAGTTACCAGTAAGAAATCTATTGCCTAAAAAACATTTCATGAATCTTTTTTGTAGTCTGTATTCTTACAGACATACTTGCTGACAGGTATTCTGAAATAAATGACCAAAATAATTGAAACTGATTTGATTATATAGCATTATTTTAACAAATAAAATATGCAGAATTTTATAATATTGTGTGCAGAATTTAATTTTTTGGCACAGTATTCCCCCAGGACTACCTAGGAAGAGATCTCTCTTCTTGTTAGCCATATCATCTGTGAAATCCAGCTCACCAAAACTGTTTCAAGTGGCAAGCAATCTGATTAACCTGAAACCTCTATGGTTAGTAATAAAGTTTAGTGACCAAGAAGAACAGTTTCAGGGAAAACTGTGTCAGAGGGTGCAATAAATCCATATTCTAAGTGTTTTTAGGAGTGCTTGAGTACTGACCACCAGCCAAATGTAAATTGGACCATGTACTGTATCCTCAATGATTAATCATTGCAGCCAACATGAGGAGCTCTCAGTTCCTAGAAACTAGGAACTATTTTGGTACAACTAGTATGCATGAGGGATGACTTCCATCCAGTGGAATTCATAGTAGGAGAAAACAGTTTAATCTCAACTGACATCTACACTTGGATCTTAATGGAAAATGTTGAGTGGAAGAATTCTAAGCATTTGTGGTTACTAATGAGAAACTTAAGGATTGGTAAAATGGTCTCAATAAGTTACTGCACAGCAACACTTACTTCACTAGGAGGGTTGTGAAGCACTGGAATGGGTTACCTAGGGAGGTGGTGGAATCTCCATCCTTAGAGGTTTTTAAGGCCCGGCTTGACAAATCCTGGCTGGGATGATTTAGTTGGTGTTGGTCCTACTTTGAGCAGGGGATTGGACTAGATGACCTCCTGAGGTCTCTTCCAACTCTAATATTCTATGATTCTAACACAGCGTGTGACTCTACAGTACACCAGTTTGACACACAGCAACATCCTGTGTGGGCACTGCTATTGCACAGTACAAGAAGTTCTGCAGTGCAGCTTGGCATGCTACTACTTAAAGCCACACAGGGACTTCCATTGTGCTGTAGCTTCATCCAGACAGCACATACCTTCACAGCAAACTGGTGTGCTATAGATTCAAACCCTCAGTAGAGAAGCCCTAGTCTCCCCACTGCCCACCTCCGACATGATTACAGGTGCAGTTAAAGTTGTTGACATACTTTAACCGTGCATTCCATACATTTAAGTGTGTTTCTTTTAAATTTAATCTTAATTGTGAATTTCCTGGGTTTCCAATGCTTCTTGCATACCCCAGACTAACTACACAAGTATTGAAATGTTTTAATCTTAATTTACCAATATGTAGCTCAACCTTAACTTCAGTTTAACAAAGTTTTGGAATTTTCTTAGGTTCTTCAAATTATTTGAACTATGAATGCTCTGCTGTGATTTTCTTTATTCTCTAGGGCAGTGGTTCTCAAACAGAGGTTTGAGCCCCTGGGGGGCTGCAAGGAGGTTTCAGGGGGTCCACCAAGCAGGGCTAGCATTAGACTCGCTGGGGCCCAGGTCAGAAAGCTGAAGCCCCACCGCATGGAGCTGAAGCCAGAGGCCTTGAGCCCCACCACCCAGGGCTGAAGCCAAAACTTGAGCAATTTAGCTTCACAGGGGCCCCTGTGGCATTGGGCCCCAGGCAATTGCCCTGCTTGCTACTGCCCAACATAGACCCTGGCTTTTCTATGCAGAAAACCAGTTGTGCCACAGGTGGGCCATGGAGTTCTTATAGCATGTTGGGGGAGGCCTCAATAAGAAAAAGGCTGAGAACCCCTGCCCTAGAGCACCCTGCTGAAGAGCAACAGGACATGATGGGAGTGCAGAACGAGTTCTTTACTCCCTGGGACCTACTGCATACTTCCCAGGGACAATCAATTTGAGGGCAAGGATTCTTTGTTTTCTGGGATTCCCTCCATGTGGATCAGGGTGCATTAAGATGAGTGGAAAAGGGAAGTGTTTTCTTTATTTCTCAAGATTCTTCTTCTTTCCTTCAGGTTCTCTTCCCCATCACAACTCAGGGAATTCCTCTCTCCTTTCCACATTTCCTCTGCAAGCTTAAGTTCTCATCTTCAGTGTCCTACCTTTATCTTTGATCCTGGAAGATTTTTAGTCCTCTGGAATCAGAGCACAGATACTAACATGTATGACACTGCCCAGTGTAATGAAACTGGTTTGTTCAGCCTGATCCCATCCCACACTCTCTGGCCCCAGTATAAGATTAAGGGCATGTCTACACTTACCTCTGGAGCGATTGATCCAGTGGGGGTCAATTTATCGCATCTAGTGAAGACGCGATAAATCAACCGCCAAGCACTCTTCCGTCGACTCCGGTACTCCACTGGAGCGAGACGCATAGGCGGAGTCGACGGAGGAGCATCAGCAGTCGACCTACTGCAGTGAAAACACCGTGGTAAGTAGATCTAAGGAAGTTGACTTCAGCTACATTATTCACGTAGCTGAAGCTGCACAACTTAGATCGATTTCCCCACCACCACCACCACCTAGTGTAGACCAGGCCTAAGACTCCTAAATAACACTTCCCTAGAAAGTCTCCTAGGATTTAAATCTACCCAGTGACAAAATGCCTTTGTCCCATGACTGGAGCTCCGAAAATGAACATTTGTGCTGGGAAAACATTAAACTGGAGTATATGAATTAGTAAGAAACAAACATCTTTAATCCTGTATTGCCCCGGTTCTGAGAAAGTATTCTTCTCAGGCCTTTGTATAAGCAACCCAGTCTGCAAGCATTTTGGTTACACTACTGAGAAGCTAGAAGTGGAACAGAAATTGCAGTTTAGAACAACAGTCTGCATTCTATAGAATCACTACAGAAACCTAACATTAGTATACTGCAAAATATTTTATTAGATAGAACCAATCAGACTTCAGTTTTAGGAAGCATAATCCATGATATTTTTAATTAGCAAAAACTCCTACTTTCGCTATAATAGAGAGTACACATACACAAGTCATATGATATTAAAATAAACTCATGAGTAACCCAAGCAATTTTAAGATTTCAAGTCCTACATTTTCCATAAGTTTACCTTGGTTGACAGCAGAAGAAAAGTGACTTATTTCTTACCAGAAGACTCCTTTCCGCCCCGTTGCTCATGCAACATGCCCACAGTCATCAGAAATACTATAACCAGAAATACTGGAATCCTCCAAGAGCCAGCCACAGAAGCTGGGGGGGGAAAAAAAAAAAAGATTTTTCAGCAAAGTTTTTCAGAATTTAATCAAAAATGTTAGTGTAATGCAGCCATTCTGAAGAGGGCAGCCACAAGTGGAACCTAGCAATAATAGATAGATATCAGTGTCTAATATCACAGAAGTGTGAGAAATTTTTCTACATCTAAAAAAATATTTAGACATTTTATGCATTTCTTTCCATTCTTATGGGACATTTACATTTCTCAATACTCATTCTAATACCTATCAGTCAGTGTTCTTTTTATTCAATTAGTATTACATTATATTGAATATATAATTTTAAAATTATTTTTTAAAATACTTACATTTCAGAATAACTCAAGAAACAACTTCCTTTTAGTAGAACTTCTAAATAGAATGAGACCAAGGAGTTTTCTTGCTTGCTTTTTTTTTTTGGGGGGGGGGGGGGGGGGAGAGAGAAGGAATTTGAAGACCAATATTTGTTTGGCTGAAAACTAACCCACAAAGCCACTACATGAGATCTTAAACCACAAAATAGTGTACGTATGGGCAAATTTGTGCAACAATGCAAAAGAGATGCTGCCTCAGTAAGACATGAAGGAGTGAGCTATGAGCTCTTTTAAGGATATTAGCTTATTATTAATGTATTAATTAGCTACTGTAATGGCTAGTGAGCCCATACAGTTATGCTATTAGAAAGGCAGAAATAGAACACAATCTTAGTAAAAAAAAAATTAAACATCCTTGATATTATCAATATGCTCGGACTGGCTGTAGGAGGAAGAGTTTATTTTCATGTTAATTCTGCCTTTTAGATCTTTAATCTTTGTTACTAAGATTCTCTCAATAACAACCAAAAAAAAAAAAAAGTGTAAAAAGTTACAGATGGGGGACCAAATTCTCTCCTGTGGCCAGCTCTGTCAAGGAGCTGGTTCTGATCCTTGATTCTAAGGGCCAATCAGCACCTGGCCCCCGCCAGCATTTAGAGCAGCTGCTCTAACTTACACCAGTGAAAAAAAGGCAGGCAGTGCTACAGAGTTCCTCCATATCCCCTCCCTGTTCATTACTCCAGGGGGATAGTAGCACAAAAGCTACCTCCTGCAAACTTTACACCAGCGATGAGTTCTCCTGCACCAAGAGAAATTCTCTGCTGGCTATTTGCAGTAAGAATCTGGATCCTTTGCGCCACCTGAGGAGGGCAAAGGGGCTGGATCTCAGTTGAGAATTTAGCCCAAGGTTGTTCTTTGTTAAGCTTCCGAATTACATTTTATACATAAACACAATGATGTGTTACCCACCTAAGTGGAAGAGCAGTATTATCCAGACAGGAATGGAGATTGCTCTTAAGTAACGCTCAGTGCTTGCATTCCACTTGAATGAAATGGTCAACAGATAACCGACAACCAAGGTCCATATCTTTAAAATAAGAAGATACTTATTGGCATACATATGTACTACACATACATCAATATATACAGATCCATATTAATCAACAGTTTGGGTTTTTTATATAAACTCCTGCACCTTCGAGAGTTGTCTATCCCAGAGGTTCTCAAACTGTGGTCCATGGACCACCAATGGGCCGCGAGCTCCATTCAGGTGGTCTGCGGATAGCTCCAAGTTGCAAGCCTGGGCGGCCGCACACAAGAGAATGAAGGGCCATCCACCTAATTAGTGGAGCTATGCAGCCGTGGCTCCACTAATTAGGTGCCTGGACCCTGGAGAAGATGCACATGTAAGGTGAGGTGGTGGCCTTGGGGGAAAATAGGGGGTAGGTGGGAAGGGACTGTGGGTTGAGAAGAGGGGGTGGGGAGAGATTTGGGATGTGCAGGGCTGCAGCAGCCAGAGAAAGAGGTGACTTTCCCCAGCTCCAGGGCGGCAGCTGCCGGGGAGAGATGACCCTCTTTCCCAGCCTCAACTCTGTGGCTGCTGTGGCAGGGGAGAGACTCCCCGCTTTCCAGCCCCAGCTCGGGGGCTGCTGTGGCAGGGGAGAGAGGGCACATCCATTGCATTAAAAAGGTAAGACTACTGATCTTAAAGTACGAGTTGTGTGCTTTTATTTGTAGAACAAAAAAAGGTTTATTATTATTAAGTTGTTGTTTTTTTTAATATAGCGCTTTTATCCAAACCACTTTACAATAGTTAGCTAACGGTACAAACCACATTTGGAAAGATCATTAAGTAGTCCTCCGAAACCCTCAGCAATTTTCAAGTGGTCCGCGGGGAAAAAAAAGTTTGAGAACCACTGGTTTACAGTGTTAAGCCGCACTTGGAAAAAAAGTGGATCAATCTTTAAATCAGAATATTTGCAACTATTAAATTTCTTCTTTCTATACCAACAAATATTAGGTTGCCCACTATATACCTATTTCAAGTTTTTCTAAAGTTTAGGTCTAAACTCTTATATGGTTTAAATTTGTTTTATTTTGAAGGGGAAACTCTCTAGTTCTAAATAACTATTCCCATCATTCTTAATATTCTCCACTCCCTTTGCCAAAATAATCAGAAGTAGCTACCACCTGGGTAGCAAGACAAAAATGTGATCTTCTGTTAACTAAGATTTGCATATTTTCCTGGTAAAATCATCTTTAATGTTGATGCATAGTTAAAGAGTTAGTAGCCCCATCCATTTCTGCTTTATGCACACAATGAAGTTTCTTACCAAAATGGAGATGGTCAAAATTGACAGGGAAAGTAAAAAGTTATGTTTTATTACCAAAATTCAAACTTAAATGTAAGCCTTTAATAGAGAATGGTTCATGCATTTGACTATTAGCAGTAAATATGCCCAATGGCCTGTGATGGGATGTTAGATGGGGTGGGATCTGAGTTACTACAAAGAATTCTTTCCTGGGTGTCTGGCTGGTGAGTCTTGCCCACATGCTCAGGGTTTAGCTGATCGCCATATTTGGGGTCGAGAAGGAATTTTCCTCCAGGGCAGACTGGCAGAGGCCCTGGGGGGTTTTCGCCTTCCTCTGCAGCATGGGGCACGGGTCACTTGCTGGAGGATTCTCTGCACCTTGAAGTCTTTAAACCATGATTTGAGGACTTCAATAGCTCAGACATAGGTTAGGGATTTATTACAGGCGTGGGTGGGTGAGATTCTGTGGCCTGTGTTGTGCAGGTCAGACTAGACGATCATAATGGTCCCTTCTGACCTTAAAGTCTATGAGTCAATGTACCACTTTGTTACCCATTTAAAATGCAATAGGAATGCATTGAGCAAATATGAGCCTTTTTTGCAAGCTCTTTCAATCCTATTGTACTAACAGGTTGTAGTAGGCCAGAACTATCACATGGGCTTCTTTTTGTCTGCTTAATTTGGTCTCTTGCAGCTCTACTTCTCGGATAACTGAAACAGAAAATAACAAACTTTTAAGCTCTAAAATGAACCACTGGACAGGAGGAAAGAAGAAGATATGAGCAGGAGCAAGAAAGGGAGATTAAAAGCTACCTGGATCAGAAAAGGAAGAAATCTGAAGGAAAAGATACAAAAAACCACTTCAAATGTATATGTTAAGAGGAGATTTGATCTCAGGCCCAGATTCTGGAAAAGCATCATTATTTATGAAAGCACTTAAACATGTGCTTAACTTTAATTGTGTTGTTAAATTCCACTGAAAACATTAGGATTTAAGCATTTGCTTAAAAGCTTCATATTTAATCAGGGTCTCAAAGGACAAGATGGACAGCATGTTGTGAGCAAGGCAGGGGTCAAGTCACTGAGGAGGGAATATAATAAAAGCTCAGCTGTCTATTTGTTACCATTATCTAATACAGTGTTTCCCAAATGGATTGCAGGCCTGGCCTGGAGCGGAGGCCTGAGGGGGATGGAGACCAAGCCTGCCTTGCATTCTCCCCACAGCTTTGGATCCTGACCCATGGGGCTGGGGCCGGGGCCAGCTTCCTGCTCCGGGTGTTGTGGCCTGGTGCACGAGATCACAGGGCCATTCAAGTTTAGCAAGATCACAATGCCTTGAATGGGGAGCCAGACCCAGCCTCGCAGGGCAGGAGATATGGCAACACGGTCAGGGTGGGTGGGCTCATTCTCTGACAACCTCTTCCCCTCTCCCCCCTGCACTGGGTGGGATTAGGATTGTGGTGCTGGGTGGACGGTGCTGCTTCAGGTGGTCAGTGGGTCGCACAGAAAGAAAAACCATGGCTGGTCTTCCTTCTAAAAAGTTTGGGAGCTACTGATCTAACCCTGAACAAAGCAGGGTCCTGAGGAAACAAAGTGATTGTTTAAATATGCAAAAAGAACAGGAGTACTTGTGGCACCTTAGAGACTAACAAATTTATTTGAGCATAAGCTTTCGTGGGCTACAGCCCACTTCATCGGATGCATAGAATGGAACATATAGTCAGGAGATATACAGAGAACATGAAAAGGTGGGAGGAATTAGCCTCTTAGAGTTGGTAGGGGAACTACCCACCTTTTCATGTTGTGTGTGTGTGTGTGTGTGTGTGTGTGTCCTGACTATGTTCCATTCTATGCATCCGATGAAGTGGGCTGTAGCCCACGAAAGCTTATGCTCAAATAAATTTGTTAGTCTCTAAGGTGCCACAAGTACTCCTGTTCTTTTTGCGGATACAGACTAACACGGCTGCTACTCTGAAACCTGTTTAAATACGGTGGTTGAAATCCTAGCTCTACTGAAGTCAATAGCAAAACTCCCATTAACTTCTGAGGGACCAGGATTTAAAAATACACCTCTACCTCGATATAACGCCACCCAATATAACACAAATTTGGATATAACGCGGTAAAGCAGTGCTCCAGGGTGGGGCGGGGCTGTGCACTCCGGTGGATCAAAGCAAGTTCAATATAACACGGTTTCACCTATAACGCGGTAAGATTTTTTTGTCTCCTGAGGACAGCGTTCTATCGAGGTAGAGGTATACATTTCTTTACCAATGTTAATACATATCAGATTATTAAAACTAAAAAACTATTTGGCATTTCACTATTTTTGCTTTTTTTGTAGTTTACTCAGATTTGACAACAAAAAAATTAGCCAGTCAATTTCTTTGTAATCAGCTTTGCTTTTTCATTCTCATGCATTAATGAATGTTTAAGTCCAAGACACATTTTTAATTAGAAAATAATCATAGAAATTTCTGTTAACATTAAGTTTCCTATATTTAAACAGAACACCACACACACACACACACTTCAAATTTGGACATACACTTTCAGGTAGTTTAACATCTGTAGGGCCAAACTGATTATCTTTATTAATGTTAAATATTACCTAACACTACAGGCAGCCCCAATGAAGTTCAGTGGAGTGGCTTGTGAAGTAAGGTACTGCTCACCATGAGTAAAGGTATCAATCTAGCCCTTGACTTTAACCACGTATCAGATGCTGACTAGTACAATATCTAGTCAATTTTGCTCTTCAGCTTGTAAAACTGATGAGAGATCTTCAGATTTTTAGTATTCATTTAAAAAAAAAATCCACCTGTTAATAAGAGCAGAGTGTTTCAAATACAGGTCTAACTTCTCATTAAAATATTTCTTGCCCTTGTTTTGTCAGCAGCAAATTGTTAGCAGGGCATAAGTAAGGCTGCGAGTCTGTCACGGAGGTCACGGATTCCAGGACTTCTGCAGCAACTGGTGCCGGCCTCTGCCCCCACCACCTAGGAGCTGCAGAGACACGGAGCCAGGTAGGGAGCCCTGCCAACCCTCCCTCTCCCAGCGAGGGTCCCAGGTCACCTGCCCCAGCACCTGCAGCACCCCTGTACACTCCCCCTGCCCCCGAGCACCCACGCCCACCCCCTCCCCCCCAAGTTTTAGTCATAGTGGGTATTTTTATTAAAAGTCATGAACAGGTCACGGCCCGTGAATTTTTGTTTATGGCCCATGACCTGTCCATGACTTTTACTAAAAATACCCACTGTGAGTAAAACGTAGCCTTAGGCATAGTCTTGGATATCAGAGATAACATTAAAGTAAAATATGCTCCACTGTTCAAGTAGTACATACAGCTCCCAAATCATAACACTTCAAGTTTTCAAATAATTTCAGACAAAACAAAAATGACAGTTATCTAAATATTTAGCATAGTTCAATCACCATTTCCAAAAGTTTAACGATTATAATTGGTTATAATACATTTTTCATTAACTGAATGCATTTCATATTTGTGTGCTATCCAATCAGATTGAAATTCCTGTTTTAACAGGTGCCAGCAATCTTGTTTCAGAAACCAAATAAAGCTATACCATTCCACAAGGCCATGGAAACCAGCTGTCAGTTGACTCCAGAGGTGTGAGGGATTCAATTCAAGTGACATTATGGATTAACTGAATGTATGCTAATTTAGGTAATGGTGTTTGCTAATGAGCAGTACATTATTTGCAACATTTGAAATATGATGCAGAAATTTTTTTTTAAAAATTTGAGTGACCCACTTTAGAAGTTGTTAATATTGCTGAAAATTCTGCTGACTAAACAAATTACTTGAAACTTAATGTGGGCTGGTTCTGGATGATGAGAATCAAATCATAACTTGAAAATAATGTCCATCATTTCTAAAATATACATGCTATATTGTTGAATGGCTTTCCATGGATTTCAGTGAGAACATTAGTGACTGCTGCACATTAGTTACTATACACCAGTAATCTGTATGATCATCTCCATTAAACAGTTTGGAGATTATAGTTTGGTGGGAGGGTGATAAGGGACAGACTTAGAAGAGAAAGATCATCAATACGTGCTTTTGTGAAAATTCTATTTCCAACTAAGATTATTGTTCCAATCCTAGCATGGACACAAATTCCTCACTATTCACATCCCTCAAGTGGACTTCTGAAGTCTACTTTAAACAAATTATCCTAGATTATAATGTCTATTAATGTCGGGGCCTGATTGACAAAGGTATGTAGATATAACTGGGTCAATCTATATACATGTACATTTCAGATCCTGGGGCACACATGCATACTCTAATTAACAAGACTGTACCAGGTTGAGGGAAAACAGCTAAAGAATTTCCTGGGCAAAGGAAGGAGAATAAGTCCTCATCCCTAACATGGCCTAAAAACAGGTTTTATTAAATGGAATACATGCCAGGGGCCTCACTTCATGAACACATTTATTGTTCAGACATAACCAAGTATATTTATTGTTCAAAATGAAAAGTTTAATTCTGTAAATTAAAAAAAAAAAAAAGACACAAAAATACAATAATCAAATCCCCAGTCTACCAGCTAGCAAAGTCTACTAAGCTCTATCACCATTGACACCAATATGCTTATCACTTGAGCTTGCTTTTTTTCCTTTAATAAACTTGAATACCTACTCAAGGAAATTTTGGACAAGCAAGTCTGTTTGTTAAAAACACGGCATCAGTTGATTGTGACAACTGGACAGGAGGGCAAGTCTTAGGAACTGTCAGTTTTTTAAATTTAAACTGCCCTGTCTTCCGTAATTATCTTTCTACCATTTTGATGCAACTCACTGTGACAATTTGCTTCAGACAGATTTTGAGAGGAAATCTGGATCTTCAGTTTTAAATACTGGAAGAGAAGTATCAGTCACATACTAGCAGCCAAGTTTCAGTCTCTATTTCCTGTTCTGGGATTAAAAAGTATCTAAATGACTTTGAAGCCCAAATCCCACTGACCTTCAATGAGACTTCAGGCTCTTAAGTGCCTAAATCTCTTCTGAAAATTAGACTAAAGCACTTTTAAATATTTTACTCCTGAGCTCCATTTATCACCTTCATATCTGGAATCAGTCAAGTTGGTTAAATAATGGATAAAATTAATAGCTTCTCTAAATTGTTTTTTGGTTTTGTTCTTTGGTAGTTCCTTTGTTAATTATATCAAACCAGTTTTCATTTAGACTGCAACAGCAGTCCCTCTGACATCCTATTTAATTTAAAAAAAAAAAAAGTTTGGTGTGTTATGTAGAGACCTTTGTGTGAAATCCATGCTATATTTTGATCTACTCATACTCACTATAAATTATTGTGGTAGTTGCATGTAACAGAATTTTCTTGAGTTTTTCCACTCAGTTTCATTGGGAAGATGAATCCTCAAGCCTCTTTTTTTCTATCAACCAACTTGATGGTAATTGCAGAAGACTAAACTTCCATCCTACTTTAGGATGTCATGTGTTACTTCTTTCTCAGTGAGGTTTAAATAGTGAGCTGAATGCTTGTGTTTCAGAATTTTAGGATGGTTCCAACAGACGAGTTTTCTTTCTTCCCCATGTGACACTGCATCCCATATTCTTCATAAAAATATTGTTGTAATATGAATATGACATAACTAAGAAGTTTTATGGGAGATGGGTCATATGAGGCATCATTGGAAAGGCTATGATTTGCTGAATGTGATTATCAAATTTGTATGCATGTGTCAATTCTGTATCTGAAGTTAGGAATATTGACTATGTAACAATTACAATTGTGTATGTACCTAGGGAACGTTCACCAGAGAGTAGGCAATCAGCTTGAATGGGCCATTACGATAGACAATAGAATAAGTCTTTGAAGATGCTGATCTCTCATCTTCCTAGACTTCCTGTGGACATTACAAATAAGCCTGGTCTCATAGTGGCTTTAACACTGCAAGGTCATATGATAATGTCACCTAGTATGAAGTACCACCTTGGACACTGCTGGTATTTTTCCACTGGAAACAAAGGATTCCCGCCTTATGTAAATACTATTTAAGGCTGGGAAGTGAGTCAATCAGGGCTCTTCTCCATGGCCTCCCCCAGAAGGAAGACTACTGAAAGCACCTGAAGAGACAAAGGAACTAAGCTAGGGAAAAGCAAGGGCTGAGTCCAGGCTGAGACAGGGGTCTAGCCGGTAAAGAGAAATAACTGGAACTCTGAGCTTCAGAAACTCTGCAGCCTGCCTAAAACAACACTTAAGGTGAGAAATTACTATTGGTAATCTGTTTCTTTAGTGTATTAAGCTTAGTTTGTGTGTTTTGCTCAGAAATCTGCTTTGTTCTCTCTGCTATACCTTATAATCGCTTAAAATTTACCTTTTGTAGTTAAACTTATTTCTTGTTTATACCAAAACCCAGTTTGTGCAATTCATAACTGGGGGGGGGGGGGGAAGAAGAGAAGAGCTGTGCATATCTCCTTCCACATAGAGGGAAGGGGCGATTTTTATGACCTTACGCTATCTAGATCTCTATACAGCGTAAGACAATATTATTTTGGGTTTCCACTCCAGAGGGTGTGTGTACAGAAGAGCTGGGCATTCCCCTAGCTGAGCCGTCCCACAGAGAGCTAATCGTAGACTCAGATTCTGGAGCGGAGCGTGTCCCTGCCTGTGTGTGCGCTGGAAAGAGGCTTGAGAGCCTGTCACAGCATGGAGTAGTAAGGGAAACCCAGGCTGGTAGGACAGCCGGCTCAGTGGGACCCCAGCACATCCGGTGGCACCCCAAAAGGGGGCCCAACCCATAACACCCCATTTATCTTCATTGTCTGAACAAATGACAAAGACCTCTTTTGCCATACTTCTCTCTGCGTTCTTTGATAACACCTTCAGCAACTTGATCACAACGTTCTGTAGTTTTCTTGGAAGAAATGGAAAAATCCATTTCCACCTGCCCTACACTGATACTTTAAGTACCCATTATGGGGGTCACATCTCCTGTTTCACCAATTGTTTTGCATTTATGTTAGTGCAAATTCTGTTAGTTGCACCATCTAGTAATGAAACAGAGTTTAAATCTGTCGGAGGAAGTGTATTCAGCACAAGGTGCTCCAATTATCTCTGCAAATTGCTGACTGAAGGCAATGTCAGCAAAAAGCTGTGACTTCAAGTTCAAGTCCTTGCTTTCAGTTGTTTTTATATTTACTCCTGGGGGAATTCTAACACCACTGCGCATACGCAGAGTTCATGTCCATCGCAGAATTATTTCCCCCCTGCAGAAAATACATTTTGCCCAAGAAGTGCTGCAATTCTGCTTGTCACCCACCAGAGGCCGTGCTAGCATCAGAACAGTCAGCAGCATTCATCACAGCACTATGCCCGCAGAGCTAGATTAAGACAGAGTGGGGCACACAGGGCTGCTGGGGGGGGGGGTCAGAGGCTGGGGTTCAGAAGGGCTAGTGGGGGGAGACAGACTGGGTTGCAGGCTCAGGAGCTAGTGGCATGACAGCACTGAGCCAGAGCTGAATAGGAGAAGGGCTGCAAAACGGAAGTACAAAGTAAAACGTGATAGAAGTTTAAACCTCGGTCTCAAGATATGGAAAATATGCTGTACAAATCAGCAGACTGAAAAAGTAGACTTAATATCATGATTAATATTTAGACTTAAAGATAAGTGATTTGTACAAGAGAAATTTCAATGGAATGAAGAGGATGGAGGCCAGACTGAAGGAAAGGAAATCAAGACATTATAAACAGATCTCAGTTCCTTGAGCTGGGGTAAAAGGGAAAAAGAAGACTGGCTAAAAAGAAATGGAGTTGGCAAGTTGAGAAGTTTACCAACTTAACTTTGCTTTTTCCTGAGTTTTCACAGCACCATATTTACAACCTCAATGTTCTTATCTTGAGCAACTTAAGTTGATCAAAAATGAAATGGGGCTTGCATGCACCTTCAGATTCCTCATTGAATTAAGCAGGGTCTTTCCCTTGGTTTACTGCAAATGCTCATTTTACATTTAAAACACAGAAGTTAATGTGCATGAAAGCTCAAAGAAGTGCCTAAAGTGTATTTAGTTTCAAATGTAGGTAAAATAATTTCATTCAAACATGGGGACAGTGTGAAGCATTTTTCATCCAAATTTCAGCTTTAAAATGAAAGATTAGTTTCTGAAGTGCATAGTCATTTTCATGGTTGTATAATGTAATTATACACGAGTGCCCTAACTGTAATTTAGCCAAATCACAACCTATTTTCACTAGGACTCTGACAGTAAAATACTGAACTTAGAGAGACTGTCCCAAATTTCAACTTTCTACCTCATGTTTCTAAGATGCTTCAGCTGTTTAAAACAAGTCTTTAATTACAGCAAAAAGTATTTTAACTCCTTTCATTCAATAATGAACTATTTTTGCTCAAACAAAGCAATTCACCCACAACCAGAGGCCAAACCTAGAAAATTTCAGGGAAAAGCTTCTTAAGATTTCTGATCTTCCCCCTCCCACTAATACTTGTTAAAACAGTTTAGCAAACATGGTTACAAGTGCTACTTAAGTTCATGCCCTGATCAGCCTGAGGTTAGGAAGAATAACTATCTATATGAAACAATAAATAATTGGGTAGGTGTGAATGGAGAAAGGCAGGTGGAGGAGAAGAGAACTATGGGTGTCATTCCTCTGAAGCTTCCAGTTTCAGTCAATGAAAGAGGCAGAATACTGGACTGATGAATCACTTTTTTCCTAGTATGGCAAATTCTAGGTTCCTATTACAGAGGCCTATAGATTTGTAACAAACTCATGGATTATATTTACTAACAAAAAAGTTAAAGGCAAGAGAAGAGATCATTACTCTATATGTTTTCTATATCTAAACACAACATTCCCCACAAAAAGGGGAAAAAATGAGTGTATGAATACCTTCAACTCCCTAAAACAAAATTCAGCTGTATGGGCCTGGTTTGCAATAATCCCTTCTCAGAACTCCATTGAATCTAAGGGGACAACACCCACACAGATTAAGGACCAGGGTCTAGATTTCCCTCAAAACATGAATGCACAAAAGAAATGGCCTACTTCCTAACTCTTTGGATTGACAGTACAAAATATTTTGTAATAACTAATACCACCTTATATTTACAGTGCCTTTCACCCCAAGGCACTTTACAGACTGACAGATCATAAAGATGCATGTAACTTCATTCATGTGAGTAAAGTTACATACATGCTTAAGTGTTTGCAGGATTGGGACACCTATATAAATTTATATTTAAAATAGTAAAAAAGGGTGCCTATTAATATTCTAAGCACCTTTGATATAAATTACAAAAAAACAGAGACAGTGGGATCACCTCTTCCAATCAAGGCTAGTAAAAATACCAAACCTTAAAAAAAAAAAAAAGCTCTCTGTAGCGCAAAAGTTTTGTCTCTTTCACCAGTAAAAGATATTACCTCACCTAACTTGTCTCGGTGGTAAAAATAGACTGGAGTAGAACAGAGCAGCTATTTAAGATTACAGAGCATCTTTGTGCAACAGTTTAGAATTGGAAGAATAACTAAGCAGAAAGTAATAATTGAAATTGGTATATGGCTAAAATACTGGGACATAGCACATGTGCTATTGCAACAAATCAGGGGTGCTGGACAATTTGTATAGTGGGGGTACTGAGAGCCATTGAACCAAACTGTAAACCATGTATATGATGGAAACCACTTCAAGCCCACACCCCCAGTTCCAGCACCTATGCAACAAATGCTGAGGTTCAATCTTATATAAACTGTTAAATAGCACACTCTTGAACCTCAAGTATAACATTTAGAGACATTTAATGCATTTGCTCTGACTGAGACTTTCAAAAGTCATATCCGCTCTAGATGAGCACAAGAGATTCCATGGCATTCTGTGTAGCAGTAAAGTTTACTTCAGTGTCCCTAAAATTGCCTTTTCCTGCCAGTGTTGTGCAGCATACTCTGCAACATCCTAGAGTAAAAGCTGTGCACACATATTGGGAAGAGCTTTTGGGAAGGGCCTGCAGATTCTCTAAGATGGAAACCACCACATAAATTAAAGATTTCTGTCAATAAGGCATATTCTTTGTAGGGCAATATGATTTTTATTAAAAGCACCATGCTGTCCCTTAAGTATCCCACTACCCCCTACCACAATTCCCATCTAGCATCCAGGTAGCTAGAAGTGTGGTTAACAGTGGCTGCGCAACATGGTATTCCTGTGATGTTTAAGGTAGGTCTCTATCAACAAACCATCCTAATGTAGATGCCACTTAGCTAGGGCCATACCAAATTCATGGCCATGAAAAATGTGTCATGGACCGTGAAATCTTGTCTTGTGTGTTTTTACCCTATACTATACAGATTTCATGGGTGAGACAAGCGTTTCTCAAATTGGGGGTCCTGACACAAAAGGGAGATGTAGGGAGGTCACAGTTATTTTAGGAGGTCACAGTATTGCCACCCTTACTTCTGCTCTGCCTTCAGAGCTGGGTGGCCAGAGAGCGGCAGCTGGTGGCTGGGTACCCAGCTCTGAAGGCATCACCCTGCCAGCAGCAGCGCAGAAGTAAGGGTGACAATACCATACCTTGCCATCTTTACTTCTGCGTTGCTACTGGCGGCGGCTCTGCCTTCCGAGCTGGGCTCCCAGCCAGCAGCCGCCACTCTCGAGCTGTCCAGCTCTGAAGGCAGCACCGCCGCCAGCAGCGGCACAGAGATAAGGGTCGTAGTACTACAAGCCCCCCTACAATAACTTTGTGACACCTCCCCACAACTCCTTTTTATGTCAGCAACCCTACAATTACAACACAGTGAAATTTCAGATTTAAATAGCTGAAATCATGAAATTTACAATTTTTAAAGTCCTATGACTATGAAATTGACCAAAATGGACTGTGAATTTAGTAGGACCCTAGCTATAGCTTATACCATCAATTCAGTGAGCAAAATAAACTGGCAAAAGCACATTTTTGTTATTATTGTATCTAGACTAGGGCTTTTGCCAATACAAAAATATTGCAAAAACAAAACCACACCACTAGAGTATATTGATCAGAAAAAGTTTCTAGTGCAGAGACAGGTGAAGTGGAAGTGATGCTAGCCTTCCCCATGCCTTTCCAAGCAATACCAACAGTGATTTCATATTGAGGCTGGTTCTGGTCCCCTTTCAATCATTCCAGGTTTGAGCTTTACATCTGGGAATCCATAAGTGTTTAGACTCCTAACTCCCCGATAAAAATCAATAGTATTTATTTAGGCACCTGACTCCTACTGTGAATCCTACCAAGAGACTTCCATGCTTAACTCCCACGGATTTCACTGTTGTGGATCCCACCCTGCTTATCAAGCCCACTGAAAGGTGTTACAGCCTCTCCCTGCGACAGGGTTGCTGAGGAGGAGGAGGAGACTGGCACCAAGCCCTCTAAAACCCATACATGGGAGCGCCGGGGCTGGGCAGGGGAGAGATGTTGAGCCACCTGGGTGATGCTCGGCGCAGACCGCGCCTCTCCGCGATCCCCATGGTGACAGAGGCGAGGCCGAGCCCACCCTAGCCCCCAGACTCACCCACAGGCTGCTGAAGAAGTCGAGCCCCCGGCAGATGAAGAGTCCGGTCTGGGCCAGCAGCACCTGGACTCCCAGGGAGCTGCCGAGGCAATAGAGTCCGTAGAGCAGGGGGCCGCCAGCGCCCAGCAGCAGCAGGAGGCGCCGCCTGCGCAGCACCTGCTCGCCCAGCGCCTCGGCGCCGTAGTTGGCGAAGCAGATGGGCAGCAGCAGGGCGGCCAGCAGCACCGGGGTGCGGGAGCGGTGCAGGCGGCCGAGCCAGCGGCGGCCCAGCGCGGTGAGCGAGCTCTTGAAGGGGTGCAGGAAGGTGCCGCAGAGCACGGCCCAGAGCAGCGGCCGCAGGAAGGCCTCCAGGATGAAGTAGACCAGCACGGCGGCGCCGCAGCACAGCCCGGCGAAGAGCAGCGCCCCGGTGTTGTAGAAGGCCTGTTTGATGGGCTTGTCCAGCCGCGGCAGAGACGACACCGCCGCCGGCGGCAACAGCAGCAGCCGCGGCGCCGCACCCCCCGCCGCCCCGGGGGGACCCGCAGCGCTCCGCGCCGGAGACTGGCTGCTGCTGCCCGCACCGGGAGCCGAGGAGGAGCCCGTCCGCCTTCGTCCCTGCAGCGGGGAGCCGGGAGGAGACGGGACGCGGGGACTCGCCGCGGAGCCTCCGCTGTCAGCCATAGCTCCCGCCTCACGCCCCCTACACGCCGTTAACCGCCGCTACCACCAGAGGAGAGCGGCATAGGCACAGCCGCCGCTGCACGCTATATGAGCCGCCGGGGATGCTGGGAAATGTAGTCTATCTGTCCTTTCCACCCCACAGAAGACTGGCTCGAAGAGGATTCTGGGAAATGTAGTCTCTCTTTCTCCCCCTTCCCCAGGCGATTGTGATGCTGGGAGCGTAAGTTCGTTAGACGAGGGAGTGCAGAGGAAGCTGGGAAATGCACGCGCTCGGGGGGAGCCTGACGGTAGTGCTTTCCTAGCGGCGGTGATTGGTGAAGCAGGGGATGGTGGGACATGTAGTTTCTTGTGCGTTTACAACCCAGCGCATAGGTTCTCTCACATGGATTTAAAGGTGAGCAACTGGGCATGGGTGAAATTTTTGCTCCTTTATTATTAAATGCGGCTGGAAAAGTGGGGTGAGGCGTTAAGAGTCTTTTATTTCTGTATACACATATAAAAGGTCAGGGCCGCCCAGAGGATTCAGCAGGGCCGCCCAGGGGGGGCAAGTGGGGCAATTTGCCCCGCAGGGGCCCCCACGAGAATATAGTATTCTATAGTATTGCAACTTTTTTTTATGGAAGGGCCCCCAAAATTGCTTTGCCCCAGGCCCCCTGAATCCCAGCTGCCCAGAGGATTCAGGGGTTCTGGGGCAAAGCAATTTCGGGGGCCCCTTCCATAAAAAAAGTTGTGATACTATAGAATACTATATTCTCGTGGGGGCCCCTGTGGGGCCCGGGGCCTGGGGCAAATTGCCCCACTTGCCACCACCCCCCCCCTCCCAGGGCAGCCCTGTAAAAGGTACAGGTCCTGTTTATTCAGGAAGACTCAACTAGAATTTTTAGGTCCTGAATCATCTGTAATTAAATTGGTTGAAGCAGAAACAGTTCAGTGTATCCACACTAACTGATGTGATTTAAGTTTTGTTCCACATCTACCCTAGTAGCACAGTCCTAACACATATTGATTGCATTCCCACAATTCCTGGGTACGTTTCCAGAAGCTGTCCCTTTTGGGGAATTTCATATAGCCACTCAAACACTGGGAGACAGTAGGGGATGGACTAGCCTGCATTTCCTCTTGTCTGTATCCATTCTGGCACTACACTAGTTTGGATTGAACTAATTAAGTATTCACTGTGTATTTAGCCTGATAAAAAGTAGTTTGTTCTACTTGTTTATTATACCATTTGCAAACAATTTGGAGTGTTATTGTGTGTGGACAAAAAGTATTCTACAAAGAGTCTAGATACTGTAACTGGTTTAATATCCTTGGTGTAGCCCAGGCCTTTCTGTCTACACACAAAAGCATTTGTAATGTTTCACAAGTGTTCCAAGTACAGTATCTTTGCAAGTACATTAACTCTGAGTAAGTCTTATAAGGCTGCTGTCCACACCACTTCTGTTCAAACCCTTTGATTCCTAGGTGGTGCACCTGCACTAATTAAGTTAGTCCCAACAAAATCCCACAGTGCTTCAGCCCCATCAGGTGCCAAAGCCATAGGTACTACAGCCATGAAAGTTACATGATCAGGCCAGCTCTAGGTTTTTTGCCGCCCCAAGCAAAAACATTTTTGGCTGCCCCCCACCCCAGCCCTAGGCTCTCACCCCCCCGCCCGGCCGTATTTATTATGTATTTTGATGTGCTGAATTCAAATATGACAATTAAAACAACTGATAGGCTACTGTTTCTAAGATATTTAAGTTTTTACATTTTATGTCTATGTATATTGTGTAGATAGTAGAGTTTTAATCATAAATTGTAAACCTAGGTCTTTTCATGTGTTTATGGTTGCTTTACATGATAATATTTCACCTGTCCTGTTTATGTAACACTTTAAAAATCAGCAAAAGGGTTATATAAATAAAATTTATTATGAAACAAAAGCCAAAAAACTATTATGTACATAGTTTAGTCCTATTCAGTGTCTACTCGGCGCTTCTTGGCTTGTCTCTTGTATTCATTAAATTGGAGCATCTCATGTCACTGTCCAGCAATAGTCTGCAAGCATTGATGGGCTCCATTTGCCCTGATAGCGTTTCTCCATTGTTGCAATGTCCTGGTGAAATCGCTCGCCGTGCTCGTCGCTCACTGCTCCGCAGTTCGGTGGAAAAAAATCTAGATGAGAGTGCAAAAAATGTATCTTTAGTGACATGTTGCAACCAAGGCTTTTGTATGCCTTGAGGAGGTTTTCCACCAACAACCTGTAGTTGTCTGCCTTGTTGTTTCCGAGAAAATTTATTGCCACTAACTGGAAGGCTTTCCATGCCGTCTTTTCCTTGCCATGCAGTGCATGGTCAAATGCATCATCTCGAAGAAGTTCACGAATCTGAGGATCAACAAAGACACCTTCCTTTATCTTAGCTTCACTTAACCTTGGAAATTTTCCACGGAGGTACTTGAAAGCTGCTTGTGTTTTGTCAATGGCCTTGACAAAGTTCTTCATCAGACCCAGCTTGATGTGTAAGGGTAGTAACAAAATCTTCCTTGATTCAACAAGTGGTGGATGCTGAACACTTTTCCTCCCAGGCTCCAATGACTGTCGGAATGGCCAATCTTTCTTGATGTAGTGGGAATCTCTTGCACGACTATCCCATTCGCAGAGAAAACAGCAGTACTTTGTGTATCCAGTCTGCAGACCAAGCAAGAGAGCAACAACCTTCAAATCGCCACAAAACTGCCACTGATGTTGGTCATAGTTTATGCACCTCAAAAGTTGTTTCATGTTGTCGTAGGTTTCCTTCATATGGACTGCATGACCAACTGGAATTGATGGCAAAACATTGCCATTATGCAGTAAAACAGCTTTAAGACTCGTCTTCGATGAATCAATGAACAGTTTCCACTCATCTGGATCGTGAACGATGTTGAGGGCTGCCATCACACCATCGATGTTGTTGCCGGCTACAAGATCACCTTCCATGAAGAAGAATGGGACAAGATCCTTTTGATGGTCACGGAACATGGAAACCCTAACATCACCTGCTGTAGTCTGGAGCCCATCAGCTCTGCCTTACTCTTGGGTAGATCCAAATCCCTGACAAGGTCATTCAGTTCACCTTGTGTTATGAGGTGTGGTTCAGAGGAGGAGGATGGGAGAAAATGTGACATTGATGGTTCAGGACCAGAAGTTTCATCCTCTTCCTCGTCTGACTCAAGTGAAAATGATTCTGGTGCATCAGGAACCGGCAGTCCTTCTCCGTGGGGTACTGGGCGTATAGCTGATGGAATGTTTGGATAATGCACAGTCCACTTTTTCTTCTTTGACACACCTTTCCCAACTGGAGGCACCATGCAGAAGTAACAATTGCTGGTATGATCTGTTGGCTCTCTCCAAATCATTGGCACTGCAAAAGGCATAATTTCCTTTTCCTGTTCAACCACTGGCGAAGATTTGTTGCACAAGTGTTGCAGCATATGTGTGGGGCCCACCTCTTGTCCTGATCTCCAATTTTGCAGCCAAAATAAAGGTGATAGGCTTTCTTAACCATAGCGGTTATACTGCGCTTTTGTGATGCAAAAGTCACTTCACCACAAACATAGCAGAAGTTATCTGCACTGTTCACACAAGTACGAGGCATCTCTGCTCACTTTGGCTAAACAGAAATGTGTCCCTTTGCAAAATCAAACACTGACAAATAAGAGAGCACGACACTGTATGATTTCTAGAGCTGATATAGGGCAATTTGTTCAACAGAGTGATGTAAGCTTCGTTATGATTGCATCATCCACGACTTCTAGGAATAACATGATGCAATTCATATCATGTATGACGCAATACCAGCTTCAGATTGCATCATTGTTTTGCCTAAAAAGCAAGTACTGTCCAAACCCAGTCATAGATTTATTCATAGATCCAGTCAAAGATGTATTTTAGTCATTTCTGGTTTAAATTGAGATCCCTTCCCTTTATAACTCACTTATCCTCCGCCATTCCTAAGTCAAGGGTCGTATATACTGACCCAATAGCATATCTTGAAAACTAGAGCCAATCAACAATTTTAAGCATCATTTTCATTCTCAGTGACCCAGAATTAGTAAGTTTGACTACATTTATTTCAGAAGCATTTTGGCTGTAGAGCAGTGGAAAGCCTGGGGCAGAATTTTGACTTTGACCAGGTAGATCCAGCTACTTGGCCACAAGTGACAGATTCTGTTCACTGTTTTTTGGTAGAAAAATGGTCCCGTTGTTAATTTAGAACAAGACTTTTTGCCTAGCAAATATAAAGGAAGGCAAGCATTAAAATTGTGGGTCTTTGTCAACACTTCTAATGGGGAGTTATGCCAGCAATCCTGGTTGACGTACACTATGACTCTTGCCTCTTTGTTCTGTTTCACTTGTTTGCTTTTCCAGCCAAATTCCTCATCTTCCTTTGTGAACTGTAAAACTGGGTTCACTAACTTTTTCCACTTCAACGCGTGAGCTTGCCAACACAAATATTCAAAGGAATGCCTGGAGGCGATTGTTCATTGGATGTAACGTGCAGAATGATTGGAACAGGGTCGCACAATTGTCAAAGATTTGGAAACCTGCTATCTGGTACAGAGATATGCTCTCTCTTGGATATTTTGCTGTACTTAGGTGAGAGGTGTTTACCTTTGAGAGGTTCAGATGAGAAATTAGACAGTCCTTGTAATGGTAATTTTTTGGGTTACTTGAATTGCCTGTGAGGTACGATAGTGTGTTGTGTGATCATGTGGAAGCTAGTAAGATTGGCACTGCAAAGGTGACATACTTATGAAATCAAATTTGAAATGAAATTTTCCATAGCATTGCAAGAAAAGTATGGCAGACTGTTTTCAACAAGGTTAGGAAAGCTAAATACTTTTCTGTTATGTTTGATTGCACTCCAGATCTGTCCTGATGGAACAAATGTCTCAAGTGTAAGGTATATTCAGGTTTTGAAATACGGAGTGAAGGTTATTGAGAGCTTTGTAGATTTCATTGATATCCACACAACAGGGGAAGGTATTCTGGAGGTTATTTTAGGGAAGCTGAAAAAAGATAAAACAACGAGGAGTCCTTGTGGTACCTTAGAGACTAACAAATTTATTTGGGCATAAACTTTTGTGGGATATAACCCTCTTCATCCCAGGAAAGCTTATGCCCAAATAAATTTGTTAGTGTCTAAGGCAGGGATCTCAAACTCAAATCACCACGAGGGCCACATGAGGACTAGTACATTGGCCCAAGGCCCGCATCACTGAAACCTTTTCATACGATACAAAAGTATAGTCAAAAATGAAAAAAATGAAGAGTAATATAGTATGCTATTAAAAGTAAATGTATTAACTTTTTTAAAACTGTTATGCGAAGAGGGGTTTTAAATAAATATAAACACCCGTAACTATTCCTTATGAGGTCAGTAACACTAATGATGATGATCTACACTAACAGTCTATCAACATAGCTGTAAGGGCAGGAACTTTTTAAAGTAATTATTCATACAAAATACATTGCCACTTTTAACAAACATTCTTCCCAACTACTCACAGCAAAGAATCATACATGCTGAACTTCATACCTCAGACTGCTCGTCTAGTCCATGAGGCCCCGCCCATTCCCTGCCCCCATTCCAACCCCTTCCCCAAAGTCCCCGCCCCAACTCCGCCCCCTCCCTGACCCTGACCCCATTCCAACCCTTTCCCCAAATCCCCACCCCGACCCCGCCTCTTCTCCGCCTCCTCCTCTGAGGGCTCCACGTCCCCGCTCCTCCCCCCTCCCTGCTGGAAAGTCCTAAGCGCCGCCAAACAGCTGTTTGGTGGCAGGAAGTGCTGGGAGGTAGGCGGAGGAGCAGGGACGTGGCGCACTGGGTGGGGGAGAGAAGGGAGGGCTGGGGGTTGAGGGGAGCTTGGCTGCCGGTGGAGTCAGCGCATATGGTGGGCCGCAGGAAATAACTCGCCATGTGTTGTGCGGCCTACTCACTGAATCTTGTTGGAGAAACTGCTACAATTATTGTTCCCCAAGTTGTTCTATTTTTTTTTTTTTGTTCGAAGATGTTATGCCCTGTTTTCTGCTTCTACTAGTTGTTAGAATGCACTGAAAGAGCAAATTAGCATTACTTTAAAATGCCAAAGCACAACAAGATGGTCAGCAAGGGTAGAGGAAATCCATCCATTATGAAATCAGGTTGAGGGTGTTTTTGACACATTAGATGAGATCAAGTCTTCACATGATCTTATGCCAGAACTTAAGTCGGAAGCTGATAGCTTGCAAATGAACATTCAGAGTTTTTGTTTCTTGTTTTGGCCGAAATATGGTATACTATTTTATCAAAATTTAACACTGAGAGAAAAAATTGCAGAGTCCAGATCTTGACATTCAGACAGCTCATGGTTTACTTGGTGGCCTTCAAGATGCTTTATCAGAATTACAGTTTTCTGGGTTCACTGCATGGAAAGAAGCTGTTGCTTCACGGGCTGAAACGTAGGAAAATCTACACAGTTCAAAGAGAAATGATCTTGAAAGAGGAAAGAAATGCAAAGGATGAAGGTCATCAGATCCCCAAAAAGTTTTTAAGTGGAAGGTTTTCAACACTATCTTAGATACAATATTAACACAATTAGACAATAGGATGCCTAAGTACAATGGAGCTGGAAAAGGTTTTGCTTTTTTGATGTGTGAGAAACTGAAAAGTCTCGGAAGCAAAGACCTAAAGATGCATGCGTAAAACGTATCAAGGACTTAAACCCTAAGAGTTTAGAGAATGAAATTGAGCTCTTTGCCAGGTTTTGCAAGAAAATCTTTAAGGATAAATGGAAACAGACACCCATTTATCTTGTTAGCTGCATTCACAAAAGGTCTTTAGATGGGAGTTTCCTATACACAGAAACAGCACTAATTTTTGCCATCTTCCTGTAAACATGAATGCTAATGAAAGGGGTTCCGGCATGCTAAAATTAACCAAGACCTACCTAATAACGTCCATGGGGCAGAAAAAGTTACGTGCTCCAGCAGTTAATTCTATAGAAACCTAGGAAGCAAGGTGGATAGACTGGAAGAGCTAATTCATGAGGTTGCTTCAGCGAAGACTAGGAAAGGTCCCTTAGTAAAAGTACTTAGTTGGTGAGTGTGGGGTTTTTTTGTTTGTTTGTTTTTGCAGTCAGGGTGGAGAGGTATAGGGGTGAGATAGCCCAAATTTGAGTTTTCAAACCAGGCCCATAACATCCTTGGCCTGGCACTGGTCAAAATCAGTGACACTTGAAAATGTTGGCCTTAACAGCTTAGGGTACATCTATAATGAAATAACAAACCCACGGCACCGAGTCTCAGAGCCTGGGTCAATTTATTCAGGTTCACGGGGCCCAGGCTGCGAGACTTAAATTAGCAGCATAGCCATAGGGGCTCAGGCTGGAGCCCAAGATCTGAAACCCACTCCCTCACTTTTAGAGGGGCTGAGGTGGGCGAAGTTGTGGTGTCTCAGTGACAAAATGTGATTGCAAGACTGAACTTATAGTTGCTAAATGTTAAAAAATGTGTCACTGGAGATCCATGTTGTGCAGAAGAGTTAAATGCCACTTGGATCCCCCACACTGCCTCATCAGCTAATGGCTCCTGCCTCCTTCTCACTGTTGGAAATGGAATGGGTTGGGGAGGAAAGATTAGAAGTTCCATTTTGGCCATATTAAAAGATCTAATAGCTGGATGCTGAAGCTGGACAAATTCAGAGTGGAAATAGGGCACCAATTATTTTAATAGAGAAGGCAATTAACCATCGGAACAGTTTACATAGAGATGGGGTGGAGTTTCCATCACTTTAAATCAAAATTGGAGGTCTTTATAAAGACATGTTCTGGCTCAAGCAGAATTTGTCAGCTAGATGCAGGAATCATTTGGTGAAATTCTGTGGTCTGTATTATGCAGAAGTTCAGACTAGATCATCATAATAGTCCCTTCTGGCCTTAAAATATCTGAATCTATTAATATAAATTGATGATGAGACATCCAAGAGAAGATATCAAGGGGGTAATTAGCTGTGACTTGCTGTAGATTATCAAACCATTTACAATACCACATTTCATGTCACAAATGTTAGCAATATCTTGTAATTGCTAAAGACAGATTTTGTGGCACATCAGCTTTTGAGAGAGCAACAGATTTGAGAGAGGGAAGAGTGAGAGATTAGAGAATGAGAAGATGGACATTGAAATGAAGGGCCTTGATGAAATCAGACAGCGAAATGAGGGCTGAGAATGAGAGAGAAAAGAACACAGAGAAACAGCATGAGGCAGCAGTGCCCTCCAGCAGCAGCTCCAGGAGAAAGCAATGTGCTCTCCCAACCGCTCCCTGCCAGGTTCAGCGTTCCTTTCTACAGGTAGCAAAACTGCCATCTTCTTGCTCTTGCTGTATCTTATTAAATGAGGTATTACTGGTGCAGTCATGCCAAAGAGCGTGTATCTTTCCTCCGTAATATGAGGTCTCTGCATATGCAGTCAAAACTCATCAGATCTGTAACAGGGCCTCCTGGCTCTGTCACGGTCTATAAACTACTGAGAGATCCTTGTACTGGTCCAACACCTTGTGCAGTTTATTTACAAATGGATTCCCACCACCTTCATCATCTATACAGCTCCTATAACAAGCTGCCTGCTTTCCCCTTTCCACTTCCTTCCTGTGCCTATTTGTGGGCTCTGGCTAATGGCTTAATTAGCCTTTCTGCCCTGCCCTACCCACAAATTAGCTTCATTCTGCTTTGCTTGATTGGAGCTGCTGACTCCCTTTCTTGCCTAGCACTCTGTCACAAGGTTCTTATATTTGGTGCATAAACAAGTATTGTCCCTATGTTTTATTAGATCTAAGATACTAGTAACAGCAGCGACAAGTAGCTGACTTATTTATATATTTGTGTACTTTATTAAACATGGTAAAAGGGGCATAATCATGAGTAGTGTGTCATAAGCAATACGGCAACACATTTTGAGAGAACTGGTCATCTGCTGAAGTGACCATGGCCTGAAAGCAAGATTTAAACAAAGAGAGGCTCAGTGGTTTAGGAGAGCTTCTATGTATTGTGCTGCACCAGTCAGAACATGATCCACAGCTGCAGAGAGTTACAGGAAGAAGGCAGAGAAGATTCAGACATCTGAGGAGCAGGGTGAATACATGAATAAAAAGTCTGAGGTTCAGTGGAGGAAGTCTGTGCATATATCTAGATATTTCTCCCTGAGCTAATATTGTTCAGATTTGTTCCTTGCTACTTTTTTGTTTAAATAAATGAATAAGACAGACATTCTCCAATCTTAGTTGATTTTGTTCTTTTGCATCACAATATAAGCTCTTCCCTTAAAAGGACCGATCTTGGGCCTCAAACGCAAAGAGAAGGGAAACTGGCACAAGCAGACTTTTATTTTTTTATTTACTTCACTGATACCCTTCAGAAAAGCTGATTTGATTCCACTTTTATTGTGGTTTACAAACCAGAAAGAATAATTCTGGGGTTCCAGAATATAAATGTTGAGGATCCTATGGAAATCAGATTACTTTTAATCCAATATTACATGCAACTGATCTCTACCTGCAGGAGCCCTCTATTGCAGCCACTCTTGCTGCTGTGCCACATGCCCCAAGGAACAAGAATCCCCACTTCATTTCTGAAACTGGTTCTTCCATAGGGCAATGTAATACACTGGAAGACTTTGTCTCATGCTCTTCTAAGAGCACAAGTCCTTACCTAGATTACCCTTGAAACAGAAATCTCCAACAATATGATTTTTTCTTTGCTACCATAAGAACATAGAACCTAAGAACGGCCATACTGGGTCAGACCAAGGGTCCATCTAGCCCATCAAGTATCCTGTCTTCCGCCAGTTGCCAATACCAGGTGCCCCAGAGGGAATGAACAGAACAGATCATCATCAAGTGATCCATCCCGCCGCCCATTCCCAGCTTCTGGCAAACAGAGGCTAGGGACACTTCAGAGCATGATTTTGTCTCCCTGACCATCTTGGCTAATAGCTACTGATGGACCTATCCTCCATGAATTTATCTAGTTCTTTGTTGAACTACGTTATAGTCTTGGCCTTCACAACATCCTATAGGCAAGGAGTTCCACAGGTAGACAGTATCTTGTGTGAAGATATACCTTTTATTTTAAACCTGCTGCCTGTTAATTTCATTTGGTGACCACTAGTTCTTGTGTTATGAGAAGAAGTAAATAACACTTCCTTATTTACTTTCTCCACACCAGTCATGATTTTATAGACTTCTATCATATCCCCCCTTAGTCATCCTTTTTCCAAGCTGAAAAGTCCCAGTCTTATTCATCTCTCCTCATATGGAAGCTCTTCCATACCCCTAATCATTTTTGTTGCCCTTTTCTGTACCTTTCCAATTCCAATATATCTTTCTTTGAGATGGGATGAACAAATCTGCACGCAGTATTCAAGATGTGGGAGTACTATGGATTTATATAGAGGCAATATATTTTCTGTCTTATTATCTATTCCTTTCCCAATGATTCCCAACATTCTGTTAAATTGTCTGCCGCTGCACATTGAGTGGATGTTTTCAAAGAACTATCCACAAAGACTCCAAGATCTCTTTCTTGAGTGGTAACAGCTAATTTAGACCCATCATTTTTTATGTATAATTGGGATAATGTTTTCCAATGTGCATTACTTTGCATTTCTCCATATTGAATTTCATCTGCCATTTTGTTGCCCCATCACTCAGTTTTGTGAGATCCCTTGTAACTCTTTGCAGTCTGCTTTGGACTTAACTATCTGGAGTAGTTTTGGATCATCTGCAAATTTGCCACCTCACTGATTACCTTTTTTCAGATCATTTATGAATATGTTGAACAGTACTGGCCCCAGTATAGACTCTTGGGGGGATACCACTATTTACCGCTCTCCATTCTGAAAACTGACCATTCCTACCCTTTGTTTCTTATATTTTAACCAGTTACTGATCCATGAGAGGACTTTCCCTCTTATGCCACAACAGCTTACTTTGTTTAAGAGCCTTGGTGATGGACCTAGTCAAAGACTTTCTGAAAATCTGAGTATACTGTATCCACTGGATTACCCTTGTCCACATGCTTGTTGACCCCCTCAAAGAATTCTAGTAGATTGGTGAGGTATGATTTCCCTTTACAAAAACCACATTGACTCTTCCCCAACAAATCGTGTCCATCTATGTGTCTGATAATTCTGGTCTTTACTATAGTTTCAACTAATTTCCCTGGTACTGAAGTCAGGTTTACCGATCTGTAATTACTGGGATTGTCTCTGGATCCTTTTTTAAAAATTGGCGTCACTTTAGCTATCCTCCAGTCACCTGGTATAGAAGCTGATTTAAATGATAGCTTACATACCACAGTTGTTAGTTCTGCAATTTCACATTTGAGTTCCTTCAAAACTCTTGGCATCAGAACAGTGAGAAGTAAATGAACAGATACTGTTAGTCACATGGTAAAGATACACTTATATAGCCCTGATTATAATGATTAGTATTGTCAAAGCATTTTCCTAAAAGGAGAGAAGGTCAATATTAGAGGTCCCATATTAGAGATGGGGAAACCAAAAACTTTAAGTGACTAAGCAGCACAACCAGCAACAGAATCCCTGAGATGGTGCCTGTGGAAGAGAAACTGTAAAAGCAATAGCCTCTCCCCCAGCCATCCCTGCGCTGCTCCGGCCTTTCTCTCCATCTCCCACACAGAGGGGGCAGGGGATTAGGAGGTTACATGCAGTAGGGAGAGCAAGGGAGGTGGGCAGGGGAAGAGTATACCCTGAAATAATGCAAGTCTATGGGACTTAAGTTCCTAAGTCTCTTTGGTGCTTCTGAACATTTTACCTAGGAACATATTGTTTGGCCAACTAAGGTGATCAGGTTTGACCATGGCATCCCATGTGAAGGTGTACCATTGATTTATATAATTGCATTTTTGGTATTCTTTTCTATCCCAACCTTTATACATCCTAACTTTTATAGTTTCTGTACACTGAAGAGAGGCTTTCATCAAGTTTTGCACATTGACAGCCAGATCGTCTCCCTTTACTAATATAGTTGATGTACACCCAGCAAATTTTGCATAATTTACATTATTATCCCCAGGTGCATTAATTACATTTTTAATATTGAATTTCATCTGCTACTATGCTGCCCATTCACTTAGCTTTATTAAATTTCTCTGTAATTCCTCAGTCTTCTAGAGTCTTGACTAGTCTAAAATGTTTTTACATTGGATGTAAATTTTGTCATCTTGTTGTTTGCCTCACTTTCCAGATGATTAAAAAAGATTCCTGTATCGTTACTAGTACAGAACCTTGGGATGCTTTACTATTAATCTTTTGGTATGCTGAAAATAGATCCTTTATTCCTGTTTTCTGTCTTTTGGACAGTATCTGATCCACTTTACCTTTCACCCCGTAATTACTTATTTTCCTTGATTTCCTCTTCTCAGAGACTTTGTCAGAGGCTTTCTGAATATCCAGATAGATTAGCAGCTCACACTCCTTTATCTGCTCTTTTGCTGACGAACTCAAAGAATCCTAGTAGATGAAATATGTTATGTAGCCTATGTGAGGGGGACAACCCAGCACAAATTCATGCAGATATTTTGTAATTCTATTCTTAAGTATAATTTTACCTGATGTGCCTGGCTCTGAAGTAAGGCTCACTGCTTTGTATGGCACCTTTTAAAAAATAAGTATCATTCACACTCATCTCTGGGCACTTCTGAGAGGCCCAAGGTGATGAGTGTGAGATTTGACTGTCTCACTGTTTAGGTGGCCAGCTCTGACTTACCCTCTTTTCCAGTGCCCTTTGATGTTCAGAAGTACTACAACATGGGTACTCCAGTAACAGGTTATGAAGGAGACTCTGTCTAGCACCTGGTGATCGAAGATGCTGGTGGAGAATGTTGAGCAACTCAGCTCGAAGTCACATCAAATTAGTTCACCTTTAGAGCTGTATTCCTTCCAAAATGGCCACAGTAGGGTATCCTCTCTTAGCCCCACCTCCCTCTGTCTGTTCTTACACAGGAAAGAGGAATTACCTATTCCCTTCAGCAGAAAGGCAGTCTCACCTAGAGTCAGGGAATATGAGCAGGAGCATCATGGCTTTGACATCTGGGATTCTCACACATTACTTATCTAGTCGTACAATCTAACACTTCACTTCAATGACTACTCATGATAGTAAAAGTTAAGCACATGACTAAGTGTTTGCAGGACTTGTGCCTTAGACTGAAAGTGCTAACTTAATATAAAGCTACTATAATTTTAGCTGTAAAGTCTATGATTTTTTTTATAAATGCCATACCACATAATTTCTTACAGTAAAAAGGCATTTATTATAACAGGTTTATAAATATTTGCATATATTATTATCAGACAATTAACCAAGTCCACTAGAACATCAACAATGCAATTAGTATAAAACAAATATTACAAAGCAATGTTTTAGGGCATGCACGGATTATAAAATAGTCCTGTTGGTGAAAATAATTTCATTATTTGTTCAGTTTTATCTTTCTGCAAATTCCAATGCATTAACATAAAAGTTTATTTTTAAGAACTTCTGTCCAGGTATTTGACAACCAAACCTCAATGAGCCTATTCCTCCACTCTCACCAAACAAAGTACTCAATGACTTTAAACGGGAGCTGGAAAGGAGTGGAGGACTGGGCTCAAGATAGACAATGAAGAGCATGCTTAATATTAAATACTGTAGTTACATGTTTCATGTGAATATCAATTATTTAGACTAAAATTTCATTTTTAGCACAAACATTGTACAAAATTAAAATTTAATGCTGACATAAGATACATTCTTTACTGTTCATATAATACTGAACAAACTGGCAAGAGCTAGCATACTTTTTACAGTCTTAATCACGCAAAAAGGTTGAAGCTAACCAGACCTCAGAATGCACTAACCAGAAATACTGAGTACAACCAGACATTTGTCCTAATCTAAACAGAATTGATGATACTTAATATATGGGAACAAAAATTTCCATCTTTAGTCAAGGCTGGAAACATCTTTAGGGTGTAATCCTGGCCCTACTGAAATCAATATGGATTTTGCCCTTGATTTTCTTTCAGTAAACATGGTACTATTTTCAGCTTTGAAAAAAATCAATGGTAGCTGTATTTTTTATTACTACTTTAACATCAGATGTGAAATCAGAAAAAAAGAAATCACTGCTGTATATAATACCACTCACTCTAGTATTGCCAGGGTGTAATCGTCGATATAGTTGCTTAAAGAAATTCATTGTTGATAATATAAACATTGATATTCCTAGATTTTAATGTGGCATCTACATTTCACCTCCAATTCTACTGATTTTATATACATCAATATTCTCTTATCCCTAAACTTCTTTTTTCCTTCAGTGGAAAAAAAACCCTTGAAAATAAGATAAAAAGGATTAAGGAATCTGTGCTGCAAAGTGGTTTGTTTTACTGTACTCTCCAGAGCATGCTCCCAGTTACTTTTCATTCTAAAACCGTCTTACTGGATTCTCTGATTTCTACAAAACCAAAAAGCCTAAAGCAAAATTACTTTACTTAAACATTCATTTTGACAGGGAAGTTGCTTTCATTTTTTATTTTTCTAACCTTTGTATAGAAGAGCATTACAATGAAAAGATGCAAGAATATTTGTATTCTTTTCCACAGAATCAAAGACTTCTTTATCTATTCATTTAATGTTTCCATTTTCAGAATCTGAAATACCTTGCATTATTGAACCTGAATGATCTAAAGGGTAAAGAGTCTATGAAACTGCCTCGGGATTCACCCCTACACACAGTGATTACTGTGCATAGTGTTTATCGTGAGTAGCCACTGACGTCAAATGGGAGTTGCAGCCGCTCAGCACTTTAGAAAAATCTGACTAATTTAGGAGTGTAAATATGGATTTGGGGGAGTAATTTTAGATTTCAAGTTTAAAAAAATTGGCTAAAGTTAATAGCTAACTGCTGCTGTAGATCATTCTTAAAATATTCTCAACATCAGGTTAATAGATTTAGAATCCTAAAACCAAAGACATTTCTAACCAACTAATAGAAGTTTTAAGCTAAGCCAAATTTAGCCTTAAAAACCCAGCAGTGCCACTTTTAAAGATGTTGTAAGGGCATGTTGAATACATACTGGACACCAAATTAGAAGAATATTCCCCTTCCCTTACTCTAGTAAAATAAGGGAAGGAACTATATTTCTGAAGGAGTGTAACATGAACCAAAAATAAAAACATTTCATACTATTTATTATGCTGATTTGGTTGATATTTGTAACTCACTGTGCACTTCAAAAGAAAGTAGTGTTACTACATTTTCATACTGTTTCTTCAACCTATCATCCACTCATCTTATGTTGGTACTCTGGTCTATTATGTGACTGGCAGTTTAGCAGTGGCTCAATTTAGATCCGTTAGACACAAGTACAATTATAGCTGATTTTACAAAGGTCTTAGAAGATATCCAAAAACTAATCTATGTAAAAACTGAATTTTTGCTTTTGATTTATTTAATGTGTGTGTGTAGATATAAAATATATTACCAATAACACAGAGATCTAGAGAAAATGGGTTCAGAAGAATTGGGGTTATCTATACATTTGTGTGCAAAAATCAGATACTTACGACATCTAAATTACACATACAAATAACTGTGAATGCAGAAACAGAGGGCAGGTTTTAAAAATCTGGCACATAATACACAAATATATAATCTTTATATATTATTATTATTATATATTTCCCTTGACTGCCTTCTACACTGGGAAGCTGACAATATTTTAAAGCTTTCAGGACCTGTCAGAAGTATCCACACAGAAGCTGGACATATTTTAGTGTTGTATCAGATCCTAATGCAACTCTGATACAACACAGCAGAAATGCCACTAACACAATGAGATTAAATTAGGGTAAATACATGATCTACAGTGAAAGCCCTTGAGCAGATACAGAGCTGAGTTCCACCCTGATACTCAAGCATATAGAGCTGTGTTCCCTGTGAAATGACTAGTATGCTTCTCATGGCCAGTAGCTGATTTGTCAAGATCCTGTACCGGTGATGTGTTTCCATATTTCAAAGGGCAGATTCAAGCCTTTAGGTCAAATTCTGAATTTATGTGAATATGTATTTTAGCGAAGAATGTGGTCTTTAGTCTGCATCAGCCTGGATAGAATCTACATAAAAGGTGAATTTTCTTTAGGGTCAGATTCTGCCTCTCTTATACATATTGAGTAGTTTAATTAACGTGAGTAAGGGTGACACAATCCAGTCCTAAGTAAACACCTCAAACACTTAAGAGAAAGCAGTCAGCATAAGAAATAATTAACCTCCTCCTTACTGTTTAAACATTATCTAATGATTATACTAAATCAGGGGTTCTCAAACTGGGGGTTGTGACCCCTCAGGGGGTCGCGAGGTTATTATGTGGGGGGTCGCTGTCAGCTTCCAAATCATGCTTTGCCTCCAGTATTTATAATAGTGTTAAACATTAAAAAAAAGTGTTTTTAATTTATAAGGGGGGGAGTCACACTCAGAGGTTTGCTGTGTGAAAGGGGGCACCAACGCAAAAGTTTGAGAACCACTGTACTAAATAAATCAGTTTACCCATTTTATTCTAAAAATACTTACTGATGCTTGCATTCCGCAACGTGTAGCATGTGAGTAGACTGCTTGTCTATACATTATAAGATTAGGGTGTAAATGGATGTTGTTGATTGTATCTATGCAGAATGTATACGTTTATAATATTTAGGTTTTATTTAGTTAACTTTGTTTACTCCAGCTGTTCCAGGTTCTAGACCGGGGTAGGCAACCTATGGCACGTGTGCCGAAGGCGGCACGCGAGCTGATTTTCAGTGGCACTCACACTGCCCGGGTCCTGGCCACCAGTCAGGGGGGGCTCTGCATTTTAATTTAATTTTAAATGAAGCTTCTTAAACATTTTAAAAACCTTATTTACTTTACATACAACAATAGTTTAGTTATATATTATGGACTTCTAGAAAGAGACCTTCTAAAAATGTTAAAATGTATTACTGGCACGCGAAACCTTAAATTAGAGTGAATAAATGAAGACTCGGCACACCACTTCTGAAAGGTTGCCGACCCCTGCATTAGGGAATCCTAGGTGTTTAGTGGTTGCCTTGTGTATTGAAGAATGAAGGTTTTTGTATCCCTTAGATATTTTCACCCTCTTTTGCATAACTGTGGATGATATCTGTATTATTCATATAAATGTCTAGTCTTTTTTTGAAACCCGCTGTGGTCTTTGTTGATATCTTGTTGCAGTGCATTCCACGGCTTCCTTTTATGTTGGCTAAAGGCAAGGTTGTCAGAAGCCCTAACATGACTGTGAAGGAGATGGGGGTGGAATGGGTGGGTAACAAGGACCATGTATCTCTCTGCATGGTCACGTTAAGGCTACCCCGATCATGGTTTGAAGTCCTTGCTGGACCTCAGCCCTGTGCTGCTTATACTGCTCCCAGTCATTGTAGACAAGTGAGTGGAAAGAGTGTGGGGAAGTGGGGCGAGCCAAATGTGCCTCCTCTCCCCATTTCCTTCTTTCCAAGCAATGTACCAGACAGCAGAGTTGGCGAGTGCAAGGTAGAATGTAAGTTGTGTCCCTTTCACAGCTCTTTCATCTCCTCAGATCTCTTCCAGTGATGGTGCAGGTACGCCTCTCCATATTCAGGACAGAGGCTAAAAGATTATAATAAAGCTCTACTTTTTTAAAAGTTATGTTGTCTTTTAACATCATTGGATACTCCCTTGTTTTGCCACTATGAAATGGGGTAAACAGGAGTTCCTGCCTATCTATATACCACTCATTATTTTATCTCTCTCTCATATCCTCTCTTGTCACCTCCAGATAATTTCCCAAAATAGAACAAACGTGGTTGCGCCTGCAACTGTGTCAGAAGGAAACATGTGCTTTTTCCTTCTCTAGAAGGGCGTTGCAAATAGCACTGTAAAATTACAGAAATGCACTATCAATTTTTTTCACAGAGATCCATTGTGGGAGTCCTAATATTATTGAAATGGTTGTATGTACACTGTGTAATTAGTCTAGAACAGGGGTCGGCAACCTTTCAGAAGTGGTGTGCCGAGACTTCATTTGTTCACTCTAATTTCAGGTTTCGCGTGACAGTAATACATTTTAACATTTTTAAAAGGTCTGTTTCTATAAATCTATAATATAGAACTAAACTATTGTTGTATGTAAAGTAAATAAGGTTTTTAAAACGTTTAAGAAGCTTCATTTAAAATTAAATTAAAATGCAGAGCCCCCCGGAGCGGTGGCCAGGACCTGGGCAGTGAGTGTGCCACTGTAAATCAGCTCGCGTGCCGGGCCATAGGTTGCCTACCCCTGGTCCAGACCCTTCCTTCTGTTATAGTAAGGCTTGGCAGAATTCAATTTTTTATAACTGACCGATAATATCGATGTTTATTTTGAAGTATTTTTTTCAATTTCTGTCTATTTCAATTTTCACAGTCGTGCAAAATTATAGAGTTAAAGCATTTTTTCCCCATTTTTATTTGATTTAAATGTTCACCGTTTTGGGAAATTATGGGGAGCAGACAATTATTTAATAGCAGCAGAATTGGAAATTCAAAATGTTAAACTTTATAACCATTAACACAAATTGTCAACATCACCACTTCAAAATATGCAAAGTACATATCCTTAAATCAAACTCTAATAAGCTGAAACTCAAGCTGAATTTTGCCTATCTGTAAATTTCACTTATCATCAATGGAAATATTTTTTGTTGGTTTGGGTGTGTGTTGAAATCAATGTTTATTTACATTTACTGACAAAAATCTCATCCTTCCAAACCAAATTATAGAGTTGCTGCAGTTTCACCGTCTTCCTGTCCTCTCCAAATAGTAGCAGCCCAAGCAACTTTACCTTCCTTGGTGAAAATTTTGAAACTGGGTTGCTTCTGATGTCTCATTTCCAACCTGGTGCTACTTTAACTACCATGTACCCAATTCTGACTTGGGGGGGGGGGGAGAAGGGTGATAGGCATTGCCAGAAGACTCTGTTATTCTACGTCAGGGATCGGCAACCTTTGGCATGCGGCTCGCCAGGGTAAGCACCCTGGCGGGCCGGGCCGGTTTCTTTACCTGCCGCGTCCGCAGGTTCGGCCGATCGTGGCTCCCACTGGCAGCGGTTCGCCAATGGGGCATCGGGAAGTGGTGGCCAGCACATCCCTCGGCCCGCATCGCTTCCCGCAGCCCCCATTGGCCTGGAGCGGCGAACCGTGGCCAGTGGGAGCCGCGATCGGCCGAACCTGCGGATGCAGCAGGTAAACAAACCGGCCCGGCCCTGGCGAGCCACGTGCCAGAGGTTGCTGATCCCTGTTCTAGGTAGTAGGAGACACCTTCTAAACATTTTTAAATGCCTAATTTGCTTAGGAAGCAAGATTGCAGTGATGCTGTAGTGAAAAGGGGACTTTGCTGTAGATAATACCTTTCCAATACAGAATAAATATTAAGTTCCTAGCCTCGTTTCTCTCCTCACCTTTATTATCTCTGTTCCTGCTCTGTAAAGATGCTCATGGAAAAAATCCCATGATCTTGCCAACTGTCTTCCCTATAGGCTTGTTCTTTCTTCCTTCTGCTCTGTTCTTGGCCAAGCAGTTCTACTTTTCCACTATTATCCACTCTCATACCTCTAATCCTCAATGGCTGTTTGCTGCCTTCTACTCTCCTTAAACCCTCTTCCATTCCCCCTTTAATTTTAAATTCTTTGTGGCAGGGATTATGCCTTTTTAATGTCAGTAAAGTATGTAAAATTAAGGTATAATAGAATAATTAATAAATACAAACTCAAACATCAATTGAAAAGCTAAAAAATAGTATCGTTTCTCTCTCGCTCGCTTTTTTTTTTTTTGTAGACTTGCTGTATTTTTCTCTATTATTAAGGAAGGCTAAATAGGGCCAGCTAATCACTTTGAGATCCTTGGATGGAAGGTGCTATAAAAGTGCAAACTGCTACTAATATCTGGACAAAAGGAAAGTACAACAGAAAAAAAAATACATTAATGTCAGGTAAAGGGTGAACCTTTAACTCACAAAAACAGAATCTGAAAGTGAAGGCAAACTTTTGCATTAATGTACGGCATAGTCTCAGCCACCAGCCCTGAAAGCTCTGTAATCTGAAATAGTGTATATTCTCCACTAGCATGACACAAAGGACTACAATAAGTGCTAAGGTTTAGCCGCAGCTCTGAATCTGTTTACTTTTGTAAGGTTGATTAATCTCTCTTTGTACTTTAGTGTTATTTTTACTGTCTTTGTATATACTGACCTCAATTTTGAGGGCCAGTCAAGAGGAGGCAGGAGAGCCAAAGGTAGGTTTGTGTTATGCTCCAGTAATCTATAGCTGCTGGAACAGCTCCTTGGGGGTTACTGCAAGTGCCTCTAAATTAGAGCAGGCCTGAGACTACTTTAACTTATGCTGGTAGTATATGCTGGGCTGGGAGCTGAACAGGCTCCTTGCTGTAATTTAAGCAGCACATGGGACACACAGCAAGCTTTGACCACATTCTTCTCTCCGGTGTTAGAGACTATGGCATAGAGCCAGCTACCCAGATCTATGCCATCATAGGATTCTGCTATACCAGAGGAATCTGAGCTGCCTGTTTAGGACACATTAAGGCTATGATTTGCTCCCAGAGTTCCACAAAGCAGACCTTATCAGGGACAAGGATCTGACCCACTACAACTATACTTTATCACGTATTTAATTAGTTGGTTAATCAGGTATAGAGAGATCACTTACTGAAATGCGCTAAGATAAAGTCACTATTTATGAAGCACTTTACACTTTAAACTGCTTTTCTAATTAATACTCCTTTTTTAAACAAATGTTGCAATTTTAAATATGGAAAAAAAGCTTGCTAGGGAGGCAAATAATCATTTAAACCAAACATTTACATACTTTAAGCACATAGTTTTGAGGAATGCAAAGCCTTAAAAAAAATCAACCTTTAAATTTTACACTGAGTAATGATGCACAAATTACAGAACTCCAATTATTTTTTTTCTTATTGCCTCACCATGCAGTAACTAAGATGGAAACATCATCTCTAAGACCTCTACAACAGTGGCTCTCAAACTTTTTTACTGGTGACCCCTTTCACATAGCAAACCTCTGAGTGCGACCCCCCTTATAAATTAAAAACACTTTTTATATATTTAACACCATCATAAATGCTGGAGGCAAAGCAGGGTTTGGAGTGGAGGTTGACAGCTCGCGACGCCCCATGTAATAACCTTGAGACCCCCAGTTTGAGAACCCCTGCTCTACAAGAACACAAAGCTAAAGAGTTCTCAAACATGCCAAGCCCAGTGTACTCTTGGTAAAACAGCCTAATACCGTAGTATAAATTAGGGACTGAACCTGCAACCCCTTAAGCATGCAGAACTCCCACTTGAGTGGATGGAAGATTTGTGCACGTGTTATCTGCACGATCAGGTATTTAAAGAGACAGCTGCTTCCCTTCCCTAATCTTAAATTCCCTATCATGTAGACAGTGAAAATGTACAGCAATAACCCAAAACATTTTAGAATAAGTTGTGATCTATTTATCATTTGATACATTTCTGCAACACCCATTTCCAAAAACGCTTAACTATTTTCTTTCCATTTTTGTAATACTTCTTTTAAGGATAAAAAATTCAAATCTATTGTCATACTTGAATTGTCTTTTCCTCATTGGATAAATATGATTTTACCTATGGTTCTGATGGAACTGAAATTAAGGCTCTTTTTATTTATTCCCATATTAGTACCATAGATCATGTTTGCATTGCTCTGGGAACAATGAGCTGCTGCTCCTTCTCATCTTTAACATGAATGGGATTTAGGGCACATAGCAAGGCGAGAACAGACACCTTAGGGTTACTGCAAAACAGCTGTTTAAAAGACATTTACATCTAAGTAACATTTTTTCATAAAAAACAAACATACTACGCCTATTGGAAGATGTCTTATGGCTTGCAGAGGCTTCTATATATATATATTTTTAGGAATTTTTCTGTATCATGAAGAATTTATACCAGCATTAATTTTCTTTTTCCTTGTTTATATTTATACCAGCATTCTTTTTCTTTTTCCTTGTTTATATACCATCATCTCTCATTAATAAAAAACTTCTTAAGTATGGCTGTGTCTAAGGATTATTTTTATAGTACAGACAATTATTAGAATTCTGTAATGGAAAGTTTAATTTTGTTTGTACTGGGAATGTGAAGCATTTTCTGGTTTTGGAAAGCACCAGAACCATTTAGGCCTGTGAGTTGCTTTTGTCAAATTCAAAGTATTTTGGGAGGTGAAAGCCCATTATCACAAAGCAGTCCTTATTAAACAGCAGTGCCGTGACATTACCCTGACTTTGAGTTCAGAAACAGGTGTGCTATCTGCACCACAAGTATTTAACAGACAATATTTCCCCAACTTTTATTTTTTGAATTGAAGGAAATTGTGTATTAAATAATTTGATTCTAGATGTCCATTACTAAATTCCCCCCAACATACACACACACATTTTACAAAAGTATTTTTCATTAAACAACTAGTAGTTACACTGGAAATGGTTTGTTACTTGCTCCTTGATTATTCTTAATTATTTGGCACACCTTTACTGCTCAAAGGAGAGGTTATTTCCTTGCTGAGAAGATGAAATTGTCAATAAAGCAGCTAGACAATGTGATATGAATTCCAACAGAAAATGCATCCATCCTGAGGAACTCTCACTAACAAATTCTCACAATCTTCCATACATATCCAGCTGTGATCATGGGGTTCCCATCAATAAATAAAAGGTCAGTGCAACAATAAGAAGCAAACAGAATGGAGAAGAAAAGGTTTGATAGGCAGCTGATGGCATAAAAATGTCTTCATACTTGTAAATACTGACAACACGCTCTGATACAGGCGGTGAGTCTATGTCATGCCGAGTTATAGAACCTTTAATAGACAAAGGATAGAAAAAGAGATGAGCATAGCATGTGAATTAAACCACTTCTGATTTCTCTTTCTTTTCCGCTAGATAACCTCACCTCCTCTTATTGCTAGTTACTATACCAAAAGAAGGATTTTCTTAAGTTTAAAATGGTGTTTCTAGCCAAATAGGAAATCTTCACAAAAACACAACATTACATCAACAGTTAACATAGTGCCAGAAGGTAAAAAACTCTGAATAAATCATACAAAACCTGAACAACAAACTATGAACAATATCCTTCAGAAGAATCACGAACTGGTCATTTTGAAGCATCTACAATCAATTTTAGCTTTTGGGAGTAGAGATAATAAAAAAAAGTAGGTAAGGAATTTTTATATGACTTAACTTGACACTGCCCCCTTAATTTACATATATACACACACTGCTATTGTAAACAGAAATCTGAACATCTTTTGCAAAGTATTTTAATTCCTTTTACAATGATGGAATAGATTGAAGAATGCAGTTGTGGCCACATACCATCAACTTACCCTGAATTGCTGGACCCCAAGCAAACAAATAGTACCAGCTCAAGTGAAGATCTACAATAGTTTCATCTCTGGGAACATACACAGGACGTTTAAATCGACAAGTCACACGGTTGTTTTCAAAAATCCCTTCTTCATCTCTAGCTGGATTTCGCTGGATCTCTTTAGCCCACTGACCAACATTATAAAAGTGCTGTATTCGGACCCTTCCATTATCATCATGAACACAAGCCATGACATCATCTCCGCCCTAAACGGTAAGAAAGAAACGAGTCAGAGTTCTTTTACTTTTAGAAAGAAAACCAACAACATGCAATACTTTTTTTCATATCCATAAACGTATTCGCATTACTTAATTTTCACTATGAAAGCTGACCATAATAAAGGCTCTAGTTCCCCCTTTCATTGTACAAATCCCTGGATACTTCCTCCTGCAGATTGTGCAGCAAAAAGTCAATGGTAATATTTACTTTTTCTATCTGTTTATGGGTATGCAAGCCACTTTTTGATTTTCCCCAAGACGTATACTAAATCCTAGTAGGATGGCAACTCCCTGACATAATTTAAGTAACAAGAAAGAAAAAGTAACATTTTTTTATTGTTCATAATAGGCAAACTTCCCAGATATTGTACCACAACAAAAACAGAGGAAGAACAGAACTTTTAGGGTGTAAAGTTCATTACATTAAATGTTATGTAATCTAATCAACAGCAGGAAACAAATCTAAAATATCTGAAGGGATAACTGCATAACTGCAAAGAATCCACTTTAATTCAATGGTGTTTTTCGTAATTCCTTCCCTTATTATGTATCACTTAAGTGCAAAGTAGGAATTCAGTTAAATGGCAAATTTGCTTCTGCACATATTGTAGGCAGTGACAAAGAAACACAATCTAAGAAACAAACAAGTGGATGAAAAAAAAAAGTGTTATGACAATTACCTGTGCAGGCTATTCACAGAAGTACTGTAGTCCTAAAACAATTATACAAAAACACTGTTGACGCAGAAAAGACACTTAACCTTTCAGGGCACAATATTACTTCCAAAAGTATAGCCTTCCAGAAGCATTAGTATCAGGAATAAATCTTAAAGTTTTGTAGGTTGTTGGCAAGTAAAGATTGGGTTACTGCCAGTGCTGTAGATGTTAGTACTGGCTAACAATATACCCCACAGCCATAGTACTAATGTCATCAATGTGTCACAATGAAGGAGGCAATAATGTCTGCTGACTTTATCCTTAAGTAAGTCTGTTCTTTTATGCATGTTGCAAAAGATTCATAACTGTCTTTGCTCACCTAATCCTGGTAGCACAAACTGCTTTTGCGGAACAAAATGGATATGGACAAAGTAAGGGGTGGCACATTAATTTAGCTGCCACTGCTGTGTAGATTCTTATAAAACTGCTGAAAAATGGAAGAAGTAGGTAAGACATGAACTTGAAAAGCTCCAGGTGCTCAGTATTATTGTGGGAGAGGTGGTGACTGCTACAGTTGAGGTTATATTAGGGCTTCCATTCTAACCTCCTGTTTTCAGTCACAGTTTTCAAAAACTTTCAAGGTTTGATTTTTTTTTTTTATAAGTTTGAGCAAAAATTCTTCACACCTCTAAGGACAAGGAGAGGTTTTTTTTGAAAAATAGCACCTTCCACATTAAAAAACCAAACACAAAACCAAGTTAAAATGTTGGTTTGAACTATTCTGTAGTCAAAATTGCAGTGTAGCTCCCTAACACATCAACTCAATCAATTTAAAAAAAAACATGGATTTTTAATTATTTTCCTTGCCTAGTTGTTCTTGCCATATCATCCTCATCTGGAATCTTTCTACTGGTTCTCCTTTACATGCCACACTGAATTTAAACTTCCTAGATCTTTGTTGGTAACGTTCTGCAGAACTCCACCCTGCCCCACATCTTGGGGTTTTTTTCCTATCAGGTTCCCCCACCCCATAGCTCCGCCAGTGATGCCAAACATGATGCCCTATTCAGTTCCTTCTTCTCCACTCATCTCTGTGCATTTTTTCTACAGTGCCCCCTTTGTATGGAATGATCTCTCAACCTCGGTTCACCATGAACAACCACTTTCTCCTCATTGAAATCCGTCCTAAATACTGACTTCTTGCATTATACCCACAAAAAGTTAATTCATAATAGTTATAGGTGAAACAAACAAAGCCCTACTAATTACCCCTACCTCTGGAGTTCTCGGTGGGTCCAACTTCTATGTCTTTTAGACTGTAAATGCTTCAAGACATGGATTGTCCTTATTTCTGAGCATACTACAGCGACAAGCACATTGTTGGCACTGAATAAATAAGGGCCAGACTCTGACACCTTTGCTCACAAAGGGTGGCAACACATTCCACAAGTGGTCCCATCCACTTCAACTGGACAAATAGTGGAGTAATGTACTATTCAGCATGAGCAAGTGTATCAGAATATGGTTCTGAGTCAACAAATAAAAATAATAAAATCTGAACTTAAGTTAATAGAAAAGGGGTACAAAATCTTAACAAGAGAGAGCACAAAAATGGAACGAGCATTATGCTATTCAAGACAAAGAAAGAATACTAAAAGCTGCACAGGGCAATGAAGAAATAATCCATCAAAGAATCAAGATTATTTTCTTCCCTGAACTGTGTCTGGCTGCTCAGGCCAGAAACAGGGACTTGATTCCACTAAGGCAGAATTTTGTTGATGAGGAATGAGTGCTGCAGCCCTGTTGCCACAAAGCTCAAAGTCATTTACAACAAACCCTACATATTCTAGGACACTCGTTTGGCTGGGAAATTACTGGGAAAAATAGATGAAATTAACAGATACAATAAGCAATAAAGACTGAAATGACAAATGGCATTGTAGCCTGATTAAGTGATGTACAGCATCTCATACATAGCAGGTTTGAAAACCAAAGCATTCACTTTAAAATTACGATTGTGCGGGGGTGCCATCTACTGGATATATGATAAGGCTGCATGTTACCACTGTTAACCTGATACAGACATGGGGCAGATTTTTAAAGGTGCAGACAGGTGCCTGGGAGAGTTAAGTGCCTATGTACTTTTGAAAATCCCACTAAGTGCCTATCTGGAGCTTGAGGCTCTTAAATACCTTTAAAAATGTATCCCTACAACTATTTCTTAAGACTCCATGATGCATACTGGAGGCAGACTGATTAATATATTTTATTTCCAACATAATACCATATACATGGGTAGGATGGTAATGCATCTCCCCTCACATTTTCTTTGTGCTCCTCATTTTGGGCCTGATCCAAAGTCAGTGGCTGATATCAGTGAGAGTCTTTCTATTGCTTCAGTGGGCTCTGATTAAGGACCATTAAACACTCTCTCATTTTCCAGTGTATAGAGTCCACATGCAACTTAATAATTACACTTGCCCTCTGACTTGGGATGTATTACATAAACACTATTTTCAGTTGCAGATGGGGGGTATGTTTCAACATGCAATCAGTTATAGATAGCATTATAAACTGTGTTCTAAGCTTAAATATGTTAATGAGAATTGCTATTTGTATAACAGAATTATATTCCTCAATTCTTGCTTTCCTCATAAAACCCCAATAAAAACAATGCTCTGAAATATAAAAATCACAGGAACAAGTATAAATATGAGGCAACCCTGTTTAAAAACTTTTTTAAAAAGCAAAAGAACAAATTGAAATAGGCTTGCTTTATATAGCATATATATTTAAATTAGCAATAATAATTTTCTCTCTAAATTCACCTGGCTTTTCTGAAAATGTGGGGTGTTGGTGGAGGAAAGAGGCAGTGGGCATCCCCTTGAGAGTTTAATGGTTACGTCCAGATTTATACAGTGGGAAAATAATTGACTTATTCAAGAAAACTTTACCCTTCGCTAATTTCTGATGTATACTTTGTTCCATTAAACACTGATACAGAACACTTAGAAGACAAACTTGTTAGTCTTGAATGTTTTTTTAGAATTAAATGGTGCAAAGTCATTAACAGTCTTGCATTCAACAGCAAAAGCCAAAGATCACTGTAGTCTTTCATTCTGAAGGGAGGTGGGACAGTCCAGTGGCTAGGGAATTTGACCAGGCATCAGCAGGCCTGATCTGCTGGCCTGATCTGCTGTCTGATTTTCATTTCATCTCTTTACAGCTCTGCTTCCCAATCTGTAAAACTGGGGTAAATAATACTCACCCCTCCTTTGTAAAGTGCCTTGCGAACTAGAGATGAAAAGCACTATGCAAGCATTAAATATTATTTCTCATTAAAAAGTGTATCTTTCTTTAAATCTGCCACATATTTTTCAAATCCAATATAAACTGTGCCTATTCTAATACATAAAAGCTTGTATACTTGTTAACATGAAACATTAAATGTTGTTGGTCTTACCATTTTCTTGTCTGAAGAAAATCCTACTGCCACCCAGCCATCAGTGTCAGCACTCAACTCGAACTCTACATCAGCTCCTATTCTACGATAACTGAGAAAATAGTCACAAGTCTCGGCATTACATCCAGGTTTACCATACCTGAATGAAATAGGAAAACAGAACATGTACCTTTTTCAGAATATGAACAGCTTTTTTGTTATAGTTTACCTGTGTTTCTACATCAAAAACTTAAAGACAGCATGATTTGTTGTTAATGGTGGTGGTCACATAAATAAAATTTTCAGATATTGGTAGAACATATCATTTCTATACTATATTGTATTTTATATATAATACTATAAATTACGGTGTTAACAATAATTATCCCTTTATGGTAAGACAGGGTAATGTTAGCTCATTATGGTGAGCACTTATTCAGAGATGCGATCCATTGATCTCATTGGGACTATTTACGTAAGTGCTCATCAAGGGTTGAACAACATAATCCCTGATCCCGGTGAATAGCTGCAGACAAAAAACATTTAGTAAAATGAATGTGGGACATTTACTAGTGTCCCTAGTGAAGTCAAGTAATGTTTATAAACTGAAAGATGTCTACATTTTTATTCTACACCAACCTAAAGCATCCCTTGGTTTTTCCACAATCATCCACTCTAATTTTTGCAAATGGATCCACAGGAGGAGCAGTAGGGAAAGGGTAACCTGTATAATCAGAATAAACCACCATTAAATAATGAATGCGGAGAAATACATCCAAATATTGCCACTGTTATTATTTATCTATATTAGAATAGTATCTAAGAGGCCCCAACCAAGATTAGGCCTTCATTGTGCTAGGTACTGTACATAAACTTAGTAAGAGAGAGAGAGAGAGTCCCCGCCCTGAAGAGCTCACAATCTAACTAGACAAAACATGCAAAGAGTAGATAAGAGAAAGTATTATTGGGCTGGGTTATCTTGTTTGCTAAATGCATTTTGAGGGATGGGGGTGTAGTGGAGCCAGAGGCCACTACACCTTATTCTCTGCTGGCAGAAGATCTTTCCACAAGTCAGTTAGGAATCAGGAATCTGCAATCTGCTCCTTCCTAGTCCCTCCTCCACTGCACTTGAGCTTTGTATCCAGCGGAGAACTGAGTCCATTACTTCCATTTTAAAGATGGGGCACTGAGGCTGTGACACATGGCCAGAAAGGGTAAGCAGTTTGCAGGCTAAATGACCCAGATTCAATCTTTAGAGCAGGGGTAGCCAACCTGTGGCTCCGGAGCCAGATGCGGCTCTTCAGAAGTTAATATGCGGCTCCTTGTATAGGCACCAACTTCAGGGCTGGAGCTACAGGCGCCAACTTTCCAATGTACCGGGGGGTGCTCACTGCTCAACCCCTCACTCTGCCACAGGCCCTGCCCCCACTCCACCCTTTCCCGCCCCCTCCCCTGAGCCTGCCATACTCCCCTCCTCTCCCTCCCCCCTGGAGCCTCCTGCACAGGGCCGGCTTTAAGCCGATTCGGGCGATTCCCCGGAATGGGGCCCCGCGCCTCAGAGGGCCCCGCAATATCCGGGGCTGCCGGCGGAGCGGAAAAAAAAAAAAGCCGCGTCCTGCTTCTCCCCCCTCCCTCCAGCGCTTGCGCCGCCATACAGCTGATCAGCGCAAGCCTGGGAGGGAGGGGTGAGGAGGAGGAATGCGACGTGCTGGGGAAGAGGTGGGGCGAGGGCGGGGATTTGGGGAGGGATCCAATGGGGCAGTGAGGGGGTGGGGATGGGGGCGGGGCCAGGGCGGGGATTTGGGGAGGGATCCAATGGGGCAGGGAGGGGGTGGAGTCAGGGCGGGGGGGGGGGGGGGGCGCGAGATAATTCGCGTCCCGGCGTGGGGCCCCGCACATGCTAAAGCCGACCCTGCTCCTGCACACCACGAAACAGCTGATCCGGAGGTGCAGGGAGGGACGGGGAGGCGCTGATTGGCGGGGCTGCCAGTGGGTGGGAGGCACTGGGAGCAGGGTGGGGAAGCTGATGGGGGGCTGCTGACATATTACTGTGGTTCTCTGGCAATGTACATTGGTAAATTCTGGCTCCTTTTCAGGTTCAGGTTGGCCACCGCTGCTTTAGAGACATGTTAGAAAAATATGTAAATGATAATTCGGGCCATTCCACGTTAGATAGGCAAGAACTTTGAAATGTAAACCAGTATTGTTAGAGAATTAGAAGTAATAATAATTGTATGTGTTTACTTATATCTTGTTAGATGTTAACCATGTAAACAGACAGTTCCTATTATTATAGCTACTGATTCAGAGATCAAAAGGGACTATTAACATTTAGATCAGGGGTCTCAAACTCAATTTACCTTAGGGCCAGTGCCAGTCCTCAAATCCTCCAAGCAGGCCAATAATGTCACTCATGCCGCCCAGAACGCGCCCCCGCAAACTCCGCCCCCCAAACTCCGCCCCACACCTGCCTAAGACTCTGGGAAGGAGTCTGGATGGGGGAGGAGGTCTGGGGTGCAGGCTCTAAGAGGGAGTTTGAGTGCAGAAGGGGTGAGAGGTTGGGCTCTGGGAGGGAGTTTGGGTGGGGAAGGGGGTCTGGGGTGCAGGCTCTGGGAGGGAGGAGGGGAGAGGGGTGCAGGCACTGGGAGGGACTTTGGGGGCAGGGGTGTGTGGGAAGGGGAAGGGGTGCAGGCTCTGGGAGGGAGTTTGGGAGCTGGGGGGGTGTGGGGATGGGGCGCAGGCTCTGGGAGGGAGTATGAGGGCTTGAGGGGGGGTGTGGGAAGGGGAAGGGGGTGCAGGCTCTGGGAGGGAGTTTGGAGGCTGGGAGTGGGGAGTGGAGGGGGTGCAGGCTCTGTGAGGGGGTCGGGGGGGCGGTGCTTACCTGGGGCTCCAAGGCGGGGCAGGGCGGGGGTCCTCCACGTGCTGCTGCCCCCAGGCACCCCCCCCCCGCAGCTTCCCATTGGCCGCAGGGGGCAGCACGCGGAGGCCCTGCCCCGCCACGGGGCTGTAGGGAAGGGCCGGCAGACACGTGGAGCGAGCAGGCAGAAGCCGCTCAGCTCCGCGGCGCTGCCGGTGATGGCCCTGGGCCATTGTAAATAGCCCAGGGGACACGTGGGGGCGAGCACCTGGGGGCGGCAGGTGGGGCCAAGAGAGACACCCGGCCCCAAAATTGCTGGAGCCCCACGGGCCACATTGGAGAAGTTCTCGGGCCGCAGATGGCCCACAGGCCGGAAGTTTGAGACCCCTGATTTAGATGAAATGTGAGTGTGATCATGTCATTGTCTATGTGTCTCTTTAAAGTCTGTGATGAACTGCTTAATGGATAAATTACCTTATGTTAATCTGTGTACTTAATCACCAGTAATGTTTGGGAAACAGAAGGTTACATCAAAAACCTATTGTTCATCCAAGAACTCTGTGTTACCCAAGAACTGTATAAAGTATTCTTGGGATCTGATCCTTTCATCTCAGATCTGCTTGAGCTTTATTTTGGGGGAAGTTTGAGTCATAAGACTGAGATTTCCAGTCGCATCTAGATCACCTGGGGTATGAAACACTGGACTGAAATTATGGACTAATTCTAAGAACTCTTTGCAACTAGAAAGCTCACCATCTCTACTATGAAACTGATCTCAGAACTGTACTCATAAGAACTGGCTGTAAGCGTATATTTGGATAAGATCTGGAATATTCATTAACTTGGGAGGTAATGTGTCCAATCCTTCAGGATTGGTAGAACTTTCATATTTGACTTGGCTGTCTGGGGGGGAACCCAAAGGCTGGGTTGCTATGTTTTGGCTTCCGTGTAACCAGTAAGGTTATTCTAGAAGCTGAAGAATCTAAATATTGGAATATCCACCAGCTTTGGGGATTGTCTGCCCCATTCTTTGCAGTTTGCCCTGATTTAAGCAATCTCAGTGTGCCCCCCGCCCCAGGGACCCTAGTCACAGAGGACTGGATTTTCAAAAGTATAAGAAGACACCTAACTCCTATGAGCTTTCAATGGGCATTAATCACCTAACTCTCTTAGGCACTCTCCCACTAAGAGAGAATAAGTGATTTCCTGTGAGACCTTAGGCAGTCTGTGGCAGAACAACGCAGTGAGCCCAGGTTTCCTGAGTCTCTGTCCATATATGAATGTTAAAAGTATACCGCTGTTAAACCAATATAGTTTCAGTTCACCAACCCAGATATGTACAGGGCCTTTTTGATTAATTCTGCATTAAGAATTAAAATGAATTTTATATTAAAAGGTAAAAGACAGGTTAAAGATAAAATACACCACATAAATCTGAACACAAAACAACCAGATAATGAAAAAGTCAGGGCTCCAAAACCAATGTTCACTTGTCCACTTGGCACCAGTACACTTTGTGGAATGAGGCTGAGTGAACATTGTTTTTGAAACCTTACATTTTGAATTTCCTGGTCTTTCTGGGTTCAGGTTTTCAACCTTTATGTTGTTATTTGAATTTGATATTCTTTTCTTCAACTGACAGAAAAAGAAAGAACTAGCTGTGGCACTAAGAAGTTTTGCAGCTGCGTTTTCACTTCCTCAGGAGTTTTAAGCTGCACCACTCAACAGAAACACAACTATCACTATAATACTATTGGAGCTGTGCACTACTGCACCACTCGATAGTGCTGCAGGCAGCAATGTAACTAAAAGCTTTTACTGCACGCAAGCAAAGGAAAGTTTTCACTGCCTAAAACCTAGTTATTTAACCCCTTCCCTTCCTCTACGTTTTCAAGCACCTATACAACGTTCAGCCACACATTAAGTTTGAAGCTTTAAAGTTCAGCCCCATTTATTTTAAAATGTATAAAATATGCTCAATACATATCTAGGCACATATATATTTGACATAACACATGGCTTTTTAAAAGTTAAAAAATAATCAGAGACTTCTTCACCGCTTATGAAATTATACACCAGCACAGCCACTCCCCTCCCTGCTCAGGCAAAAGCCTGAGAAAACAAGATGGGCCTTGCACTGTGGCCCAAAGATCAGCTAATCATATTCTACCCAACCAGCAAGGGAAGTGAATTCCTAAACTGATAGTCCTTCAATAGAATGTCCTTCCCCAACCTCCATGGGTTTAAATCTTAGGGACTGTTAATAGCTCCACCTCATTGGCTGATCTCAACTATTATATGGAACCTGTGGAATCCTGGAAGAGGAAGCCCTCCAGGCAAACCAGGCAATTGCCCCAAATCACCTATTGGGATTTCTCAGAGAGGAAAGAAAGAACTACTCAAGTGCAACACTGTCTAAGCTAGCTATGGTCTGCAAACAGGTCAGCGAAAAATCTTGTCACAAATGAATGGAGGGCTTCTGACTGATCTAATAATCAGTGAGAATACTTTCCATTGCTAAGAGATCAGTGTGACTAGTGCAGCTTTCATACCAAATCCAGGCCTAACGCCAGACTGAAAGAATGGGATGAGAGAAATGAGAAGTGTCTGCGGTTTCCAAATTGTCTTGCCACAATTTCTATCAATAATCTTTCCCCCAAAGGTAAAAGATTAGGAACAGGGCAATTACTGGTAAGATTGCTATGGTAAGATGATGGCTTCTTAAATAAAACCCTAACTGTTGATGTGAGGGATGCTGGCAATCAGCCCTCCTTCAAGGAGTCACTAGCCGAATCAACGGATAATGGATGTAATACCTCCCTACTTAATTTTACTAACCAAGAAAGTAAAGGCTCCAACTCACAGGCTGTAGCTAGAAACTCTGTGACTGAAACTGTCCAGAACTTTGCCAGAGAAGATGATATATTTATCCCCTCCAGAAATGGTTTTGCAACCACAAAAGTAGCCAATTTTTTTATCTAAATCATATCAATCTTGTCAGCACAGCAACTAGAAAACTTCTCATGGTGAGAAAGAACTGACTCTTGAATCTGAGTGGAGGCAACGAGGCATGATCAACCCATCAAACACCCGGAAAAGCTCTGACAAATGGATTTCACAGATGAAGAAAGATTCACCAGCATCATTAAAAACAATATTGCAATCAATGTGACTGCATGATTTCTGTCAAGAACATTAGTCTCTATCCTATATGCTTCATCTGTCACAGGTCATCTTTATACTAAGGTAACCTGTAAAAAGAGAATGCTTGGCTGCCATAGCATAGATGGTTGAGGACAGAAGATAGACTGCACCTCAGAACCATCAATAAAATGGGCTACAGATAGCAGATATTCTGCTAAGAGAAATGTGAAACCTAACTCGGTCTTCCAATCTCTCCATGAGATCCAGTGCAACAGGTCTCCTGCCCACTGGGTGTACATGTGAGCCCTGATTTCAAACTGCAAGTGGTGGTAATAGAGACTTGGCACATTTAGCCTGAAAAGCTGTATATCCAAGAGGATAACACTTGAGCGTGCTCTAGGAGAGACAAGGTTGTATTCCCTGCAAAAGAGCAGAGCGCAGCATTAGGCGTCCCTGTGACCCCAGCACTGTCACAGTGCCTGATTCCAAGTTCTTGCTCCAAAGCCTGGAGACACCAATAGTGGTTATTGTAAACTGAGACAGGAGGCAGAGCTCTCAGCACCCCAGCCAAAAGGAAGGGCAGCTGGAGGGATGCCCAAGCCAGAGAGAGGAGGGGGAGCTATGCTCATTTTGCCCGTCCTCTTTCCCATGATGAAGAGCATTTGATTGTCAATAGAAAATATGTCTGACACCCAAAACACAGCTTCGACCCACAGACGGGCAGATTTCTCTCTCCCTCTCTTCCTTACCGAGAGCCTCAATCTACTCCGACCCTTGCACCAGGCCTCGCCGCCGACAGTCCCGCTTCGGCACCCGCCCCCGACTGAGCCTGCAGTCTGAGCCACGGGCCCTGCAGAACTGGAGCAGCGGGGCGTGGAGCTGGCTCCAAACGTGCCCCAGAAAGTGCCACCCCACAGCAGCAGCTCGGATGCCCCCGCCCGACCACAGCAGGGAACCAACGCCGCCGAGTTACTAGCCAACGTGCTGAAACGACGCGGCGACACGGGGCCAGGCGGCTCCACGGCACAGACCGCATCGCAGAGACAGCGGGGCGACGGGGGCGGAGACCCGGCCAGGAGCGGGGCCGAGAAGGGAGCAGCCCACCCCCCCACCATGGATCCTCCACCGGCCTTGGTGCAGCTCCCTCCATTCCCCCCCCCCCAGTGTCCTAATGCATTCTCCTCCCCCGCGCATCCAGAGCCATTCTCCCGCTCCCGTCGGTGCGTGCTCCATTCCCACCAGTGTCCCAATACATCCAGCTCCAGTCTCCCCCTCATTCCTATGCACGCTTCATCTTCCCCCGGGCATCCAGCTCCTTCTCTCCCTCCCCCGGATGCATGCTCTACATATCCCCCCGCAAACTAGTGCATTTAGCTCCATTATTCCCCTCACTCCTGTATATACTTCACCCTCCACCGTACATCCAGCTCCATTCTCCCGCTCCCCTTGGTGCATGTTCCCCGCTCCCAGTGTCTCAGGGCATCCAGCTCCATTCTCCATTCTCCCTCCCCACCCCCACCGTCCCAGTGCATTTCAGCTCCACTCTCCCCCTCATTCCTGCATGTTTCATCCTCCCCCGTGCATCCAGCTCCTTCTCTCCCTCCCCTCGGATGCATGCTCCATCCCCGCGCCCGTGTCCCAGTGCATTTAGCTCCATTATTCGCCCCCACCCCCGTGCATCCAGCTCCATTCTTCCGCTCCCCTTGGTGCATGCTCCCCCCCCCCCCCCGCCCAGTGCATTTCAGCTCCACTCTCCCCTTCATTCCTGCATATTTCACACACACACCAGTTCATCGAGCTCCTCTCCCTCCCCTCGCTGCATGCTTCATCCCCCAGCTCACTATCCCCCTGGGCCTCGGAGCATCTCCCCGGGCCGGGCGTTGCAGCTTCCTCCTCCTGCCCCAACAGGAGGCTCCCCACCCCGCGCCCCCCCGGCCTCCTCACCCTCCTCGGAGAGGTAGCGCAGGTCGTAGAACTCGCTGGCGAAGGTGCCGTACGAGGAGTCGTGGTGCTGCCGCTGCGGCTCGTCCCGGGCCCCGCGTTCCCCGTCCCCTCGGCCCCCTCCCCGCGCCCCGCCGCTCTCGTCTGCCGGGCTGGCGGTGGAGGCTGCGGGGCCGGCGAGCAGCAGCAGCCAAGCGCCCCAGCGCAGCGGAGACATGGCGGCCCCGCAGCCGGGAGAGGCGCAGAGCGAGGCGTGCAGCAGCGCCCTCCTCCGCCTCCTGCTGCGCGCGGCGTCCTGCGAGGGGAGGGGCAGCGGGCTCCTGGGGGCTGGGCGCTCCCCAGCTGGAATAGGGGGCTCCCAGGCCTCCCTCCCCCAGTGACCCGTGCATAGAGCCCCCATGGCAGCGAGTGGTTGATGAGAAGGGAGGGGCCTGAGATCAAGCGCCCCCCAACGTAGGGGCCAATCCGGAAATCTGAGACGAGGGGAACAACCCCACCGGTTTGGGGCAGGATGGGCTCTGCGTTCACACGTGAGAATGCAGACCGGAGGGAGGGCAAACGCGCTCTGCTCCGAAGTAATGAAAGGTTTGGAGTGAAGGGAACTGTTTAGGAATGAGAGACATTTCCCTCTAATCCGCTTCCCACTCCCAAATAAATCACTGCGGTTACTCACTGGTGCAGCACTGAAATGGGGGAAAGTGAGCTCCACGGAAAATGCTTAGGACCTTATGGCTTGGCTTGGCCACAGATGTCATCAGTTTGCCCTGGTGTGAGAGAGAATGGGGCAGAAATAATTTTCCAAGGCAAATAAACTGAAACAAGCAGATTCTTACTGAGGGAAAAACCCAGTAAACGAATCGGCAGAGGGTGGTGGTGTAAATGAACCCACATTTATAAGCTCCCCCTACATTAATAAATAACGCATCACAGACGTTCTAATGACTTCGCTCCCATGCTACAAAAGTATTGGGTATACTTCCAGGCAATGGTATAGCCCTTTGGTGGTATTCACCAACTGATCCACTGTGGGACTTAAGTACCTTCTTAAAGTTAAGCATGTGGTTTAGAGCTTCCTGAATTGTGATTCCTATACACTAATGTTAATTGCAGGGCATGTGCCTTTTGCCTCCTTTATATGCTTTTCTAGGGTCTTCATTAAATTTTAATATTGACATGCTTATTTACATTATTTGATGCTAAAAATAGTTTAAAAATAAACTATTTAAGTAAACCAGGCCCTAGATACTATAGAGGCACATATCAGTACATAGACTGATTTAAAAGTAAAAACCTTTATTTAATTTTTTTGTCTATTAATATTGATTTTTAAAATGCTCTTCTGTGGGCCACTCTTGCTCCCAGTTATTTATCCTCTGCTATAGTTGCCACATAATCTATGCTCCTTAACTATGGAGTTCAGAATAAACGTTTGAGTATCCAGTAGAGGACAGTGGTGCACAGAAGCAGAAGTCAGTACATGGCAATATGTTAGTTGAGTGGATAAGCTAGAAATTTTTAGAAAAAAAGTAAAGAAAAAAGTGCAAAAGTATTTTAGGCCTGATGCAAATGCACCACACTCCCAGGTAACCTACAGAAAGCTATAGGGGAGCAACATCAGGCTAAAACATCAAATATTGAGTGAGCCACTTGTTGCTACCAAACTTAGTATTGCTAGATAGAAACTAGTAGATCAGGATAACAGGAAGGTAACTAATGCTACATCTTATTCTTTTTTGACAAAAAATTAAGTCTGATGAAGATTTTCCCCTTAAATATAGCTCATCAACTGCTGTTGAAGCAGCATTTACTCAGCAATGGAACAGCTGTCAGCTACATAATCTGTTTCCATGCATACAAAAAGGCCTTATGGCACTTTGATAGGGAGGATGCTGCACAGTAAATACTGGATTATGCTGTTACAGTTATAAACATTTTAGGATCTTTATTATTTATTACAGGTATTTATATGGCATCCATCACGATGATACCTGACACCTAGAGTCAATACACTGTCCTTAACTTCAGTGGAGTTATGCTGATTTACGCCAACTGAGGATCTGGTTTAGAGTTCCTCCCTCCTGTGCAGACATTAAACATGCCCTGCCATTAGGGTGACCATATGGCAAATGTGAAAAATCGGGACGGGGGTGGGGGGTTATAGGAGCCTATATAAGAAAAAGACCCAAAAATCGGGAATGTCCCTATAATATCGGGACATCTGGTCACCCTACCTGCCATGTTTCCTAGGAGTAAAGGTTTTCCCTGATATTCTTTGCCGAATAGTTTCGTATACTGCTTGGTTTCCAATGCCACAAAAAGGGCTGCATATGAGATACAATGTGATTGAGTGGTTAGAGCATGTGGAATTAGGAGTCTTGGGTTCTAATATCAGGTTAGACAGTGACTCATTATGATGGTGTATGATCGAATATGACCATTTATAGCATTGATATTATCACTGTTATACAATTGCAACAAATCTTGTACAAGGTATGTCATGTAAGGTGTCAATGGAAGAGTTATGATTTGCTAAGTCTGATTATCCTGTTTATCTGCATGTATCCTCTTTGTATCTGTTATGAATATTGGCTACGTACTAGTATCTTACACATGTGTTGTATTCCTGGATAGCAGGTTGGGGCATTCACCAAGTCGGGAGGGAAAATGAAAATAGGTAGATGCCCTCTGTGGCATGAGTTTCAAAAACAGTCAATGGCAAAGTTTGCAGATGATACAAAATTACTCAAGATAGGTAAATCCAAAGCAGACTGCAAAGAGTTACAAAAGGATCTTACAAGACTGGGTGACTGGGCAACAAAATGGCAGATGATAGTCAATGTTGAGAAGTGCATGTTGGAAAACATTATCCCAACTATACATATAAAACGATGGGGTCTACATCAGTTATTACCACTCAAGAAAAAGATCCTGGAGTCATCGTGGATAGTTTTCTGAAAATATCTGCTTAATGTGTAGCAGCAGTCAAAAAGCTAACAAAGTGGTAGGAACCATTAGGAAAGGGATAGACAATAAAACAGTAAATATCACAATGCTACCGTATAAATCTATGGTAGGCCCACACATTGAAAAAAAATGCATGCAGTTTGGGTCTACCCATCTCAAAAAAGTTATACTAGAATTGGAAAAGGTACAGAGAAGAGCAACTAAAATGATTAGGAGTATGGAACAGCTTCCATAGGAGGAGAGATTGAAAAGACTGGGACTGTTCAGCTTGGAAAAAGACGACTAAGGGGGTGTGACCAGGGTCCCAGTGGGGGCCAGCTGTGGTCAGTCAATTATGGTGAACTGCAAAGAATGGGGCAGACAATCCCCAAAAAGCTGGTGGATATTCCAATACTTAGATTTACCAAGCCAGCATAAAACAGCTTCTTTATTACCTTACTGGTTACTCAGAAGTCCAAACAACACAGTCTCCTTAAAGTGATCCAGCCTCAGGCCTCCATCTAGGTACCCAAGTCAAATATGATGATTTCTGAAAATCCCATTTCATCATATAAAAGAAAAGGTTCTACCAATCCCAGAGGATCGGACACATTACCTCCCAGGTTACTGAATATTCCAGATCTTACCCAAATACAGCCAATTCTTAACAACTAAACTAAATTAAAAAAAAAAAAAGAGCGAGAGTATGGTTAAAAGATCAATATACATACAGACATGAGTTTAATTCTTAGGTTCAGATTCATTGCAGAGATGGTGAGCTTCATAGCTGCAAAGAGTTCCTTTAGAATGTAGTTCATAGGTTACGGTCCAATGTTCAATATCATTTCAGGGCATTCCACCTTAGGACTGGGATCTCAGTCCTTATGCTTAAGCTTCCCCTCTATGAAGCCTCAAGCAGATCTGAGATGATAGAATCAGGATCCAACAGTCTTTTATACAGTGTCCTAGCATTCACTTGACCACACAGTCCTGGTTAAACAATAGGCTTTTAATGTAACCTTTTGCTTTCTAAACACCACCAGTAATTAGTTACACAAATTAACATAAAGCAATTTATCCATTAGGCAGTCTATCACAAACTTCAAAGAGACATATAGACAATGACATTATTTTATCCTAGATTCATCTACATGTTAATATTCCCTTTTGATCTCTGAATTAATAGTTATAGTGACAGACAGGAACTGTCTGTTTACATGCTAGCATTAAAGGTATACACAATTAGTATCACTTGTAACTTCTAACAATATAGGTTTTGCATTTCAAAGTTCTAGTCTACTTAGCAGGATTGGCCCTAATTACCATTCGCATATCTTTCTAACATGTCTGTAAAGGTCACTTTGGGTTAGTTAGCCTGCAAGCTGTTTAACCCTTTCTGGCCATGTGTTACACTTTGTATAAGATTTGCTGCAATTATATAGCAGTGGCAATGTTAGGTAAAAAGCAAGTCCTTACTCACCTCTCCAGCACCCGAGTTCGTGCGGAGTTGGTATGGGGCTCACAATCTGTCAGAGACCAGACACCAATTCGTTGATCAACGGGCTCACACTATCCTTAGCTTAAAAGGCTTCGGAGTAAGTGTGGCGAGTTTATTAGGGGTGAGCATCAATATTTATACACAGAAGTAAACAAAGTGATTAACAGATCATAATGGTCATGCATAATCAATCAAGATTCTACAGGATAAAACAGGTTAAAATTTAAACTTAAAAAGACAAAAGGGGAGATAGCTACTTAAGGGGTGGGGGGGTGTCATGAGTAGTTAGCAGGTCAGAGCTTTGATTAAAACTTTCAGACAGAGACATCAAGTCTGGGTTAAGTTTAAGCTCATCAAAAGTTCAGACTCAACATTCCTCCATTTGTAGCTTTGGGATAACTATTTACCAAAAGCTACACCTTATTTTAAGGAGCCAAGGGCCGCTTGGCAATTTCAGCCTGGGCCAACTCGAAGAGAGTAAGGCCTTTGGCTGAAGTAGGAAAAGAATAAATTGACCCACATGAGTCTATGAGGGAGGGGCACACTGAATACAGCAACACAGTATTATAAGGATTACTATGGCCCCAACAATACCCACCAAGAGTTTTTTAACCCACCCAAATCCAGGCAGCCAATTCCATAAGGCTCCCCACCAATCATAAGGTGGCTGGCCAGAGGAGTAGTTCTTAGCCATTTCCCTTAGATGTTTGGTACGTTGAAAAGTGTCAGGGTAGATGTCATTTACAAAAACACAACATTCTTCATTTATGAGGGCGCAAGTTCCTCCCTGGGCTGCTAACATTATGTCTAAAGCCATTCGGTTTTGCAAAGCTAACTGGCGCAGCTGGGACATTTCCCCGGCCTGATTCTCAAATAGGGTCGCAGTTTCATTGGTTAAAGATTCTAGTAGTCCCTGTAGACGGATGACACCACCCCTCAAGCTAATGAGACCAGCCCACCGCTGCCACGACAAACCATCACGGATATTAATATCTCTGAAGGTTTCACGGATGTTACGAACGTGGGGAAAATGAGGGGGAGTGAGGGAGATGCGAAAAGGCAGTGTTAGCCACGCTAAATAACATGACCCTGCCCAATCAGGGGAGAGAAAGTAATAAGCTTTGGGCCCGCACACCCAGTATGTTCCATACAGTGCGTTTCGGGTATTCCATTTCTCAAAGTAGGAGGTAACCCACCACCCGTTGGACCACTGTTCCCCTGGTAACGCAGGGGGGTCGTTGTGCGAACTGCAGAGGCACAATTTGGTAGTGGTGTTTTCAAACTGCAGTGTAGTACTGCTTGAGCAGTTGTAGAAGGCAATCGTATATCCCTTAACAATTAGTTGGACACCCTCGTGATCTGAGCAGGGCTTCTTAAAAGCTGACTCTGAAGGCTTGCCCACCCATGAAAAAGTTGGATCGGGGTGAGGGATCCACATATGGGATAAGTGGGATGCGCAAGGCTTGAAGCCAAGATTTTTACTAAAGGCGGTGCCATTAAAATACATAAAAATAACAGGAGTACTTGTGGCACCTTAGAGACTAACAAATTTATTAGAGCATAAGCTTTCGTGGGCTACAACCCACTTCTTCGAAGAAGTGGGTTGTAGCCCACGAAAGCTTATGCTCTAATAAATTTGTTAGTCTCTAAGGTGCCACAAGTACTCCTGTTATTTTTGCGGATACAGACTAACACGGCTGCTACTCTGAAACCTGTCATTAAAATACATGTTGCATTTACTTGTTCCCACAAAAGTTGACCCCTTTTCTTTAACAAAACACAGTGATCCTGTCTGATTGGTTACCCTGAGATATCTGTTAATTGGCACTCCTGTTTTGTCCCATGTAAGATTGTGTTGGACTGGATCTTTTACTCTAGCCGGTGGCATCCAAGTCATATTAGCAGTGGTCAGAGGAATGGGTGTGAAGGGGAGTCCCTGTTCTGCATTTACTGGAAATTGAGTACATACCCAGCAATTACTTCTATTTCCTAAAATACGAGTTTTAACCTCGTGGGAATATCTAATAAAAGCATTATCTTTATAAGCAGAAAATAAACTAAAAAGGCATAATAAAAAACATACAGTTGTCAGAATAAAAGGTCCTCTCATTTTTTCCGAGTCAATTTAAGTCTGATGTCTGAAAGAGGTAAGCTGGTCCACTGGTCAGAGGCAGTGTCCTCAGTGGTGGCAAGAGCTGCTGGTCCGTCACTGTGGTCCACTACGGCTGGCTTGACGTGGGAGTGGTGGATCCAGGATTTGCGTCCTTCCAGGAACACTGCAGTCTGGGTTGTTAAAAGAACCTGGTGGGGTCCAGTAAACCTCGGCTGGAGGGTGTCGCCACGAACGAACAAACTTTTTGGCCCAGACGAAGTCCCCTGGTTGGAACGGGTGGATCTGTTCTTCCAGCGGCACGGTCTGGGAAAACTGTGAGGCTTTCCAAAGGGTACGGAGGCGAGCCTGTAGGGAGAGAAACTGGCACGCGGTCATATGATCCCCTCCCAATAGTGAAACATCAGCACGTGGTAGCGCCCCACCTTTGAAAAGGGGGGTGTCCATAGAGCAGTTCAAAGGGGGATAATCCCAATACACGGGTTGGGCGAGTACGAAGGTGAAACAGGACCAAGGGAAGTACCTGAGGCCACTTTAACCCTGTTTCCTGACAGTATTTAGCCAATGTAAGCTTAAGCTCCCTATTCATACGCTCAACTTTTCCGCTAGACTGGGGGTGGTAGGGTGTATGAAAGGAGTGTGAAATGCCCAGTCCTTGTTCTAAACGGCCAAGGACATGACCAGTAAAGTGGGGTCCGTGATCTGAGTCAAGCACGAGAGGGATGCCAAAACGGGGTACAATGTCTCTAAGGAGAATCTTCGCCACTGTGGCAGCAGTACAATTAGCAGTAGGAAAAGCTTCGACCCATGAAGTCAGAGGGCAAACCAAAACAAGGAGGTGCTTTTTCCCAAAAGCCTTTGGCATATCTGCAAAGTCAATTTGAAGATGTTGAAATGGAGCAGCAGGCGGAGGTCTTCCACCCTTAATTTTGTTAAGAGGCGGAGCAGGTCCATTACGCTGACATGTGCTGCATGCTTTCACTATTGACAGGCAGTAGGGTTGAATGCCTGGAGCATACCAAAAGCGAGCGATGGTGTCCACAAGGGCGTGCGTGCCGTAGTGACCCCCCTTATCATGGTGCCAGCGAACTGCCACGGGGTATGTGGAGCGAGGGAGGCAGGCTCGGCCATCCGGCATAAGCCAGGTCCCTTTGACCAGAGTGGCTCTCCCACGACTGTAGTTCAGCAGCGGGTACTGGTACGGGGTGCGGTGGAGTAAAGGAGGAGGTTACAATAGCCAACGTGGGCATGGCTAAGGGTAAGACGGCAGCCGTCTTGGCGGAGGCGTCAGCCAGGGCATTCCCATGGGTGACGGGGCTATCATCTTTAGTATGGGCCCGGCAGTGAACTACAGCCAGGACCGAGGGTTCTTGGAGGGCGTCCAAAAGCTTGTGGATGAGGGGGAGGTGCTGAATGGGTTTACCGCAGCTGTCTGGAAACCTCGAAACTTCCAGAGGTGGATGTGACAATGCACAACTCCAAAAGCATACTTGCTATCAGTAAAAATGGTAACGGTCTTACCAGCGGCCAACTGGCAAGCTCGGGCCAGGGCATAGAGTTCGGCGGCTTGGGCTCCCCAGTTGCCTGGCAGTGAGGCGGCCTCTTGAATGTCCCATTCAGAGGTGACTGCATAACCGGTGAAACGCTTGCCATCAACATAGAAGGAGCTTACGTCCGAGAAGAGGATGCAATCAGGGTTGTCCAGTGGCACGTCAAACAGGTTGTTCCTTATCTGTAAGATGCTATGAACTACTTCCACACAGTCGTGCTGATCCTGGAGGACTGGCAGGTCAGGAAGCAAGGTAGCTGGATTAAGGGGCCCACACCTTTCAAAAATTAGGTTAGTGTCTTTTAAGAGTTCGGCCTCTAGCTGTTGCTGACGATGGGCCGAAAAGACTTGGGTTGTGCCCCTACGCAGAAGGGCTGACAAGGCATGAGAGGTCCAAACCGTGGTAAAATGACCCAGGGTCAGGCTCTTTGCCTTTGTGATCAGCAGGGCAGCTGCTGCCAGAGTCCGGGTGCAGGATGGGGTTCCCTGAGCGACAGGGTCGATCTGCTGAGAGTAAAAAGCAAGCGGGAAATGGTGTGGCCCGCTCAGCTGGGTAAGGACGCCACTAGCAATTCCGCCCCTCTCGTGGACAAAAAGGTGAAAGGGTTTGCTGTAATTGGGGGGGGCGGAGAGACATGGAGGAGGCCACACTGTCCTTGAGTAACTGAAAGGCTTGGATCGTGTCTGGGGACCACTGCAAAGGGTCAGGAGCAAGGTTAGCAGTGAGTCGGTGGAGCGGTTTGCTTAACTCCCCGCAGGACGGCAACCAGGGGCGACAGAAGCCAATTAATCCTAAGAAACCTCGAAGTTGTTTCTTGGTGTTTGGCAGAGGGCAGTTTTGGATAGTCTTTATGCGGACTGGGTCCATTTGTCTCCCCTCTGGGGTTAACAGGAAGCCCAGATATCGGACCTTCTGTGAGACCCACTGAATCTTGTTAGGGTCTACCCTGTGGCCTCTGGTGTGTAGGTATAATAAAAGTGCCTTACCATCGATGCGGAGGGCAGCTTCTTCGCGGTTACCTAATAGGATGTCATCTACGTATAGGACTAACGTGGATCCCTGCGGACTGGTGAAACCTTCCAAGTCGTGGCGGAGGCATTGGCTGAAAATCGTGGGGCTGTCTCTGTATCCTTGAGGAAGTCGTTGCCAGACATAACTTTGTCCCTCCCAGGTGAAACCAAAGAGATACTGAGAGTCTGGGTGCACAGGAATGCTGAAAAAGGCTGATTTTAAGTCAATAACAGTGAACCACTCAGCATCCCAGGGGATTTGGCTGATGATAGTAGCTGGATCATGAAGAGGGACCACATACTGATTAACAACCCGTAGATCCTGTACAAAGCGCCAACGAATAGGGTCTCCGTCCTTTTTAGGAGGCTTTTTGACAGGCAGTATAGGGGTGTTACAGGGAGTGCGCTGAGGGCGGACAAGGATTCACTTGAATCCTTACTGGCTCTGCCGAAAGGAGCAGGCCAACATCAGTGTCAGAAATTCCCCAGAGGGTTAAAGGCAAGTCATTGAGGTCAGGGGAGAGAGAGGGGGGGGTTTCCCAATTACCCTGAGTTGGGGCCGAATCTCCTAACACTGTCATCAATAATCCTACCCCTTCAGGAGTGCAGGTTAAAATAGCCTCAAGCTTACAGAGTAAATCCCGGCCCATCAAAGGGATCGGACAAGCTGGGGGGAAAAGAAAACGGTGAGAAAAACATTTATCAGCATAAATAACATTTAGAGGCAAAGTGAGTCCCAGAGACTGTGGGTTGCCCTCCACCCCAGTTGCAGTTTTAACCTCAGAGGATAGCCAGGGAGAGGGGGCATGATTTAAAAGAGAGAAAGTAGCTCCAGTATCAATGAGGAAAGAGACAGGCAGTCCTTGGACTGAAAGGGTTAGACGAGGCTCTTTGCTGGGAGGGGAGAAAGTGAGGAAGGAGCCGGCTAAAGACATTAAGGAAATAAGACCATCACATTGTTTGCCTTCGCCCCCGGGGTACCGTCATTGAGGAGGCTGAGTTTGCTGCAGCTGCTGCTGTTGCCGGTAGTTGATCCAGGCCTGAGGAACGGGCTGGGCTGGTGGTGCAGGGGCGTATTCGTCCCTGGTGTAAGTATCTGCGGATGCGACCGGACCCTCTGGGCGTCCCCAGGGGAGGGATATGCATCCTGCTGCATTTGCTTGATCTTTTGCCTAGTAATTACTCCTCCCGAGGTGTGCCCTTCCATTTCCCCCTTATCCCTCTGCAGAGATTCTGATCTGGAGTCCTGCAGATTCCCCTCTGCGCTCTGGAGAGAGTCCCCCTGCGGAGGAATAGGGGCAGGCGCAGTGGGGACCAACTGACGAGTCAAAACACGCCGTGGTTTACACCCTTCATCGAAATAACATGGAGGGGATTCACTCTCGGGAGAATACCTGACTGCCATAATTTTTAAAGATTTCCACAGCTCTGCTGCTGTGTCCCAACAAAACCAGTAACATAACTGTCCCGGATGGTCTTTTTCGATCTGGCTCCTAACTCCTCTTAAGGCAGCCTGTTCGAAAGAGCCATACGAAGGCCACCTCATCTCCGGGTCGGCCAATACCGCGGTATACCCAGTCCAATTCCTTACACACAGTGTGTACAACTTCCTCCTAGACATTCCTGTCTGTACTGGGAGTTTCCCTTCGTTCCATAACTTATTTACAATCCCCAGCGGACTCTCAAGAGGCACGCTAGTCCCTTGACCCATGGTGTCTGACAGGAGCCCTCCAACTGGCGTTTATCCTGCTGTCCAGTACACGACCCCTCAATATTGAATTGGCTGGGAGAAATCTCCCGTGGCGCCTGCCAATTCATATATGAGTGGTCCGACCACTGGACAGAGGCACCGCACCAGAAGGAAATCCCGGACGAGCCCCCAAATTGTTAGGTAAAAAGCAAGTCCTTACTCACCTCTCCAGCACCCGAGTTCGTGCGGAGTTGGTATGGGGCTCACAATCTGTCAGAGACCAGACACCAATTCGTTGATCAACGGGCTCACACTATCCTTAGCTTAAAAGGCTTCGGAGTAAGTGTGGCGAGTTTATTAGGGGTGAGCATCAATTTTTATACACAGAAGTAAACAAAGTGATTAACAGATCATAATGGTCATGCATAATCAATCAAGATTCTACAGGATAAAACAGGTTAAAATTTAAACTTAAAAAGACAAAAGGGGAGATAGCTACTTAAGCAGTGGGGGGGTGTGTCATGAGTAGTTAGCAGGTCAGAGCTTTGATTAAAACTTTCAGACAGAGACATCAAGTCTGGGTTAAGTTTAAGCTCATCAAAAGTTCAGACTCAACAGCAACAACAATGATTTGCATGGTTATATTTTAATCGGACAACGTCACAGGGGGGCTATGACAGAGGTCTATAAAATCATGAATGGCATGGAGAAAGTGACTAAGGAAGTGTTATTTACCCCTTCACATAACACAAGAACAAGGTGTCACCAAATGAAATTAATAGGCAGCAGGTTTAAAACAAACGTAAGAAGGTACTTCTTTCCACAATTCACAGTCAACCTGTGGAACTCATTGCCAGGGGATATTGTGAAAGCCAAAAATGTAAGGGGTTAAAAAAAGAATGATATAAGTTCATGGAGGATGGGTCCATTAATGGCTATTAGCCAAGATGGTCAGGGATGCAACCCCATGCTCTGGATGTCCCTAAGCCTCTGACTTCCAGATGCTGGGATTGGACAATAGGGGATGGATTACTCAATGATTGCCCTGTTCTGTTCATTTCCTCTGAAGTATCTGGCATTGGCCACTGTCAGAAGACAGGGTACTAGGCTAGATGGACCATTAGTCTGACCCAGTATGTTCTTATGTGTTTAGCGTGAAGCAGAGGTTGATTGTCTGGACAGAGCAGCCACCATTTGGAAATGTGTATGGGGGAGGGTTACCAGCTTTGAAATGCAAAAAAAAAACTGGCAACTCCCCCACCTCCTAAGGCAAGCCCACTGCAACCGGAACCCCCAACCACAAAGCAACTCATCCCCCTTCAACAGCTACTTCTCTCTCTAGATACTATAACACATATTTTATGTATGATTGATAACATTGCATGTCTCCTCAGTCTTGTGTGACTCAAACCCTCTCACACACGCGTGGTGCGCTTGCGTGTTGGTGGGCAGACAGCTGCTGTATTTTCAGTAGTTTTGATCTGTTATCGCTTAAAACTGTGGAAGTAGGAACACTGCAGCATCTTTAGCTGGACACAGACTTTTAATATTAGCTATCCCAGTGTATTGTGGTAATAATGTAAATCTTTAGACCCATGCACCTTCCCCTCTTCCAGAACAGAAGCTAGCCTGGCAGTATAGCACAGTAACAATATGCCTCCTCAGTACTGCCCCGAGGTTTCTGGCTGGGAACTGGGCTTGTTCCTGCACTGCAGGAATCAGGCTGGCTGGCTTCTACTGGCTATCATCAGGGTGCTGAGTCCTGGCTTTCTGAAAACAGCTCTTCACTGGCCTCCTTATGTTCATCTTCTGATGACTTTTGATGCTTGTCCTTGGAGGGAGGGACACACAACATAGCAGACAATAGGGTCCACAACCTTTTTGGGTTCAGTAGTGGTGTAACTCATCAAAATCCTGTCCAGCTCCTCAAAAAAAATGGATAGATCACATTCCCATTGCTGGACCTTTGCCTGACATCCTTGGTTTTAATGTACATTCCCCTGAGTTGCTTGCTCTTTATCTTGCACTGTTTGGCATCCCTCTTGTGCCAGCATCGCTGACATCTCCTTAGCAATGTCCATGAAAAAATCTTTATTATGGTGGCTGGCCACAAGAGCTTCCTACACTGATGCTTCTTCCCAGATGCCAATGAGATCTAGGGTCTCAACATGGTTCCAAGCAGCTGCTTGAGGAGTGTTGTAGGGCTTCTGCAGCAACATAGATACTCAAATCCAGGACCAAATAGGCAAATTCTGTCCCCAGGCTAGTTCTTAAATGGGGGAGGGGACATCTGGTCAACTTGTCACCAGAACAATGGAGTGCACACAGGTAAACAGACAGGTCAGTAACAGCCATCGCCAAAGCAGTCTCAGATAGCAGTTGGAGGACTGCTAAAGTAGTGCACAGCACCTTTGTGTGCACATGAACAATAAACCAAACTAACTCAATTTGCATCAAACTAAGTTCACTTTGAAAGAGGCCTCCAGAGTTCATGGTCAATGCAGAGTTAGTGTGCTACAATTAATCGTGTTGTGTGTACGCAAGCATTTTCAAACCAGATTAACTCAACTTAATCTGGTTTAACACCCCCCCCCCATGTAGACAAGCCTATAGTGAGTTTACAATCAAAATAGAAGGTTCTATAGGGCATGTCTACATTATAAAATTAAGTCAACCTAATTTACGTCAGCATAAGCCGTCGCAGTAATTACATCACTTGTGCATGTCTACACTTTGCTCCTTGTGTCAGCAGTGTGTGTCCTCACCAGGAGTGGTTGTACTGATTGTATGGGGCATTATGGGGCGACTTCTGAAAACCAGTAATGGTCAATATAAGCAACGCAGTGTCTACACTGACATTGCGTCGACCTAATACATAGACATTGACTCTACACTTCTTGTGGAGGTGGAGTTATTAAGTCAGTGTAGCGGGACAGTTATGTCGGTGGGGGTGATATTTTAGTGTAGACGCTTATGTAGTTAGATTGATGTAAGCTGCCTTGCGTCGACCTAACTCTGTAGTGTAGACCAGGACACAGTCTAGTTAGTAACCTATCGATGTATGCAGTGTTGTTGTAGCCAGGTCGGTCCCAGAATATTAGAGCGACAAGGTAGGTGAGAATATCTTTTATTGGACCAACTTCTGCTGGTGAGAGAGACAAGCTTTCAAGTTTACAGAGAGCTCTTCTTCAGGTCTGGGAAACTTAGGCTTGGTCTACACTACCAACTTACATTGGTATAACTACATCTCTCCCTGAGCGAAGTAGTGACGCCGTCCTAACTCCTGGTGTAGACAGCACTATGTCGATGGGAAGGCTTCTCCCATCAACATAGGTATCGCCCCACAGGGATGTGCAGTACCTGCGCCAATGGGAGACGTTCTTCTGTCAGCACAGGCAGCGTCTTCACTAAGTACTGCAGTGGTGCAACATGAGTGCAGCTTCACTGCTGCAGCGCTGTAAGTGTAGAAAAGCCCTTAATCAGAGTGTCACAGGTAAATACAATGTGGAACAGATTACTTAGCATAAGTAGTTACATAGGGAAGGTGCAGACTGTGAAGAGCTACAAAAGGATCTCTCAGAACTGGGTGACTGGGCCACAAAATGGCAGATGAAATTTAATGTTGATAAATGCAAAGCAATGCACATTGGAAAGCATAATCCCAACTATATATATATAAAATGATGGGGTCTAAATTAGCTGTTACTAGAAAGAGATCTTGGAGTCATTGTGGATAGTTCTCTGAAAACATCCACTCAATGTGCAGCAGCAGTCAAAAAAGCGAACAGAATGCTGGGAATAATTAAGAAAGGGATAGATAATAGGACAGAAAATATCATATTGCCTCTATATAAATCCATGGTATGCCCACATCTTGAATACTGTGTGCAGATGTGGTCGCCCCATCTCAAAAAAGATATATTGGAATTCGAAAAGGTTCAGAAAAGGGCAACAAAAATTATTAGGGGTATGGAACGGAATGGGTATGAGGAGAGGTTAATAAGACTGGGACTTTTCAGCTTGGAAAAGAGACGGATAAGGGGAGATATGATTGAGGTCTATAAAATTATGACTGGTATAGAGAAACTAAGGAAGTGTTGTTTACCAGCATGGTCAGTTGGGCAGTTGCACACAACAAGGGAGAGCTGCTATGTGTGCTCACCAAGCTGGGCAATTCAAAAACATACAAAGGGATTTTAATGGGGGTGGAGGGAAGGATGGGTGTGTGGCTTCCAGACTCTGTCACTTCTGGGCAGTGGAGTTCACAAGTGTGACCAGACTGGTCACTGTTGGGCACTGTGGGACAGCTGCTGGAGAACTGTTAGGGTCAACTTAGGTTATGCAGTGTTTACATTCACACTGTGTCGACCACAGTAGGTCAACCATGGCACGGTGCCACTTGGGGGTGATAGTGTTATTGCGTCGCTGTAACAAGGCACTTACATCAGCGAGACACAAGTTTGTGTGTAGACACAAGCAGGGCTAGGTCGATGCAAGGCGACATACATCAACCTAACTTTGTAGTGTAGAGTAGGCCTTAGCCAACTCCTTAGAAAGAATAGCATACATGTGCAATTTAAGAACCATTTGACAGCCTTTTACAATTCCCTTACGCTTACTCACAAGATAACATCTCATTTTCATTTAGCCTTAGAATCCTCTCATATTCCACTTCACTCCTGACAATATCCTTTCTAAAAAAAGGCCCTATGCCCTGCTACAGATATAACCTATGCTATTCTGCATAGAAGTGATGCATATGACATCCAGAAGGTACATGTGCACCTCTTCCCTTTCCTTACACATGTGAGAGGGTGGAAAACAGATCTCATCAATTACAGCTTTCTCACACACCTCAGAGTAATCCATAGATCTCATAAACACATCTCTACCCAGCAGAGGTAACTACTGCCTCCACCATTCAGTATAGCTATACCTGATACTGGGCACACTCACTTTACCTGGCGTGCTTGCAGATAATAAATGCTTAGACTGTCTCATCTCCCAGCTTGCTACTGACAATACTCTTTGTAATAAAACTCCTGGGTCCTGCTAATTATATAACGTACACAACTCTGCACTGAAATGATGAATCCCAGATCCTGAAGGTACACATGCAGCTCTTCCAATTCCTCACAAACATCGGAGGGTGCAAAGCATAGCTCTCTTCATATCATAATCACAGCTGTGTCACAAACCTCAAAGCAATCAACATGTCCTCATATCACAAACACACCTTCACCAAGCAGGCCCAACTACTGCCTCCCACATTTGGCATAGGCTCACCTAATACCTTCACTGCACCTGGAGTGTATCCAAACAATCACCATTGGCTAGTGCCAGCTCCTGGGCATCCTTTTTTTTAGGGGTGTCAGGGTTCCCTCCCCACTCTGAAGTCTGGGTTACAGATGTGGGGACCCGCATGAAAGACCCCCTAAGCTTATATTCCACCAGCTTAGGTTAAAAACTTCCCCAAGGCACAAATTCCTTTCCTTGTCCTTGGACGGTATTGCTGCCACCACCAAGTGATTTAAACAAACATTCAGGGAAGGGCCACTTGGAACCCTATCCCCCCCAAAATATCCCCCCAAGCCCCTTCACCCCCTTTCCTGGAGAGGCTTGAGAATAATATACCAACCAAATAGGTTAACAAGGTGAGCACAGACCAGACCCTTGGGTTTTTCGGACACTAAAAAACCAATCAGGTTCTTAAAAGAAGAACTTTATTATATAAAATAAAAAAAAAAAGTAAAAGAGGCACCTCTGTAAAATCAGGATGGAAGGTAATTTTACAGGGTAATAAAAAGATTTAAAACACAGAGGATTCCCCTCTAGGCTCAACTTTAAAGTTACAAAACAGGAATAAACCTCCCTCTTGGCATAAGGAAAATCCACAAGCTAAAATAAAAGATAATCTATTTCCTTGCTATTACTTACAATTTCTGTAATTTTAGATGTATCATTTCTGGATCTTTTTAGGAGATATTTTTTCTGCCCTGGTCTCTCTCTTTGTCCCAAGAAGGAACACACACAAAAGAGCACAAACAAAGCCTCCCCCCAGATTTGAAAGTATTTTCTTTCCCCATTGATCCTTCTGGTCAGGTGCCAACTAGGTTAATTGAACTGATTAACCCCTTACAGGTAAGTGATTCTGTACCTCTGGCCAAGAGGGATTTTATATTACTGCATACATAAAAGTTGTTACCCTTCCCTTTATAGTTATGACACGGGGGGGGGGGGGAGTCTTTAATAGTGTCAGATGGAGTCCTGTGGGTGAGAATGAATGGGAGTGGGGAACAGGAGGTGAAGAGCTTGTATATTTTAGCAACTGTGGGGTTGGTAGAGTAACTGTGTGTGTGTTAATGGGGCTCATTGGGTGACCTTAACTCCACATTTCCTGTTTTTTAGAACTTTGAGGTTCGCTCAACTACACATTGTGCAAGGGGACGACCTACCACCAAGCAACTTCGACTCTGCATTGACATTGGAGTACACAAGCTGTCAAAATTTCACATCCCTAAGCAAAATTTTCACATCCTACCTGGCAAACCATTGGTTATACCCCTCTTAGTGCTGCTTCCTGGCAAATCAGCACTAAGGGGTGTAGCATAGATCCTGCCCCCTGAGCATGAGCTGTGGGACACAGCTGGGAATTCTGGTATAGCAACTCCCCTCCTCTTGACCTGTCAGCACTGAAAGTGAGTGAGCAAGTGAGCTCCTCCCTGCAGATGGTTGAGGGCCAACTGTATATGGTGAAATGGTGGTGGGAACAAGTCTGTGAATAAACTGCACCAGTGGATATTAACCCCAGGGTCTCAGAGTGACTTTGTGGACTTAGCATAGTCAGGACCCAAAGGGGGCCCTGCCTCGCCCTGCTACACATAGGGGTTTGTCTGGGATCCCATGCCAGAGCAAGTGTTTGGCAGCCTGGAGATGGAGGAGACCCTGCCATGGCTGGTCAAGTAGCAGGAGGAGGTGCAGAAGGCAATGCAGAGTTTTAAGCAAGCCCACCAGCTGGAGAGACAGGCCTTGCTCACCTGGCAGGCAGAGCAGCAGAAGAGCCTGCAGGACTTCATTTGGAAGCAGGCTGGCAACCAACAGCAGCTCCTGCAGAAAGTGGTGGGTCCCATGAGAGGGGATGGCGTTTGGGTGCCAAGGACAGGACTGTGTAAAATGGGCCTGACAGATGACCCCGATGCCTTCCTAGGCACATTTGAGTGGGCAGCCACGGGAGCTGGATGGGATTGGGCAACCTTGGCCTTGCAACTGGCTCCCTACCTGGCTGGCGAAGCCCAAGCAGCCTACATGGCCCTAAGTGAAGAGCAGGCCAGGAATGATGAAGTGGTAAAGGCAGCCATCCTGGATCAGGTGGGGCTGCTCACAGAGAAATACCGCCAGAAGTTCCGGTCAGCAAGGTGGACGGAGGGGGGGGGGGGGGGAGTTCCCAAAAGTTAATGGAATGGGCCACCCACTGGCTGAGGCCGGATACCCAGACAGTGAAGGAGATCATGGATGCCCTCATCTTAGACCAGTTTTTACAGGGCCTCCCCGAGAACATAAAGGTATAGGTGAGGAGGCACCAACCGAATACAGTCGAGGCGTCTGTAAAGCTAATGGAGGAGTACGCGGAGGTGGACTTCCCCAGGAAGGAGGGACAGCCATGCAAGGAAGTGGAGACCAGGATAAGGCCCTGAAAACCCCCACCTGGGAAGGGCCTAGAGAACAAATGGGAGGACACCCAAGGGCTCCCACAGGGTCCAGGCCGGTTGTCTACTGGCAGTGCGGATGACCGGGTCACAAGAATGCATCCATGGGGATAGAAGGCAATACCCTGTGACCCAGGTGCCTCTTGAGGTTCGGGGCAGGTTTAAGTGGCAATGGGTCAGGGTAGTAAAGGGCCTGCCTTATCCAGTGGTAGTGGGTACGGAGTGGGACCTCTTCCCGGGCGGGAAGGTGGGCAGAGGGAGAAAGCCCAAGATAAGAAAAAGGGGAGGTTCCTTGAGGATGAGGTAGAGACCCCGAGCAGAAAACCCCTAGACAACAGAGCCCGAGAAGCGAGAGGGAAGTGATGGGAGAGATGTCCACTGCAGGGCCCTCGACCGGAGAGCAAGGCCCGGCAGAGGAAGAGACCCAGGCCCCGTTGAACGAGCTTGGGGTCCAGGAAGCCCTGAGTGTCCAGGAGAGGGCTGGGACCAACCCCGAGCCCCTGACAGAAAGGAAAGGGGGAAAAACAGGGGAACACCCAGGGGGCTGTGAATGGTGTGAAGATCTGTGGGTTGCAGTGGAGCAGTGAGGCTGTCCACTCTCCACAATGTAGTTTCTGTGGGTGGGGGATGAAAGAATCCCACACGGCAAATCCTGGGATTGACCCAAAGGAGGGGAAAAGACTCCCCGCATAGAGCCCCCCCCCCCGGTCGAGGAAGGAGAGGATGCGGAGGGGCAAACCTGGTGGCTGGAGAAGGGTGGGAGGTGTGTGACTGGGTGCTGGGCAAAGGGTTCCTGATTCAGCCCTCTGTCAGGCCAGCTTCCATTTAGGGGAATAAATTAGAGCTGGCTGGAGGTAACCTGGTCCTAATTGGGGAAGCAGAGACAGCTGCCGCCTAGTTAGCGTGGGGCTGTATAAAAGGCTCAGAGGAAGGAAGCTGGGGGGAGCAGAAAGAAAGGGAAAAGGCAAGGAGAGAGCTCTTCTCTCCTGCTTGCAGATGGTGAAGGGCCAACTGTATATGGTGATACGATGGTGGGAACAAGTCTGTGAATAAACTGCACCAATGGATACTAACCCTTGGGTCTCAGAGTGACTTTGTGGACTTAGAAGAGGCAGGAGACAAAGGGGGCCCTGCTGCAGCCTCCTCGTAGGCCCTAGTGGATATGTGAGCCCATCAGTGCGTCCTTGCGGGCGGTGGAACCTCCGAGCACCAGGCCAAACGGAGAGGGTATCTAGGCCAGAAATCTGGCCTCTAGCCCTTAGCCATTAGCTGTTTGGTAGCACAGCCCCAGAAACCCTTAAGCCCTCAAAGTATGAAAGAGGATATCTGTTTAAAGAGCCCATTATCAGAAAGTGTGGAAATACAGAGAGCAAACATAGACTCCTTCACCATCCCTGTGAGAACGATGGAATTTATTTTAGCTCCAACAGTGCTTGGGTGCCTGCAGAGAAAGTGGTACATCAGTGACAGTTCTGAGGAGGGGAAGGTTGAGAGGAGCCTCCTGGCTCAGCCACTGCTGGAGACTCCAGAACCTGACCAGGAGACGTGAGCAGTCACAATGCTGCCTGAGGAGTGTGATACCTGCCTGTTTTCTCAACCTGAGGCTGGAGAGTCTCCCTGGAACAATTTGAGCCATAGAGCAGAGTCAGAGAGAGAGTATAAAATATCGAGGGAGCTGGGGTGTGTGTGTGTGCGTGTGTGTGTGTATAGGCATTGATGGTGGCTGCATAGATCTCAAGTGGGTGCTTACTGGTGTTTTTCTGAACATTTCTCAACAGCTGGATGAGGCCTTACTGGAGACCCCAGTGGACATGGACAAGCTCATCATCAGAAGCAAGCTCCCCACAGACCAGAACACATCAGACCCTGCCAGAACAGATGCAAAACCTGCAGGCATATCTCCACTGCTACACTGATCAATACCCCCATAACACACCTGTCAAGATCCATGGGTCCTACACATGCCTATCACAACATGTCATGTACCTCATCCAACAATTACTATGTGGGTGAAACTAGACAATCCTTATGATCTCAAATGAACTCACACAAAAAACAAAAGACAAAATACACCATATCACCTGTGGGCAAATACTTTCCACAAAGCCATTACTCCATCTTTGACCTTGTGCTAAAAAAAACAACCCTCTGGACAATACCTTCAAAAGGCAAGCCTGGGAGCTTTAATTCATAGCGCTGTGAGACACTAATACAACCAACCCACTGCCTGCTAACCCTTAATTCCCTACTTCATTTTAAGTGGTCACCTATTGCATGTGTGACCCCCTTACACTTAACAATCAGTCCCAACTTGGATTTAACTCAAAACAATCAGTTCACCTTCCTCAGACCTGAAGAAGAGCTCGGTGTAGCTTGAAAGCTTGTTCCTTCCACCAACAGAAATTGGTCTAATAGAAGAGAATACCTCACCTTCCTTGTCTCTCTCAAGAGCTTTAAGGAGTTTGTTGTATATGATTGTATTTTTGGCCTTTTATTGAATCATTGAAAAGGAAAAATCCACTCAGACTCCAGTGTAAGTTATGCAAATATGAACTTTAGTAAAAACGTTAGGTAATCGTTTGTTAATTTTTGTAAGGAGTAACATCTCTCCTCTCCATTGTTAAATATTTTTGTTCTTGCTGCAAGAGTAAGCATACCCATACGTCTAACATTGTGTAGAGTAGGACTCTGCCTATTAATATTAACCCACTATAGAAAAAGTACAACTTAAAGAAATCTAAAATAAAGTGGTGTATATACATACAGTATTCTAAAGGCTTAGTCTTTACTCCGTCATTGAAATCAGTGGGAGTTTTGTTTATGTAAGCACTATAGAATCTGCCCTAACTACATTAAAACTGTGCAGCTTTTTCAAGCCATCCTGCATCAGGCAACTTGTTTCTGTTCTCCAAGGATTGCACTTTTACTTCTATGGGTACATCGACACAGGGATAAAAGACTTGCAGCACAGCTGTAGCTGGGCCAGGTCACCTGACTTGGGCTGCCGGGCTAAAAATTGCTGTGTAGACATTCAGGCTCGGGCTGGAGGGAGAGCTGTAGGACCCTCCATCCTTTCAGGGTCCAGGAGTTTGGGCTCCAGCCCGAGCTTGAATATTTTTTCAGCCCCGGAGACTGAGCCCTGCATGCCTGAGTAAGCTAACCCTGGCCAGCCATGTGTTTTTCATCCCCACTCAGCCACCTCAGCATGAAATGAAATGTTGGAAGGTCTGACGCTACCCCTAAAGTCAGATCTTCCAGATGGTAGTTCAATGCTCACCAATACATTTCAAAGCCAAACGTTTTGCATTTTTACAAAGTCCTTGTCACAAAGAGGCTATTTAGATAGTGTTATTCTAATAAGAAGCCAAAACATAAGAGCCTTTTATCAGAATCCATAACAGAGAGCATTAAAATATGGATTTACTGTGCAAGAATGGCTAGGAGATCTGAAAATTCAGCCTTTATTAGCAAAGAGCTGATCGATGTAGGAATAGTTTAGAGAATTTAAATAAAGCCAGCAGAATTCAATTAATTCCATGTGTGACAATATCATCTGATACCTTGTAAATAATATTTTTAAAATAATTTTTCTCTAAAAAAGAATAATGATGGCACTTCCACAATTTCACATATAAGTTGAGAGGCATTCATTAAAAACACCAGGTCTAAGTGAGACTAAAACAAGGCACATATCAGAGGGGTAGCCGTGTTAGTCTGAATCTGTAAAAAGCAACAGAGGGTCCTGTTAGTCTTAAAGGTGCCACAGGACCCTCTGTTGCTTAAAACAAGGCAGCAATTAAAAAAAGGGGGGGAGGCGGAAAGGGGGGGGAAGAGAGAGACAAAGGGTTGATGCTCTTACAAAAAAGAAATTCCACCTAACTTGCACTTCTCTGCAGTAAAATTATTTTGTGCACATCCTAGCCAATGTACTGCCCCAAACCTGGCAGGAACACTGGACCAGATTGTCCCTTTCTAGGTTAAAAGCTGTAGGAGGGAACATTTTACTTGGAAAACTCAGCAAGGGATTCCTCACTGAGATTACGCCAACATGTCTCATCAGGAGGGTGAGGTTTGCCTCCCACAGAAAAGCTATTCCCACAACCTGGGTATGACGTTGCACTCCATATGATTTTATGAAAATATGCTAATGAGTGTGAATATAATGTAACTGGAATATGCTTCATGCAAAAGGTCTCTTGTAAGGTATCATTACAAAGCTTATAATCTACTGAGCATGGTCATCCTATTTGTATAAATGTATCATTCTTGTATCTGAAACTAAAAATATGAAATATAATTCTGAGGTCCTATTGTAATTATGCAAAGTGTGGGCCATTAACGGTGGTTTGGAATCTTGATGGCTCCCATTAACCATGAGAATTGACTGTAGATGGCTCTGTTTACTTGCAAGCCTTCCTGTGAGTCAGGCTGGGAAGAATGAAGGCTTGGGGTCTCACAGGACATGTGACATGTCACCTGGTACTTTTCCATCTTAAACCTGGTGCTTTTCCATTTCGAAGGAGGGGTAGGGACCCAGAGAGACAAAAGATTCCCCCTTGTGCCAAAGCTATAAAAGGGGGTGGAACAGAACAAAGGGGGCGGCAGTCATGAGAAATCCCCTAGCTATCACCTGAGCTAACAAGAACTGTACTGGGGGAGGGATAGCTCAGTGGTTTGAGCACTGGCCTGCTAAACCCAGGGTTGAGAGTTCAATCCTTGAGGGGGCCATTTAGGGATCTGGGTCAAAAATCTGCCTGGGAATTGGTCCTGCTTTGAGCAAGGGGTTGGACTAGATGACCTCCTGAGGTCCCTTCCAACCCTGATATTCTGTGATTGGGCCCAGACTAGGAAGGAGTCCAATCTGTGAAAGAAGCTTATTGGAACATCTCTGAAGATGAGACTGTATCTGTATTAGGCTTAGACTTGCATGTGTTTGTTTTATTTTGCTTGGTAACTTACTTTGTTCTGTCTGTTATTACTTGGAACCACTTAAATCCTACTTTTTATATTTAATAACATCACTTTTGCTTATTAATTGACCCAAGGTAAGTAATTAATTCCTGAGGGAGCAAACAGCTGTGCATATCTCTCTATCAGTGTTATAGAGGGCGGACAATTTCTGAGTTTACCCTGTAAAAGCTTTATACAGAGTAAAATGGATTTATTTGGGGTTTGGACCCCATTGGGAACTGGGTATCTGGGTGCTAGATACAGGAGCACTTTCTAAGCTGTTTTCAGTTAAATCTGCAGTTCTGGGGGGATGTGGTTCAGACCCTGGGTCTGTGTTGGAGCAGACTGGCGTGTCTGGCTCAACAAGGCAGGGTTCTGAAGTCCCAAGCTGCCAGGGAAAACGGGCTCAGAGGTAGTCTCAGCACATCAGGTGGCAGTCCCAAGGGGGTTTCTGTGACCCAGCCCGTCACACCCATGGGAGACCAGGGCTATCTAAACAGAAACTCTGAACCTTTCGGTCAGATATAGCCTTCAGTGCCCTGCTGGCTCCAGACCAACAGAATTCCAATGGTGCTACACTGCTCAGGTTGTCCTTAGCCATGTGGATCCAAACTACACATTAATTTAGGCTGTGTCTATATACAGTTTGGTGTGATTTCAGATTTGGAGGGTGGGGCTCTTTAACTGTGATTCCAGGGGCTACTTAGGCACCTGAAAACGCTAGGTTTTTTTGCAGATAATTTAGAAATTAGCAGATAGAAGCACTGTATCTAATTCCTATATAAAGAAAAAATATATATAAACACCAATTAAAGCCATATTTTAAGTTTATATGTAAATTTAGAACAATAAGGAGATAATACAGCAAGATATTCCCAATCCCAAGACTTGAGGTACCAGTTCTGGAGCCTTATCACAGTATCAGAAGCACAAGTTTGATACTTTGTAAACTATCTTTAGTAGAGAAAAGTAAAGATAAATAAATAAAATCTGCTTACTTTCTCTAACAGACACTCTTTGTATTACTGTCATTATCTACTCTATTTTAGTCAATTGTTTTTCACTCCACTAAAAACCTAGTTACTTAATTTTAACATATGCGATTAAGGTTTTTTTCTTCTCTTTTATGAAGAATGGGAATTTATTTTTCTAATTATTTATGTTTACCCATCACAATAATGTATGTGACTCGCTAACATTTGACTCCATCGTTACTATTGGTATCAGACTTGGAGCCACATTTAATTTCATAATTAAGTTATTTTTACATATAATTAAAAATACAATTTGAAAATAAGAAACCTTCATCTGCACAGTGTCTAATGTTGTGTGTTTATTTTTTAAACTGGCACTGCTAAGGTGAGTATAAGCTAAATTTACATTCTAGAAGGATACTATACTACTTTAAATAATGAATGACAAAAGCACAATATGGTAATAAAAATAATAATGATAATTACTCCAGCCAGGACAGGTTAGGCATTTTAGTATGCACTACTCAAAGAATTAAATTTAAGGATAAGAGAGAAATAAAATTATGAAATGCAAAGACCAGTCAAAAAAACTAAAATAACAGCACTCTAATCCCTAACGAACTTTGAAAGAATAAAATTACAGACAATATATGTGCATTGCAAATTTCAACAGGAAGTACCAAGAAGTAATAACAACAACAATACGTGTGTGTGTGTGTGTGTGTGTGTGTGTGTGTGTGTGAAAGACAGAGTGTGTGTTGGGGGGAGAGTGTGTGTGTGCCGAGTGAGTGTGTCAGCGCACTGTAACTTTAAGCCAAGCACTCAGCAACCTGAGTGCTTGTTCAGTATAGTAGCAGTCGCAGCTCCCACTCCTGGACCAGAGGCACCAGCACAGACAGGCTCCCTGTCCCCCCACCCCAGCTCAGTGGAGATCCACTTGGGTCACATCTAGCATTGGGTGACCTTCCCCAGCACCCTGCCAGCCATGGGTCAGCTTCCTGAAGAAGAGGAGACTGCCACAAAGGTGGAGGGAGCTGGATGGCCAGAGAGTGGAGGCTGCTGGCCCAGTGCCCACCCCTCAAAGGGGTAGCTACAGGGGGACTAAGGCAAATTTGGGGATGGCTATAGCTCCCACAAGACACCCCCAGTGCCACTCCTGTTTGTAAAATTGTGTGGTATGAAACTCGGGGCGGAGGGGGAGGGAGGCAGGTGCCCCTCTGTTCTCCCTAAATGGTGCCCCTGCTGGGATTACTGCCAGGGGGCAGTGGGGGATGTAGATTATGTGAAGTCTCTGCCCATACTTCCTCTGGGTGACCCTCTTTCACTCCTGCACAGCTATAGGCCCATGTGGAAAGGCTCTGCAAGAGAAAGCGGGGCTAATGCTGTGGAGGCACTAGAGTCTGCAGGAACCAGAGATGATCCATGTCTAGAAGACCCCTTTATGTGAGTCAGAGGGGACGTACTGTGGCTGTATGTATTTAACAACAGTGTAAGTGATAATAAATTAGCCGAACATTTTAAAAAATGTGTTTTACTACATTGCTATGTGATGGATGTTTGAAACAGAGTATTACACATGTGAATTACTTTTAGTGTGCTGCAACTGGGTCTTTTTCATGAGATAAAAAAGGAGATTAGACAGTAACTCGGGGCCAGCTCATCGGGCCAGGGTTAGCCTAGGGCTGCATTAACATTTTCATGGTTCCTACAGTACTTGGGAAACTGACCTCAAAGGGGATGCTGGGGCAGCGGTGGCCAATGAAAGCTTTGATAGTGTGGCACTGTCAGGAACATCATGGGTGAATAACTAAGGCTGCGTGTCTATCATGGAGGTCACAGATTCCGTGACTGTCCATGACCTCTGTGACTGCTGCAGCGGCCGGTGCTGGCTCAGGGGCTGCCTGAGCCAGGCAGCCCCTGGGCTAGCAGCAGCAGTTTGGGGGTGTGGGAGGGGGCTCAGGGCTGTTGATTGGGGTGTGGGGCAGCGCTTACCTTGGGGGAGGGGGGGTTCCCTGGCTCCCACCAGCATGTCCCTGCAGCTCCTAGGGGAAGGGGCCAGGGGGCTCTGAATGCTGCCCGTGGCCGCAGGCGCCGCCCCCGCAGCTCGCATTGGCTGTGGTTCCTGCCCAACCAGCAGGGTCCCGGGCTGTGCGCCGCCATCCGCTCCTCCACCCCATTACCAGCAGGGCGCCAGGGCTGCGCGGCGCCGCCTGGCCCCCCATCCCAGCACCAGCAGGGGTCCTGGGTCGCACGCTGCCACCTGGCTCCCCACCCCAGCACGGGTCCTGGGCCACGCACCACCGCCCCCTCCCCACAGGTGCCAGTGGTGGTCCCAGGCCACAGACCACTACCCGCCTCTCCCCTTGCACCAGCGGGGCTCCTGGGCCAACCCTCCCAGCACCCGCGGCACCCCCGGACTGCTCCCCCCCAGAGCACCCGCGCCTCTCTGGCCCAAGTTTTAGTTAGGGGTATATAGTAAAAATCATGGACATGTCATACCCATGACTAAAACGTAGCTTTATGAATAACTCATTCATTGGAGCAGGACTGGAGCCCAGGCTAATTCATTGGAGCCGGATGGGAACCCAGGTGTCCTTGGCAGGTCTCCTAATCACTAGGCTATAAAGTGTCTCAATCTGACACAATGCATATTAAAGTTATTTTGCAAAATGGGAACAGTTTTAGCAGGAGAGACTGAAACCCCCCCACCTCTGAGTACCCTACAGTCTAGTTGTTAGAGAACTCATCTGCAATGTGGGCGAGCCAAGTACAAGTCCCTGCTCTGAATCAGGCAGAGTGGGGATTTTAACCACATCCCAGATGAGTGTTCTAGCCACTATCCAGCTATAGGTTTTAAGGTGGGTGGGGAATGGGAGTTTTGTGAATGGCATTTCCAAAATGTGTTTGCTTTTAATAAAAAAAAAGCAGTTAATGCCTGCAATCAAAATGAAACATTTTGTTCAACCTGAAGATATAGGGTGGGTTTTTTTCAATATTTTGTTTCACTGAGAAAATGAAAACATTTTCATTTTGGATTGATCTGAAACAAAAACATTTTTCAGAAAACTGAAAAAAATCCAGCACTAGTCAGGGGATCCACTGGGCTTCCTCTTCTCCCCAAACTCAAAACTTCACATGTGGGAATTTCTACAAGAGGCAGTGATCCAGGGCTTTATTGAGAACGTTTGGTGCACAATTGTTAATGGTTAACAAAGTTTAAGCAATTCCAGGAAAAAACCTTGAACTGTGGTAGTAACAATGGTAGGCCACCGAGAGGCAGCAAGCAACCAAAATATACAGTGTGAATTAAATACATGTTCTCAGAACTAAGCAAACAGGAATTGTGCTCATTCTATATTTAACAGCTTGTGCACAAGAGAAGCTGGGAATAGCCCTGTCCAGGTAAAATAATGTTACTGAATCTGCTTTTAACCTCAGGGCTAAATCCTGCAGCAATTCAATGGGAATTTTAACTGATCAAAGATTATAGTATTTGTCCCTACATGAAGTATTCTTACTTTCAGCAAAAATACTGTTGCCTCTTTTTGACCCAAGCAGCTAGGCAATTTGGGACCCTGTCTGTGATCTAGTAGGGACAGAAATAGGTGGTAGTTATGTATTTCTTTGATGCAATTTCATTTAGTTACAAAGAATGTTCAAAGTCCTGTGTCTGAACACAGAAGGAATCAAGTAGCAGGTAACAGCTTCTTTTGCTCAACGCCACCAAAAGCACTCTTTTCAGCCTGAACCCCTGACTCAAAAACTTCCCCCACCCCCAGTTTCTTGCAGGAATAGCCACATACTTTCAGCGGCTCCTTCAGGCTGTCTCTCTCACTGCCTCTGTTCTTGCTGACCTCAGTTTCCTTGAGATCTCTTCTCCCCCCACCCCCCAAAACAATACTCTGCCAAAAGGTCCTGGGCAGCTTCACACACACCTTGCATCTTAAATGGGGCTTATGCTTACTATTATGTAAATAGAAGGGTGAGTTCATGCCTACCAATCTCAAGGCAGTTTTAACTCAACCCATAAGAAGTTTTCATCCAGCTCATAACAACACAAACTCAGAGTAGTACAAAGCATGGTCAGCCATTAGAGAAGGAGGTTTCTAGCTATCTGAGCCTCAGCAAGATATCTACAAACAAATAATAGAAAAATCAATGGATTAAAATAACATTCAACCCTTAAAACGAAACCAAAGTACAGAGAGTGCTGTAGTAAAAGGCTGGTTTCCAAAGCACTAAAAGAACCATGGTAACCAAGCTTCTTGCATTCATTGCAAGCTATTCTGTTTACATATTGTGTTGTGTTAAAGGCAGGACTTGTTCTGTTTTTACTATTTTTGTTACTCATGTGTAAGAAATAGACTCCAGAGGAGATTTTCCAAGGCACAAATACCAGTGAAGCACTAAGTAATTCAGAAGGAGTTAGGTGCCTAACTGGTATTTGTGCCTTTGAAGATCTTCTTTTCCATCAATACTTTAGCAAACTAAAATGACTTGATTGTAAACGTTCTGTATGGCACAAGGACTTGAAGCTGCCTCTGGTATGTGCTGGGCTATAATCCTGCCCTTTACATTCCAGAGAAATGAAAGAATATTAGCAACTTTGAAGCTATGTTTGATATGTTAACGTGAGGCCTGTGTGTTCTGTTCTGAGGTGCTTGCTATGCCAATCTAAGCCAGCAGAGTTCCCTTTCCAGCCTGATGAGAACATGTTTTTAATCAACTTTCAGATAGGGCTAGGGTGACCAGATCTCCCGATTTTATAGGGACAGTCCCGATTTTGGGGTCTTTTTCTTGTATAGGCTCCTATTACCCCCCACCTCCTGTCCCAATTTTTCACACTTGCTGTCTGGTCACCCCTAGATAGGGCAACTGGAAAAATGGCCCAGACATCACCAGGTTGGCATTTACTTACACCAGACTTTAAGGGACAAAGGTTGCTAACACCGAACAGGGCCTTCTGTTCCCCATGCCATTCCAATATGTGAAGCTTAAAGCCCCCAATCATAAGTGCAAATTATATTACTGTTACCAGAAAGGACACCCCCAAACTCACAAAACCCAGGAAATGCACAGTTAATGGTTCCTCATTACATAAAACACGGGTGGGGGGTAGGGGGTGTGGAATCAGGAGATGCAGAGTTAAGGCAACATTTCTTGCACAATGCAGCCACACAACCTTAACACTGTCACCTTTGAATTCTGTTCTAAGGAATCCCTCAGAGAAAGTATAGTACCTTACAACTTCCTCGGCAAATTGGTGAAGTGTGCCAGCAGTCAGTACTCCCCAGATGAATGGTGCTGCACAGAGCACAAAGAAAGATCTGTTAGACTGTAAGATTAGGACTGTTGATCTGGAGTTCTGGTGGGCATAGAGAAAATGGCAGGTTTCATTGTGGGTGAGGAGGTTAAGTGTTGTCATATTCCCAATACTGTTATCATCCCCACTGGGCAGAGTTAAGGTTGCATGGCTGCGTTCTGTAAGAAGTGATACAACTTTTTCAATACATATCAAATGACACTTATTTTCATGAACCATTTCAAAATCTAATTAAAACAATAAAAATCCTTTAAGATTGCCAAGTGGAACACTCAGAAAGAGAGCTGGTAAACAAACAAAAAAAGCCAACAAAACAGTTTTCCACCAGAAATGCAGTTTCATCAAAAATTGAAAGACTTGGTGCAAACATGTCCATGTTGATGAAATTTTCAAAGGGAAAAAAGTCAAAACAAATCATTATGACTTTCTAGTTTCATTCTGAATCTCTGATGCCCCCTGCTACATATATCACAGGCAGCAGCCTACTATACTGCTTTCTGTCACTGGGAATATAGCTTAGCCTCCAGAAGCAACAAAGTGCGCAACCCTCTAGTGATAGGAAATAAATCAAGCAGTTAACAATTGAGAAAAAAGATATTTTACTTAGGTAAGCTACAGTGAAATTAGAAAATGTTTCGATCCGCATCTCAAAGTGCTTGCAATTCCCATTTCAAGGCAGGTGAGACAATGATATTCAGCAAAGAAAACAAATCTGTGTCCAGTATGTTTTATTAAATAAAAGTTCCCATTTGCTCATGCCAGCTCTTGTTTACTAGACTGATCTTTAAACTTCTGGAACTTCATATCCACCTGGTTGAATTTACACATTGGAGGATGAAACTGACCACAGAGGGCAGAACTGACTAAGTTCATCTCTCGCTCTGAAATGATGGGTGAGTCAGCCCCCCCAAATCTGTCTCTCTATATTTTCTATTTAGCCAGCAGACACCTGTGTTCCATATTTACATAGCTGTATGTGCTGCAGCTGAACCATCTGCATAACTTGCCACATTGTCAGATGCTTGAAGTACAGTGCAGATAAATGAGAGAGAGAGAGAGAAAGTCCACAGCACACTTAGGGTTGCATTGATTCCTCACGACTTTTACTTCATCTTCGCATTCTTAGGTTTCTATTTTTTTCTCTTTCCTTTGTGTGTGTGTGTGTGTGTGTGTGTGTACACACACCTGGGGCTATGGCAGTAATGTTAACGGTCAATGAGAGAATATAAGATACTGTAGGCATTACCTTTTGGATAGTTTCTTCTGATTAGTGTATACCTCTATGATTGTAGTAGGTGGGCTGGATTACCTCCGGGTTCGTATATTTTGGTGGTATTCATAGATGTTCAGCCAGGGTGGGTACTTCTGTCATGGGCTTTCTCTGGAATCAGTGCACATAGCAATAAAAAACTCTTAACTGGAAAAATTTCCTACCTGATAATTCTTTCCTCAAGGTCTTGTATGACAGTCTAGTCTCCTTCTCTTTTAGATTATCCTGTCAAGTACATAATTAAAATTCTGAATGTTCAGCATTCCAGACTCATTATTGCTGTTAATAATTATTATTTGTATTATAATAGTCACCACAAGCCCCCAACTGAAATCAGGGCCCCATTGTGCTAGGTTCTGTATGTATACATGATGAGACACAGACCCTGTCCTGAAGAACTTACAATTAGAAGAGACAAGACAGAAAGTATATCATGCCCATTTTACAGATGGGGGAAAATGGCAGAGACAGTAAATGACTTACCCCAGGCCACATAGGTAATTCCATGTCAGAGGCAGGAATTTAATCCAGATCTATGGAATCCTAATTTAATGCCTTAACCACAAAACCATCCTCTCTCTCAAGAAGATATGCTGTGGAGTCCCACTGATATTTGAAGGCTTTGGATTTAATACTTTAATACCATGGATTTAATACTTCCAATTATACCCTGGAACCAGCTATTCCTTAGCTATCATGTATAGGAAGTATTACCACTGCTGCTGTGGAAGGTTCAAGTGAATTAGGTGAGCTGGCAAGCTCCCAATATAGTTGGAGTCATTTCACTGAAATATTTTGTTGTGCCACTCTGTCTGCTGGAAGGGAAGGACTATATACAAGTATCTGGACTGACAGTCAAAGTTCAGTGAATGAGAATTTAAATTCCACATGAAGGATGTTGTTTTCCACAAAATGATATATTGGAATATAACCAGGAGGCAACATTAATGAAAAAACCCTTTAATCAGGAACATTAACATAAAGATCTTTGTCTAAATTAGAAACCTCTTCCTATGCAACCACGTTAAAAAGAGATAATGATACTGAATGTAAGTTGTTTTTCGTTTTGAAAAATTGTTTTAGAAAAGAATACTAAAAGTATTTCTTGCAGGGAATTATTGTATTTCATTAAAAGTTATCTTTGGTTTCAGTAATTTCATTCATTCCACTGTTCAAATTTTTACTTAAGATAAACTGTTCTACTAACATTTCAACTGAAGATATAGATAGGCTACTTCCCAACCTCACTAATGTTTAATTATAGCTTGTGGTACAAAGAAAGATTAAAGCAGTCTAAAAAAGTCTTAGCCATCAGTAACTTTCTGGGGAGAAGAGACGATTATAGGAAGCAAGATTAATTCCTAAGTAAAAATCCATTTCTATGTTACTTTAGTGTCTGGGAGAGAACCAAGTTAGAAAGGAGAGTCTAACCATTTTGTTTAAAATGCTACTCTGAAACCTGTCATTTTGTTTAAGTGTCAGTGGTATTACCCTAGGCTGTGATTCAGCCAAGCACTTAAACAGGTGCTTAACTTTAAAGCATTTGCTGAATTCATGTCGATGGCCCATAAGCACATGCTTAAGTGCTATGCTAAATCAAGGCCTTAAAGTTCTGGTCTAACAGAGGTCAGCCTAGATGAGGACAACTGACTTTTTAGCTTGATTCTTCTTCTTATGAAAAAGGCCAAAGTTTTCTATATTTTGACTTTTCAGGCAGTCAATACTCACTAATAGCCCATGTTAGTTGTTTCAGAGGTAGACAGCATTGCCTTTAGGCCACAGGTCCTGGTTTCTGATAATGGTAAAAACTAGAATCAGACTGAAATGTGCCAATTTGTAAGGACAATTATGGAATAGGGATTCTATTTAAACAAAAACGAAATCTCTCTCTCTATATAATCCTTCTGCCAGGTGGCGTTGGCGGCAACAAGGGCTGCATTCAATATCTAGGGGTTCCTCTCAACAGTACAAAACTGAACCAGTTTAAGTACCCACCCAGTAATCTGGGAAAACTAAATACTACCGCTGGGTGTCTCTAAGAGGCAATATTTCCCCTCTCGCAAGCACGGAGTCTGTATAACTAAAGAAAACTTTTATTAACAGGGGAAGGGATCCCTGCATTAATTTGGGAAAAAAACACAACCGCGATTCGAAAGCATCGGTCCACGAGCAAACACCCATCCCAGAGTTTTTTTGTTTTGTTTTTTTGTTTTTTTTTTAATGGAGATGTCCCATCTCCTAGAACTGGAAGGGACCTTGAAAGGTCATCAAGTCCAGCCCCCTGCCTTCACTAGCAGGACCAAGTACTGATTTTGCCCCAGATCCCCAAGTGGCCCCCTCAAGGATTGAACTCACAACCCTGGGTTTAGCAGGCCAATGCTCAAACCACCTTTGCCTCAGTTTCTCACCTTACGGTGTGAAGTATAATGAACGAATCTCCCTTTAGCACATCACTCCCTTCTACCTCCACTGCACCCTACTCATAGCTGGTTGTCCTTGGTCAGCAAAGACCCAGAATACAGAGATGCAGTCACATGGGTTCACCTCCCACCCCTGGAGCAATGTCTCTGCTGCGCACCTCTGCAACTGGCTCACTGCTGCTGCTATGTCTGCCACTGCTGCCACTATTTTCTCTGCTGCTGCTATCTCTGCCACAACCTGCCACCTCTGCTGCATCACCACTGCTGCTGCTTGCTGCCCACTGCCACTTTTGCAATGCTGCAATCTGAGTTTCTACTGCTTAGCTCAGGTCTTAATGGTTTCATTAGATAGCAGGGAACCTCACTACTAGTGCAACCTCTGCATTGATCTTTCACTGCAACACTGTCCCCTCACCCACCACCCAGTCTAGTCTCTGAACCTCTTCATCAGTGAGTCAGCTCTAATATTCACAGAACAGAAACAAGAACTGTCAATTGCGTCTAATCAACTCTGTCTTTAAATGCTAGGGACAAGAGGGTCAAATGGCATCTAGAACCCTTTAAGCATAGCCCACACCACCACCTAAGAACACCTGCTCCCACCCCTTCTCTCTTTCAGTAGGATTTGACATCCCTACACCTGCTTAGCATGCAAAGGTCAGTTTAGGATGACCAACTCAATGAGGGCATGCTCAGTACAGTTCTACTACCCTTTATTCACACAATAAGGATAATATTTCAATACTGCTGCATTCAATACTTAAGTGAATTGTAACCCACAACCAGCCAAAATTGATCACTTTGGCAAAACAGGTTCATCTTCTGAGCAGCAGGCTGAGAAGGTGTGTCAATGCTATGACATTACATTTCATATTCCTTATGAAAATAGGCTTATGATATGAATATGACATAACAGAGATGTACTTTATGCAAGATGGCTCATGTAAGATATCATTGGAAAGGTTATAATTTACTGAATGTGATTATCTAATTTGTATGCCTGTATCATTTCTGTATCTGAAGTTAGAAACATTAACTATGTATCTGTATTTCAAATGTGTTACTTTGGGTGTCAACCCCAACTAGCCCTTCAGGTACAACAATGGAAAAGCCAGACAGGGCTAATGGGCCATTAGCAGAGACAATGGACTGTGAAAGGGCTTGGTCTGCCTGTGAACGCTGGAGACAGTCTACGAGCAAGGGCTGCTACAGCCCTGCAGAGACATGGGTCTGAGTCACCTGGTACCGGATACCCCTCTCCCCCTTTTGGAATGCCAGTGGTTTTCCATTAGAAGACAAAGGGTTCCTGCCTTACACAAGGGCTATATAAGGCAGGGGAGTGACATCATCATGGTTCTCCTCTGCCTCCCCACCCAAAGAGACACTGAAAAAGACCTGGAAGCAAAAACTGAACTGGGGGGAGAAGGGTTGAACCCAAGCTGGAAGGATATCTAGCTTGTGAGTAATAATACCTGAGGTCTCAAGAGGGAGACCAGTGCAGCTGCCTTCCAAGACTTTCTGTAATCTGTCTGCAACAATATCTAGGGTGAGAAATAGTATTTGTAAACAATTTCTTTAATGAAACTAGCTTAGGCCTGGTCTACACTACGAGTTTAGGTCAAATTTAGCAGCGTTAAATCGAATTAAGCCTGGACACGTCCACACGATGAAGCCCTGACTTAAAGGGCCCTTTAAACCGGTTTCTTTACTCCACCTCCGACGAGGGGATTAGCGCTGAAATTGGCCTTTCTGGGTCGGATTTGGGGTAGTGTGGACGGAATTCGACGGTATTGGCCTCCGGGAGCTATCCCAGAGTGCTTCATTGTGACTGCTCTGGACAGCACTCTCAACTCAGATGCACTGACCAGGTAGACAGGAAAAGCCCCGCGAACTTTTAAATTTAATTTCCTGTTTGTCCTGCGTGGAGAGCACAGGTGACCACGCAGAGCTCGTCAGCACAGGTAACCATGATGGAGTCCCAGGATTGCAAAAGAGCTCCAGCATGGACCGAACGGGAGGTACGGGATCTGCTCGCCATATGGGGAGACGAATCAGTGCTAGCTGAACTCCGTAGCAGTAAACTAAATGGCAAAATATTAGAAAAGGTCTCCAAGGCCATGAAGGACAGAGGTCATAACAGGGACGCACAGCAGTGCCGCGTGAAAATTAAGGAGCTAAGGCAAACCTACCACAAATCCAGAGAAGCAAACGGAAGGTCCGGGGCTGAGCCGCAAACATGCCGCTTCTACGCGGAGCTGCATGCCATTCTAGGGGGTGCAGCCACCACTACCCCAACCGTGTGCTTTGACTCCATCAATGGAGAAGCACGCAACAGGGAAGCGGGTTCGGGGTACGAGGAAGATGATGATGAAGACAATGAAGATAGCTCACAGCAAGGAAGCGGAGAAACCGGTTTCCCCAACAGCCAGGATATGTTTATCACCCTGGACCTGGAACCAGTAACCCCCGAACTCACCCAAGGCGTGCTCCCAGACCCTGAGGGCACACAAGGGACCTCTGGTGAGTGTACCTTAGTAAATATTACACATGATTTAAAAGCAAGCATGTTTAATGATTAATTTGCCCTGGCAATCGCGGCCAGTATAGCTACTGGAAAAGTCTGTTAACGCGTATGGGGATGGAGCGGAAATCCTCCAGGGACATCTCCAGAAAGCTCTCATTGATGTACTCCCAAAGCCTTTGCAAAAGGTTTCTGGGGAGGGCTGCCTTATCCCGTCCGCCATGGTAGGACACTTTACCATGCCAGGCCAGTAGCACGTAGTCTGCAATCATTGCATAACAAAGCATGGCAGCGTATGGTCCCGGTGTTTGCTGGCATGCAGACAACATCCATTCCCTATCTCTCTTTGTTATCCTCAGGAGAGTGATATCATTCACGGTCACCTGGTTGAAATGGGGTGATTTTATTAAGGGGACATTCAGAGGTGCCCGTTCCTGCTCGGCTGAACAGAAATATTCCCCGCTGTTAGCCACGCGGTGGGGGGGGGGGGGGGGGGAGGGGTGAAGTGATCATCCCAGAGAATTCGGTGGGGGCGGGGGAGAGGGGTTAGTTGGGTTTGTGCTGCATGTTAACCCGGAAACCGCAGCCCCTCCTTTTACAGTGCAAACCCATTTTAAATGGCCAACCCAATAGGTGCTTGGTATGGGAAATGAGGGCACTGCTGTTTGAAACCATTCCCACATGTTATGAAGGTTAAAAAAGCCAAAAGACTGTGGCTTACCATGGCTGCCTGCAAGCCGAATTCTGTTGCCTGGCACTGCGTGAGTGATCTCTCACACCAAACTGGCAGGCCCTCAATATAAGAGGAAAAATGCGACCTTGTAACGAAAGCACATGTGCTGTGTAATGTGAACAGCAAAATTTAACATGAAAGAGTGTACCCATTGTTCTCTAAAATGTGTCTTTTTTAACCACCTCTCCCTTCTCCTCCACCAGCTGCAAATGTTTCTCCTTCGCAGAGGCTAGTGAAGATTAGAAGGAGAAAACGGCGGACTCGGGATGATATGTTCTCGGAGCTCCAGATGTCCTCCCATGCTGACAGAGCACAGCAGAATGCGTGGAGGCAGTCAATGTCAGAGTGCAGAAAAACACAATATGAACGAGAGGAGAGGTGGCGGGCTGAATCGCGGGCTGAAGAGAGCAAGTGGCGGGCTGAAGAGGATAGGTGGCGTCAGCTTGCTAACAGAAGGCAAGGGTCGATGCTCCGGCTGCTGGAGCATCAAACTGATATGCTCCAGCATATGGTTGAGCTGCAGGAAAGGCAGCAGGAGCAGAGACCGCCGCTACAGCCCCTGTGTAACCAACAGCCCTCCTCCCCAAGTTCCATAGCCTCCTCTCCCAGACACCCAAGAACGCGGTGCGGGGGGGCCTCTGGCCACCCAGCCACTCCACCCCAGATGATTGCCCAAGCATCAGAAGGCTGGCCTTCAATAAGAGTTAAAGTTTTAAAGTTTTAAACTGCAGTGTGTCCTTGTCCTTCACTCCTCCCCCACCCCTCCCGGGCTACCTTGGCAGTTATCCCCCTAGTTGTGTGATGAATTAATAAAGAATGCATGAATGTGAAGTAACAATGACTTTATTGCCTCTGCAAGCAGTGCTCGAAGGGGGGAGGGGAGGGTGGTTAGCTTACAGGGAAGTAGAGTGAACCGGGGGGTGGGGTGGGCGGGCTCATCAAGGAGAAACAAACAGAAGTTTCACACCATAGCCTGGCCAGTCACAAAACTGGTTTTCAAAGCTTCTCTGATGTGCACCGTGCCCTGCTGTACTCTTCTAACCGCCCTGGTCTCTGGCTGCGCATAATCAGCGGCCAGGCGATTTGCCTCAACCTCCCACCCCGCCATAAATGTCTCCCCCTTACTCTCACAGATATTGTGGAGCGCACAGCAAGCAGCAATAGCAATGGGGATATTGGTTTTGCTGAGGTCTATCCGAGTCAGTAAACTGCGCCAGCGTGCTTTTAAACGTCCAAATGCACATTCTACCACCATTTGGCACTTGCTCAGCCTATAGTTGAACAGGTCCTGACTACTGTCCAGGCTGCCTGTGTACGGCTTCATGAGCCATGGCATTAAGGGGTAGGCTGGGTCCCCAAGGATAACTATAGGCATTTCAACATCCCCAACGGTTATTTTCTGGTCCGGGAAGAAAGTCCCTTCCTCCAGCTTTTGAAACAGACCAGAGTTCCTGAAGATGCGAGCATCATGTACCTTTCCCGGCCATCCCACGTTGATGTTAGTGAAACGTCCCTTGTGATCCACCAGGGCTTGCAGCAGCATTGAAAAGTACCCTTTTCGGTTTATGTACTCGGTGGCTTGGTGCTCCAGTGACAAGATAGGGATATGGGTTCCGTCTATCACCCCACCACAGTTAGGGAATCCCATTGCAGCAAAGCCATCCACTATGACCTGCACGTTTCCCAGAGTCACTACCCTTGATATCAGCAGGTCTTTGATTGCATTGGCTACTTGGATCACAGCAGCCCCCACAGTAGATTTGCCCACTCCAAATTGATTCCCGACTGACCGGTAGCTGTCTGGCGTTGCAAGCTTCCAAAGGGCTATCACCACTCGCTTCTCAACTGTGAGGGCTGCTCTCATCTTGGTATTCTGGTGCTTCAGGGCAGGGGAATGCAAGTCACAAAGTTCCATGAAAGTGCCCTTACGCATGCGAAAGTTTCGCAGCCACTGGGAATCGTCCCACACCTGCAACACTTGGTAATCTGCTTTGTTCTGTATGCTACTCCTTTTACCATTTAAAATCTGCCTTTTGTAGTTAATAAAATTTGATAATATAACCCAGTTTCTGTAATTTCTAACAGGGGTTGGGGGGAGAAGTTGTGCATTCCTTCCTCCACATTGAGGGAGGAGGCGGATTTCATAATATATCCTTGGGTCTGCACTCCAAGGGAGGTGGACATCTGAGTGCTGGAGCAAGTCCCTTAAGCTGAGTTGATCTGTAGCTGGGTGTGTGTGTGGGTGTGTGTGTGTTAGAGGAGGCTTTAATTGCCTGGCTCAGCAAGACAGGTAAAAGGGGGCCCAAGCTGGCATAACAGGTAGACTCAGTGGTATCTCAGTACATCAGGTGGCTTCCTAAGGGGCATACCCCATCACAAATGCAAATACAGTCTGCTCCTGATATCCCTAAAATAAATATGAACTTTTAAAGTACACCTATCATACAGTCTGTTCGTCACTAGATGGCGGGGAAGAGCTAATTCAGACCCTGTGTCACCGTGCCTAAGTGGGTCACGGCTGAGAATGCCAACTCAAGATAGACTGCTGAAAAACAGGGCAAACACACCCCAAACTGGTGGTTATTCTATCATTTGAGTTTACCAAGCCAGTAACAAAAGTAGACTTCTGTATCACCACACCAGTTAACAAGAAACCAAAGAACCCACAGTCTTCTTAGGCTTTCCAGCCCCTGGTTCACTACCCAGACAACTGGACTTTATGATGAGCGGTTACTGAAATCCAGAGTCATCACACAAAGTTCTTCCAATCCCAAAGGATCACCACCTCACCAGGTCAAATATATAACAGATTTTACCCGAAAATCATGCTTATAGCCAATCCTTTAGTAACTAAAAATTAAAGGTTTAATAATACATAAAGAAAAGAAGAGAGTTATTAAAAAGTTAAGGAATCATATACAATTGATTTTCAGAGATGTAGGTCAGGATCATAGCAGTGATGTAAATCTGCGAGCTTGTAAAAAGTCTCCTTGATTACCCAAACTAGTTGGGGGTCATCAGTGTCTTCTTCAAAGCTTCCTTGTTAGAAGTCAGTCCAGAGAATTGAAGCAGGAAATGAAGACAAAAGCATGATGTCTCAGTCTCCACTTCTACATCTTCAGCCCAAGAACATGGAAAGTTACTGGCCAAAGATAGAGTCTTGTATCACATGTCACGATGAGTCGCTGGGCCTCCATTGTCCATAGTACTTCTGTTATGTCCTTGGGAGGGGCTTACTGGGCAAGGTGAGTCTCTTCAATGCCCATCATGAGAGTGAATTGTTCTTAATGGGCCATCAACACATGACTGGCTAGTCCTGATGCAAATCTGTCTGAGGGGGGGGGTGTCACCAAGGAACAACACCATGTGTTTGAGATATAAATACGTAGCCAATATTCATAACTTCAGATACAAAGATGATACATGCAGATAAACAGGATCATACTTAGCAAATCATAACTTTTCTAGTGATACCTTACATGACATACTTTATATAAGATTTATTACAACTGGGCAACAGTGGTAACACCAGTGATATAAAGGGTCATTTTTCTTTTATACAGCATCACACCCTGCTTATATGTAATTTGGTTACATTAACGCTAGCATTTGTAAGCAGAAGTTTATTTCTTGACACTGGGATGAGTATTGCCCAAGACATGCATATGCACATGGATGGAAAAAGCAGCAGACGCTGAGCAAGTGGTGTACCTGTAACCTAGCACATCAAAAAACCTGCACACAGTCATGGCTGCTTGAGAGTGTATAGTTAGAAAAAGGAATAAAAATTAGCCTATTAGGAGTCAAAAATAATCTTAGTCAGAAGCTTCTGTTAGTGCAAAATGTTGCTACCCACTTGTGCACCAGAGCTAACTAGGCAGAGTACATGCCATGTGTTCTTCAAAGAGTGCACTGGTATCCACTTTGCTTCCAGATGTGATTCAAGGTGTCATTTTTAAACCTATAAATTTTGACTCATAGATCAAGTAGATCTTCCCCCACCCCATATACCACTGCAGCAGTTGAGAATAGCTGTGGAACTTCCACTAGGAGTCCCTAAGACTTTAAGCTCTGGAGGACTGGCATTTTTGGTGAAGGGCCTTGGACTTTGGAATTCACTCCATGATGGGTTCAAAATAACTGGAGTTTGTAGACGGCGGGTTAATCTGTTAAGAGTGAACGTGTGGGATGTATTGTGGTGGTGGCTGGGCCAGGTAGCCAACAAGGTTCATGCTGTTTTATTATTACATATACTGAGCATAGCCTGCAAAGAGAGTTCAGATTGGAGCTTTATTACAAACCTAAAAAAAGAAATCTCGCAACGTTTGAATGGAAACACAGTCCTCCCTACAAGTATATTGATAGACCACAAATGGCGGTTCTCCCGCTTATCTTCAACCTGCTTTGCAGGACCTAATGCTTACAGAGGGAGGTAAGGTGAATGGGACATGCTATCATACTCAGTAAAAAAAACCAGACTCCCACACCAACCCGCTACAGTTGAGAAATCTACCTTTGCTGTAAAAACGCAACTATATGACAGAATGGTACCAGCAACAAATAATGTCATACAAGTATATTGAACACGTCCATTGGGGCAAGGATGAAATTAAGGACATGCCCCACTGGGTGTTTCCAGCTCAGGAGATGGTGTGAGCCCCTCCACAAACACACCCCTCTCTTCGTTCTTCCTGAGTCTTATTGTATCATCTTCATTAAGAAACCCTCTGTGATTGGCCAGTGTTAGACCATTTTTATTCCTTCTCGAGGCTAGCATGTGCCAAACTTTGTGCCTTACTTTGGTGTCTTGTGTTGTGCAGTCCAAGAACCTTTCAACTATTGGCTAACTCTACAAGGATGCACGAAGTGTGTGGAGAACCTATTTTCAGAACTGTGCCATTTAAGAAGAGGTGGAAAAACCAGAGACTTGCCTGCTGAAGTAGACACCTCAGAGCCTGTTCTAGGACTCATCATTTTCCCACCTCTTCTTATTGTTTTATCACTTACCCGGTGAGGTGGGGGTGGGGAGAGCCCCGAGGGGCTCTTACTTCTGGCTCCAAGTGCCCTGGGCGTGCCAGGTGCAATCTGCTCCAGGGACAGTGTCAGCTGGGGAGTTTGACTTGGGCAGTACACCTGTCAAACCGTAACGCAGGTGCCCTAAGGCAAGCTCAGGGAGGACAGAAACCTCCTGTGGAGCAGAAGGGCAAAAGCTCACTTGGTCTTGATTTTCAGTATGAATACAGACCGTGAAAGCGGGGGCCTCATGATCCTTCTGACTTTTGGGGTTTTAAGCTGGAGGTGTCAGAAAAGTTGCCACAGGGATAACTGGCTTGTGGTGGCCAAGCATTCATGGTGATGTTGCTTTTTGATTCTTTTGATCCTCTTTGTCCAAGTGTGCTCCATTTAAATGGACAATCATCAAAGTTTAACAGCCCTCCTTTGTTAGCCCTGTGGGACATTTAGGCCAAGATAGAGGTAAAAGGAGAGCAGAAAGTCAAAGACGAGACTTACATTCAAAATGGAGCTTGCAGCTTTAGAAAGATATATACAGAGAGTTCATAATCTCATATAGAATGAATAAATTGTACATAGATTCCCTAAATCATCACGAGGGACTGCTACATGGTCACTCTCCTGTGTTCATTATGCACATTGCTGTTATGCATCTGCATATGCATCATGTGACCTTTGCTGAATTGTACAATGGATGCACAGAAAAGGTTCATTTTGGTTTTAAAGGTATTACTGGTTTTAAAGATAGGGAATACTCTGAAAATTGTGATATCCCTAAAATAAATATGAACTTTTAAAGTATACCTATCATACAGCCACCTTCTCGGTCTACCTGACAGATGTCCACAGCACACACTTATTTGTCTGGCATTGCCTACTCAATCAGGTTTCCGATTAACCCATTTTTGCTAGCTTCTGTGTGCTATTTGTCCACCTCTGCCTGCATGTTTCTTTGATATTGTGCCTGGGATGGATTTCAATGGAATTATGTCAATTAACACCGGCTGAGGTTCTGGCCCATATATTCTTACAGGGCTTACCAGAACTAACGTGTATCTTGCTCTGTTTTTTATGCTTATAGTTGTCTCTTCTTTAAGGATGCATTCTTTTTCTAACTGACAAGACAGGATTTGCCCCTAAAACAATACCTGGCTTTCCTAGATCATACATCTGTTTTAGTGTTATTTGCTATTAGACACTAAATCCATTGGACTGTTATTGAGTTACTATAGTTAATGACCAGGCTTTCATTTGATCTTGGTTATTCTCAAATTCCATTCAGGTGAGATTACTTCCAGCATTAGCTCTGCAGATAAAAAGCATTATCTGCTTTTTCTGATATAATCCTCGCTTCCTAGCCTAGAAAGATTCATTTATTGCCTCCTGATAATAAAGAAATGTCAAAGGTTTTGAAGCATTGACATTTTGTTGCAGTTTGATATGTGAGATCAGTTAGACAGCTGCCTTAAGGCAAGCTACAAGATTACTCATCTGATTGTGTTGCTGTGATATGGTTTTGTTGCATACAATTACTATGACTCACGCTTCTCTCTCTGTTGTCAAGATCCATAGAGATGGTTTTTGCCCCAGTTGCCATGGCTATAATGGACTCTAAAGGGCCATTTTTAAAAACCCAGGGATACTTTGCTGTTCTTTTAGATACACATATTTAATTACTAAGATGAAATAAAATACAGTATTTAACACATATTTGATGCTGAACAAACTAGCATTAAATTCTTTGGTGCAGGAAATTTGGGTAACTCAGTGATTTTCAACCAGGGGCCATTCTTAGGAAAGGGATCTTGATACCTGCATTTCAGCCCTGACCACACATCTTCTGGGTAGCAACTGCAGTGCATGGTTACACAAAAAAGTGGCTTTAGGACAGTATTAAAGAAGACCAAATGAAAAATAAACTTATTTTGAGGCAATGGATTTAGATGCCTATATCGTGAATATAGTCATGTGTTCCCCGGGGTGCAGGACTTCAGCTGCTGTAATCTCTAAAAGGCACTAGGCAGTTTATCTTTCTCCTATGTTTGCTGCTGCCTTTCCAGCTGTTGTGTTGTTTACATATTTGATCATGACTGAATTTCCACCAAACAAAGAAAGGCATGAAGCAGCTGCTCACAGTGCACAGACGGGCTGGTTTTTGTTTAGTTGGTCAAAAGAGCCACCAAGAGCACCTTGGGCTTAAGCCCAGCAGCTGTGTGGTCTGCCTAAAGCCCTCAGGGGTCATAGCTGGAGAGCTCCTTGGATAACACATTTCTCCCCTTTCTCTAAATAGATACTAGAGAGGCTGAATATCCAGGGAAGTCAGTTTAATTTCATCTGAAAGTAAATAGGAGGGATCATTTTCTTGAGCACGATGAGAACAGCAGCTTCACATGTCTGTAATCCCTTGTTTAAGAAGATTACAAAAGACATGTTCCAGCAAGAAAATACTGAGATTTAGTTGACAGTGTTACTGCTTTGCTCCTGATCTGTGAGCTGGCAAAGCCAGCCAATATAGTCCAAAAGCTAATGTCTCTCTCAGAGGAAGCTTGTCTTCCAAGAGTTTCAGATCGCAACTTGGAGTTCAACAGGTTTTAACAGCAGCAAAAGCAAAACATCTCACAAAACATTCAAAGAACACAAAGGTTCCACTCTGGCTACAGCAAACCTTCTGTCATTATCTGGTGTGTGGAAGGATGGGGCTCTTTCTTGTCCTGGGTAAATCTGCTCCTTAGCCTCAGTTTTTCTATCATTTAAATAATATTTAATTTGGATGTTGTAAAGCTGTGATGGGGGACACATATCTTTCATGAGCACCTCCTGTCAGTTGGTGTGAACCTGCACATACTCTCTCTCTGCTCCTGGTGCCCCCTGTTGGCTGTTAACCTGGTCAGGTGGGTCTTCAGTGACCTAGCCCTCCACTCAAGTCACACCCAGTCAATATGTGAATGAACAAACCCCTTCTTGGGTAACACAGTCCAACAAATGGTTGGTTGGCTCTCTTCAGGGTCTTCAACCCCATCTCTGGGCCTGTTTAAATTCTAGTCCCTTTCTTGGGCCTTTTAGTACTGAGTCTTATCCCCTTCTGGGACCTTAAGTCACTTCCCCTGTGGCTAGTGGGGTAACCCAGGCCTGCCCACTACTCTCAATCCCAACCCAGAAACCCTACAAAAAGCAGCCACATACTGCTTCCTTTAACTCCTTTGTTGCTGCTATTCCCTGGACCGCTTCTCATGTAACCCTTTCCTTTCCACCCTTACCTCAGGGTTCTCTGTCTGTTCCCTACTTGAGCAGGGTGTCTCTCAGATCTCCTCACTTGGAGAGTCTCACCGCCTTCCTCACCCTTCTGTCCCAGCCCACAACTAATCTGCTTAGCCCCTGCAGCTCCTTTTAACTGAGCCTGCTGATTGGAGGCTTTCCTGCAGCCTCTCTGCAGGCCTGGAGGACCCACGTTCACTGTTCCTTTTCTGGGGAGGGGTTTGGTAGGACCATGAAGCCTTCAGCAGGGGGGCCTCAAAGGGCCTGGTACACCCTGTCACAAGAGTCCAAAGAATGGTCCAAGCCAAATTGCAGAAGCAATGTGCTCATGCACATTCCATGCAATATTTAAGCTGAAAATAAAGTTTCCAAGTTCAATTTAGAGCTGGCAGCCACAAAGAAAAGGTGTTTGCATGCTCAGTTTCACCAGTTGATGGAAGAAATGAAAAGGAAAAAGCTGAGACATTCTAAAGAGCCTAAAGGAAGTTGGAATTTCAAGATAAACCTCTCCTTTCATGGACTACTTGAAAGATTAAAGGAGAAGCTTTAGAAATTCCACAAGAAATCTGTAAATACACCCAGATGATGTCACCAATGCAAACTAAATCTCTACAAGACACTTTTTGGGGAACTAGATCAGCCTAATCATTTATTTTAATTAATTTAATTAATTAGGAGGGTAGGATGTGAAATCCGGGTATGGGATTGGCCACAGTAGAAGAGATTATGATGGTGGGACACTGCAGAAGACAAACAGATGATAGGATGCCAAAGAAAATCATGCAAACACAACCAAGGTCAGTCCGACCTAGAGGATGACCACTGACTAGCTGGTGAGATATCGTACGCACAAACATAATGAGTCTGGGCTTAGCAGAGGAACAAGCCATGGACAGGAATGAATAGCAACACTGTCAGGGCCGGCTCCAGCTTTTTTGCCGCCCCAAGCAGCGAAGAAAAAAAAAAGAAAAAGAAAAAGCCGATTGAGCTGTCGCTGAAGAGGAAGGGAAAGAGTGAAGGACCCGCTGCCAAATTGCCGCCGAAGACTGAAGCGGAGTGATAGAGTTGCCGCCGAAGTGCCGCCAAAGACTGAAGCGGAGCGATAGAGTTGCCGCCGAAGAGGAAGCGAGGGACTGAAGAACCCGCCACTGAATTGCCGCCAGAGACCCGAACATGCCGCCCCAATAACAGATGGAGTGCCGCCCCTTTCTATTGGCCACCCCAGGCACCTGCTTCCTTCGCTGGTGCCGGCTCTGGACACTGTACTGTTTCCTGTGTCTACAAAGATGCTCTGGGAGGAATGCAGCAATTAATTTGGGCGGATAAGATTTTTGTTTTTAATAGATCTTGTATACACACAATGTTTTCCACCTGCTACATCTTATATCTCCCAGCTTCTATTCAGCCTGTAGTGTTTTATATTAGACTTACCATAATATACTTACTTTATGATTTTTTCCCTTAACTGGGCCTAGATTCATCAGACCAGGTGAGCTGTAAGTCTGGAGAGCTGTAAGCAAGGGGACTGGCAGACTTTTATGCTTCTGTGTGAGCCTCCTTGGTATCTGAGGCCAGATTTTTAAAGGTATTTAGGGACCTCATGGGATTTTCAAAAAATGCCTAGATGTGTGGCTATTGGCAGTTAGGTGCCTAGGTACTTTAGGTACCAAAATACCTTTACAAATCTGCCCCCTGCAGCCTAATTCTATTCTATTGAAGGCAAAACTGCTATTGGTTATATCTGGAACAGGATTGGTTTCTTGGAGAGGAGTACTTGCTCATTAGCTGAATCCTTTGCCCTTGTCTTGGTATAGTCAGCAGATATGAACAGGAAAATTAACTCCCTCGCTTCTGAATCCAGTGTAAAGCCTTTGGACTTTATTATATGTGGTTATTGCCCCAGCCACAATGGTAATAATTGTTCAAAATATTAAAAAACTAACAGAACACATTATCCAATAAGTAAATTTGGAATATCTTGTGGACCGAGGCCCTGGCTCAGCAAGGCATACAAGCACATACCTAACTTAAAGTATGTGCATAGCCCCATTTAATACAAGTGAAGTCACAGGGATTACGCACATACATATAGTTGGGTACATGCTTAAGTACATTGCTGAACCAGGGCCAGAGTTAACCAAGAAGGAGAATGTACATACAAGTCACATCAGTGTAAGAGCATTTTTTGCTCATTCTCTTCGCTGTATGACTGGAAGTAAGATACAAATAGAGCTGGTCAGGAATTTTTCCAATGAAATGTTTTTCCTTGGATAATGTGGATTCATCAAATCTGAAATGTTTTGTAGAAACATTTTGGTTTCAACTACCTTCCATGAAAAAAGGTAGGATTCTGATGGAACTGAACTGAAAACTCCTTCAAAATGTTGGACTTTCCTGCAGAACTGAAATTTCATGTCTCAACTAGCTTTAGATGCAAACCAGCTGTAGTTTAGCTGTAAGTGAACATTTGGACTCAAATTTCATAAGCACATCTGTCAATTTGACAACAAAGTCAGATTTATTACATATATTAGCTATATGTATGGGTACCTTTAGCAAAACAGCAATTCTTTCCCTCCTTTCCTTTCCTTTCCTTTCCTGGTAGCATAAGGGAAGGGTTGAATTTTCTGTTAATAATTGGAGCTGCTTTCACTCATGTGAGTCTGCCCCATTGTTGTTGGCAGATGAGAAGTATAGTACAGGCTTTATAGAAGCCTGAGTAGTATGATACTATGTATACTCTGCTGCAGTGTACAAAGGAGTCTTACAAATTGAAACAATTTCCTACCATGAGTGCTGAGATTTTCAAAAGCACAGTTTACCCCCTGAAGGATGATAAAGCTTTTCAATATTAATGAAATGACTTACAGTAAATTTACTGAATGCCGAACTTAAACCATAAACAGCTCACACGAGCATTCAGAGATAAGACGTCTTAACAGAGATAAGGCTACTGCTGGGCCTGTTCCTGGGAGTTGCACATGTTCAGCACCTCTCAGGACCAGACATTTGGACCAGATTCTGGTCAGCTCCTATACAGAAGCACAAGGCGGGCTGAGCAAAGGCGAGATTCCCCGTCATCTTTCATTGCTTTTGGGTTGGCAAGAATTTCAACAGGGCACATGCTTCCTTTTAGTGCTCCCTATTGCTGTGATTGGTACCCAAGCAAGGGAAAAGCCAAGGGTCACATGAGATGGACTCTGGCTCCACCCCACTCCCCTTAACCAGCAAAGTGGGGTGAATTCAGAACAGGGGAGTATGCTACATCCTTTTTCAGAATCAGTTCCGTGAGCCTGAATGGTTCTCTGAAAACACCCACTCAATGTGCAGTAGCAGTCAAAAAAGGAAACAAGGGAATCATTAAGAAAGGGCTAGATAATAAGACAGAAAATATCATATTGCCTCTATATAAATCTGTGGTACGTGCACATCTTGAACACTGTGTGCAGATGTGGTCGCCCCATCTCAAAAAAGACATATTGGACTTGGAAAAGGTTCGGAAAAGGGCAAAAAAAATAATTAAGGGTATGGAACGGCTGCCATATGAGGAGAGATTAATGAGACTGGGGCTTTTCAGCTTGGAAAAGAGACGACTAAGTGGGGGATATGAGAGAGGGCTATAAAATCATGACTGGTGTGGAGAAAGTAAATAAGGAAGTGTTATTTACTTCTTCTCATAACAGAAGAACTAGGGGCCCCCAAATGAAATTAATAGGCATCAGGTTTAAAACAAACAAAAGGAAGTATTTTTTCACACAACGCACAGTCAACCTGTGGAACTCCTTGCCAGAGGATGTTGTGAAGGCCCAGACTATAACAGGGTTCAAAAAAGAACTAGATACATTCATGGAGGATAGGTCTATCAATGGCTATTAACCAGGATGTGCAGGGATGATGTCCCTAGCCTCTGTTTGCCAGAAGCTGGGAATGGGTGACAGGGGATGGATCACTTGATGATTACCTGTTCTGTTCATTCCTTCTGGGGCACCTGGCATTGGCCACTGTCGGAAGACAGGATACTTGACTAGATGGACCTTTTGTCTGACCCTGTATGGCCGTTATGTTCTTATGTTCACTTGGTAAGAGCTTGGATCTCCATTGTTACAGTAAGTGGCAGATGATAGGTGGACAATTAATGTATTTTTTAATTAAACAGCAATGTCTCTCTATATACTTCAGTAATACTCTTGATTTACAGATGCTTCAGTTTTTTGTTTAATTTTGAATGTGTGGGTAAAAATAATAGTAATTAAGGACTTAGCTTCCTTGGGAAAGAAATGCTAGGAAAGTAGGAGTTGCACTACAAGATCAGACAGACCCAGGGTCCATCTAGTCAGTGTCCTGTTTCTGAGCCTAGCCAGCACCAGATCCTTTAGAGAAGGGTGCCAGAAATCGTGCATTGGAGGCAGTTATGGAATAACCTGCTCATACAAATAGCTTATGTGTTGTGCCGAGATGATTATGGAAACAACTAAATAATGAAAAGGATCAATTACTTCCTGGTAAACAAGGTGGAGCTGGGAACATTAATTACACTGGAAGAAATCATGGAAACAAAGAATGTAGATGAAGATTACTGCTTCATTCAAGAGCATCTTTCTGTACTACGCATATTTAAGGGGCTAATTTAATTATTTTTATTTATCTAATGCCTAATGTGTAGCCATAGCCACACATATATTATGCAGGACATGAATTAGGTACAAGGAGAGTTAATGGAATAGATTGATACAAAGGAAGATCACTGAAAAACAACATCCTTGGTAAAACTATAAATGAACCTTTTCAGAGGTCCACATTAATCTAGATCAGTGGTTCTCAAACTTTTTTTCGCAGACCACTTGAAAATTGCTGAGGATCTTGGCGGACCGCTAAATGATCTTTCCAAATGTTGTTTGTACCGTTAGCTAACTATTGTAAAGCACTTTGGATAAAAGTGCTATATTGAAAAAAACAATAATAAACATTATTTTGTTCTACAAATAAAAACACAACTCGTATTTTAATATCAGTAGTCTTACCTTTCTAATGCGATGGATGTGTCCTCTCTCCCCTGCCACAGCAGCCACAGAGCTGAGGCGGGGAAGGAGGGCCGTCTCTCCCTGGCAGCCGCAGCCCTGGAGCTGGGGAAAGTTGCCTTTTTCTCTGGCTGCCACAGCCCTGCATGCCCCAAATTCCTCCCACCCCCTCTTCTCACCCCACTGCCCCCTCCCACCTACCCACTATTCCCCCCAAGGCCACCACCTCACCTTACATGTGCGTCTTCTCCAGGGTCCAGCACCTACTTGGTGGAGCCATGCCTGTGTGGCTCTACTAATTAGGTGAGTGGCCCTTCATTCTCTCGTGTGTGGCCACCCAGGCGCACACCTTAGAAGGAACTATCTGCAGAACACCTGAATGGAACTCGCGGACCACTGGTGGTTTGCGGACCACAGTTTGAGAACCTCTGATCTAGACTATTAAAATTGGCTGAAAATAGCAGAGTGCTGGGGAAAAGTGAGCCCTCCTCCGATACTTACACATGAAGTAGTCAGTGAGAAAAAGCTTCATCAACTTAAATCCTTGAGCCTAACTCGTAATGAGTGATGCACATAGATATTTGGTAACAAAGGCCGCAGGCACAGAAAAGCAGCTTCAAGATTCTGTTAGTTAGGTTAGAGAGGTTACCCAGTGCTGTTACCTACATTCCATCCCCTTTAACTGCCTTGCCCTGTGTGCTTTACCAAGGCAGAGCTCTGAGATAAGAGATCTTGATGGGAGCTGTAAATGAGGGAGGAGTGAACTTGTTGGTCAAGATTTTTCAAAAATAGGGGTCTAAAGTTAGGCTTGTTAAACCCATATTTAGGTGCCTAAATACGTGATCTGATTTTCAGAAGTGCTGACCACCCTGCAGCCATCCTTTTAAAAAATTGTACCATTATTTTAATATAGAGCTGTATGTGTACATGGTGGTGACCAGTAAACTGGGCCAAACTAGCTCTGCAATGGAGACTTGCAGCATGACTTCTATGGCTCAAAAAAGGAGGTAATTTGGGCCAAGCTTTTAAAAGGTATTTAGGTGTTGCACCACTCGGTGTTGCGAGGCCTAAGTGACTTAGGAGCCTGAGTCTCATTTTCAAAAGTGATTTTGGCACTTAAGAGACCAAGTCCCAGTGAAAGGCTCCCTAGTGCCTAAATCACTTTTGAAAACGAGAGAAAGGCTCCTACGTGACTTAGCCCAGATCCTGAAAGATATTTGGGTGCCTAATGCTCATTGATTTCAATGGGAATTAGCTACCTAAAAAAAACACCTTTGAGGGTTGGGCCTTACGGCATGTAACATGGAGTGGAACAATGCCTAAATACCTTTAAAAATCTGGGTCTTGGACCGTGGCTCTCCTTGACTTTTCTGAAGATCCTGGAAATGAAATACAGAGGAAGTAACCCTGGAAAGGAAAAATCCTTCTCCAGTGGAAGGGAAGTATAATAACGGTAGTGCCTGAAGACATGAACTGGTAATGATCCATGTGGCTGTTTGCCCAGACTGCAAAGAGAGATATTCTAACAGCATGGCTGAGTAGTAATTTAGGATCATATATGTATCTTTATATTAGGGCTGTCAAGCGATTAAAAAATTAATCGCGATTAATCACACGATTCGCTGTTAAACAATAATAGAATACCATTTATTTAAATATTTTTGGATGTTTTCTACATTTTCGAATATATTGATTTCAATTACAACACAGAATACAAAGTGTACAGTGCTCACTTTATATTTATTTTTGATTACAAATATTTGCACTGTAAAAAACAAAAAATAGTATTTTTCAATTCACCTAATACAAGTACTGCAATCGCTATCATGAAAGTTGAACTTACAAATGTAGAATTATGTACAAAAAATAACTGCATTCAAAAATAAAACAATGTAAAACTTTAGAGCCTACAAGTCCACTCAGTCCTACTTCAGCCAATCGCTCAGACAAACAAGTTTGGTTACAATTTGCAGGAGATGCTGCTGCCCGCTTCTTGGTTACAATGTCACCTGAAAGTGAGAACAGGCGTTCGCATGGCACTGTTGTAGCTGGAGTCGTAAGATATTTACGTGCCAGATGTGCTAAAGATTCATATATTCCCTCATGCTTTGACCACCATACCAGAGGGCATGTCTCCATGTTGATGACAGGTTCTGCTTGATAACGATCCAAAGCAGTGGGGACTGATGCATGTTCATTTTCATATCTGAGTCAGATGCCACTAGCAGAAGGTTGCTTTTCTTTTTTTGGTGGTTCGGGTTCTGTAGTTTCCACATTGGATTGTTGCTCTTTTAAGACTTCTGAAAGCATGCTCCACACCCCTTCCCTCTCAGATTTTGGACGGCACTTCAGATTCTCAAACTTTGGGTTGAGTGCTGTAGCTATCTTTAGAAATCTCACGTTGGTATCTTTTTTGTCAAATTTGCTGCGAAAGTGTTCTTAAAATGAACATGTGCTGGGTCATCATCCGAGACTGCTATAACATAAAATATATGGCAGAATGTGGGTAAAACAGAACAGGAGACATACAATTCTCCTCCAAGGAGTTCAGTCACAAATATAATTAATGCATTACTTCTTTAACGAGCATCATCAGCATGGAAGCATGTCCTCTGGAACAGTGGCTGAAGCATGAAGGGGCATACTAACGTTTAGCATATCTGGCACGTCAATGCCGGCTACAACAGTGCCATGCGAATGCCTGTTCTCACTTTCAGGTAATATTGTAAATAAGAAGGGGGCAGCATCTTTTCCTGCAAATTGTAACCAAACTTGTTTGTCTGAGCGATTGGCTGAACAAGAAGTAGAACTGAGTGGACTTGTAGGCACTAAAGTTTTATATTGTTTTGTTTTGAGTGCAGTTATGTAACCAAAAAAAAATCTATATTTGTAAATTGCTCTTTCAAAACAAAGAGATTGCACTTCAGTATTTATCTGAGATGAATTGAAAAATACTATTTCTTTTGTTTATCATTTTTACAGTGCAAATATTTGTAATCAAAATAATAATATAAAGTGAGCACTGTACACTTTGTATTCTGTGTTGTAATAGAAATCAATATATCTGAAAATGTAGAAAAACATCCAAAAATATTTAATACGTTTCAGTTGGCATTCTATTTTTAACAGTGCGATTAATTGTGATTAATTTTTTTGAGTTAATCGCATGAGTTACCTTGATTAATCGACAGCCCTACTTTATATATTTATAGTTAAAAATAAACTACAAAAAGCCCCACTGCATCAATGCAATGTTTTATTGTCAGCATGAGGCCAAACACCAGCTGACTCCCTTACTTGTTTATTGTCCCTCTTTCTCCATAACTTCTGTTTGTTCTTTATTATTTTATTTTTTAAAGAGTAAGATATTTTTGTGGCAGGCGCTGAGACTACTCTTGGGTTTGTTCAGCACCTAGCACACCATGGCAACAGGCAACAAAGAATAATGGGTGGGCTTTTTCAATAGCATCCAAGTGGTTTGTTGGCACAAGTCTCATTGACTTGCACTGGGATTTGCGCTGCTACATCACTTCAGCACCTTTGTAAATTCCACCCAATATTGGACAACTGCAGGAGTGAAAGCCTGGCCCCATTGAACTAAATGAAGGCTGGCTTTCACCTCAAGTATCTATATAATAAAGTCCATACATCTAGTCATTCCCTTTACATTCTCATAGTAGATTTTTGCAACTCAGTCAATCTACTATCTTGCAAATATCATCTTGTCTTGTTCCCCTTAAGGTACAATGCCCACAGGCAAAGAAGAATATTTTCTGATCCAGAAAGCGTGCCTCCTGAGTTACAGAATGTATCTTGGCGCTCACTTGTCTGTTCACATAGGTCACGGTCATCTTGTAACAAAAACTCAAAAAATGTTCATCTTTGAAGCCCACCTGGTCCAAAGTTCCAGGCAATTGAAGCAGCTGATTGTTATTATTTTACTGTCTGTTTTCCCAGAACAGAGATTAAACCCACAGAACTCTTCACATTAGAGTTGGTCAGAGAAATTTTGATGAAACCATAGTTAATGGAACTGCTTGCTCCGATGAAGACTGATGTGTTCCAATTTTGCCAGCATTTCATTTTGGAATGAAAACTGGAGAAAAAGTTCTGACAATGTTGAAACATCCCATTTTGACACTTTCTGAAACATTTCAATTTTTCACCTTTTTGTTTTTATTTTGTAGGCTATTATATATTAGAATAGACTATGACATTTAAGAAGTTGAAGTCAAAATTGAAACACTTAGCTCAACTCAAAATAATTCCCTCCCCCAGAATTTTCCTCTGTGGAGAATTTCAAAATGTTTGAGTTTTCGTTCCTATTTGGAATAAAACCAGATGTCAAAATCCTTTGCAAAATGGGACTTCCATCCTCTGCACAACTCTGTTCCTCATCCTTTCAAACGGGCATCTATTACCCTGTGGACTGAAAGCTGAGGAAGACAAAATGCCATGCCTTATTGCCACTCTATTTCTGGCAGTTTTTCCAGCTTAAGTAATTCAGCGAAGCTCGCCTTAAGCAACCACCCAAGGGACTTGCAAATATCTGTTGCCCAGTCGAGTTGGCCTTTGATTAAAGGTTGAACAAAATGGTTCTGGATTTCTTGGGGGAAATTCTTCAGTGGTTGCTTAAGAGAGGTGTTCCCTAATTGAGGTGGATCCACTTCATTAGCAACCAGATGTTTGCTTTGAATAGGGACAGTGCAGTGTGCCACCACCTCCTTGATTTGAACACGGATTGCTCAGACTCAGTGATTTATTTTTTTCTCTTTTTTATTGCAGGCATGAATACAGAAACAGGTAAACAGCTGAGCCGTAAAAGCCTCTCTCAAGCCATGTTTCAACTAAAATGTCATTGTGCTCCGGCTCTTGATACAGGCTGCTGCTTGGCTGTAACAAGATGATGTCAGCAACCTTGGCTGGAGCTGCCACCCAGCAGCAATAACAGCAGCTGCCAGAGAAGTGTTCCCCTCCCCACGTCATATGAGAATTTCTTTACGGCACTTAACTTTACAAAACACAGTTGTAGGGCTGATCTTACATGCAATCGACAGATCAGTCTCAGTATATTTATTGCAAACGCCTTGAACATCAGGACATCAAAAATGAAATAACAATATTCCATTGTATAATTACAAAGAGTAGATGTCTGTAACCAGTGGACCAGAGATATATCCAGGGGAAAAAATGAAAATGAAGGATTTCCGTAAACAGTACAAATAAAACATGATGCTGCCTCCACCAAAGCATTTCACCCAGTTGCCTGCTCTGTTTGAACTGGCTGAGTTGGCAAACTCTTGCAGGGGAAACACAAACCCCTGAAGTGAAGTACTTTAAGGAGTAATTGATTTTTAAACATTGTCTCTCAGGATATAAATATGGTTGTAATATCAAAGGCTATACATACTGTATCTTCTGATACTGATTAAGGACATTAAACAATGTTTCCAAAGAAAACTTGGCCATTTTCCTTGAAACATGCAGTTCATTTTAGGTGGTCAAATGGGTACCCACACAGGGAAAAAAAAAAATCCTGTTTGGGCTTTGTGAGAGATTGCAACATGGGAAAATACCTGTTTAGCCATTACATAGCCATTGCCTAGCTTTTGAAACAACTAATTTTACTTTTGCTGCGATCATCAAAACATGAAGCTGTGTGTTGCCACCTAAACAAAGAAAACGCTTAAGGCCTCAAAGTTTTTAAACTGGGCTCTGACAGCAAAGCCATAATATAATTTGGTAAAACTGAGATTTGAGATTAAATCAACCTTCAGCAATAAACTGTTCTCTGTGACCCCCATAGGCTTGGATTAGACCAGGATTTAAAGGTGTGTTGTTCAAAAATGTTAGCTAATGCGTACTAATTTACATATTCTAAAAGTGCAGTGCAGAGAAGGTACAGCATACTTCAACGCTTGCTAACATTGTGGAGTTAAAGTCTACAGAGAAGCCTAGGTTTCAGCTGGACCAATTTAGCACGTTTACTGCCTTGTTTACACTAGAGCTTTAGCTAATACATTCTAACAATACAGCTCTCAATCCTAGTCCAGACAAGGCTGCGTATTAAAGGTTAGATCGCACATGGGTGAGGAATTGCTGAAGTGTGGCTAAAGGGAGTGTGCAGGAACTAAAAATATGATGGAATTGTACAAATGGAAATGTAGGTTTAATATCAGGAAAACATTCCTAACAGCCTGTAGAACAGTCTCCTGAGGGAGGGCGTGGAAGCCCCGTTGCTTAAGACATTTAAAATTAGACTAGACAAACATCTGAGAATATACTGTGGGGAACAATCCTGCATCGGAAGGGATTAAGGCCCAGATTATCAAAGCCATTTAGGAGCCTACCATCCATTGAAATCAATGGGAGTTAGACACCTAAATACTTTTGAAGATTTGGGGCTCAGTGACCTGGTAAAACTGTTCCATCTCTAATTTCCAGGAATCTAAAAAATGGAAGGTGTCCTTGTTCTTTTCTCAGCTATTCCAAAGCATGCCCAGTCAGTTCAGATGTAGAATGGTGACAGGGCATCTTAGTGCACAGTTTCAGTTTTCCTGTTCTGAAAGTTTCAGCTTGAGAATTCTTATACACTAGGACTACCATGTTGTTCTGTACAAGAACAAACTCGTAGCTTACTTATCTGCCAGAAAAATGAATGGGCTATTCCTAGTCTGGCATTCATTCTCTCTGAATGCTTTGGTCCTTGTGAATACATTGCTTAATGCAGCTAACCAGGAGCAGGTAGCCCCAACCAAAGCAGGTTCCAGGGTTTCCAGTTGCCCATAATAGCACTCTTGAATAAGCGCACAGCAATCCATGCAGTAGAAAAACCAGGGGAGTGTTGAAACACTGAGCTATCTTCTCAGGTCCTTTCTCCTTGATAACCTTTGGGAGTGGCCAGCCACACATTCTTTCAAGTATCTTCGCATGCAACTGATGGCTGCCTAAGAACAGGCAGGCCAGAAGCAACCAGTAGAAATGACAATGCAGTTTAGGTAACTCCATTCTTGGAGTTATTTTTGCTTCCTGTCTCTGAAAACAGTGGCTGCTATAGGAACGTTTTCTTATTTGTCTTTAGGTTGTTCTCTTTTTATTAGTGACCAGGCAAAAATTATTTTAACCTATGGTGCCTTAGGCTGGAGCTCTCCTTCCTCCACAATCCCTCTGAAGGAAGTGAGGAAAAGATTAGTGGCAGAATGAAGGCATAGTCTTTTATACCTGGAGCATTCTTTGCCTCTGTCATTTCTTCAGAGGGAGTTAATATTCCCATTTTTAAAAAAATAACCTCAGATTGATGGAAATGGATGTACAAAAAGTGTGCCACCAAATCTGTTGATATCATAACTAGAAGTCTGCTATACAGTGTACCAGTTGGATTTTGATTATGCAGCAAAGTCTATCAATAACTCAGAAACAGACAAGCCAGACATCTGGGCACTTGTACAGATCCATGAGCCTATTCTGTATGTTAAGCCATTTCATTATAGGTGCATCACAGATTTCTTCCTGACACTTATGCCACTTACTTTAGTTTCATTTTATAGCTATAGAAAAAGGTTCAAAGTTATCCGACTTTAATTGAAGAGCCTTCTGTTCATTTCCTGCTCCAATGAATATAAAATAGACAAGTAATTTTCTGTCTCCAAGTTGCAATCAAGAGTCCTAAAAGGCACTCAAGATTTTTCATATTAAATGACCATAACTAACGCTGATGAAAATTGAATCTTACTATACGCACTTCCTACCTTTAAAGCCAACAGGCTGGTTAAATTTAGATAAATCTATGGTCATTGGTATCAAATTAAGGGTATCTTTTGATTTTAACAATACTAAAAACAGGAGAATCTACTGTACAGGGTAACAGAAAAATATAGATCTTGGGCCATATAAAACACATACAAGGTTTCTGTTCAAAATCGCATGTTGTAGCTGATGATCAATTGTGGTCAGCTTTTTAAATAGTTTACTATTCTGCACTACTAAAAAAGGGAAACTATAGGAAAGTTTTATAGGAAATATGATCTATATTGTTATTATATGACCTTAATACCATAAACCAATTGTTTAAGGCTCTAATCCTGCAAATACTTACATGCTTATCATTAAGTAAGGGAGTAGTCCCATTAATTTCAATGGAACCACTCAGTTGCTTGATGTAACCCTGCATGTATACATGCATGCAAGTATTTGTAGGATCAGAGTCTTAGTTAAAATTGATTTATGATTCAATGTTTTTGGTTTAATGATAAGGGTGTCAATAGCAAACAACTTTGAACCACTGAAGTTTTTCTTTACCAGGAATACAATATGATTTATTTTATTGTCAAGATGACATGATTTTAGGCAGCACGGATATATCTACATATATCTGAGTAAAGATTAAGTTAGGAATTTGATAAGATAGCCATTTATTTTTCAGCAGAGACAAAGAGTCGTAGGGATAAGATATAATCATTTTTCTGCTTTTAAAAATGATTCTTTAACAAACAGCAGTAACTCGGTGCAATTTTCAGTTATACAAAATGACATTTTCTATGTTACTATCAAAATATTCTGCATAACATTAATCTCTGTGCAGTTATTAACATATATACAGAACAGTGTTTCTCAGTAGAAATCAGTATGTTCCTTGCTGATCATTTTTACCTTAGATTTACCAAAACCAAACCTAAAATTCATTTTATAATAGTAGAAAATCCTAATACTCATGATAAATAAAGGACTGAAGGTTTATTTCCCAGCAGCAAATGAATAAAGGAACTCCTCCAAGTTAAAGTCAAGCCGAGACTTAATTTTAACCAACTGTGATGAATCTGAGGGAGCTGGGAACATAACACATTTTCATGAAGCATTATGTTGAGTACACAGAAGTGGAGGAATGTAAACAGACAGAAGGCACATGAAAGGCCCCGATCCAGTCTCCATGTGACGAAGTGAGAATTTCATAATTCTGTCATCAACAGTCTTTTCATCATCTTCTCTCTCTCGAGTTCACGCCTCAGAGTCTCAGCACTGTGTAATTAATGCACAAACAGCCAATTATGGGAACAACAAAATGCCACATATTTCAATTAAAAATAATTAACATTTTTAAAGTACCAAGGGAAGGAGAAAGGTTCAGTTTGATTCAGTCAAAATGCTGAAAATAGATGGTTGAGTCAGAAGTGAAAATCGTTTGACATTTTGAGTAGTAAAGAAAAGCAACTAAGGGGGAAAAATAACAGGAGTACTTGTGGCACCTTAGAGAACTAAGGGGGAAAAAAGCATGAGACATTTTAGGGCTTACTCCTCCCCACAAAGTCACTGATAAAGTTCCCATTGACTTCAATGAAAGCAAGATTAGAAGCTCAGTGTCTTGTTAATTGATGTAAAAACCATGTAAAAAGACTTGTATTGCAGCAATCTGCTCCTCAGGGCCCAGACTGCCTTTCAGTTCTCTGTGTGGTTTGGTCCTAGAGGAGGTTTCTTTTCACTGCATAGCCTACAGCATTATTTACTGTGCACGCAAGTGAATGGGAAGCAGAGCTGGATTAAGTGCTAGAGATCTTGCCTGGGATCATGGAATGATGTTGCTGTGATGTCGTCACACATTGGCTATGAAGCACAAGGAGTAGACATCTCCATAAAGCATTCTGGTCCAGGAAGAGGAACTGAGCAGGAAGGAGCAGCTGTGAAGCAGCTAAGCATACCTCTTTACACAGGGAAAGGGAGGAAGAGGAGGCTACCCAACCCCCCATCCCCATGCCTACAGCCACCTGACTGGACCATGCCCCCATCTCAAGTGGACATCTACTGTTGGTGGGGTAAGCACTGGGAGATGGAATGCTACCACTGCTACTCCTGCTCAGCCAAACCTGGGGAGAAGGAAGACTGGATCTGCGGCTGCTCTTCAGGTGGCTGGTATAGTGAAGTGGCTGTAGACTTCTGCCACTTTTGGTCCTTGAGTGGGCTCAGACTTTTCCCCCAGTCTCCTGCTGCTCTGCATCTTCAGATGAGCCACACCCCTCCCTGTCTATTCCCTCAGTCCGCTGCTGATCCTAGTGTTTGAGTGGGCTAATGCCCATGTAGGTTATGGTTACTGCAGCCCCTTAACTATGGCCAAGGAGGGAGAGAGCTTTGTTACCACCTCCTCTGATGACCCACCAAGTCTCCTGGTTCTCAACATTTCTGGCAGACCATGGTGGGGACTGTGACGGCACATGCCCCCATCCCGCTGACATAAAAGATTAACAAGTATTCCTGCACTCAAGCAGCATCAGTTAGACGCACCTGCAGAACATGCTCCAGCTGAAGAAGGGGAGCTTAAAAAGGTGAAACTTTCCATAGAGAAGGGGGGAAGTTTACCCAGGAGGAGAGGCTGCCAGGGACTGCTAGTGAGCTCCAGGAGCAAGGGAAGCCCAGCCTGAGGCAGTGACTAGCCTTTCCTTTCCTCTCTCACCCTTGATTGTGGACACTACAAGCCTGATACAGGCAAAGGGCCCAGGAGGGCTGCTCCCAGCCAGTGACCTGTGGTGGGACCCAAGGAGTGTCACCAGGGACTAGAAGTAATTGGACTCAGAATGGGCCCTGGAGTAAGCTGAACTCCTGCTGGGAACAGAGAGCTCACCCAGGAGTAGGGGCTTCCGTAGGCGACCCAGGGGCAAGAGACTCAAAGAGACAATGGCCGAGCCCAGGCCGAGGGTTGACCCACTACAGGGACCTAGTATAGGAATCATAGGGGTATGTGAGGGGATCTGCTCCCCAGAGCTCTTTGGGGTAGCTGGGTCTGAGGGTGTGGAGCGCTCTTGTGGGGCTGCTGCCATGACACATACCAAATACAGCGCATTCTCTGGGTCTGCCAGCACCCCTATTTGAGAACTAGGGGGGATTGCTGGAAAGGAGAAGAGAAGGAAGTGTGTGTGTGGGGGAGAACACTATGCAGGGAAAGACAGAGGGAGGGGAATGAAGCAGGCAGAGGGGGACAGAAGAAAAGAGGGAATGTCTTCAGAGTTTACTCTTCAGAATGTGCCAGGTTTATGTATAACTGGTGCAAAACTGCCCCTGGTCATTTTTTGGGGGGGGGGGGGCCTTTGGAATGGACCTGATTTCACCAAATGGCTAGTATTTTCAAAACCTTTGCTCAGGAAAGAATGCTTCAGAATCTCTCTCACCCATTTGCTGAATATTTTGTGGGCTACCCAAAAGATATTGCATGGGCTGCTTGCACCTACTGAGCAGCCCTGCCCTAAGTCTGACGCATCTGTCATATTCTTTCATTGTTAACTGCTAGCAGCTTTAGAGACACTAACAGCACATGAGTAGATTTATTTATACATTTTCTAAAAGGGCAAACCTTAACAACAGTCTATGAAGAGGCACAAGTGCACGCTGGGAAGTAAAGATGGTTAGCAGTGCAGGAGAAAGACCCAGTAGTTAGGATTTTTCTTTTTTAGATTAAGCATTTTGTGCAAATTATAATGTGTGGATTTAGTTCATTTTTATGAAAAGAAAAGAATGCTAGCACTGGCCCCTAGTACTAAGTGTAGTGCAGACAGGCGGACACTATAAGAATCCAGCACAGCTATGCCAGTATTCCTACAAAGTGCAATACCTCAACAAGGCATGGTCTTATTGATTTGCAATCTGCAACTCCTAAACTCTAATCCCAGCTCTGACAGCTGGTTTGGGGGGCGAGTCACAACCGCTGAGGCTCTCGGATAGTCACAGTTTTTGTGGCTCAGTTTCTCTACCTGTGAAGTGGGGAAAATATATATACCTTACTGTGGTGCTTTGAGGATTAACGAGTTTATGTTTATAAAGCAGTTTGAAGATCTAAAGTGCTATGTAAGGACACGATTCAGTTCCTACTGAAGTCAATGGGAGTCTTTCAATTGACTTAAATGGGAGCTGGATCACACCCTAGGTATTATGTCTGGTCTACAACTGTTAGGACTTTTCTGAACAAAGAGTGCCCATAACTGTACATTTTTAGGTGGTCTAGCAATATGAATAAATGTCCAATTGAAATTAGATTGAAAACAAGCAGCACATTTACTGGTGACCCGTTGTAAATCAAAATTTCAATCTGGAGGTGAAAGTCTAGTGTATTATATTCCCATCTTAAAACTTCTGTTTCTCAGTTCCATCTGGTACAGTGCTTTGGGTCTGGAAATGAAAGCCTGATCTTTGCTTTTGGGGTGTCAGATGGATCTAATTATAGAGTTACCCCCTTTAAATAGGCAGTTTGGTTAATTCAGCACTCAGCAGTCTCTAGAGAGGAAAGATTACCATTAGAAACAATTGTAAGATGGAAGAATTGAAAAAGAGGAGGTTTTCTGTGGGAAGCTGGAACATGCTTTTTTGCTATTTCATGCTACAAGAAGAACATTGCAACCTGACACTACTCTGAAAAATCAGTGCCTGGTATTCATCGGAAAGAGTATCTATTTCTCAGCCCTTCCCGGTTAGAACTGAATTTAGAAAAACAGATTGTGACAGCAGTTGTTAAAAACAAACCAGTAGTTCAGGGGAAGTGATTTGTCTCAGAAAAAACGGCACACCCATTTCTCTCCAGGCCAGTGGTTATGGAGGTGGTATGTTTGGCCTTCAGAGGAGGGCAACTGCTGGCTGCATCACCAGTTAGGAGTGGCTTTCAATTCAGAGAAAGTTTCTTATGCTTTCCATTTGTCCTGAGGTAAGTACCAAATGGCAGCTGACTTTACACATTGGTGAAAATCATAGTTTAGGATGACAGGCTCAGCGGGTTCTTTCCCGTTACATTTATGATAGAATAAAAGAAATCAAACTCTTGGGAACCTAGAGAGAGACCCATAGTATTGCTATGAATTGCTCAATACCTGTCTGCCAGAGAAATAGGTTTGTGTGATGAATATATCGTCTGCACTGTCGGGGTTGGGACTGTCTCTGCCAAGGACCTCATTGCAGGTGAAGGAGATACTGGTGGTAACATCTTAGGTGATGACTGCACAGCACAGCACACTAATTTGCTGTCTATAAATTCTGCCTAAGAAGAAAATAATGAAAAGGATAAGTTAGTTTTGACTTTTTATGCCCACATTCTCTCAAACACTCGTTATCAGCAACTTTCCTCTAATAAAGAGGGAAAATGAGAGATTGCCCTATAGTTGCCCAGTGGCCTTTTAGGAACCAGGAAGCAACCCTCATATATAATGAAACAGACACCACTTCTTTGGACAGAGATTCAACGGTTGTGCACTGATGACAAGTCTGACTATAAAGTCCACTGTGTGAGACTGAACTCAGTTCATGATACATGCCACACTAAATATGGACCCATACCTATAAAAGTGCTGTTTATCACTATTTTATTTGGTTTAAACCCAATATGGGGAGCTGACCAGAATGTCCTCTTGAATAGAGCCCTGTCAAAATGAACTCGTAGGTTCCTTGACAACTGTGCATTTTATTAAAGTTGGGTGTGCATGAGTCTGGGTCTAAGAGTTCTATGTAGTGGAGCAGACCCTAAAAGAAATACCCAGTGGCAACTAGCAACAGACAATGTGGTATAAAATGTACAGAAACACAACAAACTCCAGACTCTCTCTCCAGACTGCACATCTGATGCTATAGCGTCACAAATCCTGCAACATCAAAGGCTGGGACATCCTGTCATGTGACACTGTGCTGCATTCCTGAAAAAAATTACACTGACCCACTGTTTGCACAGGACCATTTAATGACAAACAGGGAACAGCTTGTGTCTGCTGGTGTGTTACTGAGTTGATAGGAATGTACAGTAGCTGCAATTTTTCAGTGCTTCAAAATAGTCAGGACATGTTCATACTATTATCAGCTGAGTTTTTTTCTTGACAACCTGTTCTTTCAAGCTTGATTCAGTCTTCACAACAGTAGGAAGGAAAGTCAGCACAACAGTGAGGCAGAGAATTGTTATCCAACTATTGGACTATTTGTCTTTTTAAATCACTTTTCAAATTATGTGAGCTACTTATGATTAACAAATACTGAATGTAGAAACTTATGTACTGGGATATAATCTGCTGGTTAAATCAATGGGTGATCCAGGAAGAAGCTGCAGTAGTGTCTTTTTTACATTTCACAGCCTATCTTTTAACTGAAAGCATGGAGTACATTCCAGATGAACATACTAAGCATGAGCCTTTCCAGTCATTCTATGAAACCAGTAAAATGAAAAATGGTAAAATAAAACCAAACTGACACAAAAAAACAACAAGCAAACAACCCCCCCTCCCAATCCTGACAAGTTATAGTCCTAATCATTAACAAAGGTAAGCCGCCAAACTTCTCTGGCATTTCCCTTTTAAAGCTCAATGTCACAGTCCAGACACAAACAAATTTTGCAATCCTCATGCAGCATTTTGTCTCACAAGGACTGTCAGATCAGGCTTTACATCATGAAATACTGGCACCATGGCACAATTCTTCAGCGGGAATAAATTGTCATAATCCAATTGAAGCCAATGGAGCTAGGACAACTGACACCAGTTTAGGATCTGCCCCATTTTTAATGGTTATTTTAGATGTGTATGTGGTACTGTTTTTCTCTAGAGTATATATTTATATACTTATGTTTATACAGTATATTGGGCCAGATCTTCAGCTGGTGTGAATCGAAGTAGCTCCGTTAAGTCAACAGATTTATGATTTACACCAGTCAACTCAGATAAAATTTAATGAGATTTAATTCCCCCCCAATAAAAATAATCAGTTTAGCTCTTTATAAACTGCAGAATTATAAAACCAGAAAATAGTCTCCAAAGCTTACTGTTTATTAATATTTTTTGTTTTTCTATGAAATAAAAAAATAGACATTTTGGGTTCTAATAAGCATTTTCAAAGAAACAAAAAACAAAACATACCAACAACAACAACAAAAAACCAACAACGTTGCAGGTTGTTCATAACATGAAAAGAAAGCAAGGGAAAGGAAAAGCAAGGGAAAGGAAAATGAACCACAAACATTTGCAGCTGCATAATGCTGTGCGTGACTAGAGTACATTCAGAGTTAGATCTGGCTCTGTTCTGGAAATTTTGCCCTAATGCATTTGTTTGTGTTGTTTTGTTGAGGCCAAACATGGGGTGACACCTAGCACAACTGGTGTGTTAAAGTGAACTGAAAACCAATTGACTTGAAGCCAATATTTCTTTGTTGAATGATCCCCATTATTCGGGTTGTGGGACAGGGATAACTGCATAGAATAGAAATGAGTTGTTCCCTTCCCTGCAATCCTCTTGGTACTTCCTGGTTCACTAAGGATTTCCCACAATGCATAATTCTATGACAAAACAAATACCATGGGCTGCATGGGTTGAAATGTAATTTTAGATATTTGTGATGTTGCATTGTGTTTTTTTTCAGTGAACCAATACTCTGAAGAGGAAAAGATGAATTGTGGATAGGTTAGTTAGAACTTATTTATATGCTGAACATCCCTCCCTCTTGTCTCACCCAACAAAGCCTAATTAGTAGAGCTGGTCAAAAATTTTCCATTAACTTTTCCATGGCAAAATAGCTTTTTAGCTAAATGGAAATTTTTATTAAAGATTTTCAGCTTTCATTGGAATTTTTCAAGTTTTCATTACAAAGCCAACATTTTTCAGTTTGGTTTTCAATGAAACCTACCAAAATTTCAGTGTAATTGACATTTTTTACAGGGGAACTAGTGGGGATATTATTCTGCACAGATTTCTCTGCGTAACTCAACACATTTTTTAATCCGGGATATAAAGGTGGAAGCTTTCTTGCTATTTTTATTAAAGTGGGCATCATCTAGCCTGGATGACTTTTTCAATAATTCTACTTTGATGGGCTTGAAAGGTTTCGATACATTTGTTGGGATATTTTTGATTAGAGCAAAAAATAGATATGAAGCAGATTAGGATGAATTTTTCAATTTCTCTAAAATCTGGTTTAAAAAATAGTCACATGACCCCCGCCCCCAAAAAAGAAGTAGAAATTGTCCTAAGGTAATGGGGATCATGATCAAGCCTTAACCTCTTTCTTTAATAACTCATTAAATGCAGACAGATACTGTAGCTGTCCCAGTTGGGAATAAGGTTCCATATCTCATATATAACCACATGAGAGAGAAAACAGATTTGGGGCTCAGGACAGAAGTTAAGGTTTATGTCTGAACAACTTTATTTTATGAGTTTAATTTAGGAATGTCACACTAGTGATTGTGAAGTGTAATTCTAATATGAGAAGGTTTCTACTCTGTGGCTGCTAAGCCACGTCCCATGTTGGGAAGGACATGCAGAGAGTTTCAGTCAGAGTCCCAGGCACAATATCTAGTTGTTTCGAGTTCTAATATTAATTTTAACAAGTCCCCCAATTGTTTAAATGTCTTATTTCTTCTACCTATCATACTGACACTGCTACTCTAAGGTTGGGCATTCCGGGTATGGTACTATTAGGTCTGTCAGGCTAATTTTTACCTTGTTATACAGTTATTAGTCCTGTTTATGTGGTACTGTGCAGTATGCCTTGTGCAAAGGGACAAATCCCAAAGCCCCCAACTCACTTCTTTCTCAAGCAACATTTCCAAGGAGGTTTAATGGGAGATTTGCCCAAATAAGAACTAAGGATTCCAAGATTCAGCTCTAGGTTGTTAATTAACATGGACGTTTATAGCAGCATGCAACTGTAGTCATCATCATACAATTGTTTTATATTAATTGTAACTCCTCGATTCACTTCAGAATACAATTTTCCTGAAAATTAGGTCCCCTAGAATACAAAGTCAGGTTTTGTAAAGGGGACGAAGGCCAATTCAGCTGGATTTAGTGGCTAGCCCCACACCAGTCCCTGCCCTTTCAGTTTATTCAGTCTGTGCAGCCTCACTCATGCCCTCTACAGTAGAACTGTGGGAGTGCAGCTGTATTTTGTGACCTGCTGCCCTGAAGTGTTTCACCTTTAATCCTTATTTCTGCTTCTAGTAATCTCCAACACACCAATGCAGGCAAGTTTATAGATACAAGTCATGGCCATATTTGATTGATTTGCAGTCTAAGCCATATTTGGAAAGTATCTTTATTAGAATTGTTAAAGGCAAAATTTCTGACATTGTTTAAAAAATAATCTGGAGTTGCAAGTGTTGTGTTAAATACACAGTTTTTCAGTTGCATGTTCTACTTACAGAAAACTGTGGTACTGTTGTAAAAGGATCGAAAAAAGGATTAGATGTATCAGCAGGGAATGTCTTTATCTTTAAAAAAGATAAAGAAAAAGATGTTACTTTCAGAGCATAAAAATGAAAAACAAAACCAAAAAAAAAGCAGCAAAGCACTGCAAGTATAGCAACATCTGACAAACTCGAATGGTTCAGCAGCATTCAAATAAACCAGCTCAGAAGAAGACCACCTCAAAACACATATGTAAGTTAGTGAGGAATATTCAAAGGATAAGACCTGACTGAATTATTTTATCCATGTAATTAAATGTAATGTGAAATAGCTCTTAAATAAGCATATTCTGAACTGACTGCATACAATATCTCTTCAGCTCTTTAACTAGTCATGACATACAATTATTTGGCTTGATCTAGTGACCACCATACATTTTCTAACTGGTAATACAAAGCTCAGTGATAGGAATCCTTACACGGTGTTAGCTGGGTTCAGGAACTTCAGCTAAAGAACTTGTGCTTTATGGATTTTACACATCTATATTTTTAGTTATTTATAGATAGCACAGTGCTGGAAATGGAATGTCAGAAGATAGGACAAGAAGAAAGCACAAAAAAATCGCTGTGGGCAATTGATTGGTAATCACGGTCTCCGGTAATGTTAAGAACTTCAACCTTACCCATTCCAATGGTGTTCTAAGGATCAAGCTACATCTCAGGAGGTATTAATAAAGGAGTGTTGAAAATACTATTAGAGACCATTATGCCATAGGTTGTGTCTGTACTGAGAATTTTCAGTGCAAAATCCTGGTCTCATTTAAGTCAATGGCAAAACTGATTATAGGTGGTATGCATCTCATTACCCTCCTATCTAGAATGCAGAAATGTCATTAATCCATTCAGGAAGAGGACAAAGTAAAAAGTATTCATCAACTAGAAGTATTGATTTCAAACTGCACTTCATATTTCCGCTTGGGGGAAATTTATTATATACTGAAAAATGTATTTATCACTTTAATGGAAAAACTTGTTAATGTATGTTTATTATGCATGCCTTATCATAGAATTAGTGCATTATGTTTGAAGTATCTGCTAATAAACAAGGAATGCATTCAAGTGCCGACCCAGTTGCCTGAGAAAGGAACATCTGAAATTATGAGGTCAAAAGTAATAAAGAAAATGCATATTATCATTTGTTTTGTAAACAAAACTCCAGAAATACATTTGGTTTGTAAACATGCCATTCAAAATTCATATCCAGCTGTGGCCCAACATTCACACAAGGACAAAAACATTCAAGTGTGTAAACACCTGTTTAACTGAATGTAGATGACTGGAAATAATCTTGTAGAGGTATTTGAATAGGTCACTGCACTAGAAAACAATTCCCTTAAACCATGAAGATATCTGTGTAGAGATATCAAGGAAGAGGAACATTTCAGATTTTTCATAAATATTGATGTATCTACATTCCATCAGTGAATTTGATTTTGAGTTACTATGTGCAATTACTGACACTCATTACAATACAATATACAAATTGTATTGCTTAGTGAGTCTGTCATGTTACACTGATACCCAAATCTGCCAGTATAACATGAATGATTCTGAAGTGGCTGTGTCTTTTTGAGACAACACAAACCCAGAAGTCAATTTTGTCATTTTAGATTAATGAAGTGTTTACCTTTCAGTGTTTGAGAATAAGCTACAGAGCACTGTATTATAACACAGTACTGTAGCCAAAGTCAAAGTGTATTATACAAATCTAAAATCAGTCACTCATATCTGACTTCACCTTGATATGCAGCACCCAAATCTCTCTAATTTTGTGGATTGGTCTCATTAAGAGAACAAAGTTTAGTTACTGAAAATGAAGGTGAAGAATGATGCAAACATTATTGTGATAAATGAAGGGGAGGGGGATAGCTCCCTTTTATGGGCACCCAGCCAGCCAGTAGCTATAAAATCCCTCTTAGTAGCTGTTTTCTAATTGCTCTACCTGTAAAGGGTTAAAAAGTCTCACTGCTGTACGTAGGTAAAAGGAAGTGAGTGGGCACCTGGCCAAAAGAACCAATGGGAAGGCTAGAACTTTTTAAAATTGAAACAAGACTCCCCCCTTTTGTCTGTCTGTTGTTGTTCTCCCAGGGAGAGGCAGACAGGGCAGAGCTATGCTGTAAGAAGCTTGGGCCAGGTATGAAAAAATCATCAGTATCATACCTAGAAACTACTTATTTAAAACCCCAGACATGTAAGTAGATCTGGAAATGTCTACGAAGATACGATTAGGTTTATTCCTTTTATTTCTTTATGGCTTGTGGATTCCTCTGTGCTAACCCCAGGTGCTTTTGCTTGTAACCTTTAAGCTGGACCACAAGAAAGCTACTCTTGGTGCTCAATCCTTGTAGTTGCTCTTTTAAAATCTAGCAATAGCCTGAGTTCCCAGATGTATTTTTTTTTTTTATTAATAAAATTTACCTTTCTTAAGAACAGAATTGGATTTTGGGGTCTTGAGAGGTTTGTGCACATGTTGTTTAATTAGCTGATGGCATCAGCTGATTTCCTTCCCGCCCCCCTTTCTCAGCTCTTCCCCGGGGTGTGTGTGTGTGTGAAAGGGCTTGAGGGTACCCCACAGAAAGGAATTCCCAAGTGTGCCTCCCTGGGCTCTCAAAGGGGTTATGCACTTGGGTAGTGGCAGCATCTTCCAATCCAAGATCAGAGAAAAACTGTAACCTTGGGAGTTTAATACAAGCCTGGAGTGGCCAGTATTAATTTTTAGAATCCTTGCAGGCCCCCACCTTCTGCATTCGAAGTGCCAGAGTGGGGAATTAGCCTTGACAGTTATTCAAGAGCCTATTGAGAGTACTGACCAGAAGAAAAGTTGAAAAGTTCATCTTGATTACACACAGAGATACATAGTGATGTAGAAAAAAAATCTTCTAAAGTCAGCCACTAAATCTGTACATGCCGGAGGCCCAGATTTTGTGTCAATACACAGCTAAAATCAATTAATCTGGTTTAGTTTCAAACCCAATTTTCCCTTTTCCGGAGTTGTGTTTATTTAATCTGAGGACAGAGAATTCCAGAAAACAAAATTAAAAGGTTTCGTAGGTCCCCAGACACCACTTCCAGGCATCAATCAGGTTTAACTCAACTCAGAACAACTAAGGCATGTGAGAAAAACTCATACCTGTGCAGCACTTAGGAGCCAGAAAGCGAAGCCATTCTGCCCACTCTACCACAGTCCAATCCTTTTGTCTCCCTCATTTGTTTTTCTTCTGAGGAGTTTTACATGAGTAGCAACATATACCCGTTGACCCAGACTGTGCCTTGCTAGGAATACACCTAAGAATTCTCCCGCAGTTGGTGTAGAAGGAGGGAGCTCATGCTGTCTTGTTTGCAATGGCTGAAGCTGGTTTGGTTGTTCTGGTCTGCGAACACAGGCAGGGTACCCCAAATAGCCTGATTAAAAAAATGATACTGATACAGGCAATGATACTGATCTCTTTTGTAAAGTGCTTTGAGATCTAATGATGAAAAGTGCTACAGTAGAACCTCAGAGTTATGAACACCTCAGGAATGGAGGTTGTTTGTAACTCTGAAATGTTCATAACGCTGAAAAAAACCATTATGGTTGTTCTTTCAAAAGTTTGCAACTGAACATTGACTTAATCCAGCTTCGAAACTTTACTATGGTGAAGAAAAATGCTTCTCTCTATTTTTTTAGTAGTTTACATTTAAACAGTACTGTACTGTATTTGCTGCTTCTTTTTTTTTTTGGTCTCTGCTTCTGCTTGATTTCATACTTCCGGTTTAAAATGAGGTGTGTGGTTGACTGGTCAGTTCGTAACTCTGGTGTTCATAACTCTGAGGTTCTACTGTATATAAAAGCTAGTTATTTCCTAGAGCCTCTTTTTATATCCAGGTGCAGTTAAGCTGTTGAGATATAATAATAAACATGGGGAATACTAGTGAGGAAATTGGCTAACTAATGTAGAACTGCATTCAGACCTCTCAACCACACATTTTGCCTAGGAGCCCATGTGGATCCCCCTGTTCTGAATTTCCAACAAGCCTAGAAGTGTGCTGCAGACAGCAGCAATTAGCAGTGGTGGCCAACTGGTGGGAATGAACAAAGGAGGAAACCCTTGAATATGGCCTGCTCTCAGAAGAAGGAGCTGCTAAGGGACACTATCTGCTGCCTACTTTGAGACTGAGAGAGGAAGAAGAGTGGAGCCAAGGTGAGTTACATGGCACTGTCACCATTTGCCCCAGTGAGCCCATTGCTGAAGGCGTCAGGTAGCTTCCTGACTTTTCCTCAGAGCCATATTATGGATTGAGAGTGAGGCAGGAAGGAGAAAGAAGGCTGGTGGATTTTGTTGTCTCCCCCCACCCCCATAGGTGACATTATAATGGCTTTAAATAATAAAACCTGTTCTTCAGGATGTTTTCTCCCTGTGAGAGGCCAACCTGTTTTGCAAGCTGGTTAAAAATAGTTTTAATAATTAATTGGCAAGTTAAAATGGCTTTTATTGCATGACGTGCGACAAAACGCAAGTGTTCCACATTTTGACCATTGTCTCATGTTCTGATGGCTTTTCTCACGTACTGACATTTTTGGAGTGTGAGAGGTATGACTGCATTACCATGGCAAAAGTACCTTGGACAAACGTGTCCTCCTCATCTAGAATATTTCGTTTACTGAGTTAATAATTTGCTAGCTTTTAGCAAACTCTTACTAAATGAGACAACGAGCCTAAATAAAGCAAACCAACACATTCTGAACAGAAGACTGGTAAACTTCAAGGGGATTAATCTGAAAATCTCCATACGGCAGAATAACTACATTGCTTTTGAAGAAAAATAAGCAGATTTTTGATTCTCTGTGGATAATCTTTCCTAGAAGTGTGAGGACTTTCCTGCTAGCACGGAAGCTGTTTGCTGTAACATTAGTTGTATTTTGTCATAAAATGCTTTGGAGGCATTTCTGCCAGAGTTGCAAAGAATAATCAGTGCCCATTTTGACTTGTTTTTTGTATTGCAAGAGGAAGAGAAAAGAATAAACAAAGGGTGAGTAAACGAAAAGAGAGAAGAGGGATGTGTCATTCTTTGCCGATCTTCTCCTTTTCTTCAAGTTTGTGCAAAAATGTCTTTTTGAATGTAATTTAAATTTGGAATAAAAGGAACTGTGCATATGAAATTAACTATAACTATTTCCAGCAGATGGGACAATCACAAGCATCTCTGACATTACAAAATTACCACTCTCAGGCACGCTGATCCTTTCTTATTCTGCTCTTCTGTATTTAAGAGGAGAGAAGGTAACTGACAGCACAGTATAGCCATTGCCTTGGCATCAATTTCTTTTTCCTGTACAGAGGTTTGGAAACATTTTGTATTCTGTCTTGTGAGCACACACTTGCTGTTCTTCACTTGAGTTCACTTGCACCCAGCACTTTATGGTTCAAGACCCTTGTAATATCTTTGGAAAAACATGTATTCCCAATTGGTGTGCAATATGACCATTTATTTATACTGAGCCAGCTGGTCTCCAGAGGTAAGCAGAGGTTCTAGCTCAGACATGTCAGCAGATTCCTGTGCATTGTAGCGTAAGCAGAACTTCTACTACAAGAGATGCTTTCACAGATACAGGTCTCAATGTGCACAGTGGCCAGAGAGTATTTTGCAAAGCTCTATTTCAGAAACACATGGATTAGTCGACTTTCAACTTACGTAACTTCAGCTCTATGGTGATAAGGGGCCACACACCTCACAGGATAGAAAGGCCTGTTTGTATTCAGCCCAGCCAGAAGGGATCAGGGACCCAAGTTACCAGCTTACATGCTGTTAGTATACCTTAGTACTGATTGACCTGAGGTATGACTTCATGAAGGTGGTTTATGTACCGATTGTACTAACTGACTGGAAGTACCTCCTTCCAAGACCAATGATCAGATCCTCCTCCTCTCTGGGTCTTTGCAGCTTTTTTACTGTAATTCTTCATCTGGTGCCATACAACTCCAGTGGGGGAAGCTATCTGGTGAGCTAGGAAATGCAAAGACAAACATGTAATGTCAATCATAGTGCAATACAGCATCTATGGATTTAAAAAAAAAATGAAAATAGCTCATCGGACACCAATACTCACTCAGGCAAAGTCCAAACCCAATTCATCCCCCTCAATAAAGCTGTGGCAGGTGTGTGCTTTGGGTCAGCGCATGAACACAAATGAAAAAAATAGTCCAGTAAATTTGTAACATGACAGAGACACCAAATTACTGTATTAGTGAAACTATATATTATTGTTGAACCCAACCTTGGAAAAAGCTGTGTGGATCGAACACCTTTATGAAGAACACCACTGCACCATAGATAATTTTCTAGTCAAAGAATTCCAGATCCATTATGCCTGTTTAAACAATACAATGTGTCAGTATCAGTGGAAGGATTAAATTAATAATTCATAAATTCATGCAAACAGTGAAAATTATTGAAAATGTACCTTTCATATACTATTATGTGACCAAATGTGAAACTTCAGCAGCTGTTTTGGCTTCTGCTTAAGCTGGTGAACTCCCAGGTAACAGAAACACATTTTGTTGAATATTTCCATGTATACTGTTGTCCTATCTGTGAAGGTAACAACTCCTTGTCTGAGCCTCACGCTTCCCTTTACTCACCTCCTGTGCGATCAGACAGTAGCTTGAGGCCAAGGAAAGAGATTAATTAGCTGGCACTTTAAACAACATTCAGCATTTTGAAACAAGATTCATTTTGAAAACCAGTGCCAGTAAATTTGAGTCTTTAATTCCCCTGGCTGTCTTATAACACCATTTATTTTTCATCCAATTTTGATAATTGTTTGCCAAATTTCTTGTATGTGCATACTCCCCTTATGTGCTGTCATCATCAAGTCCATTACCTTTAGAATTTCATTTATGTACTTCCTTTCATCAAACACAGCAAGACACATACATTCAGCTTGCTTAGCACAATCATCATAGGAAGAGGTCATGATCCCCTTAATGGTGCAAAGAAGATACAGTGCTGGCTTACACTGGCTTAAACAGCCAGCAAAGGATTCCCCCAATTTGGTGGAATTCCCAGGTAGTGTAGCTTTCTCTTTGCCACCCTCCCTGACATGGGGGCATAGTCAGAAGCAGAGAGCATGGTTGGAGTGCTGCTACTGCTGCTGTGCTCTTGCAACCTCTGACTATCAGACCATCTGCTGGGGGCCATTGCAGCAAGGTGAAAGTTATAACTCAATCACAGTCAAGTTTTGTGGCCATGGTCTTCAATGCAGCAGTAATATTCCATAGACAGTTCCAGTATGGTTTGCAGGGGCTAATATACAAACCATGTACATTTACAAGCAGATCTCCTCACAATCCCCTAGTGGTTAATAGAAATAGATGCAATACAAAGGCTGAACCTAGAGATGTTTGCTGTCCTGCCCTACCAGATGGACATAATCTTGTTGGTGTTGGTGCCATCTTTGTGCATCTCCTGAAGGTGGAACATTCTGCTGTTCTTTGTCATGATGACTGTAAGTGTTGGTTGGATGTAGAGTATTTTCTGGGAGGAGCAACGCTAATGCCACTTCTAACAGTGCCTATTGTAGAGAGTGACAGGAATGCAAGGCAACCAGTCTGCACACAGGATCTCAATAGAGTATAGAAAGAAAAGATGATCCTGTCTCAGTTTCACCTTGTAACTTTGCCCTGAGGCTGCACTGGTGACGAGATTTAGCTCTTCAAAGAACACAGAGGGAACAATGCAGCCACTATAAGCAAGACATTCTCCATGCATTCATGGCCTTCAGTGCTCTTCTGGTGGATGTTGTGAAGGTGAGCAAGCTTGAGAGAAACACAACGACATGTGCTGAGGTTATCCTGAACTACAGCTCCCCAGAGACAACAGAGCAAGACATGATGTCACTAAAACCAGCCTGACACAGCTGCATTTGCTTGGACTTTATTTTGAGGCAGAAAAGAGTGTTTTGCCTAGACTGGATCCTAATAGGTAGGTTGCATCACTAGGGTACCATTGGTAATCCAAGTTAACTTCTTTCTGCCGTTACCAGTCACCTCAACAGCATTAGAATATTCGTTGTTTGGATTGTGTGCACAGCAAAGAAAAATAAACAACAAGAAACATACCCCTGCAGAACAGCAGACAGAAGTTGTTGTCATAGAAGTTCTGGAGCTACCAGAAAGCAGCCAGATGGCTGATATGAAGAGAAAGTAAAAGAATAAGGTGATTCATACCACAATCAGAAAGCCTCGAGTAAAGCATAAGTTATACAATCATGTCTTTCCCGTGAGCAGATTGTATGAGTGTTGGAGTGCTGGACGGTAATTGAAGCATATGGAGCTGTTGCCCACTATACAAATCATTCTTTACACCCACAAAGCTTGTTGGTGGTTCACCATCCAACAACTGTTCACTTCTCATGCCTGGTAACTAGGAGCCTAAGCATCAATGCAAACAGCCTAAATCCACCAACCTGAAGATATTTTCAGAAAGACCGATCAATTATGCATTCTGTACAAAAAGTGTTTCCTCTTATCAGATTCAAAAGCACCAAGGTCATGCTGCTCTACTAAACAGTTACTGCAGATCGATGCCAGCATTGTACCATATGACCCTTGTCCAGTGCAAACAAACGTGTTATCTGTGTGCTGAACCTGATTTCTGCCTACACAAAAGCAAAAGTCCTGAAATTCCTGAGATTTCCAGACAACCCACCAAACTTGGCTTCACTAACTGCCAATGTCAGGATAATAATAAATAATTTGAATAAAATTGTTCTCTTATTTTTTCAGGTATCTCATGATTTATTGTGACCATTATAATCCCCATTGATTTTCACAAGACCATGTTCTGAATGTTAAAGCATTGTACAGAATGGACTAAAGTCCCAGTGGCTGCAGGAAGCTCTTAAAATTACAGGCTGGTGCAAGCAACGCTTATGAGCCCTGATCCAGCAAAGCACTTAAGCATGTGCTTAACTTTAAACCTGTGATTAGTGCCATTGACCTCAATGGGACTATTCCAAGGTTTAAGGTTAAGCACATGCTTGGATAATAAACTTGGAAATATTGAAGTAGAATAAAAGATCTTGGATAGTTTCGCTGCACTGTATTCTGCAGCTCTGGTTACAGTGAATGTTTGCTGAGAGTGAAATTTTTCTGTGAAAAATTCGAATTCATGATAATAGGCTTCCATTTTTCTATTCGCAGTGCAAGCTCAATTAAAACTGAAACAAGATCATTGTCACTTCAAATGTGATGGGCACAATAGCTATTTTATTCCTTCAGTAGGATTTACCTGATTTTAATCAAAATGTTTATAGGATGCAATAGTTTGTTTGGTTTGGGATTAGTACATGTTCAAATTTAATCTGGTGTTTACTGAATCGCTTGCAATAGCTATTACAGCAAGGAAACTATTTATTAATAATCCTGGCCACTGGCTGTTAAGTATTAAAACTGCCTGACACCAGGTGTTGGAAACCCATCTCTATCACAGGTATCAGTCAGTAAAATCCCAGGGCACAGGTTCAAACATATAACAGTTCATGATTCTAGTGTTTATAAATTCAAACACTTGCATGTTAATACCTCGACAGATTAGGTCCACTTTATTCATCAGATGGTTCTGCTTTTGGTGAGTCTTTCATGAAAACAATCCAGTAACAAAGAAAAATATATAGTTGTTCATTTTCCATGGGGTTGTTTCCACCTCTTCTAGAACAGATTGAGGCCTTTCCTGGAAAGCCAGTCTCACAAATTAAGAAACAGTGCTCTATCACATTTCACAGCTAAAGAGATTATTTAGCAGAAGGAGAATCCCAATTGATTGGGTCTATTAGCATGTAGCTGACTCTTGTCCATTCTCAGTTACATAAGGAATTTCTCCTTTGAAGGAATTGAGGGAAAAGCATAAAAAAATGTTCTACTCAGCATAATAAAGAAAATAGCTTGTTTGCCTGGGGCTACTTTTTTCATTCAAGCAGAGGTTTGCTTCTCTGTGGTTTGTATAAGGGGCAAAAAAATCCATGTGATCCATTATTAAAGAGAGATCTCTGAAAGGAGCTGAAAAGGATTGTTATGCTTTCCTGTAAAATGAATGGGAACTAGGGAGCTCTTATTTGAAATGACAAATTCTAGTGCTTGAAAACCTATTAGCCAAAGAATGGTAATCCTTCTTTTAATACCCAGAGAGTCTATTGGGACCAGACCCACTTTTCAGTACAAAAAGAATTCATATTATGGGCCAGATCTTGGGCCCCAATAAAATATGTTTGTTATGCTCCAGCAGTGCAAGGAAAGCTTGCAGCTGCCCTCAGTAAGAAACTGGACATTCCCTGAGTGCCAGGTAGCCAGCCTTGCTTGCTCTATACCACCCTTCCCAGCACCACCCAGTGTAGGGAGTGGGTGGAGATATGGGTCAAAGCGTGCTGTACTTCGGCAATCCCTGCTGAAGTAAAGGGCCCCAGGGGTTATTATAAGATGGTGCATTTAGAGCAGCCCTGTGGCTACCCAAAGTTGTGCCAAAGGCTGAAGCAGCCTCTGGCAGCCCCAGGAATTGGGAAGCAGAAAGGAGGTGTCATGTGACCATTCCCTCTCCCCTCAAGTGCATTGCTCTGGCACATCTGGGGATTAAGACCTATACATTTGCCATTGAATCTTTTGTCATTTCTTATGTATTTATGCACAGGTTCTTGTGTCTTTTACAATGGTGTATACCTTGATGTCAGAACCGATCCTCTCTTTGCAACTTGAGAACTAATTGTTCCTGCTGAAGGAAAGTATGCTGGTAGGTGCTCTGATCATATAGCCTGAACTTTAAATATGTGAGATGGTCCACAAGGCTGTTGTAAGCACTTCATAGATGTTAATATAAGCCTTTGTCCACATTGCATAGTTGCCATGATCCTTGGTGCTTGAACTGGGGAGGCTAGATGGGGAAATTCTTTCTTTAAGCTACCAGCAGTGAGAAGAGAGAGCACGTAGCCATGATGGACTTTGACATTTTGAAAGTACATGGTCTACCTAGTACTGCTCAGTCAAAGTCTTTACCTAAAGTCCTGGAGTGTCAGTCATTGATGCAAACACATGAAATCTGTCCAGACATCAGTGTGTGAGCTTCATGACTATTGGTTTTGACAGATCACTCAGTTTGGACACAGCAGACAACAAGATTGCCAAGGGTTGTGCACAAATTCAGTTGGTCAGCACATTTATTTGCCCACTGTATCTGACTCACTGTTCCATATCTCTAGCACTGCCAGCAGAGACCTCAATGAAGCAATTGCATACGCCTGGATAGGCTTTCCAGATGGACTTTGCAGTTCTCTCATTAGATACCATCTAACTAATTCCAGGATTTTGACATTGGTGACCAGGTGTAGTTTTCCAGAATCAGTCTACTTGATGGACTCTAGCTTATTTTTGGCACAGGGATATCAAAGGGCATTAATGTATCAAAAAATCCATCGATGGTTCACTCCCCTGACCATATATGCTGTGATTCCAGCAGAAAGTTTCAGTCTAAGACTATAGAATAATAGATGAAGAAATTTGGAAGGTAGTTCAGTGAACAAGCAGTAATTCCAGATTATCTAGTGGACGCAAAATAAAAGTAGTTGCTTTGTAGGAACTTGACTGCACCTCACACAATTCAAAAGAGCTGACACATTCAGTTCTGTGTTCTGGTGGTGGAAAAAAGGCTCCAATTCCAAATAGAGAAAGTGATTCTAGAGGACATTACACTACTGCTCCAAGGGCCTGATCCAAGTCCACTGATGTCAAAAGGTGTCTTTGCATGAACTTCATGCATACAAATATGAACCTACTGTCTCCATACAAACACATGAAATCTACACAGTGTAATTTCTTAAAGAAACATATATACGTCCTGTCTGTTTTTGTTACTACACTACTTTACCTTGAGATCTTACTCAACAAGCCTGAAGAAACCTGGTTTCCGTATATATTATAATCACCCTTTCTCAAAACTGACTATTCTAAAACCAATAAGGAAAATATGGGCCAAATATTCAACTCACTTATGAAAAGTATGCATGTAATGTTACTGGTGGTAACTATAGTAGAGTGTGACAACATCCACTGTGTGGATGAACTATCCAAACACAGGGCACATACTGCCTGCCCTCAAGAGCATAAGAGCAAAAGATGGAAGAAAAGAGTGCAACATACAAGGCAACATGCTCAGGGTAATTATAGGCACTTGGTTGATTAGTTGTATTAATTTTAAAATTAAATACATTAATGTCCCCTCACCATCTACCTTCCGCCCATCAACCCCTTGACTTCACCCTCAGCTTCAGTTTGATTGCCCTTATGTTCCTCTCTTCCATCATTTTACCTCCTCCCTTCATGCAAATGAGATGTTAAATAAATCTTATAATCAAGTCAATACTATTTCCTTTTTCCTGTTAATAAAAATATTAGAGCAAATCAAATACTTGATTTTGTCTGTGCATGTGACTTTCTGTTGCAAATGACAGTGAAAAGAGGATGTCTAATCAATAGACAACCTGACAAAGACCAAGTAACCTGTTACTTATGTACCATGCTGGCAATGAGGGTCTTTGTCCCCCTCTAGTGGCTGGTCCACATCTGAAGATAAGAACTTACTGCAGCTGTCGGTTAACACAGTTACTCCTTTAACTTAAGTACTAGAGATTCATATGTTTTGCACTGAAAGTTCAAATCACATTGATGATCCAAGTGAGGGGACAATTATACTTGATTACTATAATTTAGTCGCAAGGAAAAATAAAGTTGACTAATATTTGTTTTTTTTACAGGTTTTACACGTTGTGTGACTCAACCAATCAAGAACCAGACTTCAAAGCAGATGTTTCAATTTTCTGAGCTAGGAAGCATTCAATTGAAATTCCATCCAAAAGCTTGGCAGTCAGCATCCCACTTGCCATGACTCTTGAAAACTGTGATTTAGAACTGCATACATATCAATTCATTGGTGTGTTGGAAACAAAAACAGATACACAATAGTTACTCTTTGGAGTCTAAATACAATTGTCACTAATTACAGTAAGGAAGAGAGAGATTATGAACATTACAACTGCTGAGACAAAGGGAGTTGTGTACATATCAAACGAAATAAGAGGTGGTTAATAGGCCTTTATCAAAAGAATTTGAAATGCCTCATGTGCTAGCATGACTACTGCACTTGGCTCACTTAGTGTCAGCCAACACCAAAACCAAACCTAGCCTTGCATAGGCTTCTGCAGTACAGAAGATGAATCTTTTTCTATTGACTCGTGCATTTAATAGTAAAGAAAGAAGGAGACTGAGATAGGGGATAGCCAGTACATCCAGGTATTGATGCTATGTGTTTGAAAAGTCCCTCCCACCATCTATTGTTTGCCTTTATTTTTGAATATTTATCTTTTAGGCCAGATCATTAGCTGGTACAGATTGGTGTAGCTGCACTGAAGTCTAAGACGCCATGCTTATTGACTCCACCACAGGAGCTGAACTCTTATTTGCGGGATGAAGCAGGAACTTTAAAAATGTTTGACACTAAATCAAAATAGTTTTAGGCAAAACCGCATTTGGTCATGTTTACAGAAGTATTTAGGTGCCTAAAGATGCAGATACTTCCCTAACTTTCAATGGGAGTTAGGTGCTAACCCACTTAGATGATTTTGTCAATCCCCATGGGCACCTTAATACCTTAAAAAAAATCTGTCCCATTGTCTTTTGTTTGTGTTCATTTACTTGAGTTGAGCCCCTTGCCGAGTCCATTTTCCATTTCATCCAAAGAAGAAAAACTGCCACAGGCCCCGAATGTTCAATTTTGTAGGTTTTTAAAATTTTGTTTCTTTTTGGCTTTTAAATTAGGGTGGCACTCAACAGCCCCATCATTTTGATTCTCCTCAGTACTATAAAAATGGTGGCATACCTTGCCACGTCAAAGTCTGGTATCTAAGCTCGCAACTGACCATAGTGTTATATTAATTGCAATAAAGATAAATATAGAGAAATTCATTCACTGCCCTGTATGACTACCAACACCAGATTCTCTGCATTGTCTCCATCATTGACCCTCCCTCTAGCCTTAACATTGATAAAGAGTCTCCCAAAAGGTACACTGATGGGAGAAGTGCCAAGAAAAGATGCTTACATAGGAAAGAGATTTGATTGTTTGACTGAATTCTTTCCCACCACTACAGGGTCAGCTATTGTATCCAACTAAGATTTTAGGTTTTGGAGTAACTGGTTTTGGAACTAGCTCTGCCACTGAATCTGGTTCACTTCCTGCGTGTTCTGCAAAGCCCATCTTCTTCTCTCAGGCTGCTGAGGAGGGAGTGAGCTGAGGTGGGCAGTCCTTTGTTTATTTTGAAAATTTTAAACATATGGGAGCCCAGAGCACTGGATGGGGCCTATGGTTGCATTTTAGCAATTTAAAGAAATAAACGGGTAGAAAAAAATCATGCAACACACATTATCATCATGCACACTGAAAAACTCCCATGCTATATTACGCTTTCTAGCACTTCAGTATTGTCTTCATGTCACTTGTCAAAAAGTTGTCTGATTAGTCATTCAGAATTTAAGAGCAGCCAACCACAAGACTCATCAGAATGGGCATGGCACAACATCACATAACTACCTGTATTTTTTTTCCAAAACACCTCATGAGATATTCTTAATACCTTCACTCTCTGTTTGGTACTTTGTTCTGTTCATGCACAAATCAAATCCAATGTATCACATTGTCCACTGGTGCAAATTGAGCAATTGGCATCATCTTCTTGATCTTTTTCTTTCTGTCAGAATGCAGTTTCAATTAGTTCAAAAACACAGAGATATTACATCAACCATAGCTAATTTCTGGAGCTCAGTAACATGTCCTTATTGTCCATTCAGGAAATGGGAAAATAAACATCCGTTGATCCAATGCATATAAGGTTGCTTAAAGAAGAGAAATATAGATAAAACAGAAGTAAATCAAAACATTTTTAATTGTGTACTGCCCCTACTGTATGTCTTCACACACTACCTCATAATTTCCCCTCATCACTGACTTTATATACTATATATACTCTTATACCCTGCAAGACATGGCGCCATCAGCCTAGCACCAAAAAGACTGTCTCTAGCACATTCCACCTCCACCATGCCAATGCTAAGAGGGAACTGAACATCATAATGAGTGGCCAGAGGCTGAAGCATACCCAGTTTACTTAGGCATGACCCTCAACTGAACACTGACATACAAAAGCCCCCTGAGCAAAACAGCAGTGAAGGTCAAGACACACAACACCTTCTCAACAAATTGGCAGGTTCTTCATGGGGAGTGGATGTGCCAACCCTAAGGACCTCAGCCCTTGCCATCACGTACTCAATAGCAAAGTTCTGTGTGCCAGTATGGAGTCGATTGGCATACATCAAATTCGTTGACATGCAACTCAGCAATGCGCATCATCACAGGAACTCTTTGACCAACTCATCTTCCATGGCTTCCAGTTCTGAGCCACATTACTTCTCCTTACATCAGGAGGGAGATTGGAGTTGTCCAGTTGCTTGAGAAGGTACGTGCCAAACACCAATCAGTTCCTCATCACAGACCCTATTGCTTGCCTCCCACCTGGCTTTGACCTCTCACGTTGTCAATGAGCTCTTCTTAGCTGATTCCAGACTGGACAAGGCCTCTGGGCAGTCAACCAGCACCGTTGAGGTCTTTGACACAATCCAAGCTGTGGTGCAGGTTAATGATACACTGTTGAAGAGTGCCCGCTGGCCAAATTCAGCAGTGGGTTCTGAGAGTTCCACTTTGCCATTGAGAATACTATTGCTTGGCTCACTGAATATGCAAACGCTAAATAAATAAATGCCCTTCTTTTGTGGATGGGGTAGGGGGTCAATCCCCAAATATCCACAGTGCAATAGTCATAGTTTAAATTTACTGGTGATCCTGAAATTAAGATCCAATAGACTGTCTTTGAACCCTGACTGCATTCCAGGATTCCCCAGGCAGGGGCGGCTCCAGGCACCAGCGCAATAAGCGCGTGCCTGGGGTGGCAAGCCGCGGGGGACGGCCTGCCGGTTGCTGTGAGGGCGGCATGCCTGCGGGAGGTCCGCTGGTCCTGCGGCTTTGGCGGTAATTCGGCGGCAGGGACGCTGAAGGCGCGGCACCGGCGGACCTCCCGCAGGCATGCCGCCGAATCCGCATGGCCAGCGGACTGCCCAAAGGCGTGCCGCCGAAAGCTGCCTGACTGCCGTGCTTGGGGCAGCAAAAACCATAGAGCCGCCCCTGTCCCCAGGTATCCTGACCTTTATTAATTCAACAGGCTCATAGAGACTGGCAACACACCAGTAAAAACCTAGTGCTTGAACATGCAGAACTAAATGTTGAAAGGGTATTTTTAAAGTCATATTTATAGTGCTTTGTTTGCAGGAACTATTAGAAACAGCTATTAGGAAGTGTGAAAGTCAAGTCCCAAAATTATTTTGGTTGCCTAAACACCATGATTGTTTTTACAATGTACTGAAGACCATTCTCCAGTTATTAGAATACTTTATCTAGTATAAATGACACCCAGTGATGTGCCTTTGACACATTTGCTTGTATCAGGGTTATTATTTGAATGTGCTCACAATACCCTTGCACTGCATACAGTACCCCCATTTTAAGAAAAAATCCACAGCTAAATTTCTCTCATATTTGATTTTGCCATGATACATCATGCGGGTTTGAGCACTGAGCTATATCCCTTAGCCCTGGTCTACACTGGAGGGGGTGGGGGGGAAATCTATCTAAGTTACGCAATTTCAGCTACATGAATAACGTAGCTGAAGTCGACGTACTTAGATTGACTTACCATGGTGTCTTCACCGCGGTGAGTTGACTGCTGCTGCTCCCCCGTCGACTCTGCCTGCGCCTCTCACAGCGCTGGAGTACAGGAGTCGACGGGAGAGCGCTCAGGGGTTGATTTATCACGTCTAGACTAGACGCGATAAAGCGATCCCCGCTGGATCAATTGCTGCCCGCCAACCCTTAGTTAAATTGTGTTCATATTTGACTGAAGATGAAATGCTTTTTTCAGTCAGCTTAGAAAAGTCCTTCCTTTTTACATCATCATATCAATCTAAAGTATTTCCTTGAGCTCTAGTGGAAGCAGGTTTATTGCCTGTTGCTACGAGGTTTTTGTAGTAAGGTTATTTGCTTTAGCAATGACTCTTTTTTGTCATTCATTAGATTAATATGGACTTAAAGAGCACGATTTTCAAAAGGGGCACAAATGTGTTTGTAAAATGTGCATACAGCTATGTGCTCTTATTTGCACATATAATTACTATGTTTCCACAAACTGAGTATTTGTGCGTACAAATGAATTATGTTTTTAATTGGCCAGTTGGATGTACAAATTCCCAATTTGTATGTGCAGTCATGTAATTGTATATTGAAGTTAGGGATTTGCATTTTTGTATCTCTTCCTTTGAAAATGGGTGTTCTTACTTATTTCTTCCAATACACCTTATATCAAGATAGAAAGTTACTGGTTCTAGAGTATATGATGAAGCTTCTCTAAGAATTTATTTATCTTCAGTTTTTAGTTCACCATAAAGTGTTTATAAATGTCTCTGACTAAGGCATGTTGGAGTCTTTTGGGGCACATGGAGATGTCTGATATATGTCTTCAGCCAGTTATAGTAGGTATCTACTACCTAATGTACTTATCTAATGTAATTTTTGAACTGCTATCTGGCCAATTTTACTTGGTAGTCCATGCCAAAAGGGCTGGCTAATGCAGCTATTAATGCTCGATATGTTTTTGTCTTTTACTGACAAATTGCTTTTCACAGTAATTGCAAGTCTCTTTACAGTGAAAGCAAGCAATAATACTGCCTATTCCTCAGTGTAATGGGTTACTTGGCTTAATACAAGGTTGTAAAATTGTCATAAAAATTTAGCCACCAAAGCCTACTCACCTAGTCCTTACCAAGATGACAGCTCTTACTGATAAGTCTGGGGTGGGAAAATGTTTTACTCCCCCATTAAAAAAAAAAAAAAGCTTGCCCTGAGTGACTAAACAACTAGAATTTTGCATAACCCATTTTGTTGTTTCGAACTAGGTAAAGTAGTTTTGTGACCTTCCCCTTGAAAATGACTGGTCTTTGGACTGGGTGATTAACCAAGTCATCTGTGTACGCATTAGTTTCAGGTTCCTGTGTCTTGGTGCTGTAATCCATGATATGAAAGAGTATTATGATATTTCTATTTTGGCTAAATTGGAGAGTTGAATCCACAGCTGATACTCTGAATTCAAAAGCTCTGACTCAAAGTCACATGAGATGTGGGTGGTGGTCTTACATCCTGGTAATGGTTCGAAAGGTTGTCAGAAAAATTCCTTACTCCCCAAAATATTCCTGCTAGTATCTAAGTCAGTGGTGGTGAACCTGCGGCCCATCAGGGTAATCTGCTGGTGGGCCGCCAGACAGTTTGTTTACATTTGCACCATCGCCCGCAGCTCCCAGTGGTTGTGGTTCACCGTTCCCGGCCAATAGGAACTGCAGGTGGCTGTGCAAATGGAAACAAACTGTCTGGCGGCCTGCCAGTGGATTACCCTGATGGGCTGCATGCGGCCCGTGGGCCGCAGGTTGCCCATCACTGATCTAAATGAGCTAAAATAAATTGTGTTGGTTAATCCAAAATCTTGTAAAATCCCACGAGATTTAGGACTGTTATATTACACTTTGACCAGCTGTCTATTTATTGCTGAAGAAGAAACTGCAGTCCAGTCTCAAATCTCTTTGCACCTTCTCTACCTCTCCTTCCAGTATTTTGTTGATTTCTCTAATTTTTTGTAGTTTTGTTTCTCTATTGAATCAAGCTAATGAGTAGACTGTACTTACTTCATCTGTTGCAGTGATCGTTTTTGAGCTCTGCTGGTTTGTTTTTGGCTAATTTACACTTGTTTTTTGAATAGTTTAAATATGGCCTTTCATTAGGGCCTGGCTGTTTGTCATCTCCATCAGCATCTGCAGACTCTGTTAAAGCTACCACTATCGAACGAATGAGCTGTTTCTGTCATCTTCACACGTCTTTGAACGTAAGCAGTTGAAAGTGCTGAGCATTCATTTTTCCTCAATTTTTCATTAAAAATAAAAAGATTCAAACAAATTCCAATAGTCAAACAGGCAAGTTTGTAGAGATGCAATTGGGTGTAACTCCCAAGCTATTTCTAACTGTCCCTTCCATGTATTATAACAAGGACCACTATCAGTCTACTCAATGCTGGGACTTCTAATGTCTTCAAGATTATTAGGCCTAAAGTTAGCATGAACATAACTTAACTTTGGTAACATTCAATTCCCATTCCAATGCTTTACAAGTTAAATGGATCAAATTCTGTGCTCTTTCATATTCTGTGCAAATTTGCTAAAGTCAAGAGGATTGCATGGGCCCATGGCACATATTTCTAAAGTTTAAACATTTGTTCCAAGATCACCTTCAATTAAAAATACATTATATTTATGATCATTGTAACCTTTCAAACACACACATATATATATATATATATATATATTGTGACAAAGTTCCTCCTCTATCTTGGTGGGTCCTGCACTTATTGGCGGATTTTCTTGCCTCAGAGATTCACCATGTCGGTTGGGGAACCGCCCAGAAACCTTCCCCTCTGGGAGAACCCACAGTCCAGGTTAATTGGGAGGTTTGGGGGGAACCCAGGCCCGCCCTCTACTCCGGGTTCCAGCCCAGGGCCCTGTGGACTGCAGCTGTCTATAGTGCCTCCTGTAACAGCTGCATGACAGCTACAACTCCCTGGGCTACTTCCCCATGGCCTCCTCCAAACACCTTCCTTATTCTCACCACAGGACCTTTCTCCTGGTGTCTGATAACGCTTGTGCTCCTCAGTCCTCCAGCAGTACACCCTCTCACTCTCAGCTCCTTGCACCTCTTGCTCCCAGCTCCTCACACTCCCACCACTGAAGTGAGCTCCTTTTTAAAACCCAGGTGCCCTCTAGTGCAGCCCCTGCTCTGGTCACTCAGGGAACGGAAAACTACTCATCCAGTGACCAGTATATTTGCCCTCTACCAGACTCCTGTATCCCACTGGTCTGGGTCTGTCACACACACACACACACACACACACACACACACACACACACACACACACACACACACACACACACACACACACACACACACACATATATATATAAACTCATACCACAATCTTGGTAAATACAAATTAGTGGAAATAATTTCCCACTTTCTACCAATAGGTGGCACATGTGGCACTAGTAATTTCTACATTTGCTACAGTGCATATATGAGCAGGTATGGACTGCATGTACCATGATGACAGTAAAATGTTTTTTTCTATTTATTTTAATGATTTAATCATTGTGAATTGGCTGTGATCCAATCCCATCCTCCAGGTCAGTGTCCACAGGCTCTGAGTTAATGTCCACTCTCACCCCTTCGTGGAGTCTGGCTTTATTGGTAACACAAAAACAAGAATACAGCATAAACCTCAGCTTAACCTCTCTTACCAAGCTTGGCAGTTCCTAATATTTCCCTCTGAGACTTATTCTGTCCTATCTGCTTAGTTCACTGTAGGCCCTAAAAGAGGCTGGCTCCTACCCCCGTTCTATCCTGGTTGGAGATTTCTGTATCTATTTGCCAGCATGACTCGCAAATAGTTACCCTGAATATTAATGCAGAGTTTTAGCACCTGCGTCCCAGATGATCCAGAAGAAGAGCTGTGTTACAAATCATACTTATTTAATACACAAATGCAATAGTTTCAGCTTGTGTTTTGATTTCCAGGTCCTGAAAAGCTACAGATGTGTAAAAGAGGTGGATATGGTACAAAAGGCACTGGTACTGTAGAACAGTTTTAATAAACCACAATCCAGATACTCCTCATTTTATATCCTCCTATATTTTTGAAAAATTCACAATTCTGTAAAGGAATTCTGGATAGAGTGTGCCTAAGGTACTGGAGAGACCTGGGAGAGTTCAGCACTGGTCGTAGGCCTAGGGCAGCTGGGCCTTGAGGCCCCACATCCCACAAGAAATCTGTGCCCTGGAAGTGTGCCTGAGAAGCCAGACTTAGAGAGAATGTCTGGATGTTGTTCAGATTTAGGAAGCCTGGAAGCACCTGGGATCTAAAGGTTGGGTCTAGTACAGCAGCCGGGTGACTGTCCCACAAGGGTGAAGAGCTGTAACAACCTGCTCTGTGATTGAACAGAGGCCAGTCTTCAGTGTTGTCAATCTGGCACACATCACTGAAAATTAAAACAAACCAAACAAAACCAGATCCTGCCGCCCCACCAGATATTCCAGTCAGAATTCTGAGATTTCAGTCAGAAAGACTGGATATTTCGAGATTTGACCTCCCATCCACAGAAGAAAGATATTTGATTCTCTCTCACTGCTCCCAGAGGAGGACAAGTTACATAGGAGTTTTGTAAAGACATGTTCTATGTGTGATATACCCTAGTTTTAATAGTGTTTAAATTAGCTCTCATTTTGTCCGTATTTCCCTGCTTTCAACAGCCTTGCTCTTGTTCTCACAGTCACTTGTAACATAAACATCAGTGAAATGAGTGTGTTCTCTCACCTCGGAGAGGAAAACAAGAACATGCTGTATTTTGATAGTGGAGCCCTGTGATGGGCAAATAGGCCCCACACTGACAACGAGGGGATTAAAGAGAGCCTGTGGACCCAGTTAGCCCCACTCTGCTACACCTGCAGCAAATGCTAGGCATGGACTGGGGAGTTAAAAGGAGACCTAGCCTAGCTCTGGGCTGACCAGGAAGGAGAGCAGAGCTCTGCTTCTCTTGATGGGAGAGAAGCCTGTCTGCAGCCCAGAGACTGACTAGCTTGCCAGCCAGATGAGCCCTTACTAGAAGGGATGACAAGACTCTGGAGGATCAGCAGAAGCATGGATTGTTTGGAGACAAGCCCTGAACAGAAGGGCAAGGTCCCACCAAAGGTTCATTGGACGACTGTGTTTTGAGTAGCAGGATTCCTGATTCCCTCTGGACCTTAACACCCCAGAAGGCATAGGACTGAAGCGTGCCTTGGCCAGAGGGCTAAAGCACTGCTGCCTCAGACCTCCCAGAGACCCGCAGCTGGGTGAGCTATGTCCTGACAGGCCACAAGGAAGTGCCAGAGCAGCCCAGTCACAAGCCCCAAAACATCTCTCTCTTTTCAAATTACCTGAAATCTGCAACCTACAGCTTAGTGTGCAGAGGAGAAATGATTTTTCCACACAAAAATATCAACTAAGTTTACATTTTATTTAATTGTTACCATCCAGAAAAAAAGTTGCCTCTGAAGCATGGGACTTGTTTTCCCTGTGAGATGTTGGAAGGAGTGAATGACCTCCACAAATCCCCACATGTGGATCATGTCATGTCCTCTAGGCACCTGCAGGGAGCTAACAGCATTTTAAGAAGTTTGAATTCCATCCATAATCTCAGTGCATATAATCCATGCCTTCTGTGACAGCCTCTAGGTTTGTACTTTTCATTCACCCCATGTGAGCTTCCTTTCAGTGTGGAGCTGGGACCTGGGATTTTTACCATGATGCGTTACCAAATGCATTAGCCCAAATGTCAGTGCTCTGTACCCATCGGCTTTAAGGAGGAGGAAATCGGGTAATTGTAAACCTACAGTATGAAAGGAATTTCACATTCAGAGAACTCTGTGCATATTCATATGTTCACTTTCACCCATAAAAATGCAAGTATATATCTACTGTTCTGAATTTTTAAGACTACACAGCAAAAGATATATGACTAAGAAAATAAACACTACTACAGGGCAGAAAAATAAGCAAACTTTTGACTTGATGCAATAGAAAACGAAAGGGACATTTCCATGTGTAGTAATAGTTTAGCTCACTCTGTCTGATTTAGTGATAAACTGGTAGTTTTGCCTGAATATGGACTGTAGGTTCAGGCACACTACCATGCACACGTGATTTAAGCGATGTCAATGAAATATTTTAAACGATTGTGGGACAAAAGTGAAATATTAAACAACATGGCCAACCAAGTATATGATCCAACTAGGATGCAATTACAAGATATATACAGAGGGCCACTTCCTCATCAGGTATAAATCATCATAGCTTCATTGACTTCAGTGGATCTATGCCAGCTGAGGATCTATCCCAGGTGACAGCACCTGCTGTCCATAGGTGCTGGAACTAGGGTGCTGCCGCACCCCCTAGCTTGAAGTGGTTTCCAACATATGCAGGATTCACAGTTTGGTTCAATGGCTCTCAGCCCCCCACCATACAAATTGTTCCTGCACCCCTGCTGCTGTCACCACCACAACTAAACAAACAGGGATGGACCCAAGTCACAAAGTTTGGAATTTGACTTACCCATAGTTTGGGGGTGTTGCTTTTGGTTTAGACCCATATCTCTGGTAAATAAGCTTTTTAATTCAACACTCAATTGACAGGTGTGCTGAAGTCCACAGTAAATATTGTGGAGTAAGGTTTGCAAACAATAATTTCCAAACTGCTCTTTAGAACACAGGCTGACCTTTGTAAATGTTAAATGAAACAAAAAAGTTGATTGATGGTGTGTAGTGCTTTGTCCATTCCTGAGAAAAACCAAGGAACCTTTTGAAAGTCAATTTATGAACTATAGTCTTGGCAATAAGATCAATAGGGGTGAAAAAAGGTTGGCATAAGGAATAAATAAACTAAGGAATAAATCCTATACCATGTCACCAGAAGAAGGAAGGCCCTGCAACACCATATTATCTTTTTTACAAAGTCTAATCTATAGTGGATCAGTTGCTCAAGTTTCTAACTTCCTGTATATAAGTGACCAAAAAAAATAATAATTCAGAGGAATATACTGAAATGCCATATCATGTACTTCAGAATAAGAAATACACATGTAAGTTCAAGAGGGGATCACATTAATTTAGCCACAATCACTTCACATTATTAGAGCGGGAAGGAGGTCTGAGAAACCTGTATGTCTGTCTCAGTCTGCATGTGCCTTGTCAAACTAATCCTGCAGGTTCTGGCTGCAGAGCTCCAAGCCCTGAAGGTTCATGTTCTGTTCCCTCTGCTCCCTGCGACTACTGGCCTCTTTTCCCCTTGCTCATGGTCCATTCACCTTGGAAATATTCAGGAGTGGGGTGAGGCTGCAATCCTCCTGTTCCTCATCTTCTGGAACTGGGTGGCCACCTCTTTTAGTATTTCTCCAAGGGCCATAATGCTTCTTGCCATTTCAGTAGGCAAGGATGCTTCTCCTCGGTTTACAAAGATATTGTGGGGTGCAGAAGGAGCTCTGTCCCTCCTTTTATGATGCAGAGGCAGGAGCATTGAACAGTCTGCTCCAGTTGCAGCTGCTCTGGAACATCTCCTACCCTTCCATATTGAACTTTGGGATAATGTTGTCCCAAAATATATTGTGAAATTGCTAAGAAACCGCCTCTATTTCTGTAGTTGAAGATCATGGTCTCAGCATTGTAGCTAGAAAAATCCTGGGGATCTCTAGCAGTGGTGTAAGAGTTTCTCAGTTGTCTCAGCTCCAGAGCCAGTAGCAAGTGGCTGCAACAGGAGCAATTTATTTGCTGCTAGCACTGTGACAAGAAGGGGTTGAGTAATTAGCTAAGTAATGCCTATAAAGTGACAATGGAGCTACCAAGTGACCCCCAAAGATCCTAAAAATAGAGCCACCCAGCCCCAGACAAGCAGAATTGAGGGAAGAGCATTGCAGGCTCCCCAACCCTCCCATGAGAGGTGTCCACTTCTGAACCCCATTCTAGCAGCTGCAGCCTCCCACAGCTCCCCACCCTTGCAGGTACCTGGACCAATCCCCTCCCACAAACTTGTCCTCATCACCGTGACTACAGTCTTTCCATCCACCACTGTAGTTCTCAAGTCAGGAGGTAGCATGTCGAGCCCCAATACCAAAATATCACTTCCAGTGAAGGATACATTGAGAGCACTCCAAGAACAGTAAGCAATACTCACAATAATTCTGATTCTGGGCCACATTTAACTGTATAAATACTAAGGACTTGGTATAAACTGAGCTCAGGAAAAGAAATGCACAGGCTCTCAGAACTTCTCCGGGTCTCCACTGTGAACGTCTGTTTCTTAGGTTTTCTGAAGTAAAGTACTGACTTTTTGAGAACTAGTCTTTTACTGTGGATTTTTTAAAGGCTAGATTGCGACAGGCCTTAGCGTGGGTTGCTCAGGCTACATCTACACTACAGGGGGGGGTCGATTTAAGATACGCAAATTCAGCTACGCGAATAGCGTAGCTGAATTCGACGTATCAGATCTGACTTACCCTGTTGTGAGGACGGTGGCAAAATTGACTGCCGCGGCTCCCAGTCGACGGCGCTTACTCCCACCTCCGCTGGTGGAGTAAGCGCGTCGATTCGGGGATCGATTGTCGCGTCCTGACGAGACGCGATAAGTCGATCCCCAAGAGATCGATTTCTACCCGCCGATTCAGGCGGGTAGTGTAGACCAGGCCTCAGATTGGGGCATGAATGCACAAAGAGCCTTCCCACCATTTTTCACAGCCGTGCTCTGGCCTTTCACAGCTGCAGGTCAAGGGAGGACCAGGACTGCTCTCTGAAGTGAGCCAAAGGGGATGAACAGAGGTGTGGCCCCAGCTCCACATCCGTTCTGCACCTGCTGACTAAGGGGGCCAGCCACAGCAAGGGGAAGTGGGGTGCAGCATGGTGCAGTTCTGTGCAGTCCTCCTGCACCCCAGGCTCTTAGTGAAATGTTCTTCATTTTGTGAAACAGGAAGGAGAAAACACACTCCCAATCTAAATGTAACACAGGGCGGGGAGCAATCTGTGGCATGTAGCATACCGTCTTTGAAGCAAAAGGCGTGTCCACACAATATAATGACATGACAGGATCTAGCTGTTCAATAAAGAGTTTGGTGATATCCCATAGCTGAAATATTTTTTAATAATAAAAAAAAATACATGCCAGAAAATGCTGCGCCCTCTATTGCTTTTTCTAATATAATCTCTTGGTGACAATAAAGATGACATGACAAAGTGACAAGCAGAAGAACTACATGGTATTTGACCTATTTGTGATGCAATGATTACTTTGGAAAATGCAGTTCAGGATCATAGTGTAATACTTCAGATTATCCATTGGGAATCTGGGGTGAAATCCTGTCCCCACTGAAGTCAATGGGAGGTTAGTTATCGACTTCAGTTGGGCCTGGACTTCATCCCTGTTTTTTAAGCAAAAACATAAATGTGCTTCAGAGTCTATTATTCCAAAGAAGGAAGTTAATGATCAACATGTATTAGGCTGCCTGTTTTGTTTTAAGACAAAGTGTGGTACTTTGAACCAACCAAAAGTGAAAGTATAGTCACAGATATAGGAGTGGTTGTTGGTTGATCTCTGAACTCAGCTGGGGGGCGGGGGGGGGGGGGGGGGGGAAGAGAAATGGGACATGAAGATCACTCCCAAAGACAGATCTAGCTACCAGGGCCAGCTCTAGGATTTTTGCCACCCAAAGCAAACACAATTTTGGCTGCCCCCCCCCGTTTTTTAATTACCCCACCCCCGGCCCCGCCTCAACTCCGCCCCTTCCCCAAATCCCCAGCCCTGCCTCCTCCCCCCAGGCTCTCAAGCCTAGGAGGGAGGGGGAGCAGCGGCGCGCGAAACGGCCGCTCGGAGTCTCCCCCTGCCTCCCAGGCAGCAGCAGCGGAGGTGAGCTAGGGCGGCCGCGGCACATTTTTAGGGGCGGCATTCTGGCGCCGGCCATGCCGCCCCTAAAAATGTGCCGCCCCAAGCACCAGCTTGTTTTGCTGGTGCCTAGAGCCGGCCCTGCTAGCTACACATATTTATGGTACCAAAGAGGTTGGTCAAATTGGGGCAGCCCAGTAAAATGAGAGTAAATATCTCCATGATAGAAGAATTTCATTCCAATGCTTCAGCCATGATATTTGACAATGTGCACATTAATGACCTGATTTTCAGAAGCACTGAGCTGACTTCAAGGGGTGCTCAGCAAACAAAAAGTATGGTCTGATTTTCAGAAGTGGATTATTAGACAATGTGCAACATAAGAACATATTCATTCTGGTTTTCAAATAGTTCTTAAAGACATTTAAACATTCCTAGTTGCAAACTGGAATTATTTACCATAGGTGTGGCTTCTGTGAAATCCATCAAAAGGTCACCTGGCTCCAAAGCAAATGTACTTCCAACATCCGTGGGGCTCTAAAGGCAGGAACCCCCCCCCCACAAGTTGGGTAAATATTTAATATTTGTAATTATAGTTTAATATATATTTAATTAAAGAATAAATTAGCCAATTAGATTATAAATTACACATACAATTTTAAATGTGTTTTGATAGGTGAATATGGAGAGATGGACAACAAAATTATATATCTTTGAAATCCAAGTAAATATTCATTGAGTACTCATCCAAAGCCCGTTGAAATTGATGGAAGAACTCCCACTGACTTCAATGGGCTTTGAATCAGATACTAAATGTCCTAATTTTCTAGCTGCTGCCAGTATACATAGTATAGTATAAGTATATTGCTACAACAATTTCATATTAAAAACTACTCCCAATTGTAAAATTATAGTTAATACTATCATCTCATAAGAACATTTAACCATAGCCACTTTCTGTTTTCATATCTATCATCTCTAATCATTTCTCACTCTATTTACATGACCCCGTCTTTGTATCTTACCTTTGCACCAGGTGATATCTGGGTTTGTCCTTCTGACATTTGTGGTGTACACGTTTTCTGTGACACGGGAGATGCTGAAGAAACGGATGTCGATGCTGCTACAGCCGCTGCCAGTGCTGGAGGAAGGTCGTCTTCATCACTGTGGTTGTTAAAAGTGCATGAAGCTCCATTCATTACAAGGTATAACAGAATTTTGTTTTAACTTGCTTTGGAGGTGCGAGAGGCAGGGGGAAGGAAAGGGAAAGGAAAATCTGGACACCAGCTACAGTGCTTCTGAATGTTCACCAGGCCAGGCATAATTTAATATTTACAGCTAAGTTTGCAAATAAATTAGATTTTCTTTAAACTTTAATGATTTCTCAATAAAAAATACTGACTAAACATCAACAACAAATGCAAAAACTTAAATGGCATGTAGTTTCAAATTTAACTTGATATTATGTACAAATAATTAATATTATCACTGAAAATGTATGATTAAAAACATACACTGGTGACTATTTCATATTACTTTTTCATTTTATAGTTTTCATTTTTGCATTTTGCTATTCTATAGGCTTGCCATCTTGGTAAGAAAACCCTCAAATAGATATACAGGATCAACATCAGCCCTGTTATAACAGTAACAGTGAAGTTAACAGAGTGGATTTGGCACGCAGTATGTATGTATTTCCATTTTCAAAATACCTTTAAAGTGCAGTTCTACTCTGAAAAGTAACTGTAAAAATAACATGGTGAAAGCCCATGTTTATTGAGAACTAATGACTCCAGATCAAATTTGCTCCGTTTACAGAGAAGCCATTTCTTTTAAAAACCAGGCAGTCAAGTTGGGTTATTTTCTTCTCACACATGGTCATCAGTAAAAGAAATGCTGCAGAGCATATTGTTCCCTCAGTTACCATTGCAAAACCCCACTGATCACAAGTCATTGACTTCAGTGTGGTTTGGGTCAAGTTTTTAAGTCCTCAATTATCCATGCACAGCTGTAACTGGGGCCATAATTTTGCCTCCAGGATTTTTACTACTGGTGGTGATGTGTGAAGAAAACAAAACAAAACAAAACAACAAACCCCCAAAAAATCAGCTTGGCTGTCACAATTCAGTGCAAGTTTGCTTCTTTTTATTTGTAAAGTGAGCAAATGTTAACCTGGCACCATCTGAATTACAATGCACATGGAACCCTGCAATGCCAGTTTGACAGGCACTTTTCAGAGAAGGCCTGTACTTTGGTTTCGCTTTAATCCAGGACTGTGCACCTATTGTTGCGGTCCATATAATCACTACTAACACAAGTTACATGACACACTGCCCAACCCTATCTCAACAAAATTGCTGTGTGGTTTGGTTAATACCAAGGCTTTTATAAAACGACTAGACTTTGCCAACTAATGTTGTCTCTTCCACAGTTCATTCTTTTCCATGGAAGAACAATAATTCATCACCACAGCAGAAGAGCATGTATGACACACAGTTTTTGTGTTTAAAACAAAATATAAAAGCTACTGAGTTTATTAAATAGGTATTTTATTGATGCAACAAGCCAGATTTGGGCTCCTGACCTAGTTAATCTCTTTTATAAACATGCAGCTGACATTTTCTCAGTCCTTACTCCCCACACTCAGCAGGGATACTCTGGCTCTCTCCCCCAGCCTTGCTGGGTAAATCTGTTCCTTCATACTCCTATTTTATGTGGAAGTGGAAATTCTTTTAGAATCTGCCAATTCAGAAAGGCTTCTTAGGTCACATCCAACTAAACTGGGGAATGAATTTGTAATCCTGTCTTATATGCACTGTGCTCTTGTGTTCTAGCTACAGGTTTGAGTACAAGACTTTTTACCACTCTACTCCTTTCACAGCACTCCTCCTTTCACTTTTTGTACTTGCAATCCAGACAACAGATGCTAAATCCCGTTCCCACTGAACTCAATAGCAAAGATCACATTGACTTCAACCAGAACAGAATTTGGCCCCCGAAGAAATAAATGTAAGGACTAGCTTGTCAAACACAGGTGCCTTAATTTTGCCCTCAGTATTTGAACATGAAGCCATTGTATATGCAAAACCTACACATGCAAGTACCTAAAAAAGGTTGTGCAGTGGGAGTGTGTTGGCTCCAAAACCCAGAGGTCAATGGATCAGAACAATGTCTGCTAGTTTGCTTTTCATATGAGGTCAGACTAGATGATCACAGTGGTCTCTTCAGACCTTATTATCTATTATTCAAATTGTACTTGCAATTATTTATTTTGAATGGGCTGCAAATGCAGAGTTTAGTTTTGCTGGTGTGAAAATGTGAAGCTCGGAGACTCTATAATTATACATGTTATATAAACATTTGTTGAAAATATGTAATTTACTTTTGGTTCTGTAGCCCCTAGCATTTTAATTGCAATCTTCCACTGAGTTGCAGTTTTCTTAAGGGCCATCATAATGGTGCAAGGCTGGAGAACTGAAAATCTATATTCTGATATTTATACAACGAAGGTGAGATTTTCAAAAGCTCCAAAATCAAAATGTGAAAATTCTAACCTGAATCTCCATAAATGCATTATTTTAACTACACTTCAAAATATTTATTTCTTCCACTTGTGTAATTTTCCTGTTGCTTTCATTTTCTCTTGGATTGCCAATACCATTGCTCTTACCTTCACATTCGCCATGTTTTCAATGCGTTCTTCTACATTTCAGCTGATGCATTCTCACCCTCCCAAAGACAGCTCCTTCAAACAATTTAATACATGACTGGACTTTCTGTGGGTTGGCTGTGGCTACTATTCCTATAACCATCCCTCTCAATGGCCTCTCATATCTTCTTCATTCTCTGTAACACAACCTCCTCCCCACCCTCATCCATCTCTCTTCTCTCCATTCCCTGTCTCCTTACCCTCCTCTTAGCTACTGCTCTCCATCTGTCTTTGGTTACCAACCTTTTCTACTGCTACTACCTTCTCCCTATACTCCCTTTCATTCTCACTACTGTACCTGACACTGTATTTCTTTCCCTCACCCTCAGTCATTTCTTTTCCCCAATAATCTCAGCTCACTGCCAGTTATTATTCTCTTTACCAACTCACCCTAGCTTTCTTCATTATACTACCTTAGGAATTAACCTTCCTCCACTCCTATGACATTATTATAATGACATTATCCATATCAAAACTACCCACCTCCTTTTAGTCTATCACCCACCATTATAGACTTGCTCTGATTGTCTGATTTGTTAATGATAAATCTCTATTGGCATGACACCTCCTTGATGATAGAATTGTTATCACATGCCTGACTGAGACCTGGCAACATAAGCACTCACTTCATTCCTCCCTCTGAGGATCCTCAAGTTAGTTTACCTTCTTTCTGAAAAATCCTCCAAATTTGATGAGAAGGTGGGTGACATTGCCTACCCATAATTCAAATTCTTCCCACCCAAATTCACTCTAACCTTTCCTTCGTGATCAACTCTCCTCTTTCATTACACTCCACATTCTGAAACTGTCCAATCTAGAAATAATGGACAGTTAACTTCTTTTTAAAATCTATTTAACTGTTCTTCAGAAATTCTCTGACTTGATCGACACAATTGATTATTTTCTCTTCCAAACATCATCATCCCTACAGTCTTAAGTATTCCTATAGACTACTTTGACCCCTTTTCCTCTAGCAACCTTTCTGTCTTGACTCCTCTGCAGCTTTCAAGCTCTCTCACCCACTAGAGAGCTCAACTGAATCAACTCAAAATTTCCCAGTAGTTCTCTGACCCTGCCATCAATGACCGCCTCTCATCAAATTGGACTTTGTGCTGAATAAACATTAATAGTATTTGCATTTTTATAGCCCCTTCTGAGGAACTCAAGCTGCTTTAAAATCAGCTTCACAACACCCTAGTGAGGTAGATCTGAATAAATTGAAGCACAGAGAAGTCAAGTTCACCAAGAAGTTTGTGCTTGAACCTCGATTAGAATTTAAATCTCTTGACTACCAAAATTGTGGTTAAACCATAAGACCAACCTTGCATAAGAACATAAGAACGGCCGTACTGGGTCAGACCAAAGGTCCATCTAGCCCAGTATCCTGTCTACCAACAGTGGCCAATGCCAGGTGCCCCAGAGGGAGTGAACCTAACAGGTAATGATCAAGTGATCTCTCTCCTGCCATCCATCTCCAGCCTCTGACAAACAGAGTCTAGGGACACCATTCCTTACCCATCCTGGCTAATAGCCATTAATGGACTTAACCTCCATGAATTTATCCAGTTCTCTTTTAAAAGCTGTTCTAGTCCTAGACTTCACAACCTCCTCAGGCAAGGAGTTCCACAAGTTGACTGTGCGCTGTGTGAAAAATAACTTCCTTTTATTTGTTTTAAACCTGCTGCCTATTAATTTCATTTGGTGATCCCTAGTTCTTGTATTATGGGAATAAGTAAATAACTTTTCCTTATCTACTTTCTCCACATCACTCATGATTTTATATACCTCTATCATATCTCCCTTCATTTCCAATGTATCTGTCCCACTCATTATCTTCTCAAATACCTGGTCCCCTCACAGTTGTTTCTCAGTCTTTCATTTGCTGACCTTGTAAACAAATTCCTGATCTCTACTGTCTCAAAATAGTGTGAGACAGATGGGTCTCTAAACTTGTGGGAGAATTTTTCTCCATTGCGATAATAAATCTGATTAACTAAGGAAAGAACTGTAAAAGCAGAGCCTAATTTAAGAGAAGCATACGTGTTTGAGTCACACTGGACATTCACAACAAGCAGACAACCTCGTGAAAATCTTTCTGCAAAATGCTGCCAAATTCCATGCCATGTGTCCTCTCCTATATTAGCAGGGAGTAATGTACCTTGCATTCCTTTCCTAGAGCGAGTTGTCAATTCCTCTCTTTAGTCTCATTGGCAAACAATGATTTCTAACTAGCATGGGCTGATATACCATGGTGCAAGAGACTCATGTCATGTCTTGCTGGCCAAGCCATGAGGGTGTGTTCCCATATGTTAACCTTAGTATCCTGGTCAAATTCAAACTTGTGTACTTACTATATATTTTGACAACCTAAATCTCAGCATAGTTACAATTTGATTCAAGTTCTTCAGTTCTTTTCCTAAAATATGTTGAGGTCTGGTTGATGCAGAATAGCTACTGTGTTCCATAACAAAAGTGATTACATTTGGGAATATAATTCTCTCTCTATATTTATTGGGATCTTTCTGGATGCAATGTGCTATACAAATGAAAGCTACAGTTAGTACTATTGCATAGTTAGTGTCATTGGGAAGATTAGTCCAGCCAGAGGAGCTGGGCATTATCATCCCACATTGATTGCATATTCCATTTTTTTCTTCCTAATGAATTTGGTGTTCTTGGTTTATGTATGCTGGTATCACCCCTCTTTCCTTCCGTTCAGTTTAGTCCCTCCCTCCAATACATGGTGGCAGTGTCTCCCTTGCCATAAAGAGTGAATGAAGTGTAATGCTTCATTGCTCTTTGGCATCAGGGATCAAACCGGAGACCCCTAATCCTAAAAGCATGAGCATCTACTGCTTGAGCTAAAAGATCAAGCTCTGTTAGCCAAGAATGTAGCAGTCTCATCTATCTCTATATGTGGCCCAGAGCGGGACAGAGTACCATGCTGAGTGGGAGTAGGTTATATAAGAAACATAGCAACTAAGTAAGTATTATTATCTTCAGTGGAACAACTGAGGCAGAGAGGGGTAAAGTGGCTGGCACCAGCCCATTCTACAGGAACAGATGCCAAATCTCCTGCCCTTCATGGAAAATTTCCTCCTAACCCCTAAAACCTAGGTTGGATTATGTTCTGAAGCATGAAGTTTTATAGCCCTACCAAAACATTATTTTTTTATTATTTACTATTATAACTCTGGATAGTAATGTCCAGTCCCTGTTTTCAGCATGATCGGCTGTGATCCCACCAGCCCATATTGATGGATAAAACCTAAAGGAATTGAAATCTGCAGGTTTTGTAAAGCTTCAGTAATTTTGTCTACTTAAAATCAACCTCTAATTTCAAGTGGAAAAGGGATTTTTAGTTCCTAACTTTTACCACTGTGTAATGTTGCTGTTCACTGTTAAAGACAAGGGATTTGCATTTCAGTGGGGTATTAAGGGTGTGTAGATTGCATATTCATATAAGTACTAAGTACTTCAAGATCCTCAGAGATGAAAGGAACTATATCAATGTAAGATCATTATCATGTAATTGCACTCACGCCTTTCAGAAGGCATATCTTGAACAATAATTAGCACGACTTTAATTTTCAGCTTGGTAGTAGAGAAAATCTTGCAAATAGTGCTATACAACACTCACAAGCTGTACTGTCTCGTTAACTTCCTCACACGAGAAACTTTAATTTCCTGCTTTTCTGTAGTGCCTGTTGATGGTGTCGTTTCTGGTCGTACTGGTGCTGGACTTCTAAAAACAAGAAAAATGTTTGTGGTGATGGCTTTGTTTAAGCAATTTTAAGGTATGTCAGCAAAGTTATAATTTAATGACACATCTAACTTGAGTTAGCAAGTGCACATTGGCAAATTTACCCTTTTCTTCCATTTGTAATCCAACATGCTGGTGTACACACACGTATTTTTCGTTCACAGTTTTACTGCCCTATATACTGTGTAACTTTATAAAGAAGCAACCATTTAAATATATTAAATCGATGCAAAATACAATAAAGATACTTCAGTGCTAACGACTTAAAACTCTGAAATGCAGTATTTTAAAGAGACCCAACAATTAGTTTTTGTAAAACTTTTTAAAAACACAAATATAACTAGAAATATATTAATGAACTAAAGAAATCATTCATCAAAATAGCCTTTGCTTGAAATTAAACATTTCCCTGCTGTGTCTGCAACACCAATACAATAGCGATGTGCTAGTGGATGAGATCCAGGGAACACACTAGAAACAAAAGAAATTGCAAATGTTCAATTTAAAGTAAAGATATATATGACTGATGGCGACATGAAGTAGCTGTGATTGTTGTGTAAGAATGTGGACCATGGCTGTAGATATCAAAGTGGGGTCCTGATCAGAGAAGAGCTCTGCCTGCTGTTGTGCTAGCGTTCTGTAATATTTAATAACCCATCTTGCCTTTCAGATTCCATATTGAGTTTGTAGGGATGGTGATTAGGATCAAAATAATCTTTTGAATTGTGAAGTATGTAAATCTGATCTGGAAACCATTGAAACACCAATAACATGGAAGCCCACAATGCTATGTTTCGGTGTCACTTTTCACTGTAAGTAATGTTCAGATTGTTTAATAATTAGAAAAAAGGAGCTATTTCATAGCACACCTCAATATCCTTTCAGTTCAAGAACTGCTGCAGGGAGGCTAAATGTGCAAAGACCTGTATAATGAAATAATCTGAGGGTCAAACCTCAACTGATGTAAACTGGTGTTCAGCTCCATTGGCTTCAGCTAAGTTATGTTGCTGTGCATTGGCTGAGGATCTGGCTCTGAATGGACAGCATTGCCATTTCTAAAGCCATTTCCTAATAGGGTAGTTTTCATTCATTACATAAATCCAGTGAAAGCAGGAACAGAAATAAATAATCAAATATCAAATCTAATGTGAGATACAAAGGATACGCACACAGTATAATTAGCAAGCAATGAATTTATCACAAAGGATTTCAGACACATCAGGAACCATAAGACATCATAGGGATAGAGCAGAGAGGACCCTTACTAATTTATATCCATAAGTGGAAACCCCATTGTGGTTTTCTGAATATTGCAAAATCATAAGTGAACAATATAAAAAGCAAATAAGCATTATTCCAAAATACACAAATCATTCCACTCATTTGACAAGTACAGTTTACCTTTATGACATTTCATAGTATGCTAGTAAATTTCCTGTTAGCATATCCTGCAAAAATAATGGAATTTTAGTAAGAGCAGCCCCTTGTTACAATATTCTGCCATCAAATCCTTGTTCAGGGCCTGATCCAATCAGTCTTTCTATTTACTTCACTGCACTTTGGATCAGACTCTAAGTGGCAGAGACCAGACCACCATTTGATTGTGCACATTATAGGAGCTGCAAATTAGCCAAGGTGTAAATTAGTGGAGGGCCCACTGTACTCTTACTTTAGATTAAAAGGAACAATAATAAAATTTAATGATACGTTGCACTTTTATATGGACTTCAACCTAAAGATCCAAATCTCTATGAGATATCAGATTGAGTCCATTCCACAGCACATACAGGATACAGACCCTCAACAGAGGACATATCAAATATTAAACTGATGATACCAATGTCAGAAGATGGATTTTTAACCCCCATTTTTCGAAACTGGCTGGCTGAGCTTCTGTTCCCGCTGAAGACTTTCTTCCTCAGCACAAAACTCTGCACTGCTCCATCTGCCTCCCTTACTGTTTCCACTGAGTATATTTCCCCCAGCCTGAACATATTCAATGCTCTTGCTTCTCTCAGTATGAAACACTTGTGTGTGATTAACAGCAGTCTGGAGATCAACTGGCTGGTTGTCCTCATTGGTGAATCTTAGTAGTTCACAGGTGTTATATCACTGAATGGGTGCAGAATGTCAAACACAGTAATCCTTGGTTATATAACACAAACAATAGCGTTTTTCCCTTAGGTCTAAATTTAGAAATATTTGTTGATTAAAAGCAGAAATCATGCTTTTAAGGCAGACACATTCATCCACTGAAGGCCAGTGAGTTTGATTTAAATTTGCAAAAATGGCAGGCTTTTAATCCTGTACAAAGCCCTAAAAAAAAAAAATCACACTGACATTACTGAAAAAAGAATGAACTATAAAGCTGAATAATTTCTATGGTTACCTTCTGAATTCTATAGCAATCGTATATTATCTCACATGAAAAGATATAGCTTTTCAAGGAGATACCTTGTAATAATTTTGGCTATTTAAAATAGAGTCTTTATGTGCAAATATAGACACTTTCCTTATTACATGTAGTAAGTGACACAGATTTGAACAAAACCTGATGTTCTGGAGGTTCAGGATGGCCCATGCTTTAAAAAAGCATAGTATATTACAATTTCTTGTAAGGTACCCTTGCAATGCCATGAATTTATGGGAAACATTTTTTTGCAAATGTATCCAACTGCTTCAGCATAAGAATGAAGATATTGAACCAAGACAGAGCATCTTAATGACTTGGCAGGCTGCATAATAATCTATCATTTCCTAGTAAGAATGACAATGACAATCATGAATGTCAGCCTGACATGACACATCAACAGAACCTGCCTAAAATCAGAGATACAGCACGCTTCTCACCAGAGCTCGGAGCTTTAGTGAACCAGCTCCTCCAATCTCACAAGCCTGCTCATTAGCCTTGCAAAGAGTAAAAAGTAAATAACTTGAAGGTATGTTTTCACTGAAGAGTTGGCTTGAGTGGGCATCTGGGTTTAGCCTAATTCAGGTGTGAGCATCCTCACTGCAAAGCGCTACCAGAGTTACTGTGTCCTCTCTGAGTCTGCACTCGTCCAAGTGTTTCAAGGGAATGTCCCATAGTGGTTTGTGCTGAGCTACTTCTACGGTTCTCTCTCAGCCAACTGTGGGAGAACACGTCTGCCTTTTGAGGGGAATTGTGGGTGTGATGTTGCACCCCATAATGCTTTATAGAAATATGCTTATGAATGTAAATATGACATAACTGCAATATGTTTTATGCTAGATATGCCATGTAACATATCTTTGCAAAGGTTATGTTCTACTGTATGTATTCATCATATTCGTATGCATGTATCATTTTTATATCTGAAGTTATGAGCGTTGGCTCTATGCTTGTATTTAAAGTGTTTGCTGTAGAAAGAACCTAAGGCAGATTTGATCAACATAGTGTGAAGGGGTTATTCAAGTAAATGGAAGTACTTGGTGAACAATGGACCTTGATAGATGCCAATCCACATCTAAGTTTTCCTGGGAACGTCCCTGTAGAGAACTAAGTCATGCATGGACATGTGACTTGCCCATGTGACTCCAAGACTCCATCTTATAGCTGGGATTCTACACAGGGGGAGGGAGGGGTTTCCACCCACAAGAGAGAAACTATATAAAGTCCTGGGAGACCCCTCCATTTGGTCTTCAGCTGGCTCAAGAGGTAGCCTCTCCACCCCCAAAGGATACCTGAAAGAAACTGGAACAAAGGACAGTAACTAAAGGGGTGTGAGTGATTGCTGGACCCAGACTAGAAGGAGGCTAGTCTGTAAAAGAAGCTTACTGGAACATCTCTGTGGGTGAGATTTCATCTGTAATCACTTTCTTACTGTATTAGGCTTAGACTTGCGTGTTTTATTTTATTTTGCTTAGTAATTCACTTTGTTCTGTCTGTTATTACTTGGAACCACTTAAATTCTACTTTTTGTATTTAATAAAATCACTTTTTACTTATTAATTAACCCAGAGTATGTATTAATGCGGGGGGGGGGGAGGGGCGCAAACAGCTGTGCATCTCTCTCTATCAGTGTTATAGAGGGTGAACAATTTATGAGTATAAGCTTTATACAGGGTAAAACAGATTTATTTGGGGTTTGGACCCCATTGGGAGTTGGGTATCTGAGTGTTGGAGACAGGAGCACTTCTTAAGCTGTTTTCAGTTAAGCCTGCAGCTTTTGGGGGATGTAGTTCAGACCTGGCTCTGTGTTTGTAGCAGGCTAGCATGTCTTGCTCAAACCAGGCAGGGCACTGAAGTCCCATGTTGGCAGGGAAAACAGGCTCAGAGGTAGTCTAAGCACATCAGGTGGCAGTCCCAAAGGGGTTTCTGTGATCCAACCCGTCACAGTGGGAAGGCACTGAGGGACTATCATCTCTTAAGTGATTTAAGCGGTGTCCTCACTGCAAAGTGGGCAGGTTACCAGACTGAGTTAAAGTGGAACCTGAGCAAAGTATGAGAAAAGAGTATAAAAGGACTGCTCCTGGCTTGAACTGATTGATTGTTGCTTTCACATCCCCTTTGAATGGGAACATGTAATTCATTCTTTGAGGGTGTGGGGGAGAGAAGAGAAGGAAGAAGAAAATATTTTATTTAATAGGAAGATTCTCATATAACTTAAGGGCCTCACAAGTGAAGCGCGTGCGCACCCCCCCCCGCCCCCCCAAACCTTTCCTCAGTTTTTAGTCTGAGGTTTTTCCACTTTGGTTTTCTTAGTTAAGCGAAGGCTATACAAAGATCAGGAACAACGTGGTTTTGTTTCTGTTGCTATGATGCCAGGAAAGCTCTTCTGAAACCTCAGGTTAATTATCAAGAGGATTATCTGGCAATTTGAAAACTGCTTTCTGAGTTAATGCCTTTTTACTGGATTGTCATACAGATTGTGACCATAACCAAGTATGCCCCTGAGGTGCAGTGGTTACTAGTCTGCACAGAGCTTGTGGGATTTCCCTACTCTTTTCATTTCAGCTCCCTATTTTTCTTCCTTTCAGAAAAAACAACAACCCTCTCTTCCTTCCTCCCCAGAACAAAAATACATCTGTGGACTGCAGTCTAGGCTAAGACTGTAATGCTCCTGTGTTCTGGCAGGAAGGGGTGATACGAGTTCTTTTTCTACCCACGTCTAGAACAATGCTCTCAGCCCAACAGCCACTGTCTGAACTCAAAATCAGCTATAAATTCAGGTCTTCCCATGGCAGTCAGGACAGTCACTATTCATGTTGAGATTTTCAGGAGACACAGAGGACACTCCCATTGAAATTCAGTTGGATTTGGGCACTTAACTCACTTAGCCTCTGAAAATCCCAGCACTAATGTCTAATGCAGATGATTATGTAGAGAATTATAATGGAATTTTATGATTTCTGACGTCACTAGTAATAATGTCTTTTTGTAGTTAGCAAATTAAAATATAGATGGAAACAATTTTAAATAGCAAAAACAGCATCTGATTTGGGGCTATAGGTAACAGACAAGTTCTTTGAACAGTAGATTTTCTGATTTTACTAAGAAAACAGCAGTGTATTTGTTTCCTAATGGATTTACTTAACCTTTAAACTAAGCCATTTTTCCTTTGGAGGCAGGATTGAAGTCTTTTCCTCACCTCTATGAACAGGTGAGAATAGCAGTATTAAATGAGTTCCCACCAGCAGATTTGTAGGATAAATTTAGCTACTTTGCTGATAAGAACACAGTAGTATTTAAGGGTTCAAATTTTTCAAGTTCCAGTACGTATACTTTGAAATTGTGGTAGAGGTACATGTGATGCCAGCAGATCAGTTCCAGCTCATGCCCGGGCCCATAGGCCCCATTGAACACTAGCAAATGCATCGCTGGAAACCAGTCTGGCTGACCTGCAGGTTAGTCTAGTTAAAATAGATATTAGTGTTATTAGAATGTGTTTAATGTTCAGACTTTAAGGAATGCTTGTAGGATGCTACATGTATTAATCGAAATTATAATGTCTGTATCCCATGGTATAAAGTTAAATTGAGCATTTGCCTTGTAAACCTCTGTAATTGTGTGATTCACCAAATGGGGGGTGGGGTGGGGAGGGAGCATTAATTAGTGTAAAGTGCTGTTCACTGTAGTCAAGTTGAAACCAAATGAGGCATTGTAAAACATCAAAAGGACAAAGACTCTGTTGCCCTCCCCACTTACAAGAAGAAGAGGCAGGCATTGACACTTGTTCTATCAGCTGTTGTTCTGGGGTGAAGGGGATAAAAATCCCTGCCAAGGAGAAACTGGATCTTTATGCTGTCTGAACTCTGAGGGGCAAAGATTCTTAAAAATAAGCAAGAGATCCCAATGCTGCTTGGCATGGGTCACCACTAAAGGATATATACAGCTTCTTATTATAGAAACTTATATTACTTTTTAAAATCTCAGACAAATTCATTTGTGTATTTCCTGTTTTACCCTTGTAAATAACGCTCTTATTTATTCTCTTAGGGCAGGTCTACACTAACCCCCCAATTCGAACTAAGGTACACAACTTCAGCTACGTGAATAACGTAGCTGAAGTTCGAAGTACCTTAGTTCGAACTTACCTCAGTCCACACGCGGCAGGCAGGCTCCCCCGTCGACTCCGCGGTACTCCTCTCGCCAAGCAGGAGTACCGCAGTCGACGGCGAGCACTTCCGGGTTCGACTTATCGCGTCCAGACAAGACGCGATAAGTCGAACCCAGAAGTGCGATCGCTCGCCGCCGAACTACCGGGTAAGTGTAGACCTACCCTTAGTTAATAAATTTTTAGTTAGGTTTATTACAGGATTGGCTATAGGTGTTGTCTTCGGTTTGAGATCTGAGTACAACTGACCAGGAGTAAGTGTCTGGTCCTTTGGGACTGTGAACAACCTGAATATTATTGTGATTTTTTGTTGTAAAGTGACCATCTATCACATAGTCCCCCTTGCCTGGGTGACAAGATAGGCTGGAATGCCAAGGGGACTGTCTGTGACTCTGTGGTAATTCTGTATTAGTGCTTTAGGAGATCACCCTCGTTACTGGGTTGGTGAAATCTAATTATAGAACATACCACCAGTTTGGGTTGTCTGCCCTGCTTTTTGAGAGTCTGCCCTGAGCTTGGAACTCACGGTCATGAGCCACACCAGACAGTGTGACAGTACACAGTACCCTAACTGGTTAATGGTATAATACAGAAAGTAATTAAGCAGATGTGAGAAGCCCCTTTGAAGGCAAGAAAGAAAGAACTGGATGTGTCACCTGGTAATGAAATCAAGCAACGTGCTTAAGTAAGTGGATTCTCCATGACTTGCAGTCCAAGTAAAGACTGGATTTTTTTCTAAATTATATGCTGTAATTCAAACAGAAGTTACGGACTTGATGCAAAAATTACTAGGTGATGTTCTGTGGCCTGCGTTATGCAGGAGATCAGAGAAGATGATCACAAAAATGGCTTCTGGCTTTAAAACTATCAACCTATTAATTTACCTTGCTGAATTTGAACTATGCTGATGTCGGATATTTAGCTACATATTGCATTTTTTCTAGAGCTGCCTGAAATTTTTTCAAAGAAAAAAAAAAGGTTTGTTTTGCTTTGGTTTTTTTCCTGTTAAAATCAACTTTTTTCAACACCATTTTTGCCCACATTTTTAGTTTTTCCACAATTTTTTTCATGATATATTTTTATTGACGTTTTAACCAAAATGGTAATTGAAATGTTTCTTTTCCCCAAAACCTGGGTTTTGAAAAACACACAAAAATGGGCACTCTGAATGCTATGAAATGAAAACAGCCAGGAAATGGTGAAATTTGTCATGGAAAAAACTTCACTTTTTTCAACCAGCTCCACTTTTGATCTACCCGAACTTTCTGATCTACACAGTATTTATCTGGATGACTGTATTTTTGGTCCTGAAGAAACCAGCTGTCCATAACTGCCTTGCACTCACTATTGGGGGAATTTGGAACTGAGAAGTACAGTCTCATGGTTAAGACACCAGACTGGGGTTTAGGATATCTGGATTCAGTTCCTGGTTTCTCTAAGAGATGCTCAGACTCAAACCTCACAGATTTTAAGGCCAGAAGGGACCATCACCATCATCCAGTCTGACTTCCTGAACATTGCAGGCCATAGAACCTCACCCACCCACTCCTGTAATAGACCCCTAACCTCTGGCTGAGTTACTAAAGCCCTCAAACCATGATTTAAAGATTTCCAGTTACCGAGAATCCACCATTTACACCAGTTTAAACCTGCAAGTGAGCTAGGACGACCAGATAGCAACTGAGGGGTAATAGGTGCCTATACAAGAAAAAGTCCCCAAAAACGGGACTGTCCCTTTAAAAACGGGACATCTGGTCATCCTAAAGTGAGCCATGCCTCATGCTGCAAGAGGAAAGTGAAAATCCTCCAGGGTCTCCGACCAATCTGACCCAGTGGAAAATTCCTTCCTGAACCCAAATATGGTAATCAGTTAGACCCTGAACATATGACCGAGACCCACTAGCCAGATATCTGGGAAAGAATTCTCTGTAGCAACTCAGAGCCCTCCCCACCTTGTGTCCCATCACCAGCCACTGGAGATATTTGATACTAGTACTCGCAAATTGGCTACATGCCATTCTAGACAGTCTCATCATACCATCCCCTCCATAAACTTATCAACTCAGTCTTGAAGCCAGTTAGGTTTTTTGCCCCCACTGCTCCACTTGGAAGGCTACTGTTAAATGTAGCATCCAAGAAAAAATTTCAAGGCTGCAGATAGCCAAATCTATCAATGAAAGATCTTAAATAGGATTCAGCATATGCAACTTCAGAGCTCAGAAACAGCTGGTACGCATCAGTACAGCAGACTGGCACCTTTCCGAAGAGATTGTTATGCTCTCCAGAAACTCAGGTTTCTTTCTTTCTTTTTTTTTTAAACAAGTCTGTAGCTGTTATGATTGCAGAGAAATGCTCAGAAATGAGTGGAACTGATGCAGAGATGACTATGTATGTTTGCAGAGAGCTTACAGCAACAGCTCAGAGGTGTACACTTAACCATCCATCTCAGTGGGGATGTAACTCAGATGCCTAGTGATAACAGAAATGTTAGTATTGTTAATTATTACATTCCTAATGCATAAGAAAGGAGAGGGAGGATCACAGATCTGCACAACTTACCATGGGTAACTTACCATGAATTTGGTGCCAGAAGAGGGTAACATCTGGTAGGTACCACCTCTTATTTCCTCCCCACCCCAATCAAGAAGTAGCCAGGCCCAAAAAGCCTAGTGGAGCCCATGGGCATATTCAAGTCCGACCAAAGGAGAGCCAAGCTTGAAGAGCCCAGTGGAGCGGAGATGCCCTTTAAATGTTCTACACAATCCATGAATGGCATCTCATTTTGATAACTCACATGAGCAGAGGTTATTTTGTGGATGGATCTTGTAAGAGTACTTTTTTCCCCCACACAAAGTAACCTCTGCACAACTTGACATAATTTATATTTCTTCCCCTCTCTTTTCTGGTGACTAACATCAGCCCAGCACTGAGATATAACATTTCATCTTGTGTTTCATGTTATACAGTTCCTAATGTAATTAGCCCTAATGTAATAGTTTTAATTGGTTTTGGATTGTAAGATTTGCAAAGGAAATATAATAAATGAATATGCAGAGCACCAGATGGTGACTGTAGCTTCACCCACACAAGAAGAATATTCCTATTTGCAATCTTATCAAAGATGAAATAATTTGGATAATAAGGATCAACAAAGGTAATGCAACAGTTGGTCTTGAAAGAATTTCACAGATGAATGCTGAACCATTTGGCATGTTGAGTATACCAGACTGCTGATAAAAATCCAAAAGCATGTTACCATGAAAATAAATAGTTTAGTCAATAAACGCACCACATGAGAGACAATATCAAGTGATAGTAATGACAGAAATAAAAATAGCTGATCTGCCAATGGAAACATTTACCTAGACGATGGATCCTCATTTATATTTCATTGACATACACCAGAAATGGAAGCACTTATGTTTATGTATGCGAATATTACTTTGCCTGGCATTTAACTAGAATTTATATGAAACTTACTTTGTCAATATTAATTTTGGTTGTGATTTTTCAAAATGTATCAATAAAAAGAAAAAAGTACACCCGGTTAATTATAGTATATCCAAATAATCTAGTGTGTCTAACAGTAGAAGGTAAATGAAGACTAAAATGTAGTAGGTGATGAAAAATATGTTAGTATTTACCTACATCCAGTCTTTTGAAAATCTTTAGTGAAATAATCAGAACTGTAAATATACTATCTTTAACAAAAGAGCTCCAGCAGCACCAAAAAGTAAAAGCACATTATAGGCAGAGCTGGTTACCAGACACTTCCCATTATAAGACCCCGGTTTTTGTTGCTTACAATTTAACAAACTTTAATCATTTGGGGCTGAAATTTCCCATGCTGCCTGTCTGCCTCAAGGTGAATCATTTTGGAAAGTTTCAACACAGATTGAGAATGGGAGAGGAAGGAGAGAAGGGCAATTCGATGAGAATGCTGGGTTGGGGGAGATGGGGATGAGGAGCTTGGATGAAGGAAAGACTGGGACTTGGCCTGAGGGGAAGCCTGAGACATCCTGGGCAAGGAGACTGGAACGGTCATGAGAAGCCAGGGGTTGGAGATGGGGATTGGCTAGGTGAGAAAATTAGGATTGGCACAAGGAGTTGGGGGAAGGGAGATAAAGAACTGGATCAGTCTGGAGGTCACGGGTGAAGAAAAGGTAAGGCTTGGAGGGAACAGGGCAGAAGAGTGTGTGACCTCTAAAGCACACTCCCTCCAGAAAATGGCATAGACCCCAAGATTTCTGAATCTCACCATTCCTCTGTTGTGAGCAAATATGGGTGAAAACCACTCGCAAACCCACTATTTCATCCTCTGATAGGAGGACAACCGCCTACTGCTATCAGTTACTCTATTTGCTTAAGAGCCAGAGGTCTGTGCAGTGGATCTAAAGTTTGGAGCCCTGTTGCTGAAGCATGTGGGTGTCAATATGATTTCACACAGTGGAATTTTTGTTTTGTGTTTTTTTTTTAAACTCAGGGAATTACCCACAAAAAGGGGAAGAAGGACCCCTGCTCCCTTGAAAATCCATTGGGTGTCTGGGGGGAGGGTATACGTAGCCCTCTCTGAAAATAGATGTTCCTTAGTGCTGCTGCCATCAACAGTTTTTCTGAATGGCCAAGAGAAAGCACACAAGACACAGCACCTCTTTCTGGGAAAATGAGCCAAAATGGCTTTTCTTAACCCTCCTGACCACATGGAGTAAATTCAGCAAATGAAAGAACTCTAACCTTTACCATGCAATGCGCCACAACCCCCAAGCAAGTCAGCCCCAAATTTGCAGGAGTAACATGAAAATCTATTCCAGTACCTTTTAGGAATACAACCATAGTCACAAAAATGTCCAAAACCAATTGTAAAATGATTTCAGTATTGCAAACTTGAAACCAGTGTGTTTTGCTACAAGTACTCATCCAGCATGTCAGACTACTGACGATGACAATCACCAGCCAACAATACTTATTCTTGATTGTATATGATAAGTGTAATGACCAAACATAGCTAATGGGATTCTTTCCTCGGGTATATTGCAATTATTTTTATAATCCATTTGGAACAATGTAAACCTTAAAATGGTCCTAAAAGGCCCAACAGCATTTTAACATGTTCAAGATGATTTATTCCCCAGCTAGGGATGTGATGATCTGTGTATCCCTTTTAGTTCACTCCAATACTACACAATAGGTTCCAATAATAGTAAAATCCTAAATCCAAATCCAAATAGTGCATAATCTGTGGATCTGACGAGATCATACAAGGGTTTGGAGTCTGTTAGCAATGTGCATTTATCTATCAGTCATCTGCACATTTGTTTGTGACACACATGTAAGCTAGTGTGCTGTTTAGAATTTACCTTGAAAGATGATAAAGATCAAACTGGAGCATACTTGAGTTACTATACTAATATGTGTGCCTGGAGTACAATCTCTTTTTCCTGGTTAGAGGCTCCTGGCAACAAATATTGCTACTCTCCTATGTCACCTGGTCTTGGAAATCTACCCTGTGCTAGTAAGTCTGTTCTATACTGGATTTATATGACTGAGAATCAGGGGTTAAAATAGATTGAAACAAGATGGAGGAGAAGCAACCCAGAAAGAGGGGGAGCTGTGCGGACATCACAGTGCTCTCCAAAGCTGGGGAGAAGACTGGGAGTCCTGCCTCTGCTATTAGCGGAGGAAGAACTGCACTCCCCCACCTCCTCCCCTTCTCCCCAATTTAATGCCTCCTGAGAACTGTAGGCTTGCTGGTAACTGAGATGTCCAGAATTTAGCCTTGCAGATACCATGTCCACGTACTGAACACTAGAGTGTAATGCATACGCTTCTCCTTCCTGAGAATTGCTACAGCTACTGCAGTTTCAGTTTTATATAATTTTTTCATGGCTAAAATGAATGTGAAAATAGAAAGATCCACATTTTACCAAGCGTACAGAAAAATGGGTGAATCCACTGACTGATATGTTGCTACTTTACTGGAACATGTTGTTACATGCCATTATGGGGATATGTCCAAAGAGATTATTAGAAGCCAGTTTGTGGCAAAAACAGCTAAACCATGCATACATGAGTGATTACTACTTGAGCCAGAACTAACTCTACACAGAGCTATAGCAACTGTTAGCCAAATTGAATCTGCTATGGCAGATGCTAAAATAATTGCTCAGGGGACTATAGGCCATGTCCAAGTAGTTAATTCATTAGCAGGGCAATCTCTTCAGACTAGCATAGGAGTTGCAGACAAGATGGTGGTAAACCACACAGTAAGCACTGTGTATCCTCGTACCTTTTTGTTAATGCAATACGTTGTCATGTTCCAATTAAGGATCTAAGGTGCATATATTCAGCTATACTAGATGCCCTGCAAAAAAATGCCCAGTGTCATGGGGTTGGAAAATCAGGGGCATTCTACTAATGTATGCTACAGCCATCATTCAGAAATCAGAAATTTTAAAATGAGTTTTCCCTTTTTTTGTTTGCTTTCTTCAAACATTCACACAATATTTTTTGACTGGCACAAATGTTCACAGAAATATTTGCATGGGTATTTGCAAAAAAGGAATTTTAAATTTGCATATGCAAGTATTTGCACCACAAGCATTAGTGTACTTCTCAAATCAAGAAGCAGGAACAATACCATATGACTTGGCTGACCAATCATAATTAACAAATAAGTGCAATTCACACATGAACAAAAGCCCAATGCAAGATCTATGCATCACTTAAGTCCTCAAACAGAGCTGAAGTAGGACTTAAAAGAGGCATATTGTGCTCTCTCTCTGCACGGTTGCAAATTTCACCAACAATGATTATGCTCAGAATCCTGTTCATCCTTATTCCAAAGAGTGTTTATAATGGCCCAAACATTATTGGATAACGTTGAACAGCAGGAGAAAGTTGTCATCTGTTCATCTACATTTCACAAGCAAAAAGAAAAACAAAACTGGTTGGATACTTTATTTGTGGTGCATTATTCTCTCAACCCTGGTCTTGAGTTGGGACTGTTATAGTTCACCTCTCCCTGTTCATGAATTACTTTGATATTTGTACCTCAAGAAAACACAGCCCACTGAACTGCAGGGCCGCCCAGAGGGGGGGGGGGCAAGTGGGGCAATTTCCCCCAGGCCCTGGACCCCACAGGGGCCCCCACGAGAATATAGTATTCTATAGTACTGCAACTTTTTTATGGAAGGGGCCCCTGAAATTGCTTTGCCCCAGGCCCCCTGAATCCTCTGGGCAGCCCTGCTGAACTGATGCTTGGTTTAGCTGTGTCAATTCTGCTTGAATCTATCTGTAATGTTTTCAGAGAGCATAGCAGAAATCTAAGCTACATTTGGTGACATACCTACAAAAACAAAACAAAAACAAAAAACAGTCCCAGTGCTTGGTTGTCTTAATGCACAGCACTCGAATACTTGCAGAGTTATATAGTGTGAAAATTTGCTTTGCTTGTAATAGAGCTTTTTACTACTTTAACCCCCCAGGTTGTTATTGGATTTTTTCTTCCACATAGGCACAGAGTGGCTCTACTTGTTTAGCAGCCGTCTTCACCGTAAAAGACAGCACTGGGCCCCACAGTTCAAACTGTAATACTGCACTGGTGCCCAAATAAAACTGAAAAGGGATGTGGGCCTCCAAACTGAAATACAGTCATTTGCCTTTATCTGTGAGAGAAGCTGTGTCCCCGGAACTACAAAAGCCTTCATCTGATAAAACAGTACAACGTAGTCTAGCACAACTGATTATACAAAACACAGTGACATAAACAAGATAAAAGTAAGCAGTAGACAAATACATGCCAGAGTGCTAACTTCTAAGAATTTCAGCATGGTCCTTTTGAAAAAGTTTGTAAACTTAGGCTTGTACAAAAGAAAAGGAAAATCTAATTTTATCTTCAAACTTTACCATCCAAATATCTGCACTGATCTACTACGCAGCATGAGTAAGGACGAGAATCTACTCCAGACTGTGGAACAAAATGGCCCTTCTATAGATGTTATGATGTGGATAAATATGGAAAGCTATCTTGCACATTTACATCATCAAGAGAAGATCTGTGCTTCTAATTCTCTATAAGTAAACTTTTCAAAAATGCCTAAGTGTATTAGGAGCTTATGTCACATTGAAAGTCACTGGGAATCTAAGTGCTTAGGTCACTTTTGAAAATGGGATTTAGGATCTCAGGGCCATATTTTAAAAGTATTTAGGTGCCTAACTCTCACTGAAATCAGGGGATACCTAAATACCTTTAAAATATGGCCCTAAATCACTTAAGGCTTTTTTGAAAAGTTAACCATAGATGAACCGGATTACAATATTTGCCTCTCTTTCAGCTGTTCATTACTACAAATGAGATTGGGCAACCTACCATAGCATTAGAACACAAACACCACAAGGATATGGGCCAGAAATCATTGTAACATAATCATAGACTGTCAGTGCATATGGACTCTTTGGCAAAGTTACTCTAATCCAGCGGTTCTCAAACTCCATTGCACTGCGACCCCTTCTGACAACAAAAATTACTACATGAGCCCGGAGGGGGGACCGAAGCTTGAGCCTGCCCGAGCCCCGTCATCCCGGGCAGGGGGGCCAAAGCTTGAGCCCCACCACCCTGGGTGGTGGTGGCAAGGGACAAAGACAAAACCCAAGAGATTCAACCCCAGGCAGCGAGCCGGTAACCTGAGCCCCCCACTCAGGGCTGAAGCCCTCAGGCTTCGGCTTTGACACCGGGCAGTGGGGCTCGAGCTTGAGCTTCGGCCCCAGGGGAGTGGGGCTCGGGCTTGGGTTTTGGCCCCGGAGGAGTGGGGCTGGGCTTCGGCCCCAGGACCCAGCAAGTCTAACACCCACGCTGGCAACCCAATTAAAACAGGGCCATGACCCACCTGGGGGTCCCGACCCACAGTTTGACAACCCTTGTTCTAATCACATTGTATTTGATGAACTAGTGGTTTAGTGGTGTTCCCCAAGGTTCAGTCCTAGGACCAATCCTATTCAACTTATTCATAAATGATCTGGAGAAAGGGGTAAACAGTGAGGTGGCAAAGTTTGCAGATGATACTAAACTGCTCAAGATAGTTAAGACCAAAGCAGACTGTGAAAAACTTCAGAAAGATCTCACAAAACTAAGTGATTGGGCAACAAAATGGCAAATGAAATTTAATGTGGATAAATGTAAAGTAATGCACATTGGAAAAAATAACCCCAACTATACATACAATATGATGGGGGCTAATTTAGCTACAACGAGTCAGGAAAAAGATCTTGGAGTCATCGTGGATAGTTCTCTGAAGACGTCCACGTAGTGTGCAGGCGGTCAAAAAAGCAAACAGGATGTTAGGAATCATTAAAAAGGGGATAGAGAATAAGACTGAGAATATATTATTGCCCTTATATAAATCAATGGTACGCCCACATCTCGAATACTGCGTACAGATGTGGTCTCCTCATCTCAAAAAAGTTATACTGGCACTAGAATGGCCATACTGGGTCAGACCAAAGGTCCATCCAGTCCAGTATCTTGTCTACCAACAGTGACCAATGCCAGGTGTCCCAGAATGATCAAGTGATCTCTCTCCTGCCAACCATCTCCACCCTGTGACAAACAGAGGCTAGGGACACCATTCCTTACCCATCCTGGCGAATAGCCATTAATGGACTTAACCTCCATGAATTTATCTAGTTCTCTTTTAAACCCTGTTATAGTCCTAGCCTTCACAGCCTCCTCAGGCAAGGAGTTCCACAGTCGTAGCCTTCACAGCCTCCTCAGGCAAGGAGTTCCACAGGTTGCCTGTGTGCTGTGTGAAGAAGAACTTCCTTTTATTTGTTTTAAACTTGCTGCCCATTAATTTCATTTGGTGGGCTTCGTTCTTATATTATGGGAACAAGTAAATAACTTTTCCTTATTCACTTTCTCCACACCACTCATGATTTTATATACCTGTATCATATCTCCCCTTAGGCTCCTCTTTTCCAAGTTGAAAAGCCCTAGCCTCTTTAATCTCTCCTCATATGGAACCCGTTCCAAACCCCTAATCATTTTAGTTGCCCTTCTCTGAACCTTTTCTAGTGCCAGTATATCTTTTTTGAGATGAGGAGACCACATCTGTACGCAGTATTCAAGTTGTGGGCATACCATGGATTTATATAAGGGCAATAAGATATTCTCCATCTTATTCTCTTACTTTTTTAGTGATTCCTAACATCCTGTTTGCTTTTTTGCCACCTCACTGGCTGGATCCGGTTTTCATCAACAAGCAGAGACTGTAACCCTTTGGTATCAGAAATGGAAAAACTGCTACTGACACTGCAAACCCAGGAGAAGTTAGAATTCATAAGGCATTCAAAGACTACAGGCCTCTCCGGTACAGGGTAGGCATAGAACCACAGAAAAATAGGGCTGGAAGGGACCTCAAGCGGTCATCAAATCCAGCCCCCTACTCTGAGGCAGGACCAAAAAACCTAGACCATCTCTGACAGGTGTCTGCCCAATCTGTTCTTATAAAGGGGATTCTACAATGATGGGGATTCCACAACCTCCCTTAGAAGTCTATGCCAGATTTTAACTACCCTGATAGTTAGACAGTTTTTCCTAATGTCTAAGCTAAATCTCCCTTGCAGCAGATTAAGCCCATTTCTTCTTGTCCTACCTTCTGTGGACATGGAAAACAATTGATCACCGCCCTCTTTATGGCAGCCCTTAACATATTTGAAGACTATCAAGTCCCCCTCAGTCTTCTCTTCTTCAGACTTAACATGCACAGTTTTTTAAACCATTCCTCACAGGTCAGGTTTTCTAAACCTATCATCAGTTTTATTGCTTTCCTCTGGACTCTCTACAATTTTTCCACATCGCTCTCAAAATGTGACACCTAGAGTTGAACACTGTACTAGTGTGATCTGAGGCCTCACCAGTGCTGAATAGAGTGGAACAATCACCTCCCATGTCTTACATATGACACTCTGTTAATACACTGCAGAATGATATATTAGCCTTTTTTTTGCAACTGCATCACATTGTTGACTCATATTCAATTTGTGATCCACTATAACCCACAAATCCTTTTCAGCAGCATTATCGTCTAGCCAGTTATCCCCCATTTTGTAGTTGTGTGTTTGACTTTTCCTTTCTAACTGAAGTACTTTGCACTTTATTGAATTTCATTTTGTTAATTTCAGATCAATTCTCTAATTTGTCAAGCTCATTTTGAATTCTAATCCTGTGCTCCAGAGTGCTTGTAATCCCTTCCAGTTTTGTATCATCCGTAAGTTTTCTAAGCACACTCTCCATTCCATAGTCCAAGTCATGAATAAAAATATTCAAAAGTACAGGACCAAAGACTGATCCCTGTAGGATCCCACTAGATGCACCATCCCAGTTTGACAGCAACCATCGATAACTACTTTTTGAGTACGGTCTTTCAACAAGTTGTGCACCCACCGTATAGCAATTTCAACTAGACCACATTTCCCTAGTTTGCTTATGGGAACGTCAGGTGGGACTGTGTGAAAAGCTTTATGAAAATCAAGATATATCATAACTACTACTTCTCTCTATCCACTAGGTCAATAACCCTGACAAAGAAAGAAATTAGTAGGTTTGGCATGATTTGTTTCTGACAAATCCATGCTGGCTATTCCTATAACCTATTCCTCTAGGTACTTACAAATAATAATGGATCTACTTAAATTTAATAATTTGTTCCAGTATCTTCCCAGGTATTGAAGGTAGACTAGCTCATCTGTAATTCCCCGGTCCTCTTTGTTCTCATTTTTAAAGATAGGTACTATGCTTGTTCGTCTTCAGTGTTCTGGGACCTCACCTGTCTTCTGTGAGATCTCAAAGGTAATTACTAACAATTCTGAGATGGCTTCAGCTAGTTCCTTAAGTATCCAAGGATGAATTTCATCATTCCTTGCTGACTTGAATACATCTAAATTATCTCAATATTCTTTAACCTGTTCTTTCCCTATTTTGATTTCCATTCCTTCCCAATTGTCGTTAATATTAATCATGTTGAGTAATTGGTCACCATTAACCTTTTTAAGGAAGAGTGAAGCAAAACAGACATTAAACACCTCAGCCTTCTTGATGTCATCCGTTATTAGATCTCCTTCTCCATTAAGCAGAGGACCTACACATTCCTTCACCTTTATCTTGCTCCTAATGTATTCATAGAAACTCTTCTTATTGCCTTTTCTTTCCCTTGCTAAGTGTAACTTATTTTGTGCCTTAGCATTTCTGATTTTGTCGCTACATGTTTGTGCTATTATTTTGTACTCCTCCTTAGCAATTTGCCCACATTTCCACTTTTTGTAAGATTCTGTTCTGATTTTCAGGCCATTAAAGAGCTCCTGATAGAGCCATATTAGCCTCTTACTATTCTTTCTATCTTTTATTCGCATCAGAATAGTTGGCAATTGTATGTTTAATATTGTCTCCTTGAGAAACTGCTAGGTCTCAAGAACTCTTTTTTCCCTTAGATTTTCTTCCCATGGGATCTTACCAACCCATTCTCTGAGTTTGTCCAAGTCTGCTTTTTTGAAGCTCATTGTCCTTATTCTGCTTCTCTCACTCCTTCCTTTCCTTAGATGATGACATCTTTCATTTCAGGATTACTTTCTCCCAAATTGCCTTCCACCTTGAGATTTGCAACCAATTCTTCCATGTTGGCCAGACTCAAGTCTAAAATGGCTGTCCCCCTGGTTATTTCCTCCACTTTCTGAAAAAAAGACACTGTCCCCAATACATTCCAAGAATGTACCGGAAATTCTGTGTTTTGCCATATTACTTTTCCAACAGATCTGTAGTTAAAATTCCCCATTACTGCCAGTTATTTGCTATTTACACCTACACCCTACCAATATATTGAATATAGCCACAATCCAAGTAAATTGTTTTAGTGGATTCACCCCACTAAGCCACATCACCTCTGTTCTATCCAGACAGAGCATCAGGGAACTCATTCTAATCTGGGTCAATGCCTTGGGTAGGCAAACAAGAAAGAGACACCATCTGGATCTGATGAAAATGAAATGCAGAGTTGAACGTCCTGAGTATACAGATGGCACCATAGCCCAAACCCTCTCACTGTGTCTTATAATAGCGTCAGACGTATGTTGCCTGAGTGGAATTCTTTTCAGTCTTGAGATGAGAGGGTCCGTTGGGTGGATGAACAATTATTCCACACCAACCTCCTGCTGACCTCCCAGAAAGGGAAAAATAGAGCCATAGAAAATCAATCCCATCCACCTTGCCAGATCCCACAGGCATGTCTGCAACATCTGTTGATCAATAGTAGAAAGAGGCAGTGGATGTAATAAAATCAACATGGACACTTACAGAGTGTTGATTAACTAGTTCCCTCCTTAGCTACATTAGGGAGAGCAGGAAAAGAAAGCCCAGGATCAGTAATGGGCAGTAAATAATTGTAATCTCCTACTCAGGATTCCTATTCTCAAGGAGTTTGCAAAACTCACGTATTTCATAAAGAGCTTTTATAAACATGTATATAGTTTGTTTTTTAAGTAACAAAAAATTCAGATTTTTCTGAACTACCATACAGAAATTTCCAGAATAAATCCCCACAAGATAGGCCTAAGAACTGAATTTAATAACTAAGCTTAAGTTTGGATTTAAACTAGTCATGTCTGAACCAGGTTCTACGGCAGTTTGACCCGCCAAACCATGCTAAAAATATAACAAACAGGAGAAAAGGAGACCCCCAGCCGTCAAAATCAAACCAAAACAAAAAACCTTTCAAGCCATACATCAGAAAGAAGCAGTGAAAGGAAATGAAATTAAAATACAGGTTAACATTGAACAGAAAACACCCCTCCAGCCCCATCCCATTTTTTCCTCGGCAGGTTACCTTTAAATTATATTTTGATATTATTCTCAGTTTTATGTTTATGCCAAACTTGTGGTTATTTGGAAATTACTTATATGATATTTGGTCTGTAGTGTAGTCATTGATTTAGAGAATTGGAATGGTCATTACTACATAACTGAGGTGAATTGGCTTTAAGTACTCATTAATGTGTAGTTCTACTCTTAAAAGTGACTTAAAATGGCATTTGGGGGTTCCATGTTTACTCAGTCACACCATGGCATGGCCCAGGTGGTCCCTGTCCACCCCAAACTGTACTTGAAGGGAGCCCTTTGCATGTGGTCCCCTTTTCTGATTGCATGGAAAGTGTGTTGTGGAGGGAGGGAAATCAGATGCCTCTAAGGCACAACCCTCCCCTGCCAGGGGTCTACCTTCTTCTACCCCACCTTCCTGACCTCATGGAAGCCTGTCAGCAGGTCTAGGATCCATATGAGAGGGATAAAGATTGAGCTGCATGGGCATGAGCAGGGGCGTGCTGGGGGTGGGGACAGGGGATGAGAGTCCTCCCACTCTCTGGCTCCACCAAGAACCTCTGCAAAAAATAATAGAGCAAGGCACCACTGTGGCTAGGGGTTCCCTGTTAATGCGATTCCAAGGACCCTACCTTCCTACCTACCCCCGCCCCCCAAGGGATCTGTGCTATTCCCTGGAAATCTGCCAGATTTGAGGGCTAGCCCTGCAAACTTTTCTACAGAGGGCAACCCCTCCATTGGGTTGATATGAGGGATCTGCACCAGGGGATTCCCCACAAAGAATTCCTCTCCCAAAACTTCCTGCCCCATGGCTTTCCTGTGGAATGGGGTATTGTCTGGGCCCAAATGTGCATTTTACAAGTACAAAGTGGTTCTGAAGGAGTTTTAGTTTGAAAAATCTATTCAGCTGTCAATTAAAAACCTTATATATCCAAATAGCCTGATCTGGTATGTGCAGTATTGCCAGGCCCAGGCATTCAAACATGACGACTCAGGCTCCAAAAAGTCATGACACTTTAAGATAATAAATGTTGGGTTCTTTTTATCTGCCTTCATTGTTTGAGCATTTAGGGGTCATGTTTTCAAGCTTTTCTTTGCAGCGATGGGGGCTGGTAACTTACTTTTTTTTTTTAATTACATGAGAATCTCAGCTTTCACATGACGCCAGAAGCTGAGGCTTCAAGAAAAACAGCAAAATGTCACAAGAGAGCTAGCAACACAAAGTAAAATATTCTGCTGGCACAATTTCCTCGGTGGCACTGACGTGGTAAAGGGCGTGTATTGTGGTACTGTATGTTCAGATGAAAGGAAAACAGTGGTGAAAAACGTGTTACAGAAATGGAGGGAATAGAGCACAGTTACAGAGGGAAGCAGAGAAAGGCAGTCAGTGGGATACTTTATTTGTATCCCCAATAATTTCCAAATTAATTAGAATAACGCAGTTGTGTCCAAACCTGTGGCCCATTAGGCTCTGAACTGTAGCTGTTGAGGGTGACTTTGTTAAGAAAACATGTTTGACTATGAATATGTCTTGCCCTCTGATTTATGTAGTTGAGTGTTTGAATCAGTCTCATTAATACTGAGAGGAGGTGGGGTTACCAGGTCCCCATCAGTGCCAGGAGCAGCTCTGGTGTGAGCTGGGAGTGCTTTGATCAGTTGCTGTCCCTTTCTTATTGTATCTGCTCAGCAGCTCCTTCTGTGGGCATCATGTTGCACCGCAAGGGAGGGGAGAGGAGAGGGAGAAAAGAATACCTCTGCTTGATTCATCATCTGCAATCCTGCCAGACTGAGAGAGCCCAAGAGAGAGCAGGACAGGTGCTCAACTAGTTCTGCCTGAGCCTAGGGAAATAGAACTATTGATTGGGGACCCATGAGCTTTTTGAAATAATATGTTCATTCTTCTGGGTGAAAAGGTTAGATAATTCTGTAATGAAGTAACCAACAAGCTCAACAAGCTACCACAATTAGTTGTTTGACAGCCTGCTTGATGACTATACTGTACATCAATTTATTCCTGTCTGAAACTGCTCTGAGAGTGACCCTTCTGACACTGATGATGAATAAAATGATGTTACTACCATTCATGTAAAGGCAGCATGCTTCCAAATACACCTCTACCCCGATATAACGCGACCCGATATAACACGAATTTGGATATAACGCGGTAAAGCAGCGCTCCGGGGGGGGGGGGGGAGGGAGGGTGGCTGCGCTCTCCGGCAGATCAAAGCAAGTTCAGTATAATGTGGTTTCACCTATAATGTGGTAAGATTTTTTGGCTCCCAAGGACAGTGTTATATTGGGGTAGAGGTGTATCCCACACAGTAAAGTCCTCTTTTTAAAAAAAACAAACCCCAAACCTGTTATATTAAGAATGTTTTCTCTGGGATTCAAACAAAACATGAAAATATGACACTTTTTTAAATGACTATCTGAAAAAGGAAAATTCCTGTGAGAAGGATCAGCTTCCAGTGCAACAAAAATGCAATCCAAACCAGCCCTTCCTGCAGATCAAGAAATCCAAAGAAACACATTTTCTGTGCACTAAAACAAATGCTCCCTTTTCCACTGTTAAAATAATTCCAGGAAACAGTAAGAAACATGAACAGCAAACGAGGGCTGTGTTTGTGCAATACCTAGCACAACGGGGTCCTGGTCCGTGACTGAGGTTCCTAGCCGCTACTGCAATAATACAAATATTATAACAACAGTAGCAGCAGCAGCTGAAGATTTCATTAATTTAGAAACAGCAGTGGTCCGACAAGTTGCATCAGAGTGGAAATCAGATTCAAAATACAGAAAACAGAGATTATATTTTAAAGATACTCTGAGTTTTAGTAAACTCGACTTAAAGGTTATGATTCTTACACATATTTTCTACCCAAAATGCTTTTTTTTTCTCTTTGCAAAACTGAAATGGTCTACACAAATCTTTCCAAGGCTTTCTCCTGCCTGAATTTTGAAGCTGAGATTTTGAAGACTGTATATACTTAGACACATGGTTTAAACACAACCTCACTACAGGTTGTAGTTTGAAAAAAAAAATACATTGTATAATCAGGTTGCTGCTTGCCAGACTTCATGCAGTAATTGACATATGTATATATGGATTTTGTCATGCATACTGTAGGCAGCATTTTGAAAATGTACTACGTAATGTATTTATTTGATGTTTTCCCTACAAACAAGAAGTAACAGACCTTACATTAGGGTCCTGCAGACTAGAGGCCTTACTGGTATTTACAAATGGTGTCTCTTCTTTCCCCACCTGCTAAAGGAAAGAGACATAGTTTAGTATAATGTCAATATATTTATGGTACATAGTTATAGTTTTATAGTATGGTATATATTTATAGCATTTTATAGTACAATATATTTACTATATAACTATTTCTACAAATTGTTTTGTTTTCCATTTACTTCTGTTGAGATTCATTTAAAAGTTGATCAGCTGCCGAATACAGGGCACAGTATAATAGTATTGTGGGAAGATGATCTTTTTGGAAAAACACGGATATAAATGCATATTCCATAAAATATTTGAGCATAGGTAGTGGAACCATTGAAACCAAACATACCCCTTTTTCTTCCATTTAACCCCTCCCCAAAACTAAACTATGTGCAGATTATTTCCACCTGCATATCCACAGCCTAATTAGAATCACCACGCCAAATCTCATAATTCTTCAGACACTGAAAAATGAATAGAAAAAGTAATACCTCTACAAACAATTAGTCTCTACATAAACAATTAGTCTCCACAAAAAGCTCTCCAATCCACCATTCCCCTACAAGCCACAAACCCGTCTCTCTTGTATACTTTGTTTACAAATGCTGGAAAAACAACTATGTATAGACATAATATTGCTTAAATGAAATTGCCAGACAAAGCAGCACAGCAGCTAATTTGACTTAGCCGTTTATTACTCGTCAATGTAGATCCAAGACTCCAATATCCACATATCACCAGCGCAATATTGTACCTGGTCCCCATCCACTCTACTAATACTGTCTACAAACACTAGAGTATCTCCATATCTATAGTAGACTAGAGGGTCAATGACTTTACCTACTGTATTTAAAGGATAGAGAGGAGTTAATGCATACAATATATTACCTATTGTATTAATTTTTTATTGTTTATTAAAAACAACAACACTTAACATGTAGATATGTTTTTTTATACTTGGAGCACTTTAAGTATTTCCAATCAGTTTTATAGGTTAATTATAGATTTCTAAAGAAAAATATCTACACTACATGTGTGGTTCACAATTGGGCTGGGTATGGGACATAGCAAAATTAATTCTTAAATTTCTGACTTTCAAATGTTTAGGTTTTTTTCAAACTACAACCTGTTGTCAGATTGTGTTTAAGGTCTAGATATTCACAATCGAGCTCTGTCTTAAAATGTTTTTCTTTAGGGAATGAGGGGGGAAAAAATGAATCACAGTTAATGTAGGTGGGTTTCAGAAGTTAGTACTTTGCTCTTTAATATTTATGGCAGGTGGTGATGCTTCACGTAAAACTGCAGTATTTCTGAATGTTGAAAATATGAATGCAGCTGTCAGAGACTTAACACAGTCTCTTCTGTCCAAATGATAATATCTTAATCATGTGCATTGTGAAATGATAATTAGCTAGTTTCTTACTATTTGACAAACCAACTCTTTAAAAATCACAAATTTTACTTTATTCCAATATTAAAATTACCAAATTGAAAATGGGGAGTGACCTGAATTTTAAGACGCACTTGAGCATAATAATAGAAAACAGAGTTTTCTACTATTACTGAGAATGGAGCATAGGAAGATTACAAAAGTCAGCAATTATAACGGCAAATGAAATTATTAAAATTCCATCTACTTCAGCAATATGAGATGAGTGTCACCTTTAGCCGGCTATGGGAGGGATCCAGAATATTACTGGCTAATAATGGTTCCCCCCAATTCTGTGACAGTAAGATGACATCTACACTTGGAGCTAAGGGTGTGATTCACAGCTTGTGTAGACATACTCATACTCGCTCTCAGTGAGCTAGTATGCTAAAAACAGTAGGGTAGCATCAGTAAGCAGAGGCCTGGGCTAGCTGGCACGAGTTCAAACCCGCCCAGACCCCCTGTGTATGCACCTGTGGCGGCTAGTCCATGACATTGCTCATGCTGCCCATGCTATCATGGCTACAATACTATGTTTAGCTCGATGAGAGCTAGCACAAGACTACCCGCACAAGCTAGGAATCACAGCTCTAGCTCCAAGTGCAGATGAAGCCTTAATCCCAAGGCCATTGCTACCTCTCCAGCATGGATCTACACTGGAACATGGAGCCAGCTTAATGGAAGGTCAGGAAAAAGGAGTATTCTTCAACATTATTTTCTACATATTGAGGGCTTCTTCATTATTATTTTATGCTTTATGGGATAGAAAGTAAACATTGAAAGTGGGTATTGTAGAAGAACAGGCCCGGAAAGAAGTTCTACCTGTACATTATATTACTGAGAAGGGCTCCAGCAGTCTGGAAACTGGGTTGCTCCTGTTTTTGCAGGATCCGGTAGCTAAACCAGTCAGCTGACAGAATGCTTTTGGCCTTGTTTCCTTCTTTAATGGCAAACCACCCTCACTAACCAGTGAGCAACTTCCTCAGCGCATCTGAAAGCATCTAACCCATAACTTGAAACAAGAACTATATACAAGGTAAAATTCCCAAAGGAGTGTCCAGATTGTTGGAGCTCCTTGAAGAAATGCAGATGTTATGACCAAGATTCATCTTTCTGTTCAGGGACACCCAATAATCTGAAAAAGGAGTTTTATCTAGAACCACCCAATATCTGATGGGAAATTTATATCAGCAACTAGCCAGAGAGGTCCCTGTGGACTACTAAACTCAGGAACCTTCATTGTTAGAGGCTCTGACATCCACATAGTAATGATGTATGAAGGCAGAAATGCAGCGACATGTGGCTGCTCAGCAGACTTCTTCCACTGAGGCAGATTCTCTCTCTGTCCAGAAGTCAGCCACACTAATAAGAGAAATGAGCTTTAATGCCTGTGGGATATGGCAGGCCATCTGGTACATACGCTTCCTTTGGACACCGTGAGATCCATTTAATTATTACCAAAAGGGAAACAGCCTGGCCTTTCTTGCAGCCAGATTATAGGAGAAATAGGGAACCCAGTACTCCAAGCTCTTTAACACTATGGATCCTAATGCCATCCATAGAATGCCAGGCTCTTTCCTTATCTGAGACTGGCCCAGGGCAAAGAAAAAGGAAATTAATGTTCTGATTTCAATGAAAAATGGTTTGGATAAAACTGCCAACAGGGCAACAAGTTACTTTATCATTGGGGAAAAACAAGACAAAGGAAGTGACAGGACAGAGGCACTAGCTTGCATGCTCTCCACAGATAAGTGATTGCCAAGAAAAGCTACTATTATTGAGAGCCAAAATAAGGATGCTGAAGGGAGAAGTCCAGAGCTTAAGAAGCACCAAACTTAGACTCCAGTTGCTGAAGCAATCGGCCTAAATTTCACTAAATTCTGCGCTTCTGATTTCTAGAGATGCTGACCACCCACTGCTCCCATTGCTGCTGAACCAGGGTTTATGACATGCCCTTCTTTAGGTTCTCCTCTAAGCACAAGGAGGATCCTCAACCACAGCCTGGGGGTGGAGGGAGAGTGGGAATCCAATATCTAATGCTCATCTAAGAGTCCCACTGATGTAGGAAAGCTCTTAGGAGGAGTTGGGAGTGCTTTCTGGGAATGAGCCCATGTCTCCCAGCAGCTGAAGGACTTGCCTAGCAGAGGGAGTCTGCATAAACCTGAGCTTCCTCATTACGTTGGTGACCTTTTCCACTGTCTTTTAAAGGGAAGACTGTCCCCTGTGGAGGTGTCAAATACAGCCCCTGAATGGACTCTTTATCGTGCAGGGCTGAGGATCCACCTACAAGCTGTGTGACTGTGATGGAGGGGGGCCAGAGGAGCACACAAGGTTCACCGCAGTAGCCAGTAGTCTTTTCTATGACTAATTCAGACTAGGACTTAGGCACAGGAGACCCTGAAGGGTGACACTGCAGTGCAGGCAAGCAAGCGACCCAGTGAGCTACTGCGAGGCATTGTGGGTCTCGAACTCAGGTCCGCGGGTCCCCAGGCAGCCCTAATACCACAGCCAACACCTGGCAGCTCGCGGATACCAGCAGGGAGTCTGGGCTGATGAACCCTAGCTCACCATAGGCACTGCCCACAATGGTCCCAATTGGAGGAGACTTGCAACCAGAGTCATTCTTTAAGCCAGAAGGTGGCACAGGAAGTTGTGAATCCCGGCTGGCTGCTTTATTGGCTCCTGCTGTCTTGCCTGATTCCTGAGTCTTGCCTTCCTGTCCTGTTTCTCCCTGCCTGTCTTGTTCCTGATTACATCCTGCTGTTAGGCCCACCCCTGGCTACTGACTCCGGCTCTGACCCTCGGCTCAATTCCTGACTCTGACTCACGGCTTGACTCCTGACTCTGTCTCTATCTCTGACCTCCAGTTTCTGATTCTTGTTCTGACCACTAGGTCCGACCACCGCTGCTCTGACCACTAGGTCTGACTGCCTATATCCCTGTTCACAACAGCTATACTGTATGTATGTGTGTGCCCAGCTTCCTAAACAAAGAATCCCCTTTGTGTTTACACCACCTTATTCCTGTCTCCTCTTTATCACAAGAGGCATTATAGTCAGCATTATGCCAGTTCCACATAAGGAACATCTTGTTTTCCCCTTCTGACTTCATGAATCAGCCCAAAGGTTGACTGAAGCACCTGATCCCATTCAAAGGCAGTCAGGCTGCTGACTGAGTGAGAAAAGGTTCTGAAAGCTGATTTTTGGAGGTTCCTGATTATGCAAAAGGGAGAGGGAGCAACACCCTTTCCAGATTGCTGGAATCCTCCAAGCAGAAGGACAGCAATAGCAATGGCTCAATGGCTCTGACTGAAAAAAAATGCTTCCCCCTGCACATCTGCCGGTCTGAAATGAAACCGAGGAACTCCGAAGCGCTTGGGATATTTTTCAACTCACTGCTAACGTACCCAACCATGATCTCATTATATTTCATAAGCTAAGCAGTAAGGTCACTGGGAAAAGAAGCCTCCAAGGAAAACCCTGGTGCAGTGTTGGTATTTTAGCAGGTAGGACTCTTTCTTTGCGATCAGAATAGCATCACGGTCAGCTCTTTGAGGTAGGAACCAGCTTTTTGTTCTGTGTTTGTACACTGCCTAGTACAACAGGATCCTGATCCATGACTGGGGCTCCCAGGTGCTATTGCATGGCAAATAATAAAAAATAATACTTGTACCATTTAGTTGTTGTCATCATTTTTTGTCACTCCTTTTTGAGTAGAGTTGCTGATTCCCTTATAATGGTTACTGTATTCCACCTAATGATGCTCCCCCATCCTACATTCCCTGAAGCCCTATCTTTCTATACCTCTGCCTCCCTTTATTTCCAGCCTACTCACTTTTAAAGTTAAACAAATCTGTTTCCTTTGACAGACAGAATATAGCCAATTTGAATTATAACCATTTAAATTCCATTGTTATGAACAATTATAACTGATGTGATGTCACATTCATTGGAGTAGGAGTTGAGAGTATCACAACAATTGCTTCTTTTTACTTTGCTTGGAATTTGAGAGTGAATGTATTGCTCATCCAAGTGGGTGACTAACAGCAATGGCTTTAGCAAGACATTGTGCAAAGAGGCCTACACAAGCTTCTTTCTCTAATATATACACACACACACACACACCCCTAAGGCACAGCACTTCAGCCTGGACCTGTTATTTTCCTGTTCTGGGTTTCTTAAATTGAGACTGTGAAATTATGCAGGGATGTGCGATATGCACAAGGAGGACCAAGAAGATATCAGCAAATTTGCATCATTTCCAAGCAAAGCTTGGGTATAAAATGTAATCCATGATGGAGGACAGACTGATATGCTTGAAATTTTCATCATTTCACAATGTTTGAGTAGCCATCTAGCAAAAGGCAGGAAACTCCTCCAGGCATCCAGAGATATTTATCCAAGTCCTGTTATTTTTCACATAAGAGTATAAATCCTCCAGTATCTTTCCTGTACCAAACTCATTTTCTCTTGTGACCTTATTATGATTTCCAGAAGTGAATAAAGCACTTAAAACCCAAATCATATAGTTAGTAATGCAACATATTTCCTTGCGGCAGCCTTTGGGGATAATTTGAAAACCACATACATCAACTTCTTTGGGCACTGCAACTTTGAAGAGTCTTTACTAATAACTGACAGTTTAATTACTCCTGAAAGGACAACATGATGAAAAGGCAAAGGCCCACCAAAGATATAGCTAGGAAAGCCACTGATGAGTGTCACCTCAGCTGTACTCCATTGCTATCTTAAATAATGTGTGGATCCAATTTTTGTTTCTGTTTGTAGCAAACAGAACAAAATGTAGCATGAAATACGATCAAAACAAATTCTGAGATGCATCTCCAATGGTGCAATATGGTCCAGTAGTTCTAGGCAAGGCTAGTTAGCACAGGTCAACTTCACATCTTAGTTATTTACATTAAGATTATGTCCTAGCCCATAGACTGGCAATACACATCTCAGAGCAAAACTACATCATTGGTATGTACATTTTTGTAGAGGCAAGCGGGAGAGAAAAAAGAATAAGGTAATCTCCAGTAGTCTAAAAATATTGCATAGATATAAACTTATGAACAAGTTTTAATACTCTCTTTGTACCAAATTCTAGCATCATGTGCAACCCCCAATGAAGTCACTGCCATATGATCTGAATATATTCTTCTAGGTTAGAGATAAGACATCAGATTCACTCTTGTTGTAATTTCATGGACTTATTGGCCCCAAGGAGCTGGGACTGCCTATGAGGAAAGAGGAGGTGAAGTGAAAACTAATGGAGAAAATAAGCATCTGTTGTGGAAGGCACACTGGATAAGAACACCACATACCTTTCCAGCCAAGAGACAAAAACCCTGTTAAGGTAATTCTAAGTTTGCTCAGGAGTCTGTATTTAACGCAAAAGAAAATCAGGATTTGCTTTGGGCCAAACTGGGTATGAATAGCAATCAGAATCCTCCATCAGTTGGGCCATGAATTACTTAGTGACTCGTGATATTGACAACTCCTCTGATCAATCCCTCCATTTCAGCACTGAGCCATGTAAACTGTAAGGGTTTTAAATGTGCCGGTAGCTGGTCTTTTGTATTCATGCAGCTCTTCATTGCTGGTTTCATACGGCTCCTTCTTAAATGAGCATGTGATCTGCAGTCTGTCAGCTATGAAGTGTTGGACGCCCATGAAGAAGTTTGAAGGGTGTGTTGTGAAAGAGTGCTGATTTACTATCGCAATACAGACACTGTGCTGAGTGTTCTGTGGAACCCACAGCCTAAATTTCCACAATTTGTGTGGGTTCATCACATTTTTCACCAGGTAAGGCTGCATCTGCACACACTCAGACCTACTCCACCACACCTTGCAGCTTGATTCTCAAACTAACATTTCTGTATGGAAATATTTCTCTCTTCACAAAATAAACACACTCATTCATGTTAGTTTCTTGCTGCTCCAGAACTCTAACATTTATGCAGAACTGTGAGTAATCTGTATCATAAACAGATGAGTTTTAGATCTCCAATTCAGCGTCACAGCTTTGAGGAAGGATAAAAAGGTACCATATAGGAAAGAAATAAACAGCTCTTCTGCATGACTTCAGAATGGAAATTGAGTGCAAATCTCCCCTTTCAGCTCCTATTTCAAACTGTACTGTATAATTGTATAATTCCCCCTCACTACTTATGTTTGAAATTGCAGAGATTGGAACTATGTATTTCAGTGTTTCTAAGGCACCTGTCCCCATGGTATCTAGTTGCCATGAATATACTGATCTGAATGAATCAAAAATCAGCATTTCCATCCCCAAACTCTCTTCCCTCCGCCTTTCCTCTCTTGCATCTGCCCCCCCCCCCTCCATTGTCAGGAACTACTAATGAAGAGCTTTCCTGTTCTACTGACTACAGCGGGTACCTTTATGAAGGTGTCATTTTCTGATGGAACTGGTGTCTGGTATTTGAAATATTCCTTGCTTTTCAAATGGGAAATTATTACAAATATTACAAACAACAATTAAATAGTTACTTTAGATGAGTGGAAAGTTCCAGCAGTGTCCCATTAGTGCGACTGTTTCGCTGATGCTTCTGTTACTAACTGGACAATGCAGATGTCCAGAAAAATCTCCTAAAGTACAGTACATTGATGGGGAGCTCAAAAAGGTAAAGGATCTTTTAGGACTTTTTAAAACCAACCTCTGGTAGGTGTCAATCTCAGACTTTTAAAAAACATTTCACTTTAGATAAAGAGTGCACGTGTATGTATGCGAGTGAGAGAGACCAGCTCTGTTCTTTCTGCTTCTAGGATAAAGAACTTCTCACCGGCATGTGATGTTACGTAGTAAACAGAGAGAAGAGGCACATGCTGTAGATGACAAAGACAGGCTGCTCTTGCTTGAAATCTATGTATAGTGCTGTAAATTTGTCCTGTGCTTTACAGAACATAAATGAGATATATTCCCTGCCCCAAAGAGCTTACCATCAAAATAAGAGAAGACATTGGACAGCAGATCAAAAGTAGGAGGGGACTGGGGTTTGTGAATGATGATAAGGAAGGAGGTGCAACTTCCTAAAGATGTGGGATTTAAAAAGGGATTGGAAGTAGATGAGAAGGTGCTTGGCAGAGGAAGAAAGAGATATGATTTAAAGTTTACTGGACAGCCCGATCGATGGGATGAAGCCAAGAGTAAGACTAGGAGACAGCGAGAAGTAAGACAATAGGCTTGGGAAGAGCACAGGGAGCTGGAAGGATAAGACTGCTGTCCAAAGTGGTCTGCAATAAAGAAAAGATCACTTTTTCCCTGCCCAATTAAAGGATCCTCTAGCAGTAATCTTGGTTCCCACCTCAAAGAGATTAAAGTTATCTGTAGAAAGGTGGAGAGGGGAACCATTGCTGTACACAGCACTGGTCTGGTTGGCATATTGGGTAGTCAGTCTGTACTACCCTCTTCAGAGTCACCTGACTGCTGCCCTACTTCCCTACCCCCCATTCCTTTGGGAAGGAAGAAGCAGCAAACTTGTCTCTCCCTTCTTAGGTGGGAAATTAAGTGATCAAACAACACTCAGCCCACTTTCCCTGCATACCAGACAGACAGCTTATTCCCCAGAAACACCATCCCTCCCCTCCCCTCCATGCTGGCTTTGATCTCTAGGTGGTGGAGGATGTGCTGCTCTCTAGCTCCCCCTGGATGGGTAGATTCCTCTGCTGCAGATCTTCATCCATCTATGGTGGTTACACTGCCCCATTACCATAGCATCTATTCATCTCACAATCTTTAATTATCTTCATAATACCCCAGTGCAGCAGGGAACTGAGGCAGACAGACAGGTAAAAGCAACTCAGGATGATGTAATTTGGAAAGCCTCTGGGGAGTGGGCGGGGGAGCAGATCAGGAGAGATGGCAGAAATTGCGGAACTATTAACTATGGTTTGTAAACTGTCCTTTAAATCAGCTTCTGTACCCAATGACTGGAAGATAGCTAATGCAATGCCAATATTTAAAAAGGGCTCTAGAGGTGAACCCAGCAATTACAGACTGGTAAGTCTAACGTCAGTACCGGGCAAATTAGTTGAAACAATAGTAAAGAATAAAATTGTCAGACACACAGAAGAACACAAATTGTTGGGCAAAAGTCAACATGGTTTCTGTAAAGGGAAATCATGTCTTACTAATCTATTAGAGTTCTTTGAAGGGGTCAACAAACCTGTGGACAAGGGGGATCCAGTGGACATAGTGTACTTAGATTTCCAGAAAGCCTTTGACAAGGTCCCTCACCAAAGGCTCTTACGTAAATTAAGTTGTCATGGGATAAGAGGGAAGATCCTTTCATGGAATGAGAACTGGTTAAAAGACAGGGAACAAAGGGTAGGAATAAATGGTAAATTTTCAGAATGGAAAGGGGTAACTAGTGGTGTTCCCCAAGAGTCAGTCCTAGGACCAATCCTATTCAACTTATTCATAAATGATCTGGAGAAAGGGGTAAACAGTAAGGTGGAAAAGTTTGCAAATGATACTAAACTGCTCAAGATAGTTAAGACCAAAGCAGACTGTGAAGAACTTCAAAAAGATCTCACAAAACTAAGTGATTGGGCAACAAAATGGCAAATGAAATTTAATGTGGATAAATGTAAAATAATGCACATTGGAAAAAATATCCCCATACAATATGATGGGGGCTAATTTAGCTTCAACTAATCAGGAAAGAGATCTTGGAGTCATCGTGGATAGTTCTCTGAAGACGTCCACGCAGTGTGCAGCGGCAGTCAAAAAAGCAAACAGGATGTTAGGAATCATTTAAAAAGGGATAGAGAATAAGACGGAGAATATCTTATTGCCCTTATATAAATCCATGGTACGCCCACATCTTGAATACTGCATACAGATGTGGTCTCCTCATCTCAAAAAAGATATACTGGCATTAGAAAAGGTTCAGAGAGGGCAACTAAAATGATTAGGGGTTTGGAACGGGTCCCATATGAGGAGAGATTAAAAAGGCTAGGACTCTTCAGCTTGGAAAAGAGGAGATTAAGGGGGGATATGATAGAGGTATATAAAATCATGAGTGGTGTGGAGAAAGTGAATAAGGAAAAGTTATTTACTTGTTCCCATAATATAAGAACTAGGGGCCACCAAATGAAATTAATGGGCAGCAGGTTTAAAACAAATAAAAGGAAGTTCTTCACCCAGCGCACAGTCAACCTGTGGAACTCCTTGCCTGAGGAGGTTGTGAAGGCTAGGACTATAACAGGGTTTAAAAGAGAACTAGATAAATTCATGGAGGTTAAGTCCATTAATGGCTATTAGCCAGGATGGGTAAGAAATGGTGTCCCTAGCCTCTGTTTGTCACAGGGTGGAGATGGTTGGCAGGAGAGAGATCACTTGATCATTACCTGTTAGGTTCACTCCCTCTGGGGCACCTGGCATTGGTCACTGTCAGTAGACAGAATACTGGGCTGGATGGACTTTTGGTCTGACCCAGTATGACCATACTTATGTTCTTATGACACACCTCTCCAAAGTCACACGGGGAACTGTGGCAGAGCAGAAAACTGAACTTGGGTTTCCTCAGACAAAGGCAACATCTTAATCACTGGACTATCCTTCTTAGGCAACCGTTGCTACATGACTTTCAAACTGCACTATGTCAATAGTCTTCAGCACCACATGCTACTTCTCCCTCTGTTTGGAATTTCATATGATCTCCTCTCATGAGGCCTGGAACACAGATTAATATTTAATCCACAGTGAGTGCTACAGTTGTTTGGGGAAATGTGTCTACATTAAGAAAAGCCTAGCAGATGTACTTTGTTTTCTGATACCCGCTTACAACATAACTACAGTAAAAGAATATAATGTTACATATATGTAAAAACAACTCAGGAAGATGTAATTTAGAAAGCCTCCAGGGAGTAGGTGGGGGAGCAGAACAGGAGAGATGGAAGAAACGTGTTTCACAAATGTTCTGTGTAGCTACAAACAATCAGAATAATGAAAAATTCTTTACTATGAATATGTCAGCACACAGTGTTAACGTGCATATAACTGCACAGTTGAACGTAACTGTAAGCATACTTGGAGAAAACGCAAATACATGTCAGGCAACATCCTTGAGAAATAGATACAAAGGCATGGTGTATGCATGAAAAAGAATGGCAAGAATTGAGACATTCAAACAGGAAACATACTGTAATATAACATAGTTGACATAATATCAGATTCAGAGAAGACGGAACTGTTTTTCAAAAACACATCATAAAATTTACACTGCCTGTTCTAGAAATCTCTAGCAAACTGAATAACCAAGGTTTAGCCGTCTTAAACTTCCATGGCTTTAACTGCATGAATTGCAATTTAACTGTCAGATGAAAACTTTGCCAGGGAACAACAATGAGAAATGTACAAAGATGGTTGTTACAAGAAAATTCTTTGGAGGGCAAGTTGACCCGACATGTTCTTATCAGAAGAAAAAACAACAACGAGGAGACAAATCAGACGTCAAGAATTGTAACATTCAGAAACCAGTAGGAGAGCACTTCAATCTCCCTGGACACTCAATAACAGACTTAAAAGTGGCCATTCTTCAACAAAAAGACTTCAAAAACAGACTTCAACGAGAAACCGCAGAACTGGAATTAATTTGCAAACTTGACACCATCAAATTAGGTCTGTATAAAGACTGGGAGTGGCTGGGTCACTATAAAAAATAATTTCCCCTCTGTTGATACTCACCCCTTCTTGTCAACTGTTGGAAATGGGCCACATCCACCCTAGTTGAATTGGCCTCGTTAGCACTGACCCCCCACCTGGTAAGGCAACTCTCATCTTTTCATGTGCTGTATATTTATACCTGCCTACTGTATTTTCCACTCCATGCATCTGATGAAGTGGGTTATAGCCCATGAAAGCTTATGCCCAAATAAATTTTAGTCTCTAAGGTGCCACAAGGACTCCTCGTTGTTTTTGCTGATACAGACTAACACAGCTACCCCTCTGAAACGTGTCACCATGGAAGAAACAAAGTAATGGAAGTAGTAAAATAGTGTGTATCCAAAGGAGATTACACACACACACACACACACACACACACACACAAAGTAACAGAAGTATCTAATGACAGAATTCAATAACCCTCTCTCCCTTGTATTTCTTTTCTTTCTTTCTTGTTATGGAAGACGACATTATCCTTATTTCACTAACTACATTCCAAAAGAATTACATAGGAATAGTCTAGGTTTCAAGAAAGTTACCTTCAATCGAAGAAATAATATCATTACACTCATGCCATCTATTTGTTACATAGCTGAAAACAGTTATGTCACATGGCTATATGTTGGTATTTATGTAACACAAATCATAGATTGTGAATATGGATCTATCCATGAAAACTCTGAATTTGAAATAAGTTCATGGAACGTTAATGTTTCAAATGGATGACTGGAAAAACAAACGAGCACAAAAGTACATAGGCTAAAATTTTCACACCTGTGTGTCTAAAGAATCTCTGGAATCAATATTTAGGCATCCAAATATGATGTTCACCATCTATAAATCACAGTTTCCATGCAGGGTGAGGACTAAAATACAATATTTAATCAAAAATAAAAAATGAATGCTCAGCAAAATTCCAAACTGCTCTATGAACAGAAAAACTATAGGCTTTAGGGTTTGAAAGGGACGAAGGAAAGGGAATCAACCAAGCCACATTTCATCTGCTCAACTCCTGTTTTGTTCCCAACCTTTTGGCAATGAAACATTATTAGGCCTGAAAGCTCACAGATTCAGCTGTAGCCAAAAAAGTACTGATGAACAGCAGATGGTTCAGAAATTATGAACTCTGTAGACCACCCTGAAATCACAGCAAGTAGCTAGATGTTCTGATGGCCTATGGAAAGATCTAGAGCAATTTATGTCATTTTGGATACCTAAGGGAGATGAGACAACACTTCCTAAGGAAATGGTCAGACTTTGGAAAATATGGAGTGATTTCACATGAAACATTATGTCCTGACTAGCATTAGAAAGGGGAAATATAGACGGTAAATTAAAAGGTGTACTCACCTGGGCACCCACTCTAAAAGCAGCTTCTACTTGAGCTTTAAGGATGTTACATTTCATATGATCGGGTACGGAGGAAGGTGACACTGGGGGATGAAGACTTTTTTCAGAAACTTTCTTGTCTTCACCCTGTTTACATAAAAGATAACATGGCAACATACATTAGAGAAAGAGATTATATGATTTATCACAATGATCAGGTCAAATTTTACTTTGAACAACCAGTTTTAACTCCATTTAGGAAAGTTTTCAAGTTCATAACCTGATAGAAATGCCTGACAAGACAAATTATTCAAAAGACTTAACTTTAATCTATTACCAAGATAATAAAGGCCATTGGGGGAAGTGTGATACCACTGGCTACTAGGATAGACAGAGAGACGCAGAGCGTTAAGAAATATGGGGAAAGAGCCAGGACCTGGAGTGGGTTGTCCCCAAGATTATTTCCGAACCTAAAATTATATTGAAAAAGCAAAATATTCTACAGAAAGGGAAATTGGGTTGTGGGAGAAAGGGACAGAGGCTCAATGCTCAGTTATACTCAAGCTCCTTTATGTCACTCTGACAGTGTAAAGGGGCCTGAAAGTGAATGCAAAATGTAATTTACATCCACTATAAGACCCCTTTACACTTCCAAAGTGGCATACAGTGACCTTAGTATAACTGAGAACAAGGCCCTCGGTCTTTGATTCTGATCGCTCTGAATTGTTCTGTCAGAAAGAGCAGAAAAATCTAATAAGCTGAACACTCACACTGATTCCTATTTCCACTGATTCTGAGGGTATGTCTACATGACAATTAAAAACCTGCGACTAGTCCATGCCAGCTGACACGGGCTCAGGGGCTGTTTAATTGTGGTATAGACCTTTGGGTTTGGGCTAGAGCCCAAGCTCCAGGACCCTGCAATGTGAGTGTGACCGAATGCAACCGTGTTTTCACACCCTACACACCATTGTAATAATCTTTGTATAAAATATGCCTTGTGAAGTATCATGTGAAAACTAATAACTTGCTGGTCAGTTCTGGTGAAATGTATGTAGCAACTTTATATGTAAAGGTATGAACATAAACTGAAATTATACTTGAAATGTATTTGCCAGACAAGTCTGGGGAAGAGGTAAACCTGTTTCTCAAAGACAAAGAACAAGCTGATGCCTCTAGCCAGGTGTCATTAAAGTTGATTGGCAACCACTGGTCAAGTGGCCAGTCTTTGGCAGCGAAGGTGGGGGTGGGAGACAGGAACGGATCAATTTGCATTTTAACAACAACATGGAACCTTTTCTCCCACAAGACTGCATGCCTCCATCCTCACAGCTGGAAGGAACTTTATCTAGGAGTAACCTACAGGGAAATGCATTTAAAAGGTTGACTGGACTATAATTGGACTCTGGGTATTTTGTCTCTCAGTTGAGAAGACAAAGAAACCAGGCCTTTGGACGTTCTGACCTGAGAATTTGGTCAGCCCTGTTGCTGGGAACGTTTGGTAAGAATTTCACCTTGAACCAAGTCTAGTGTGTTAAGTTTCAGCACTAGAAAGCATTTTATTTTTATTTCTCTTGTAACCATTTCTGACTTTAATGTCTTATACTTGTACTCACTTAAAACCTCTCTCTTTGTTGTTAAATAAACTTGTTTTATTCTTAAATCAAAATTAATCCAGTGTTGTGTTTAAACCGAATTGTTTGGTAACTCGAATTAAAGTAGCAACTGGTCGTACACTGACCCCTTACAGGGGCAACAGACCTCTAATATCTGGACTGTCCAGGAGAGGGCTGGACAATGCAGAATACATGGTTTCGGGGGGGAAATCTGGGACTGGGTATGTGTTGGGGAGTCACCCTGCAAGTGGTAACTGAGTCTGGTGGAAGCCAGAGTATGCAGGCAGGCTGCAGCTACGTGTGACCTGCATGTTGTTTGGGTGCTACAGCAGCAAAGCACTGTGAGGCACCCAAGGTTGCAGGGCAGGTGGGGACACAATCCCTCACTGGATTGCGTCCCGGAATGTGATAGTGGGAGGGTCCCAGAATGCGGGCTGCATCCCAACCCAGAGTGTCCACACTGCAATTACATAGCCCCTTAGCCCAAGCCCTGCGAGCCCAACTCAGCTGGCATGGGCCAGCCGCAGGTGTCTAACTGCAGCATAGACATACAGGGCAGGACCCACAGGGTAACTCGTCTTTGCATAAAGAAGGGTAATTCTCCAGCTCTGGATCTGAGAAATCCACAGCAGGACAGGTTCCGCTGACAGGAATAATTTGATGTCCTATTCAAAAGTGACCTAAAGATTTTTTTGCCTGGAATAAACTTTAGAAGAAAGCAAACAAGAACCAGCAGAAGTTCCCATATGCAAACACTTCCGTGGCAGAAATCAAGAGGAGCCAGTCTCTCTCCTAATATAAGCAATACTCAATTTAAAGCAATTGAGCAGGGATAGGGCCAGTCTTGTAAACACAGGCCCTTAAATCAGGAGGCCATGATTATTTACATGTTTTAAGGGAAAAATCAGACAATGGAATAGTAAGGGTTCACTCAGAGTTCCCCTCATCTTGCTGAAAACAAGATGTGAGTGGTGACCCCAGTTTTTCATTGTTTTGACCACTGCATAGTCATTTATGCCTGTGCAGAGTGAGTGTGAAATGCTACCACCCTCATTTGATTGTCTTTCACAGAATCATAGAATATCAGGGTTGGAAGGGACCTCAGGAGGTCATCTAGTCCAACCCCCTGCTCAAAGCAGGACCAACACCAACTAAATCATCCCAGCCAGGGCTTTGTCAAGCCTGACATTAAAAACCTCTACGGAAGGAGATTCCACCACCTCTCTAAGTAACCCATTCCAGTGCTTCATCACCCTCCTAGTAAAAAAGTTTTTCCTAATATCCAACCTAAACCTCCCCCACTGCAACTTGAGACCATTACTCCTTGTTGTGTCATCTGCTACCACTGAGAACAGTCTAGATCCATCCTCTTTGGAACCCCCTTTCAGGTAGTTGAAACCAGCTATCAAATGCTCCCCCCCACCATTCTTCTCTTCCGCAGACTAAATAATCCCAGTTCCCTCAGCCTCTCCTCGTAAGTCATATGCTTCAGCCCCCTAATCGTTTTGTTGCCCTCTGCTGGACGCTTTCCAATTTTTCCACATCCTTCTTGTAGTGTGGGGCCCAAAACTGGACACAGTACTCCAGATGAGTCCTCACCAATGTCGAATAGAGGGGAATGATCATGTCCCTCGATCTGCTGGCAATGCTCCTACTTATACAGCCCAAAATGCCATTAGCCTTCTTGGCAACAATGGCACACTGTTGACTCCTATCAAGCTTCTCGTCCACTGTAACCCCTAGGTCCTTTTCTGCAGAACTGCTGCCTAGCCACTCGGTTCCTAGTCTGTAGCAGTGCATGGGATTCTTCCGTCCTAAGTGCAGGACTCTGCACTTGTCCTTGTTGAACTTCATCAGATTTCTTTTGGCCCAATCCTCTAATTTGTCTAGGTCCATCTGTATCCTATCCTACCCTCCAGCATATCTACCACTCCTCCCAGTTTAGTGTCATCTGCAAACTTGCTGAGGGTACAATCCACGCCATCCTCCAGATCATTAATGAAGATATTGAACAAAACCGGCCCCAGGACCGACCCTTGGGGCACTCTGCTTGATACCAGCTGCCAACTAGACATGGAGCCATTGATCACTACCCGCTGAGCCCGACGATCTAGCCAGCTTTCTATCCACCTTATAGTTCATTCATCCAGCTCATACTTTTTTAACTTGCTGGCAAGAATACTGTGGGAGACCGTATCAAAAGCTTTGCTAAAGTCAAGGAATAACATGTCCACTGCTTTCCCCTCATCCACAGAGCCAGTTATCTCATCGTAGAAGGCAATTAGGTTAGTCAGGCATGACTTGCCCTTGGTGAATCCATGCTGACTCTTCCTGATCAATTTTCTCTCCTTGAAGTGCTTCAAAATTGATTCCTTGACGTTCTGCTCCATGATTTTTCCAAGGACTGAGGTGAGGCTGACTGGCCTGTAGTTCCCCAGATCCTCCTCCTTCCCTTTTTTAAAGATAGGCACTACATTAGCCCTTTTCCAGACATCCGGGACCTCCCCCGATTGCCATGAGTTTTCAAAGATAATGGCCAATGACTCTGCAATCACATCCGCCAACTCCTTTAGCACCCTTGGATGCAGTGCATCTGGCCCCATGGACTTGTGCTCGTCCAGCTTTTCTAAAATAGTCCTGAACCACTTCTTTCTCCACAGAGGAATAGTCACCTCCTCCCCATACTGTGCTGCCCAGTGCAGTAGTCTGGGAGCTGACCTTGTTCGTGAAGACAGAGGCAAAAAAAGCATTGAGTACATTAGCTTTTTCCACATTCTCTGTCACTAGGTTGCCTCCCCTATTCAATAAGGGGCCCACACTTTCCCTGACCACCTTCTTGTTGCTAACATACCTGTAGAAACCCTTCTTGTTACTCTTAACATCCATTGCTAGCTGCAACTCCAAGTGTGATTTGACCTTCCTGATTTCACTCCTGCATGCCTGAGCAATATTTTTATATTCCTCACTGGTCATTTGTCCAATCTTCCACTTCTTGTAAGCTTCTTTTTCGTGTTTAAGATCAGGGCTTTGGAGCGGAGCCTGGAGCAGGAGCCCGGAGCAGCTCCAGAGCAGTGGAGCTGCAGGTTTTTGCCTGGAGCTGGAGTGGAGCCGCAGCACAGCTCCAAAGCCCTGTTTAAGATCAGCAAGGATTTCACTGTTAAGCCAAGCTGGATGTCTGCCATATTTACTATTCTTTCTATACATTGGGATGCTTTGTTCCTGCAACCTCAATAAGGATTCTTTAAAATACAGCCAGCTCTCCTGGACTCCTTTCCCCCTCATGTTATTCTCCCAGGGGATCCTGCCCATCCGTTCCCTGAGGGAGTCAAAGTCTGCTTTTCTGAAGTCCAGGGTCCATATTCTGCTGCTCTCCTTTCTTCCTTGTGTCAAGATCCTGAACTTGACCATCTCATGGTCACTGCCTCCCAGGTTCCCATCCACTTTTGCTTCCCCTATTCTTCCCTGTTTATGAGCAGCAGGTCAAGAAGAGCTCTGCCCCTAGTTGGTTCCTCCAGCACTTGCACCAGGAAATTGTCCCCTACCCTTTCCAAAAACTTCCTGGAATGTCTGTGCACGGCTGTATTGCTCTCCCAGCAGATATCGGGGTGATTGAAGTCCCCCATGAGAACCAAGGGCTGTGATCTAGTAACTTCTGTTAGTTGCCTGAAGAAAGCCTCGTCCACTTCATCCCCCTGGTCTAGTGGTCTACAGCAGACTCCCACCATGACATCACCCTTGTTGCTCACACTTCTAAACTTAATCCAGAGACTCTCAGGTTTTTCTGCAGTTTCATACCAGAGCTCTTAGCAGTCATACTGTTCTCTTACATACAATGCAACTCCCCCACCTTTTCTGCCCTGCCTGTCCTTCCCAAACAGTTTATATCTATCCATGACAGTACTCCAGTCATGTGAGTTATCCCACCAAGACTCTGTTATTCCAATCACATCATAATTCCTTGACTGTGCCAGGACTTCCAGTTCTCCTTGCTTGTTTCCCAGGCTTCTTGCATTTGTGTATAGGCACTTAAGATAACTTGCTGATCATCCTGCTTTCTCAGTATGAGGCAGGAGTCCTCCCCTCTTGTACTCTCCTGCTTGTACTTCCTCCTGGTATCCCACTTCCCCACGTACCTCAGGGCTTTGGTCTCCTTCCCTCGGTTAACCTAGTTTAAAGCCCTCCTCACTAGGTTAGCCAGCCTGCTTGCGAAGATACTCTTCTCTCTCTTCGTTAGGTGGAGCCCGTCTCTGCCTAGCAATCCTTCTTCTTGGAACACCATCCCAAGGTCAAAGAATCCAAAGCCTTCTCTCCGACACCACCTGCCTAGCCATTCGTTGATTTCCACAATTCCACGGTCTCTACCTGGGCCTTTTCCTTCCACAGGGAGGATGGACGAGAACACCACTTGCGCCTCAAACTCCTTTATCCTTCTTCTCAGAGCCACGTAGTCTGCAGTGATCCGCTCAAGGTCATTCTTGACAGTATCATTCACACCAACTTTATACTGCCTTCATCCACGTGTACAAAATTTATACGGTACAAGGCAGTAGCGAATCAGGCCCAGTGTATGTCCTTAGTTCACCTTTGGCAGGTGTATTCTGAGATGCAGCAGGGAATTTTATACATCACTGAAACTACCCAGGCCTTAGCCTCAAAAGTCTTTTTGTTCGTTTATTTCACCGGGACCTATGCCCCCCTCCAGTTTGTGGCCACCAACACCTTGTTTGCTCACTTCATCGATCCCAAAACAGTCACGTACAATATGGGATGTCAAGAATCTGGAGAAACTTTCTAGGAGCAGAACAACTCAACCTTGTGATTATATTGCCGTATGCAACTATTTTGTGAGCACCTGGAAAGAGGCTTCAGACTGTGCTGAACTTCATTGAAACGGCATAATATTGGTGGTGCAGTTGCCTTGTGAACCTAAGCTACTGTGGTTTCCAGCTACGCTTTTGAACAACTGACTGAATATCATAATTTAATCCACCCTGGTTTGTTTATTGATTGATTTATTGTATTTGGCATGAATGTTAATCAGTCTTGCACTTCTATTTTCTGAGCCATATCTACAATTGTTAATGGAAAAATACTTGCACATTTTACTTTGTCCCTTTGGCTTTTATCCTATGAAAAAATATCTGAAAACAAAACAAAAAATACTGTTTCTAGCTGGCGCAACATACTGAATTGTAGTTATCTATTGAACTTCAAACACAAATGTAATACAGGAGACAGGAATTCTAACAACCACTACAAAAAAAAAAATCCAGCTGAAACACTCACTCACTGACATGGCTTTGCTGAGCTTCCAACTGACGCTCCTCAGTGGAGATACCATTTAGGTAATTTGGACAGACAAAATTAATGAGGAAAGTGCAAACCCCGATCAGCCAATTGTCTCATTAAGCAGATTTTCATTGCCTGAAGATGTTTTAAATGCTGCTATAATCCGCAAGTTTACTCATATGCATACTGCTCTCTAAAGGGAATACAAGCAGCACACTGTAATACAATGACAGTTCTAAAAGGCATGTTAAAACCAATCTTTGTTTTAGGGCTTGAAGCTAATTAGATGACATTATGATTTCAGTCACATTAGATTGACCCATTGTATTTCACTGTACAAACAAGGGGGAAATGATACTTAAAGACCCAGATGGCTTTTTTTTTTTTTTTTTTTTTACATTCAACACATTACCACTCTCCACAGTTCAGTAGCCAGTAGCTGCATCTGCATTCTCCAATGTAATCCTTACAGAGACAGGATTGTGGCCTGCTCTTCTGTCCCTGTGCAAGCTACCTGCATCGTGGGTCAAAGCAGCAGTGGGAGAGCAGCCTCTCCTGGGTATGTCTACACTGCAATGAAAAACCCGAGTCTCAAAGCCTGGGTCAGCAGACTCAGGCTCTAGCAGGCACAGACCAGAATAACTCTGAATTTTGATATCCCTCACAGGGACTCAGAGCCTGGGCTCCAACCCGAGCCTGAATATCTGCACTGCAATTTTTACAGCCCACAGCCTGAACCCCCCTGTCAGCCTGAGTCAGCTGATCTGGGCCAGCTGCCACCATGCCAATGGTCTCTTACTGCAGTGTAGACATACACTGTGGGGCCGCTAATCACTCTCTGTGCAGATGGGCAGAAGTGGGGAATGGGTAGAGTCTTGGCTCTGCCCACCTCACATCACTCATTCCCAACATACTCGTCAGCAAAACTGACCTGAGGCAAAGGAGGAAGTAACCTGCTACTGCTATAGAAGTAGTTGGAACAAGGGGGAATTCTGGCTGGTCTACCCTTGGGACGTACAGTTGTGCACTACCCCTTTATTTAGGTCAGCTAATGGTACAATCTAACCCATAACTGCTGACTTCAAAATACATTCTGAAACTTAGAAGTTGTCCGTCAATCCACAGGAGTGATGACAGATCTTTCTGCTACAAAACAGCACCTTCCATACTAACAATTCCTGTACTCAGTAGTTGTTTAGCCAAAAATATTATATAAATGAAATATGGTATCAAAGAATTGCCTCCTTGTACCTCCATGCTGCAAATGGATACATTTCATTGTAACAAGGTATCCTCTCAGATAATAACTTCAGATTATAATGCTCTCAGGCATCTGTTTCAATTCATAATGGTTCTTTCAGGATGCATCAAAGGAAACGGAAGCTCAGTAGACTTCCATTCTTCTCTAAGCATCGTTCAAGCCTAATGTACTTAATTAAAACAATGATGCCTGGTAGCAAAACAAGGGAAGGAGACTAATGGAACAATCAGCGTTTTGTTGTTATTGGAATACTTTTCCATTGCTTTTCCTCTTTTCATACTCATGAAATTCTGGCTGCAGTGAAGTCAATGGTTGTTTTGCCGTTGACGTCAATGGGTACATCTATACTGTGATAAAAGACCCATGGCATGGCTGCAACTGGCTTGGGTCAGCTGACTTGGTCTCACAGGGCTTGGGCTGCAGGGCCATGAAATTGCAATATAGACATTCAGGCTCTGGGACCTTCCCCCCATCGGGTCTCAGAGCTCAGGCTCCAGCCCAAGCCCAAACATCTACACGGTAATTTTATAGTGCTGCAGACCAAGCCCCACGAGCCCAAGTAAGCTTATCTGAGCCAGCTTCAGATTTTTTATCGCAGTGTAGATGTACCCAACTGTTGGCTGGGCTTGACATGAATAATTGGACATGAGTGAGGCCTCATTTCTTGGGAGATAGGATTAGGGGGGGTAAATGGATTTGCAGGCTGGAAACAGACCATCTGTACTAGATAAGATAAGGGGGAACACCCAGGGAACCATTTACAATGGACAAGATAACAATGAATAAAATAAGCCTGGAACATAAGATGAGGTAAAGAGTAAATCGTGCACACACTGTGTGCTGTACATGGATTGGTTCCTAGAAAGTGACCATGCCAGTCCCCAAACATGTGATGCAATGTATAGTAAATGCAAGGTATTGTACAATTATATATAAAAGAAGAGGTTCGCTGTGTAACTTGGGATGTGTGGTATGCCCTATACTCACCCCGTACACTAGAGTCTGAACAACCTCAGTGTAGCATTGCTGCATGCCAAATAAAGGAATCTGAGTGACATGACTTGAGTTGAACTGAGTTCTTGGGGAACCGAATGGAAGAGGTCTCAGGGGAACCCCAAGACCAGTAAAGCCAAGATTTCACCCATCTATAATTTAAAAAAATAAATACAAAAATCTACATGAAAATAATAATATAGGTCTCATGTAAAGCAGATATTCAGTGTTAAGGTTGCCATGCCATCCTGGACTCATTCAATGGTATATACACAAGGACCAGTTGTGCCCCCTCAGTCACATTGACTGGTGCCTTACTTCCTGAATAGTCTAATTAAAAGAAACGGAGATACTCTGCTACTCAGAGTGTAAGGTACTACTTAGTGTGAGTAGTAAGGTTCTAGTGTATGAAGTGCTGTCAATAAAGATAGGTTCTTTGTGTTCTCTAGGAACCATATTTGCTTAGTTTATGACATGTAAACCCTTTGGGGTTTAGAGAGCATGGCCCCTTTAAATCTTTTTCCTAGGGGGAGGAGGAGCAGTAAAAGAAAGGAGGGAAACTGGGGACTGTGGCTCTGGGGGAGAGAGGGGCTGCAGCCCACAGGCCCTCACAAAGTGAAGCAGGAGAACCTGCCTGAAGTCTGGGAAGGACAGGGCGGCCGATCGGGGACACCCCAGGACAGGAGCCAGGAGGAGCACTGTGCCAGCGAGGAATCGCCTGAGAAGGACAGGCTGGAGCTGGACCCAGTGTCACTGCTGCTCAGAGCTGCATGGGGCTGTGAGTACTGGGGCTTCTAACTTTGCACTGGGAATAAGGAGGGAGGCTGCTAGCTAGTTAAGTGGGGAGTGTCTGCCCTTCCAGACTGTGCTACCACTGGGCTTGTGGGGCCTTGGTTTGGATGCAACCCTGTGCTACTGCTCCCCCCATATTTCCCCTTGTTGTTTTTCTCCTCTCATCCCTCTTTAAATAAATATTTCCCTTTGTTATATCCATTGTACTTTTCCTGTGGGGGGGGGGGGTGTTCACTCTGGGGGGGAGGGGGTTGGAACAGGTGCCCCTGGGGTGGAGGGGATTTCTCCTGCTGCATTCCTGCGCACGCCCTCTCTTGGCCAGAGCTGCCTGCAGAGCAGACTCCATCTTGGCCACGAGGGCGCTAAAGTTACAGACAAAACACAAGATTTTAAAACTATCAGCACTGTAGAGCACATATACTGTCAGGCTGTAAAAATGCAAGCTGTACTCCACTCTATTTTGTGCTTACGCATAATAAACAAAATTATCTGTTAAGTTTCCAGAACCCTTAGTGCTTACAATGGTGAATGAAGCATAACAATAGCAACTGTATTCAGACCCTGTGCCAGGTTGGCAGTTATTAAAATCCCATTTTGATGTGTAAACTCAGCACATTCAATGTGGAAGTCATTAAAGAAGTACATATAGATACAGTTCTGGCAACCCTTGTAATTTCATTGTGAGTCTCATTATGTTTGGCGTTCTTCTGAAAGCCTCGGCTGCTGGATTCATGTGAATACAGGACAATATCAGCTGTCATGTTTTCAGAAAAGTAATCTAGTTTGAAAATGTGAGCTGAGTGCACTCTATAAGGTCAGAAACCAGAAAACAAAGTGACCCCCAAAGTTATTAGTAAAAAAAGAACCACACCTCATGATTTTCAAGACAGGCTCATGATTTTTGAATGGGTGGGTGTGGAAATACTAGAGATATACTACACCAAAATGCTATTAAAAAAAAATCACTATTACAAATGCCCCCCTTTTGGGTAACTGATGGCACTTTAGTTTTCCATCACCAACTTCATCAGTGCTGTTTGTTAATAGCATGGGTTCACTATATTACTTGGTATTATTTTGCATTTTGTATTCACTTTTTATTATTGCCGTCCTATTGTTATTTTGATTTTGTTTTTTCCACTTTAAATTGAAGGGGATTCAATCCTTCTTCTCTATTCTGAAAAGTTCATATGTTGTTTGGAACCAAATAAGGATAAAAACAGGAACTTCTATAGTTTTACCCCTCCCCCCAATTTATTTTTAATATGCGTCTTTGCCTATTAAGTTAATTTTTAATATGTTTATTTCTCTGAATTCTCCTTAAGCGTAAAAGTGCATATCTTCACTAGGAAAAAAAAAATGTTTTCTTAACTCATGTTAGCTAACAGACAGTCACAAACACAAGGTAAGGGCCTAGAGAAGACAAGGAGGTTGTCGTTTTCACATGAGTTAGCAGACTGTGAGGGAAACTGGGGTTTATCAGCCTGCTAACTACAAATCACCTTGTCTTCACTAGGTTCTTAAACCATATCAGTTTCCACAGGTTAGCCAACACAAATTAAGAACACACCTTATTTTCTAGTGAAGACAAGGCCCATCCGAACACATCCTGCTCCTTATTCAGCGCAGAGATGGGTCAGATCAGAGAAGAACCTCAGAAACACCAGTCAACCGTTGATCTTTTCTCACCAGTCAGGGGTCATTTGCAACTGCAGTAGCTACAGGCTTTGCTACCTTATAAGGGACAGGCAGCTGCGCAGCGTTAGTGTAAGTAACATCGCTGGGGAACAGTCAGTACTCAGTGCTCTGCAGCAGTGAGAAACCGAAGAAGAGATGTTTGCAAGGCAACAGAAGCAGAGGAGAGAAAGGAAATTAAAATATATTTATGCCTGCAATATTCCTCTTCACCCTGAAGGCTAAAGATAATCTCACTGATGACAAAGAGACCAAACTGATTTATGTTGCTCACCAAAAGAATGGACAGTAATCATCACATCAACTGGATTTGTTCTGCCCCTTTTCCTAAACCATTCTTCATTCCCATGAGATGGAGTTTGCTGTAGCAGACAATCAAATTAACTTCTAACCACTGAACCTAATTTGATCCAATTATTTCATAAAATTCACCTTTGTTTGATACCAAGCATGACAAATTTCAGCCCCAAAGCAGTTTGCTTGAAAAGGGAATTAACAACTAGAAAAGACAGGTTCAAATGAGTTGTCAATTTAAAATATAAATGTAGAGATTTTGAGGCCACATTGGGGCCATTATAGTCATCTAGTCTGACTTCCTGAATAATATAGGCCATAGAACTGCACCAATTAATTCCTGCATTGAGCCTCGTAACTAGTAATTTGCAGCCAGCATATTATTTGTGTGTGTTGTATCTCTCTCATACCCCATGTCTGTCTTGTCTATTTAGAATGAAAGCTCTTCAGGGCAGAAACTATTATATGTTTGTACAGCACCTAGCATAATGCCTGATCTTGGTAGGCCCCCTAGGCACTACTTTAATAAATATGAACAATATTCAAAAGACAGCCAATCTTAATTTAATGACTCCAGGCAATGGAGAATTTCCATTGGTAAGTTATTCCAATGGTTAGTTAACCTCACTTAAAAATGTATGCCTTATTTCCAGTTTGAGTGTTTCTAATAAGGCCATTGGAAAAATTTTCTTCAAAGTTGTTTTTTTGACTTTTTTTTTTTTTTTTCCAAAAAGTGTCTTTGTTGTGATAATTTTTTTTTTAATACAAACACCACAAAACCAAAAAGGTTTTGATTTTCAGCTGAAAACTCAAAATATTTCTGCTTTGGAAATGTCACCACAGTGCCACATGGAGTTACAGTTTATTTGCCTCAAGTCCCCATTCTCTTGTATGGGCTGGGATCACCCACTGAACTTCATTGCCCATGATGCACTATGGACACATGACTCCCAGGATGCACACCCTCCCCTTACCCAAAAGGGAACCCAGTCTATTGAGGAGAGAGCAGGAGGCACACAAACTACAACTCCCATGAGGCACAGGAGCAGTATTTCTGAATTAACATATTCTGTTTTTCAGTCAAAATATTTCAGATTTGATTTTTCACAAAGTCGTCACATTTTTTCACAGGGAGAAAAAAAATAAACACATTTTCTGACCAGCTCAAATTTCTAACTTCTACTTCTAGCCATTGGAACTTGTTATGCCTTTGTTGGCATCAATAGGGATCCTTCTAGTATCAGGTATTTCCTCCTTGTGCGTATACTTCTAGACGGTAATCAAGATGCTTCTTAACCTTCTTTGCTTACGCTTTGATCCTGTGCTGAAATAGCATCGATGTAGAAGCCTCTGTGTGAAACTAACAAAGTCATTTAATTAGGTTCCTCCTTGAACTGAGAGTCAGAAATCTTTCCAAACACGACTTCCTCTCTCAACCACTTTACTCATTAAGGGCCTGATTCTCCATCTCTTTAATTCAATGCCAACATTTCCATTGACTTCAGTGGGTTCAGGATTGAGCCTTAAAGGGCCTGATGCTGCAAGACTTATCATATGCACAACTCCATTGGCTTCAGCTAGAGTTCTGAAGTTAATAGCTATAGGATGAGGCACCAGGTTCTATGGTTCTATCATGTAAACCTATGCCAAGGTAGTTCTAAAACATAACACACTCTTCTTATGTGAAGAAAGAATATGATTTTTTAAACACTTTTACGTTACCTAGCTGAGTAACCCGTCAAAGCTAAAACAGAACAATGGCACAGCTGAAGTAGCTTTATCATGGTTTAAATAAAAGACCATAAAATCCTTTGTCATTTGATAGTGTTGATCTCTATTCTTTCTCCCCACACCCGCCCCCCCACAACCTACTGTCATTCAGCTACCATCCTGTAAATATTTCAAATACATACAGTACATGCACAGTGAATAATACACCTTAAAAGGAATGCGGCAATTGAATTATATTGAGAAATATATAAACATACACACACTAAGCTGAATTGAATTTCAAAGGGAAAGTGGAAGGAAATATTTAAAGACCAATAAGAAAATGGTGGGAGATAAATAAGTGAAACAGTTGCAGCCAAATATGTTGGGTTGAATTAATGATGAAGTAACATCAGCTGCTGAATATCAAGTAACAAAAGGAGCTTTCTGACATACACTATGATATTGTACCTTGTTTATATTGATGTGCAGAGCTGGCCATGGTCCAACTACCTTCACAGTCTCCACTTCCATCTTCTTCAGATGGGAAGAAGTGTTATCATAAAGGAGGGGAAGTCCTGAGCTCAATTCTAAAAAGAGGCCCAAAAGAAAGAAAGAAAAAACAAAATCTCAAGGAAAACTACAAGAGCATCGCAGATCAAAACACTCAGCTGCAATTGAGGAAATACTGTCAAAAGCTTTATATGCTTTTTATTTTCTGTAATACCCTCTAAGAAGTTTTAAAATGCATTTATTGGGTCATTTTCCCTTTTCTATTTAGCAAACAATCTTCTTCCAAATTCTAATGTGACTTAAACCAACTTCGGACCCGATTCTGAGTGTCTCAAGATGAGTAGCAACTGAGTCCATGAGTGGTCCCATCGACTCCACTGGCACGACTTTGAACAAAGATGCCACCTATGTGTAAGGGTATCAGAGTCTGGCTTTTTGGCTTCTATAGCAGACTTTCGTCTTTGAACACCAGTCTCTTTTAGGTTGTCATCAGGAATTCGTCCAGCTCACGCAACAGTTTTTTAATTATTCACTTATGCAGAAAGAAAATACAATATTTTTGAGTGAGCCTCCTGTCAATATTGACCTATTAAACCACCTTAGGGATGGAGTGGCAGATATGAAAATTATTTAGAAATATAAAAATATTATTTGTTTTATTAAATGTCATTAAATGAGTCCTTAACTTTTTCTGTATTTCCTTTTCTCAGTGAGGCTAGTTAATAAGTAAAAGTAGTTTGGACCCATTCTTCAGACTCTAGGGGTCTGATCCAAAGCCCCTTGAAATCAATAGAAAGCCTCCCATTGACTTCAAGCTGGTTAGGATCAAGTTATTAAATAGTCCTAATGAAGATAAGTACTGCTCACGTGGGGCCTAATTCAATAACTGTTTAAGCATGAGCTTAAATCCATCCCTACTCAGCAAAGCATGTGTTTAAAGTTAAGTATGTGCTTAAGTGCTTTGCTGAGTAGGGATGGAGAGCTGAATTGGAGACCAGGGGGTGAATCCAACTCCCACTGAAGTAAATAAGAGTGTTTCTGGTGAATGGGCCCTTGAGTAACTGTTTCCATGGTTGGGCTCCTTGTATTCCTGTTATCTTGCTTGATACAATCAGCGAAGACACAGTCCAGAATTTCTGACATCACATTTTCTGCCCTGGTGATAAAGCTCTGAACTAAGAAATCACACTGTGGTACTTAGTGAATAAATTAGTGCAGTTTCTTAGATAAGCCAGGATGATTTTGTATAAACAGATTCATTTTAAGTTCCGGTTGGGAAAGAAAATACTGAAAAAGTACACAATTTAAATGGGTTTAAGTCAAATGTAATTTGTACAGTTTGCTAGATTGCATGACTGGTTCATTACATTAATGTACCAGAAATTAAAACAGTTAAATTAACTTAGTTTTCACTGTTCAACTTGCAAATAGTCATACAAAACAAACCCATAAATAAATAAACCCTAAAAAAAATTCTTTACAGTGCCAATGTTGTTTAAAAAAAAAATCAAATCTCTCTCTTAAAAACCAAAATAACCTTTAAAAGATTAGTTTACTTAAAATGCAGTTGTACTCTGAAATTAATTCTGTTAAAATGACATAACATTCTATGTTCATTATCTCTTGCTGATTTCCATATCAAGTGTACTCGGTCTCTAAATGAGTGGATGTTTTTTTTCTAACTGCGAACCTAGCCTGGATCTGAGAGCCAAGCTGGGTCCTCTCACCCTCACTCACCATCTCCATTAAAAGACTCTGCAGGATAAACTATGTTCTCAGTGACACCTGTGCAATGCCATTATCTTCATATCATGGCCAAGGTGATCTCTATACTGTCTCAGCTGCCTTCAGTGGGTTTGCACAGTTATAATTAACTGGCAACCAATAAAAAATTCTGCTGATTACACACACACACCGGAATAGAATCCTACTCCCTCTTTCTGAGCTGTGTTGGCGCTGCAGGGTTAACAGCTGTATAACATAGTAAAACTTTATTTTTGTCACTTAAGTCAGCAGATGCAATTGTGAATACACACAGGAAGCAGATCTGCTGCTTAAGAAAGTACCATCTCTCCACAGGTACCCTTTACAGAAGAACTACATCTTAAATATAATAATTCATAATGAAATCTGTTGCTGAATTACTCTCACAAAAGTTGTTCAAATTTAAGATGGGTTTCTGAGCAGTTGGACGACACTTTCATAATGAAACCACACTGAGAATCTGAAAACCAGGCAAATTTTGACTGGTTTTGTTTGCTGTAACAAGTCCCATACTCTATTCACAAACATTTAACGAGAGCCTAGTTTGAATATTCAGTACTCTCAAGCACACTCCTCGTGTCTTGCTGGAGAGGATGGTGGAATTTTGTATTTCATTTGAAACCATGTAAGATGGAAGAGGGGTTGATGATTTCAGCCTGGACGCAGGCAAATCTGGATAGATTAGGCTGACTTCTGTTCCACATGACATGAACTCCAAAGTCAAAGCTCAGGGTTAAGTGAGTCCACATGACCTGAAACAAGCAAAAAAGCAGAGGCCTCGGCCGTTTCAAGAGACAGCAAGATTAAAAGGTGTGACCTGTGAGGTCACCTCCACAGAGAAACCTCCAATATATTCTTCCATTAGTAGAGACACCACACCATGCTTCCCCACCCAACCCCACTCACTCTTGCATTCACATGCACACTGTGCCCTTGAGACTCTCAGCAAATTAGCCACCACTCTATTCCTTGATGCACTTTCCTTACAGAAACAGAGGGTCCTGTGGCATCTTTAAGACTAACAGAAGTATTGGGAGCATAAGCTTTCGTGGGTAAGAACCTCACTTCTTCAGATGCAAGGGGTGAAGTGAGGTTCTTACCCACGAAAGCTTATGCTCCCAATACTTCTGTTAGACTTAAAGGTGCCACAGGACCCTCTGTTGCTTTTTACAGATTCAGACTAACACGGCTACCCCTCTGATACTTTCCTTACAGACACCCCGACCGTTGATTCTACCCCCTTTCAGACACCAGTCCCCATGTCATTTCATTCCCCGGCATCACACACACTGGTATTATCATTTCCTTCCTCTCTGCACATGAGTTCTTTCTCTTACACACTTCCCACCATTCACACTGTCCTGGGACCCTGGTAGAAAGCCAGAATGCTCCTTTTAGTTCCCTCATGGGTAAGATCAGCCTTTTCCCCAGACCCATTACAAGACTCAATATTCTTAGTTGAAATAATATAAGTAGGGATTTGAAGAATCCAATTAAAAAAATTATTTAGATACTGAAATGGCCTTGGATTCTTAATTTACAGCTTTGTAGCTGCCACTCTGTGTTTGGGGGGAAATATTGCCAAATTTATCCCAGCAGAGAGTTTTAAAAGCCAAATCAATACAATTCTGTGTTACAGGGTAGGGCTAGCTGTCACAGGGTGACACTGGCCTTTTAAGATGGAGCAGGGCCAGCATGCCTGTGGCTGGGCAACTGACACCAGCTGAGCTTTAAAAGAGAGGGCTTAGAAAGAGACCCACCCCCCAGTGAGGGGGAGCTGAATGAGTCAGGCTGAGAGCCTGGAAAGGTTCAGACTGAGGGGCCGTGGGGCTCTCACTGGGAACAGGGAGCTTTGGAGAGCTAGGACAGCCAATGCTAGCTGGGAGTGGAGGCAAATGGAACTAAAGTGGGAAAAAGCCCTGATAACTGTAGCCCTGGGCAAACTGCTGTGACAGAATACACTCATGTATTCACACCCTGCACACTACTGTAATAATCTTTTGCACAAAGTATGCCTTGTAAGGTATCATTTGAAAACTCATAATTTGCTGGTCAGTATTGATCTGGTGAAATATGTGAGGAACATTGTATGTGAAGTTATAAGATTCCCCTCTATGATGTTATTAACACATGTTCCAAACCCCACAGCCCTGCCCAGGCAGAAGTCAGGTCTGTTCTAAACAAAGGAAGGAATTTGTGCTTGCCTTAACTTGCATCTAAGCAGTAAACAGAGTCATCAAGCGGGGAGGGGAAACAAAGGAAGTTCAAACAGGTGAAAAAAAACCCAGCAGGGAATATCCTTCCACACAGACTCTGTCTCCTGGGTCTCAGCTGGAAACGTTTTTCAAGAAGGGAACTGAAACTATAAAAAGGAGGGACAAACACCCCAAGGCACCTCTGGCTCTCTCCCTGCTCATCACATTCACTGTACCTGAAAAGACAAAGGAAGCAGCCATTGGACTCTGGGGGAGTAGTCCAGCTACTGTAGTTTGGTCAGTAATCTGCTGGAGCATGTGGTGAGAAACTTTGCTCTAAATTTAATATAGTTTGTTAAGTTAGGCATTAGTAAATGTTTCATCGTTATTTTTCTTGTAACCATTTCTGACTTTTATGCCTCATTACTTAAAATCGCACTTAAAATCTCTCTCTTTGTAGTTAATAAACTTGTTTTACTGTTTTATCTAATATAGTGTGTTCAATTTGAAATGTCTGGGTAACTCCAGTTGGGGTAACAAGTTGTGTGCATATTACTTCCTTAAAGGAATAACAGACTTAACATATTTGTATTGTCCAGGAGAGGGCTGGGCAGTACACAACAGACAGTTTGTGGGGAAGATCTTGGACTGTGGGTGTGTGGGGGTCACCCTGCAGCATAACCAAGGCTGGTAAGAGCCAAGGCGTGGCTGGCTGGCTGCACCTCACAGACATAGCTGGGAATGACTTACATACTGGAGGCTACAGCAATAAGGCATTGTAAAGGGCACCCCAGGTTACAGGGCAGGAGTGATACAGCTACTTATTAGTCTAGATTGTGCTCTGGTATGGAACAGTTGCATAACTATGTTTTTGTTGATTTGACCTAAGCTGGGACAATAAAACTGTATAAAAGAGTCTGTGGGCAGGGCAGTGAGTTCTTAGCAAGCTGGGGAGAAGCCCTCCCTTGTTACAGTGGCCTTTCAAGGGGAGTAGGACACAGTCCCACCTGTGCCTAGTTGTTATCTGACTCTTGAGTTTGGGTATGGGGCAGTGGGGTTGGGTCAGCTGACCAGGTATCACATGATGGTAGCCTGGGGGCAGTGCTTCCCATAAGGAACAGCCTGCTCAGAGAAATCTGCAGGAATCCACCATCTCTAACACACTCCAATTGGATGGAGTCGGTAGGTTGGCACCAAGATCCGCCATGCAAAAGACAAGTAGTGCCCTTTTCTGTTCCAGCAGAGCAAGCTTGTTGAAAGTGGTGCTCCACTGAGTCTCATTTCGAATCAGAGAAGTAACAGCCAGGACTAATTCCCTTTTCGTGCTGTGAGTTTGGAGATAGTGGAAGAGGAATGCTCTAACTGGCTGACCAACTGGGACCAAGTTGACGGTGACCAATTTGTCCAGTGAAGGTTGTTCTAATAATTCACCTAATTCACAAGGTGTCCACAAACCAACTTTAGATACACAAATCAGTATATTTAAATCCTTATCTACCGTAGCACCATTGTCTCCAAGTGCCAGGTGAACACTGTTTTTGCTGGTTGGGCAATTATCAAACATGCTCCCAAGTGCCCCTGAAATAGTGGTTCCAGTACATGTGCTGTTGAAAGCCTCCTAATGAAGTACATACAATGTGTAAAGTAGCCCTCCCTCAACTCCTTCACACCTTACCAGGGTCCTGTGGTGCACTTGTTCACCTGATAAAATGTTCAGTGTAGCAGGGAGTCTGGGGCCAGAGTTGCTCCAGAGGCACATGGCCTTTGAGCACATGGCTTGAGCATCCCACAGAACTGCAAAGTATATAAGCTTATTTATCAGGGGCACAAACTCTGACCCTATAATGGGTCAGGTGAGGAAGAACTCTGCCAGGAAGATTTGCTGCCTCAGAGCCCTCTTCCATGGGCTTTTGAGGGGGATGGAAAGATCTGGATCTGGAGCAGCAACAGCTCCATTCAGCTGGCAGAGCAGCACACTGGTGGATGTAATCAACATCTCATTGGCAATGCTGTTAATTCATAAATGTTATATCATTCCAACTTCCTGCATGGCTAGTATGCATTTAATGGTGCATTAATTTCTGTCAAAAATGGCCCCATTTTCAGAAACCAATCAGTTTAAGGTTTGTCTACACACATACTTTGTACCTCTTTAACTATATCATTTTGAACCAGGCATAGTTAAAGCAGTAAAACCTCCTAATGTGGATGCAGTTATACTGATAGAAAGGTGCTTATACCACTATAGCCTCGTCCCACAAAACAGGGGCAGTACCAATTTAACTCCTTGGGTAAACAATCACACCCTTAACCAAATTAGGGGAAAAACAGTGTGTAGACCAGGCCTAAGTAAAGTGGGGGGAAAAAATTACACTATCCCTAGGAACACCCACTGTATGTCGTACATAGAAAAACATCTCTGTTTTTAAAGTCAATGTCAGGATAAAATACCTCCAGGGTATACTGGGAGACTATATTATGCTGTGCATGAGGAAACAGTTTGCAAGCTATACTTACTTCTAATTGATTCTGAAACAAAATCAAAATCCTGTCAACACATTTTTCTGTACTTTAGGGGAAAAATTAGCAATCACAAGGGTTGGAATAGGAAATATTGTAACAGAAACCTCACAGAAGCCATGCTGCATTTTTTTGTTCAACTGCTTGCATAGACTGACTGACTGTAAATTTAGATAGGCTGAGGCTTAACCCTCTCAGAGCTGGTTACAAATATTTAGTATAATGTGAATTATTCCTGATTTTTGCCATTTGCACATGTTCAGTAGAGGTGTGACAGTGACTTGACGATTCCATCTGCATTGATCACGTTCCAGCCTCTAGCAATTTCTTGCAATTGCTTCTCCTTACGCCAGGGCGGAGGCTGTAGAACTGGACACTGGTCCGGAGGGCAGGGAGACTGTCTGTCCTGTGCTCTCAGTGCTTTTCCTGCTAGTGCCCAGATACCATGAAGAAGAAAGCTGCTTGATTCAAATTAAAAGGGGTGAGGAGAAAAGTGGGAACCAGACACATGGACGGCTAGGGGCACAGAAGAAGAGCATAGAAAGGGCTATGCCTGTGACACTATATAAATAATAATAATGAAATATATCATCCTGTGCCAAGCATCTAACTCTATGACTAATCTAGCGGTTGTTCAGTTATGGAATTCAAATTAATTGCCAGATCCTGTAACCAAGCATTCAACAGCAGAGCCAGAAAACTGTGAATCCTGATTAATTTGCATCAACCGTGAAATTTGAGAATAATAGAAAGTATGCTCTTCATTGAGAAAACCTGAAATGCAATAGCTCCCCTTCTTTGATGCTGTCTGTTTCCTTGCCTGTGACAAATCTCATGCCAGAGTAATTACTGAAATTCTGTTACATTTAATAGACTTACTATTTGGGTTTGGAACTCCAGAAACAATATCTTTGTTGTCTGGAACAATTACTCCATAATTAGAGTGGTGATGGTGATGCCGGTGGTGGTGGTGGTGATGCCTTCCAGACATTTTTGTGGTAAATGGTGCTCCACCATTTTCTTCAATGTTGAACTGATGAAGGTCAGTGTTGTTCAAGGGGTAGCTGTGAAACAAATTCAATTCAAATTAGAATCTTTTAAAGTGACAAAGCAATTATGTCTTTTTTGGGAATTTAAACTGCTTTTCTTGGACAATGTCGAGTTTTCAAGAAGGTTCTTTAATTTTTGTAAGCTAAGTACTCCACCCATTTAAGATTAATTCATTTCAATTTAACTAAAAAAAACCCAAAAAACAAAACCCCCAAACCGGCACAGATTCTAACCTAACACTTTGTACCAATGGGAGGCCTGAATGCACAGCAAGATGGTAAGATTTTCATTTGTGAATTATTTTCTGTTTTAAATGCGAATGATGCTTCCCTAAAAAAAAAAAATATTACATGACTCAAATTTAAATGATATGTGGTCTGGAGCATAGATCTAAGGAAACATCAAAACCCATCAGATGGGGATTTGCATTTTCATTTGTGGTAGGAGAATGCCCAGGTCACACCACAGCAATTCATCCTCAGTGTGGTTTGACTTATTGAGAGAATCTAGACAATGGGATCAGAGTAATTTCATACTACTGAGGTTGAATGAGCCTCTGGCAAAATGGTGACAATGCTCTTTGGAAAAGTTTGACACATACTGGAAATAATAAAATTCTGAAAAAAAGTATCTTTAGTTGAGCATTTACTTGTGCCAACAATGAAATCACGTTTGTGCTGGTAAATACAGTACAAATAAATTTTGTACATATAAATATTTTTGTAAGAGAATAACAGCATGCAACAATTGTGCATGCAGAAATGAAGACCAGGTTGAGATCTTAGTGAAAGTTTGTCCTTAATTCTATATCAGTATTGACTCAGATACTAACATACACTTTATTCAATAATTGTATAGGTACTATATAAAGTTATTACTTGAAATGGCTAAAGCAGATGTTGATTGCGTCTTAATTCCAGTAACCAAAAAACAGTAAGTGCTTTATACCATCTATGCAGATTAGTGCAAATAAAGTTTCTTCTTCATGGAATATTATACATTTTAAAATATTTGAAAAAGTATTCTGTATCATTTTATAAATGTATTAATATTCAAAATTGTAGCAGTTTTTGGAACACTAAATTAAAAAAGAAGAGAATTTCCAGCCTTTTTAGAACATATGAAGAGATACCATTTATCCACCTGCTGGCAGCTTACAACTAAAGAGAGAAAAACCTGAAAACTGAAGAATTAGAAGGAAAAATGAGCAGATTATTTCTAACTAGACTGCATACTATATAGAAAAAAACTTTGTTCACTGCAAACTGTCCACCCTCCCAAAGCAAAATTAACCAGTCATTTGCAAACAAACATTGTATTATTTCAAAAGCTGTGTCCAAGTGCATAACTTTGTACCTCTCCAATAACAATGGCCTTCTTAATACACTTTTCTAACTGTATGGGAGGCTCTGGCTGGTGGTAACTGACCAGCACTTCAATGTCAAAAGTTGGTTCATTGGGGAGGAGGTGGACCGCTGCATGTTTAAGGACAGTTGGAAGCCTCTTCTCACAAAGCAAGACATTGGAACGGACTGCCAGTAACGGCACCGTAGCTACCCCACTTTTCTTAAGTGACCAGGATAAACATGGCTCAGATCTACAAGTGGTAAGTCTTGAGGAGCCCAGAAGATGAGAAATATTCTCCTTAGAAACCAAACCAAATGCAAACAGTAGATGACAAACCATCTGGAGCCTGTAGTTCTCAAACTCCAAAGGTTTGGAGAAAATAACCTGACACTAGTCTCTCATTTAGCAAGACCACCTTCAACATCTTCAACACAGCAATCAACTGAAGGCAGTATTTATGGAACAAATCAGTCCAGGATAATGAGACTGCGCACTAAATGAGAGTTCACGTAGACAATCTTTTTGAGGTGTCTACGACTGAGGACAATTAACTTTTTTGTCTTATGTTATAGCTCTTTTGTACATACAAATGAATGTTCTGTAGAAAAGATCAGATTCCAGGTGACTTCTCTGCCGTCCTTTGTATAATTCAACTGTTTCAAGACACAGAGATCACCATTAAACCAGAGTATGGTAAAGGATCATAGAGCTGAGGATCCCCTTTAAAAAAATGATAATAGCTGCAGGTGAGCAGATAGACACACACTGGTTGGAAGAGGCAACCCAGTTGTCCATCAACATCAATGAGACCATAAAACTTCATAAGTCAAGTCTCAGAGGTTGATATGGATGTGAAATAGCTGCCGTATTGAAATGGAAATTATTTGAGTAACTGAACTATCTAAATCAGTTTTGCAATCAGATTGAGCATATCCCTAGCTCTGTGGAAATATTTATGGACTATCTGGGTAAAGGACTCAACCTTACAGGTAAAACCCAGGGAAGTCCATCATGTCAAGGAAGTAAAGAGTTAGCTCAACAAAGATTTTGTTCACGTGAATGTTGAAGTCCCCATGGGCAATGAACTATAAGGAATCCAATAGGAGTGCAAACACCAGCTCAGCAACCTGAGATGTGAAATCCCCCATTTAACTTGGTGGTCTACTCTTCACAAAAGAACCATAAACTTCTATCCTTCTTCAGGGTCAAAAATGACTGACAGATATTCAAACTCACCCTCATGGCTGGTTCCCCGTGTACATTTGCAGGATAGGACAATAATCACAACCCGCCCTCACCCCCATATGAGGTTCTGTGGGAGTTCTTCATGAGACTAGTGAGTCAGAGAACAAGTGGGACTGCAGCTTCTGACCTAGTGAACTGGCTTTACATATGACAGACTTGGAAATACCCAATCCAAAATCTCAAGCCTGAGGAATCCAAATTACCCATTCCATGTCACCTACAGTGTTTCATTTAAAGGCATTTGGAAGCCTTAATATTACATTTCCAACACACATCAAGGCAAAACTTCTACAGTACAGACAAACTCCACCTCTCCATGGTTTGGTGTGCTCTAGCACAGGTACCTCACTGGGTCTTCTCTGTTCTTCATGGTCTTTATTTTAACCCAGAGAATTGAAACATTATATTTCTCTACTCTTCTGCTCAATGACTTCTCCTCTTTCCTTTCCCTCTCTCTCCTGGATACATCTTGCCTGTTTGAACTGACATTGCTGTTATGTTTTCCCCCCAGCAATGTAATGCCAACCAAAACAAAGTTTTGATCACGTCATAAGGCCTCTAGTTTTTTCATTGTTATAGACACCTAGTTTTTTGTATGAGTAAACTTCCATATTTTCTCCTCCTGTATTTCTCTTTTGGCCTTCCTAGTATGCCAAAATTCCACCTTGATTTTAATCTCTTAAAAGATAATTTTGCTACCCTACATCCTTTCCTCTTATTGCATCTTTCTTTGATGCTCTGCCTGTTTACCTTTCTGCAACTTTTCCCTTTGCTGTAACACTCCACCTGTTCTCCTACTTTAGTGTCTCCCTGACAAGCCCTACTAGCTTACTACATAATAGATTACTTGAACATTGAGAAAAGAGGTAGTGCAGTACTGCCCACACTCTAAAGGAGAAAGACTAATGCTTCATTCTAAATCAGTCCATTGCCAACTCTTGGGCCACCAGCTGACCCTCATTATTCTACTAGCTGTATTTTCCACAAAGCTGGTAGAAGTCCAAAATTCAGATACGTAGACCTTGACCTCAAACTATTTTAATTTTACCAAAAAAGGGAGCATACAAACAAAGTAGTAGGACAGATGACGCAATACACATTTTTCAACTTCTTCGCCCCCTTTCATTAACCCTATTTCCATTGCTACTTCTAAAGCCTAGCACTTTATCAGTCAAACATTACTTATAACATGCCACTTATTCAATTAAAACTTTTACATTTTCCTGCCATCCAGCCCTCCCCCTCCACTGTCTTATCACCACTTCAAGACATCATTGCCTCCATCCTCACACAGAGCAACCCTTAGCTTCTGACCTGATGTCTTTCCATCCCATCCTCCCAGCAATCATCCCAATTCAACTGGGAAATTCTCCCACCCTCTTACTGAGGATTTCACAAGAATGGTCTTAGTCAATATCACAGAGATGGACTGTGAAGGCTCCCTTTCACCCATGGTGTCTGCTGCAGTCCAGGTGCTTCCCAGGGGGTCTAAAGCAGTAATTGGGAGGTGACTGGTGGGCCTCTGCCTCCACATGGTTTTGAGGACTCTAGGAACCCAGTGTCTCAGAACAGTGTTGTGTTGTGCTCTAGGGGTGAGAGCGGGAAGGGATGCATGGACTACTCTGGCCATGGGAATGCTAGTACATTCAGTGGGTCTAGGTTGTCCCCCCCGACAGGTGGATGGTGATTTAGAAATAAAGGCTTCTAGATTGGGGAGTGATATTTTGTTTGACTTTCAACAAATGTCACACCTGCATCCATTTCTGTAAGAGTGTTCCCTCCTAACTAAGCACTGTAACCTCTTCATATTTAAAAAGGCTTAGCATTTCAAATGCATGTCTACATAGCCCCCTCCATCCTCCCATCCAAAGCCTGCAGAATGCCTTATTTGGCGATTTGCAGCTTGCTGATGTCTTTCTACAGCATCAGGTCTACACAGTATTCTTTGAACTGAATGTGCTGGGAATCCCCTGCCACCCACCTAGCTCTATTAGGAGATATCTCACCTATCACTTTGTCACAATAATACCTTTCGAAACTCAAGAAGAGTTTTAACCGTGCTCCCTAAGGAGAGTCAGTGCTGGTATAAGCATACCTGTTTGATTGTTTGAGGGGAAGGTTTTCAAAAAAGCACAAATGAGAGTTAGGCATAAATGGGAGTCAATCTCCCTTTGACTTTCAGTGGATCTTGGGGCCTAACTTTCACTTGTGTCTTAAATCTCCCTCTTAACCTCCAAGATATCATGGGGTTCTTTACAATAGGTCATTTCACACAGGGTTGGTGCGTGCAAAGGGAGTTGCTGCGTGGCCCTGTAGGCTCTCATGAGATATATATGGTAACAGGGGACATCAAACTGTGTCCCAACATAATGGAACATCTCCCTGGGTTGTGAAAGAGAGATCTCCTTGGATTCACCTTTATTTCCTATTCAGGTGCTGCTACATTTCTGTAATTTAGAAATTTTAATTTTCTTTACTGTATTTGGTTAAAAGCAACCCTAAACCATACAGTAAATCACTTATGGTCCATTTTCTCTGTTAACACTTGCATTTAAAAATTTTCAATTTTCAATCTTCTAATTTTCTCCCAAAATTTCATGAAAAGCTCAAACCCCTTAATTTTAGTTAAGGTTTGTAACTTGCTTTAACCATGTAAAGCACCCGATACATGCAAAGTATTACTATAGGCTGTAAAGCTCAGAATGTGACACTAAGTGTGCACGAGAATAGCTATAAGGCAAACAAGCATTTATGATTTCTTTGTGGATAGGAATGAGGAAGAAATCAGCTAGGAGAGAGTGAACCTGGTTTGTAAAAATACTGGCTAACTACCACATCTGGTACACGGGCTGGAGCAGATTATCTGGAAAGGGCTTTATTGCATGCAAACATATAACAAAAGGGATGGTCATAGAGCAGATGGGGGATAAAGAGGTGTGGAATCTGACACCTAGCATGGGAGTCAGGGACATGCTCCAGGGAGAAAGAAAGTGCATCACAAGGCCTACATGCTCTGTGGTGTGGTGTAGATGAAGGTATGAAAGCTCCGCCATATCCATCCATACTAGAAAAATTAGGAAATCATATTGCAGGTGTGAAGCAACTGAAGCTGGTCCAGAGGAGCCCATTTCATTTCTAAAGACATCTCTAGAGGGTGGATGACTAAGTGGACTTTAACTGAGAAGAAATTTCTAGAACCGTACATAGGAATGATTAGTTCTTCCGATGAGCTACCCTAAACTCACAAGTTTAAAACCAGAAAGAAGATGTACTGCAATTATTGTTGAGTCACTCTAAGGTTTGATCAGGTGTTTCTAAATCCAGGATCATAAAAGGGTTGGGGATCCTCTCTCAGAGGCATAAGGAACCAGGGGGCAAAAACCTAAAGGCCCTACAGAGAAATCCAAGACACAGTCAAGCTAAGGTTGAACTTTTTATAACTGTGTTAGACCAGCATTTCCTACTGCCAACTGAATTCAATGGCTGCTCCTTTCAGTTCTTCAGGGGGACATGACTGAGCAACAAAACATTTTGTGGGCAAAAATGTGGCTTTTAAATATAATCACTTTTTTTTAAAACTACTCTTCAAATTACTTAAAACTTTTTTTTAGCAAGTGACTACAATTTTTAAAAAGTGCTCCTTTTCTGGACCTTTCTTCTAGTAATTCAAAAATTAGCTTTATAATAAAAATAAAAATGGGGAGGTTTTTTAGAACAGTAGCTCAAAGCTTCAGACCCTAACAAATAGGAAAAACAAAATGCAAAAAATACAGAAAACAGAATGTACAAAGTATGGCAAGTTCAAAAAAGCCTAACAAATTTGGGAACGAAAATATGGTTGACAAGGCCAATGTAATTTTGAGACTGTTTCTGAATGATCTCTTGGTAGGATTATCACCTCAACCTTCTTTCTTTAAAAGGTAAAGGGGTCCTTCTAATCTCTCGGTGAATAAATCATACAGTGAAGTGGTTCTTCAACAGTGGTCCACAGAACAATCCCTTGGGGGTCTGCAAAGTGCTTGCAGGTCACATGCTGCTTGGGAGAACCATTGTTAGTGAGACTTCTGACTATGAGAGAAAGCGTTTTGAGTCTATTGAGATGACTCAAACAGCAAATCACTAAGGGAAGATGAGCTGTCACCACAAAGTATGCTGCAGGGAGCAGCAGGTTGCTCAGAGTTGAGAGAACTAATGTACTTCAAACACAACCAAAAGGAAAAGATGTGCAGCTGGTCAGAGAGCTAGGAGAGTAGAAGCATTCTCCATATGTCTTCTCTCCAAGTCCGGTCCTCTGAAGTCCTTTAGAACAGTGGTTCTTAACCTGGGGTCCATGCACCCCCTGGGGGTGCGAGATGCCCTTTCTGGGCGTGCGAGACATGCCAGATTTTTTTTAGAAGGTAAATCATCGAAAACACAAATTAAGCACAGGCACATAAGTACAATTACTTTCTTTCATCAAATCTATGTAACATTATACATTTTTCAACGATTACTGTAATATACAAACAAAAAATATATCTAGGTTTAAAGAACTGACCTACTTCAATAATTTTTGATAAGGGGTGTGAGAACATATTTTGAGAACCAAGGGGTGCAGGCTGCAGTAAAGGTTAAGAACCACTACTTTAGAACATACATCGTCAAGTTGATTTTGATCAGTGTGAACATACGATAATGCAGATTTAAAAAGACTTTCTCTCACACAAACAATGCAATGCTGCAAGGTGCTGAGCATCTTCAAATGCCACTAACTCCAAAGGGTTGAACTAACAGTGTATTTTTAATTATAAAGAATTTACCAGATCTGTGAACTGGGATGGAGAAAAAAAATCTAAAGAGGATTACATACTGTAAATTAATATAAAAGTTTGTTAATGGAGCTCTATTTACATTTTCTATGTATTAATATTTATTCAGTGATAAGTATGCTAGGGGCCTTTCAGGCAGGTATGATGAGATCCTTGCCCTGAAGAGCTTAAAGAACACATTCAGAAATATCCCAGGGCTAGCTGTTAAGGAACAATTTGTTTTTATTTGAAAGAACTATCAAGGGTCAGACTTCTAAAACTGGATTGCAAAGGTGTGCCAGTAACTGATACAGGATTTGGCCTGCAGAACCTTTATTACGGGGGATGAGCCATGTGAAGGAAGGAACCCAACTTGACTCTCAGAACTCAGGTTAGGTTGGTATTTTGGGGGGGGGGCGGGGGGGAAGGAACAGGTCAGGCAGAAAGGAAAACTTAGCACCTATGCTATGGAAATCTTTGAGAAACATTCAATATGGAAGCCCACAATGCCCATCACTTTTCAGAATACAATGGCACTTGAGAGAACAATGGGAGCTGCTGGGCTCTGAGCTCTTTTGAAAACCTGGCTCCTTGCGATTGTTGTCTCTCTCAGAATTTGACTACTTTTCAAGGTATCTCTAGGGATGGGAATGCAACAAACAATATACACTGATGGAGAGGTATATTTGTTCTGTCCCTTTCCCCGACCCTGTGTCTATCTTTCCTATTTAGACTGTAAACTCAGTCACTAAAGGGACAGGGACTATGTTTTTCTATGTTTGTACAGTGGCACAATGGGCCCCCTCCCCTTCTTGGTTGGCCCCTAGATACTACCATTATAAGCACGAAAAATAAAAATGGAGTTGTATTTTTCAAGTGCAGCCATTTCACTCTTAAAACAGAAATAAATGTGATGCAAACATGCTATTTACACAAAAAACTTCTGAGTTCCAGCAATCCCAAGCTTTCATCCTCATGATGTGGAACAAGTGCAGTGAACACATGGGCAAGTTCCTACATCTAACCAGCAAAGCTAGCTCAGGTTAACCTCTCAAAATGAGGTTCTTTAGTTGCTATTGTTTTATGGCAGAAGCAAGTATTCCAGCATGCCCTGGCCTTTGAAGAATCCACACAGACACTTACCAAAAAAAAAAAAAAAAAGGGAGGGGGGAGAGCAATTTTCTGTTTCCTGGCTAACCGTCAGCACTAATGGTGCTGCAGCAATAGCAATAACCTATAAATATTGCTCTCCTCAGCTCCCCACTTTATAAAGCAAAAGGAAAACAGACTACTTTGCACTGTTCTTGGAGCCTGATCCAAAGCCCATCAACGTTGTCTTCCCGTGGACTTTGAATTAGGTCCTCAGTGAGCCTGTGCTGCAGTGGTCCTTATTCAAGCCAGGTGGTTCCTGGGGGAATAGCACTGACCTGGCTTCCTGCTGGATCAAGGACATGAAACTTCTGAATAACTCTTTTATTTAAAAACAAAAAACAAACAAAAAAAAACCTCCCCCCCCCCCCAAAAAAAAAAAAGAAAAGAAATGCAGAGCGAAGTCAGCCTGCCTCTCCCCACTGCAGGGAAACTCTCCCACACACTCTGATTATGTTTTTCTACCCCACTTGGGAGTCCATATGCCGAAAATCAAGTCATATCAGCATCTTCATTTTTCCTGTCTTAGTCAGCTTACTTGTTGGCACCAGTGGCTACATTTACCAAATTATTTGCAAGCTCTTATACTACTATTTCTACAAGATGGAAGAGAGCTCTTCTGGTGCACTGGTTTAGGATCTGAAAGACAAAAGACATGTTACAACTTACCTGCCATACTAGATGCTCCACCTGATTCTATAGCCTTTGAGCAAGCAATCCTTGAACTTGATAAGTCTGCATTTCGGCCCACTGATACATGTTTTGGCAGAACTCTATTTCTGTCAGAGTGAACACCCCAGACTGACAGCTGTGCAATTGCATTACATGATATAGTCCTTACACTTTTAGTCTGCACTTCAGCTGACAAAGTGATTCATGATTAAGTAATTGAAAAGAGAAAACTCACAGGTTAAGTAATCCATGCTAAGAAGGGTTAATTCAAAGGGATGCCTCCTTCCCCAATACTAGAACCTGTTTCTACAGCCCAGTCTCAGGGCCAGGCCAATATTCTGATGCTGCAATGGGCCATAAACCTGGCCCAAGTCACAGACCTGGCATTACAACACCTCCTGGAGTCCCTGGTGTAGGAGGGATGTCCGGGGAAGAGGGAGACTGGTACTTTGGTGTTTTTCTATCTAGTAATTGCTGCATTACAAAATAGGCTGCACTGAATTGTGCTGGGACTGAACTGGCCACATATCCCTCAGTACTGGGGGAGATGGGGGATGGGAGGAGTACAGAAAGATGGCATAAAGACACCTTAGCCCCAATCCCTCTTGAAAGCATCAACTGGTGCTCCAGCACATCTGAGAATCTCCCCACTATATACTACTAGAACACGAACCAATGTAATTTTGGATTCCTGGTGTGATGTCTGTTCATCAAATAGCATCTCTAATTTGCAGAAAAGACAGTTTTGTCACCATTTGTGATCATGCAATTTCCAATTCTTGAAAGAGACAAGGTAGGTGAGGTAATATATTTTATTGGACCAACTTCAGTTATTGGACAAAACAAGCTAACTCTTCTTCAGATCTTACTGGGATATGAGAGAGAGAAGGTATTTTATTGGACAAACTTGGACCTGAAGAAGAGTTTTGTGAAGCTCGAAAGCTTGTCTCTTCCACCAATGGAAATTGGTCCAATAAAACATAATACTTCACCTTGTCTCTCTCATTTCCTGGGACCTACATAGCTACAACATTTCTAATTCTTGTGGAATCAGGAGAGGATAAGTCTTCAAAAAGTTTTTCTAAAAAGTACCTACAACTACTACAAAGGAAATTATAATTTTTTAAATTAAACTTTTAAAAATTAGGATGAAGAACATTTTCAGAAATTAAACATACAGTACAATGGGCATCCTGGAAAACTTGCTTTGTTAGCATTCAGTAGGTGGCGGCATCTGTTTATTTAGGACAACTGGAAAGATTTCAAAAGTAACTTTTGTCACATAGAACAATTGTGTATTTTACTATTTGGAACACAACTGAGAACTACTTTAAATAAATAAACGGTGGCATTCTCATGGGAAATCCTGGCAGGAAACCTATACAACATGGCATAAGAACATTTATTTCAATAGATAATGGACCTAAATTATTTTATGAAATGTAATGCAAAACTGTGATATCAAAAGAGGTTTCCTACAGTGGCTTGCAAATAGGATCCAGTCTGAAATCCTCACAGCCAGAGATTTTCAAAAGTTATTATAAAGTAATTTTTAAACTAAAGGAGTTACCTTTAGCAGTCAAATTCACCAAACATTTTCAGAAGAGTAAGCAATAGAATTTTGCTTTGAAACATGAAGGTTTCTGCCTTGCTAAGAAGTAAAAGTGGTGAGTTGCATTTCTAGCATTCAAAGGTTGGTATCACTGATTTATTAGCTAACTATACTTTCTAAATAGTAGGGGTGCCAATTTTAGAAAAAACAACCCCCAAAGTGTACTTTAAATTAAAATACATATTCAAAAGGTATCAGAGTAGCAGCCATGTTAGTCTGTATCCGCAAAAAGAACAGGAGTACTTGTGGCACCTTAGAGACTCAAATAAATTTGTTAGTCTCTAAGGTGCCACAAGTACTCCCATTCAAAAGGTAGAGTCTCTTCCTAGTTCACTGCAGTGGCAGAAGTCAGAGCAGCATCACTGGAGAGAAAGGTTAAATGCAAAATGTCAGACTTTGGGCTTGTCTTCACTATGGGGGTAAGTCGACCTAAGTTATGCTACTCCAGCTATGTGAATAACGTAACTGGAGTCGACATAGCTTAGGTCGACGTACCCCGGTAGCTTCACGGTGCTGAGTCGACGGGAGACGCTCTCCACTCAACTTCCCTTACTCTTCTTGGAGAGCTGGAGTACCGGGGTCGACCGGAGAGCGCTTTGCTGTCGATTTTGCGGGTCTTCACTAGACCTGTTAAACCAATCCCTGCTGCATCGATTGCAGCAGCGTCAATCTCCCTGTAGTGGAGACCAGCCCTTTACCTTTTTAGTGCTCCCCAAAGGAAACAACTGTGGATGGAGCAAAGGGGAGCAGGAGACGACCTGCCCCTATTGCTTGCAATACCAACCCTCCTTACCCCTGAATCTCACTGCTGTTATAGGTATTCAGGACCACTGAGTAGTGAGGGGTGGACATGCCATAAAAAAAAGTAACTGAGAGTATCTGAGGTGCTTCTAAATAGAAGGAATAAGATAAGTGCTTTCCCATTTGGTACCAGGCATGAAAATTGCTATATACAAATAATCGTAAAGGGCAAAATTCACCCTTATGCAGAGATCTAGCACAAGGCTTATGCACCACTTAAATCTTCAACATAGGGCTAATGTGGTACTTTAAGGGGAGATCTTTCGCTCTAAATGTCTTCAGCCCCGTATACAACAACAACAAAAAATACTGCACAGAAAAGCAATACTGACTATAAACAATATTTATAGAAATCAAATGAAGTTCCATAACAAAATCATGAATCATGAAGTGATGAATACTCAGTTGAAGACTATACATATTATATTGGCACTTTCACATTGCAGTGAACTGTACATTCAAGTATTTCCAGTGGATTCCAATGAAAATCTTGGGCCTGATTTATCACTGGGTTACTCCAGGTGCCACCATTGTAGCAACAGCGTGACCCGAGCGTAAAACTGGAGTAACACAGTGGTGTATCATTCCCCTAACTTCCACAAAAATTGCATTAATATCTTTTAAACAGATAAATAATAATATATCCAAAACAAATCCAGAAGCTTGAGAATGTTTATTTGTACTTAGCACATACAAGGAAGATCAAAACAAATATTAATGATAGCATTTGTAAACAAATATACTTTACAAAGTTATATACTATCAAATTTGCTCTGAAAAAATGCAGGGTTATCCCTATTTACAAATGGATGTTTATTAAAATCAAGTTAAAAAAACCTACCAGTTTAAGATATCCCAAATATAAAGATATTACTTATTCCAGCAAACTTCAAAAGATCAGTTGTAAGGCCAAATTAATAAGAAAATATGAATAAAGATGGCGCTACGACTTTCTAATTAAAATATAGGCAAGTGATCAAAATACCAGTCACGCCTATGTAAGGGCCTGAGTTTGTAAAGTGTACATCCAACTTCGCAGAAGTCTAACATCTTTTTTATTTAATCAGGACCCCCGTTTCCCCTTCCCTCAAGTACTACATTGATTACAAGCTACCTCTTGAATCACCCTCTTGGAGAAACATTTTCACAAGGTAGTTTTATGTTTCCTCATGGTTTACATTCACAATTTCATTAAAAAAAAAAAAACAGAAAAAAGACAGCAGCACCCATTATTAAGGCATTATTTTTTTTAAACATTCCTTGTGTTCATAGCAGCAAATACTACCTTTAGGCATAGTATGCAATTTCTCATTGGTTTAATGAATACATCTGAGTAGTAATAGAGTAATCTATTAAGTTTAACATTATAGTGTTTTCCCTATACTTGTGTTTAAAGTTATATAAACACCTGTAATTTTATTTTGTGGGAAAAAAACCTTTGATTATGTCAACAGGATCCCTTTATCACTGGCCATTTAAGTCATTTTTAATTACAAAAATGAGTTTTGATTCTGTTTTTCATTTGTTTCACATCTCCTGTTCTTGTATCAGTTAAGAAACTAAATTTCTGATCCTTCATTTTTTAATTGGGTTCATAAATTAAACAAGCTGATAAAATAATTAGATGTGGTGTGTAATATTTTAAAGAAACATGCCCAGAGTTGCACAAAAATATGATAAATTTAACAATTTACAAAAATTTCAGAACTTGAGCCACAGTGAACTCTGACCAGTTTTCACAAAACTTATCAGATTTTTACAAAAATATTGAAAATACTTCTTTCAAGATTGTCTAGGAACACTAACTAAACAACAAGATGGCCCTACAGATTAAGACACACACTTTTTACACAATATACTTTTAACATAATGCACAGACAGACAATGCTTATGGAATGTAATGATCATCTAAGATGGTAGGTGAAATTAGGATGACCCAGTTTCTCAAAGTGTTGTCATGAGTTTATCTTGATACACCATACTTTGGATTCCTCCTAAATTCTTCTGGTTCTGATCTTGGATATACTGTAAATTGCGGTCCTCTCCACTTGTGGTTGGTTTCCAATATGGCCTGTCATCATGGTAGGGTGGCCTGTACCATTTGCACAGTTATTGGTTAGTGAGAGATGGAAGTAAATTTTACAATTATGAATGATATACAGTAATATGAGTTTATCAGATAGGCTCTAAAATGTACATGAAAAATGATGGCGAGTGAACAGCCATGGAAGGGAGTAGTGGATAGAACCATGGGCTTGATGTAAAGTCCACTGAAGCCACTGGGAGTCTTTCCATTGACTTCAATGCACTTTGGATTAGATCACGTGCACAGCACTTTTAGAATCTTTTCTTTCAAATGTTAAAAATAAAAATAATCATGCTTGAAAGCCACTGAATTTCCAGGGGAAAAGATTTAACTGCAGCAAGGCTAAGTGGCTTTGTCAAATGAGCAATAAATGCAGAATCATGCAAAAAGTTGAGCTAATGGAAGTACTATTTCCCAAAGGCTTAAAAATTAAAAACACGATAACATTAATGAAGCAATCAATCATCCACCCATAAATACTGCCATTTGCTCAACTCTGATGGAGTTAGTTACATATTCATCTTGTTAAACCCAACAAAACTTCTAGTTCCTGCAGCTAGAATACAAGTTTGTGTACAAATATACTCTGAACCCTGTAAAACCACTAGGAAGAAAAATACGTTTTCCCTAGCATACTGGTATAGGTAACTACTACCATCACCAAACTCTCCCAAGCTTTCTGAAGGTACTATGTACCAAATCACCATAAATTATTTCAAGAAGCAGTTGTTTTAAGCAACATGATGAAAAGTGAATAAAAATAATTGCGTAATGCCAGACATACTTCTGTATTAATACATTGAAATTGCGCTAATTTTTTGAAACATTCTTTCTTTGTACGCTACCAAAGTAGGCTGAAAACAGTGAATCTAAAATCGAAAGCCAAGTTTTTATTTTACTTGAAGAGAACGTCAATAATAAATCTAAAAATTACAAACGACCACTAACCTCAGTTAGATCTTGGAAGAAAATTCAATCCTACAAGATTTTAATTGAGTAACAGCAGAACAGTTTTACTGAGGAGCTTTTATAGAGATAAGACGGAAAGTGACTCTGCACCTTCTTATTTTGGAGTTTACATTATTTACAAAACAGAACAAAACGGCCTCCCCTTATCTCTTGTCCCACCTCAAGCCCAATTCTGCAAACCCAGCTGTGGGAGTTATATGAAACCAAGGCTTGATCCTGCCAGGGGCTGAGCACTCTGACACAAACCCTACCCAACCTCTTAAACCCATGCTCTAACGTTTATCACATGAGTAGTCCCGTTCACTTCAATGAGACTACTCACATGCTTCAAATGAAAGCATGTGTTTAAATGCTTTGCTGGATTGGGGCCAGACTGCTCAGCACCTTTCAGGACTCATCTGAAGAGGGCCTGCAGGATTGGTCTGTTATGTATCTCTTGCAAGCTTAGCTTTGCAAAAGCCATTTTTCAGATTTTCCTGTAGCTCTTTGCAATGACCTTAATCTTCACTGAGGAAAAAAAAGTTCTCTTACAAACTTTTTAACACACTGCTCTGCTTATCTCAACATTACTCTGCCTAAAGAAAAGTTTTAGGCTTTAAAAATATCAGAATTAACAAGACTGATATCATAAATGGAAATTCCTTTTAGAAAAAACCCTTAAATGGTTACAAAATCTCTGTAGAGGCAACTATTCCCTGGTAACAGGAAACTGGAGATTTTAGAGTTCATTCAGTGTTAAAATCAACAGGAGAGATTTTGAACAGTAATTTTATGTCAGATTCATTACATATTTTAAAGTTTTTTTCCCCATAAATGTAGTTTTGTTTTTATCTTAACATTTATTTTATTACCAGACTCTCTAGGAATTTTGAGATGGAGATAAGTAATCTGCAGATCCACCTGAGAAATATTGAGTCTTCCATCGCTATGCCCTTTCCCTGCTTCTTCAGTCCTATAATCTCAGACCAGACTATCCTTTCTTTCACCTTACAGCCTACCCTCACCACTAGTGCTCACCTACACTCAGCACTAAACTCCACCCACCCTGTGATGGAATTATCTTATCTAAGAATACTAAGAGGAAGAGGCAGGAAGATGGGATAGATGAGAACAGCAATATTACGCACTCACGGTGGTGCAAGTTATATACGTCAAAGTCCTAGACACTGTCTGGCAATAAAATAATACAAGTCAAAAAGAATTATATTTACCGAGGAAAAAAGCACATAAAACATACTGATTTCAGTTTAGACTGAGTTTCTTCCAGTCTTGTTTTCACTTAATTCTTGTCTGATAGCACTAAAATTTAAGTCTTGATGTAGTGAGATCAGCCATATTCATAGCTATATAGATACTGAATTTTCAAGTGGTAGTTTTAAAATGTTCTTTTTATGTGATTTTTTAAAAAATCTACCAATCTATTAATACAATGTTCAATAGGAAAGCACTATAATTTTCCATTTAAGTTTTTGCAGTACAGGAAAACGGTTGCCGCATATTACGAATCTGTACGTTGTTGATTTAAGCCCACCCTAAAAGGACATGCTCCACTGTCTTCTGAGATTAAATGCTAATCAAAGTAAAATTAATTTTACTAAAAATATTAAGCACCTTACTGCCAGACACACAACCTACAGAAATTAATTCAAAAGGAAAATTTAATCCTAAAATTTTGTTTTGAATAATAAATTAAAAATAAATCTAAGCAAACTATCAAGTTCCTTTTAATAAATTTAATAGACTTAGAATATGTCAAAGCAAAAACTGAAGTGATTAACATACATCACCTCATAGTCTCATCACAGTTCTAATCCAACAGGTTGTTTAAAATAAAGAAGAAAAAAATGATTCTTCCCATACAATGAAGAGAGCTTACCTTACGTTCACAGGAGTATGAGGGTGCCAGTGTGGTGGACCAGGATGTATATTAGGGTGATACTGTGGCTGGAAGTAAAATATTAGCTTTGATTATGTCATTGTATCACTTCTTAATCGGATTGCATTTGATTAATTTTCTATGGAGCTCTTTTTAAAGTGAAGAGTTGTCCTCAATTACATCATCCTCATGTTACAATTGCCTGCATTGTTACTGCAATTTCATACTTTCACTACCAGTCGTACCAAAAAATGATTAAGGACCTGCCTTATAAATATACCAAATATCACAATTGCAGCTGTTGAAAGATGTGAGCATGAACTACTACCATGGAACCTACAGCTTCGTCCATACTTGGAGCTAGGGGTGTAATTCCAGCTCTTGTGCTAAAAATAATGCAGCAGCTGTGATAGCACAGGCAGCGGCACAAGTCCAGAGTAGGTAGCCACAGGGTTCAGGCGAGTTTGTACTCAACATGGCTAGCCCATGTCGCCATTCGCTTCTGCCCATGCTACACAACTATTTTTAGTATCAGGGGGTAGCCGTGTTAGTCTGTATCTACAAAAACAACAAGGAGTCTGGTGGCACCTTAAAGACTAACAGATTTATTTGGGCATGAGCGACCAAAGGAACTATAACTGATTTAATGAGCCATTCGCAGTTTCACTGTACCGGCCGTGTGTACTTAGACATGCATGGCTTAATCTTTGAGACAAGACTATTTTTAGTGTGCTGGTTAATTACAACATGTCTACACAAGTGGAGACTCACAGCTCCCAGTTTCAAGTGTAGACATAATCCAAGGGACACTGTTATGCATAGAACAGTTCTCTACAGTGTAGTCTGTCATAGTTTGAAGATAGCAGTCAACCAGGGATATCAGCACCACCTAGGGATTTGAAAGGCAAGATTCAGCCTCTCTCCCATGTTGCTCAACATGTGCATAGAGCAGGGGTGGGAAAACTATGCCCCGCGGGCCGGATCCGGCCCCTCGGGGCTTTGGATCCGGCCCGCGGCGCCGCCGGCACCACGTCCCTGCATCCCCCAGGCGGGGGGAGCAGAGGGCTCCATACATTGCTCTTCCCTCCAGGCACTGCCACCCACAGCTCCCATTGGCCGGGAACGGGGAACCGCGGCCAACGGGGGCTTCGGGGCAGGTACCTGGAGGCACGGCAAGGGCAGCGCACACAGAGCCCTCCACCTCCCCTCCCCCAGGGGCCGCAGCGCTTCCGGGAGCAGCGCGGGGCTGGGGACAGGGCAGGCAGGCAGGCAGGGAGGCTGCCCTGGCCCTAGTGCGCACCACTGCCACCCCGGAGCCACTTGATGTAAGCGGCGCCGGGCCGGAGCCCAAACCCCTCCTGTACCCCACCCCCAACTCCCTGCCCTGAGCCCCCTCGTACACCCTGCACCCCAAACCCCTGCCCTGAGATCCCTGCTCCATCCTGCACCCCTGTGCACCCCAACTCCCTGCCCTGAGCCCCCTTGTACACCCTGCACCCTTCCTGCACCCCAACCCCCTGCCCTGAGCCTCCTGCCGCACCCTGCACCCCTCCTGAACCCCAACCCCCTGCCCTGAGCCCCCTCATGCACCCCGCACCCCTCCTCTGCCCCAATGCCTTGCCCTGAACACTTTCCTGCACACTGCACCACCTCCCACCCCCCGCACTCCCTCCTGCACCCCACCCCCCTGCCCCAGCCCTGCATACAAATTTCCCCACCCAAATGTGGCCCTCGGCCCAAAAAGTTTGCCCACCCCTGGCAGAGCCTTTTGGTGAAATGATCTTCAAGCCCGGAGCTTTACGAAGCACTAGCATGAGCTTGGTTACAGCTGAATGAAAGTGAGGAAATGTTTTTGCTGCTCCTTTTGGAAAGATATCACAACCCACATTTTGGCTCTGTTGCATAATTTCAGCATATCTGTTTGCTTGGGAAATGGGTGAAAAGCCATTTTTATTCAGAGTTTGGAGGGGGAGAAGGGTTATTACAGCAGTAAGGTCCAGAAGGACAACACCATGCCGATGACATTTCCTATGCCCATTAAGCGCTGATGAGACAATGACAGTGGAACAAAATCACTATGGAGGTTTTAAAATTTGTTAATTGAAAAATACATTACGATTAGTTTCTCGTACACGCGTTCACTCTGGATGAAAATGCAACTTGCTCCCTCAGCAGCACTGAATGCTACTGTGAAGTATATGAAACAAGGGTGAGAGCCTCACTTCCACTCCAGGCCCTTTTCCCTGGTTAGGAGGGAAGGAATGGCATAAAGGGGCTGTAAAAGCCCCCAACTCAGCCACAGGAGAATTCCCCCTGGTGTAAACACCATGGAAGACAATTGTAAGAATGCCTACTGCGGATACCTCCTAACAAGCCCTGGCATAGGTGGTGTATTGGGGATGGGACCGCACGATGCAATGCTGCAAAGATTCTGGGTGGTGCTGCAGCCCATAAGGTAAGCCCAGGAGGTTGCCATAACTTAAACAGGCCCTCTAAGGCTGTCTAAATGTTTGGGGCACCTTTCCAGTTCCCAGAGCTGCCCAGAATCAGGAGGGAGCAAAAGTGTCTCCCCACTGGGCTGCAAATTCTGCATTGTCTCCCCACTGTGCTGCAGCAATTAGAGACAGAACAAAATCTCACCACAAGGGTATGAAAGGAACAAATCACAACAACAGGGAAGAAGGGGGAGAGAGGAGAAAACGAGTCACCTTAATTATAGGCAGCAATAACTTTACAATTAAAGTAATAAAACTAAAGTCAATATTCCCTCCAGCAAGTGTTACTCTTACCTGGTAGTTGTGGACTTCAGGATTATTTTTTGCACTAAAATAAGACAAAGAAAAAATAGCTTTTCTGTAATTAAAATGGACAAAAATAAGAAAACTGATAATTTCCATGAATTAGTTTACTATGTGGGTGAACAAGATTGAGAACTTGATCCTTCAGCTGGCTACACAAAGGAAAAGTTCTGTGCCTGTGTGGAGTCCCTCTAAGTCTAAGTCTAACGAGGATATAGAGAAGCACAGACATCCGCACTCATGGAGCCAGTTGCAGGATTGAGGCCTAAACTTCTCAGGAATATTGGAAACATGTTGGTACCAGGACAGATCTATCTTTTCGGGTCTTCTGCTAACAACAATGAAAACATTAACCCATCAGTCCTTCAAAATTCTGTAACGTAGCAGTCCATTTTAATAGTAGTAAGAGAACTACGAGTGAATTAAGAGATCCTTGCATATTACATTTCCCCAAAAACAACAAAATGAAAATGACAGCTAAATAAACATCATTTCAGCCTCCCTCCCCCCCGGTATACTGTCTTGTACCTTTTATGACTACTAGAGACACCAACTTCCCAGATCCTGCATTATGCAAGTACATCATTTTATACAGAAGAGTAATCCCATTGACTTCAGTGGAACTACTCACATGTTTGCAAGAGCAAAGCCTTAAATAATACACCTCTACCTCGATATAACGCTACCCGATATAACACAAATTCGGATATAACGCGGTAAAGCAGTGCTCCGGGGGGGTTCCGCACTCCGGTGGATCAAAGAAAGTTCGATATAACGCGGTTTCACCTATAACCCGATAAGATTTTTTGGCTCCCGAGGACAGCGTTATATCGAGGTAGAGGTGTAGTATGAAAATGTCAAACATTCCAGAGTACCAAAAAAGTTTGCAGAAAGTGTTACTTTTCTAAACTATATTTCTTCAAGCTTGTAAGAGTGCTTGTCCTCATTTAGGGCTAAGTTCATGGCAAGTTTGAACTTTTTAAAAATACAAGGCATTTTTAATTTAATCAAGTGCAAAAAAAGTGTGAAAAATTTCTAACTGGAGAAAACCAACATTTTCCTCCACATTTCTGAGATTGATAAAACAAACATGGCCAAATTAAACTAAAAAATAACCCAAACCCACCATCCATTCCCTGGCTAATGAAGTAAGAAATGGCAGCTCAAAGGCTAATTTTTAAAAAGTTAAAAGCACCTGCACTTAGGGATTCATAAAACAAGTACCTTCTTCACCATAACTCTACTGTTGCTACTGACACATTTCATTAAAAAAAAAAAGGGAGGGGGGGGGCGCAACACAACTGCCTAGCATAAATTAAGAGCTAGAAAAGTTAGTGTGGTTCCATGTACTCCTGATTTCACATGATTACGAAGTGACGATGAGTCGGTTACCACATGAAAATGCTAATTTAATAACACCTCTAATTCAGTTTTATGTAGCACAGTGCTCTGTTTTTAGAGAGGTATAACAAAATGTATACCCGATGTTACAAATTCAAAAGCATTAGTAGTTTGCTCAGCAAAGGTCTGCTTGTACCACAGTGAACATTCAGGGGCAAAGAAAAGACTATTTATTTTAACTTACAAAGCAGCCCCCGATAGTGTTAGATGCTCAACATAATGACAACAAGATCAGAAAGAAAATAAGCTCAATTTTGCTCCTACTTTCAAAGGTCAGAAATCCACTCAGACAAAAAGAAAAGCAAACACAGTTTCATACTTAGCCCCTGATCTCACACTGTGGTCAGCTAGCGCAGGTGAAGGATTCGGTGCTAGCCAACCCTGATGCAGGAACAGGGCCTTAGGACTCATTGCCAAACCGTAAGAATGAACACGCAATGAGAATCTGGATATACTTACCACAGTTGTGCTGCCTTCACAGGATTGTTTGCTTAAAAAAAAAAAAAAAAAGTTAATCAACATTTACCTTTGAAAGAGAACTTACTGCCCCGTAACTGTGGTTCTTTGAGATACTGTAGTCTAAGTGTACCTCATATGTGCAAGACAGGAATAGTTTTTTTGAGTAGCAGCATCTGTCAGGGCTGTGCATGTACTTTGTGCTCCCACACGAGGCAATGCAGTCACAACCCTCTCTCTGTTCCCTTGGGATTCAAAGCTAGTATTAGCTACAGACTCCAAAAAGCGGAGATAGAGGGCAGGTCATGGGATCCGCACTGACCCCACAGTTACTGTAGGGTAAGTAACCGATCTCTCTTCTTTAGTAGGTCAGTGTGGATCCCACTGTAGTTCACTGGCAGGCAGTAGCCTCTAAGGATGGTGCAGTGAGGAGCATTAGCTGAACCAAACAATGATTGAAGAACTGGTCTCCTGAACTCAGCATGAGCCCTGGCTGCCATGTCAAGGACATAATTTTTCACAAAAGTCAGTGGGTTACTCCATGTTGCAGATCTCAGAAGCAGGAAATTCCTGAAGCAGGCAGTAGATGCAGCCTGTGCCTCTGCGGAGTGTGCCTTGATGGACAAAGTGACCAGATTGCCAGCCAGCTGATTGCAGGTAGAAATTCACTGCATGATTCCCTTGGAGAGTCTCTCCGATGAGACAGCATGACCTTTGGATGGGCCAGAAATGGCCAAAAAGAGGTGTGCGAAGGGGGAGCCAAAACGGATCAGTCCTATCAAGGTAATATAGTAAAGCTCTAATTACATCCAAGGTATGTAGTTTCTTCTCTTCCAGAAATGAGTGCAGCTTTGGGAAGAAGACTGGTCTGGTAACTGATTGGATCAGGTGAAAATATGAGATGGAAGAATGTGTATGGTGGTCTGGCCACGGAAGCTTGGAGCTCACAAGCCCTTCAAGCTGAAGCAATAGCCAGCAGAAAGACTGCCTTGATAGTAAAATGTTGTATGGAGCATTCCAGCGTGGCTCACAGGGAAGCTCCATGAGCTTCAGGAGGATGACATGAGGTCCCACAAGGCAGACAGGTCTCTAACCGGAGGACAGATAGGAAGGAGGCCCTTAATTAACTTCAACATCATCGGGTGCAAGAAGATCGAGTATGACTGTTCTGGAGCATGATATGCTGATTCTGCTGCAAGGTGAACCCTGGCAGTATTGAGAAAAGAAGACCGAAGGGTGACCCAATAACAGTCTTCAAATATGTTAAGGGCCATTATAAAGAGGATGGTGATCAACTGTTCCCTGTCACCTGAAGGTTGGCCGAAAAGTAACAGGCTTAATCTGCAGCAAGGAAGATTTAGGTAAGATAGTAGGAAAAACTTTCTAATTCTACTGGTAGCTAAGTACTGGAATAGGCTTCTAAGAGAGGTTGTGGAATCCCCATCATTGGAGGTTTAAGACCATGTCAAGGATGGTCTAAGTTTACTTGGTCCTGCCACAGTACAAGGGGCTGGATCTGATGACATCTCAAGGTTCCTCCCAGCCCCACATTTCTATTATTCTATTCAGTCTGATGGCTCTCTGTTCCAGGATGCTCATATGTAAATTTAGTTTGTTCTGAGACCATGTTCCTGGCATCTGCAGGTGGTTCAAATGGGCATCCCATCCTGTCCCTGAAGCATCTATGATAAATGGAACAGTTAGGGAGAGAGCAGAGAATGGGATCGATCCCTTTCCGTATATTCACTGGGAGTAGCCATCCAAGAGAGCTCTTGTAGGACTTGGGGAGGATCTGTGGCTTGGAGCAGTGTGGCTCCCAGCTAGATGCCAAGGATACCCCTTTGCCAGAGGACGAAAAATGAGAGGGCTTCAGGTAGTGATACGGGATGCAGGGTTGCTCTAACACTGAATCCTGTTCCTCCTGATACTCTGATGTGTGTCTGGCCAGAGATGCTGAAGGGAGGAGTGACCTCTTCCTTGAGCAAAGTTGAGCCTGACTTCTCGATGCCCAAGATGGTGGACCCCAATAACCCCAACAGGGCCACAGTAGTAAGAATACCATTGGCATTATCCAATCCTGTGCCATTCCCGAGGAGGTGGCTGGGGCAGAGCCCTGTTGAGGAATCAGGTGAGTCTCTCCATGGTGTCAGCCACTGAGCTGAGGGGAGAAGGTTCTCTACTTGAAGATGGAGAGAACATACGCCTTTGGTGACAGTGAGGAGGAGTAGACATCTTGTAGGGGGCTCTCTGCACTGGGATTTATACCAGAATTGGCAGGTGCTTCAGCACTGATGGTTGTTCTGGTTCTCCCCTAGGCTCATCCTCCATGGTCAATGTCGACACTGAAGGGTGCAGTCCAGAGGCTGTGTGTTGTTTCTCCTTATGGGAGAACACTGATCTTTGCCCGGAGTCTTTGCCTCTTTATTTGAAGTGACTCCCCTCAGTGTTGGACTTTGATGGCACAAGTGCTAGTGCCGGATTTGATGTTGATGATGTTTCAATGTTGGGGGTGACTGTGCTGGTGATAGTTCCTTTCTTGGTGCGGTCTTCTCTGCACTGGGTTTAGGTGTAGCCTGTCTGCTGGAGGAATGCTGGATGACACTGGCTAGTCCAGTAGCAGGACCTTGGAGCTCGTCTCCTCGGGATCTGAGGATACCTTCATGAATTGTTCCAGAAGGTGTAGTTTGAGCTTCATCTCATGTCCTAGTGGAAAATGGCAGGTACACAGAGCACTTGCTAGGTCTGTGCAACTCACTTAGACAAAAGAAGCTCCTATTGTGCCCCCGCTGCAAAATGGACAGGGCTGTACAGGGTGTATATACGGGGGATCAGCACGGGGTGTGTGTGTGTGTGTGTGTGTGTGTGTTGAACTATCAATACTGGGTTCAGATGGATTGATGTGATTTGCAGCGGTCAAAAAAAATCAAGGTAATCAAAACAGAGTTCTGAAGAATTTCTGAAGGTTTGCAGAAATTGTAGCCAAAGCTAAGAACTAGTAGGTCGGACATTCCACAGGTTCAGTGCCACAAGCAGTCAGAGGGAATGAGGGAGAGTCACGGCCACGCCGCTCTTTATACTGTCACTCAGGTCCATGAAAAGGCACAGGGTGCACGTGCAGACTTTGCTACTCAAAAAAAAAAATAAAAAAAATACTGCTCTCACATGCATGAGGTGCATGCACGTCTACAATGGGATCCACACTGAGACAGACTCAGAGAATGATAAATACCACAGTTTTATAAGATTGTTTTGTAGCTGACATAAGCACAGTGGAAACAAAAGATGGGACCAGTAACCCCGTAGATGCACACATAGAGAAGTACCTCTAGATGTGGTTCTCCCCATTCCCATGCAGAAAGGGAAAGGGGAGAAAGTCAAAAGGGTTGCCAACCCGACACATTCCAAAATCACAAATCAGTCACACAAAAATAATTGTCCAATGTAGCTCCAGGTTTGCACCTGCAGCTGAGCTCGCCGGTGCCCGGGGAACGTATAACTCTGGCTGAGGATGGGGAAGAAGACAAGACACAGGAATGGTGAAGGATGGGAGAGGATGCAGGAGACACAAAGGATAACACAACAAAACTGACTCAGGGAAAAAGTTGCTACCTTTGATTTTTCAGCTGGTGACTCATTCGGTTATGCTCGTCATACTGAGCTATAATTTTGTTTGGTTTGAATATGGTCATCTATACACCAGTAGAAATTCTGCAACATGTATGTGTGGCTATGCTGTTAATGAGCATACAATTAGTTTAATGAATATGTATAATTCAAGTGGGTTAAATAAAAACCCCACCTTTAAAAGTTGAATGCCTTCGCGATGGATACCGTTTGCTGGGTTTTCTTTCAAATGTACTGGTTCTGCGTAACCTGGATCCATGTGTTGCTTGATACTCTGTTCGACCACTAAAAAAAAAAAGTTTTTTAGTTAGAGAGAGTGACTTAACTCCACCCTTACTTCGTGCTTATCAAACATGCTTAGAGAAACCAAGCTGCTTTGCAAAGAGTAATAAATAAATAAATAATCTTGGAACGAACTGGACAAATCTTGTATTTTTGTGCTGTGTCTTCTTGTGTCCTCAAATAAATACAAATGCCCAGTTATTTCATTAAATACCTGAATCTGAAGCGTGAACCCAGCCTTATGAAGTCAGATCTGCTAGATTTACTGTTTGCTGGTATTCGCAGTCTGAAGAATGCATGGTGTTCCACAGCACATTTCCACAAATGTTTGCATGTTTTTGCATTGTCTAACCGGAAAACAAATGTGTGCTCTTGTTCTCTGCCCTAAATGCAGAAACAAAAAAACTTTGGAAGTTGGCAAGCATGATATTTGTTAATGGCTAACACAAAAGAGAAAGGGCCTGATCCAACAAGGCACTGAGCCCCTTCAGCTTCTGGTGGCCAACAGGAGTTGAACGTACTCAGCCCTTCAATGGATCAGGTTCCAAGTAAGGGGGGGGGGGGAAATTACCTGTTCATCATCTTCTACGACCACAAGTGTTAATTTGCTCTTTTTGAAGTCCATTTTAGTGATTTTAGGCCTACACATACAGGAAATAAACAGGCATTTTATAAATTTAGGATTTTTAGTTAAAGGAAAACAAACAAAATGGTATATAAGAGGGTTTACAATAATGGGACATCTGACCTCATAATGTATTTAAAATATAAATATATGTTTAACAAATCACTTTAGATATTGTTGAAACATAAACTGACCTAGTCGGAAGCATGTATCTTAATCCATTTTGATATTGCAGAATCAATCTCCCTTCTTAAATCCACCACACTATACATTCAAACCAAGCCAAAACTCATTATTTAAAAGGGGAAGGATTTCAGCAGTTAAATTGGGATATAAAGCAAAAAATGAATTACCAAAAAAATAAACCTATTTTGTTTGCTCCTTCAAAGATCAATATGCCTGTTGGCGTAAGTCCAAGTGCATAGTCACATCCGTCTCTTCCCTACAACCAAACACATGATGGAATAATCAATATGCAGTCACTAGCACAAATCTTAATATGGTAGTAACTCAAAACTTTTGTTATAACACATAGTACCGAAGTCTGTTCGCATGTTTTAATAGTAGAGAATTATGACCTGTTTATAAAGAGATTCACATTCTTCTATTTACAGTCTCTTCCACTCCCCACAGAAATAAATGACAATGTAGGTCTTACCTTAACCACATGCATATCTACACCATACATTTCCAACCATTTAGCTTTGTTCAAGTAGCACAATTCAGCCTGTGCTGGGGTTTTTCCCCTGTGAAAATAAAATGGAAAATGTACTTTAGTTTGCAATAGAATACTTTCTTATATACAGTATAACTCCCCTTTTCATCCATTACCCAGGCTCCCCTGCCTAGGACCCTGACTCTGCAAAGCATTTAAATACATGCTTAACTTTATGCATGTGCTTAGTCCATCCCTGTTCAGCAAACTATTTAAACACAAGCTTAACTGCTTTCTATATAAGCTGGGTCTTAATTAGAGGCTTAAATGCTTTGCTGAATTGGGGCCTAGAAGACTACACATAGACTCCATGCAGCTGAATTCATACACAGCAGAACTTTTTCATTTTAGCCATCCTGCATTCTTACCATTGAATGCAATCTCCTTTTACCCAATCACGTAGACTTGATAAAGTGATTGGTTTACATTTAAATGCTGCCAGTTGCATGCAAATACGATCTTAATTTCTACAAAGAAAGTGAATAACTGGCTGGATATACAGTACACTAATATAAAAACTTTCTAATAAACATTGTGCCACAGCAGCACCTGCATTGATTACACCATACACCTTCAATTGGTGAAGTGTTTTTCAAAACAATTTCAAAACTCAGACTTTCAAAGCTGTTAAGGAATTGGGCATCAAATATTTTTAGGGGCCCTGAAAATCTCTTGCAAGTAGTGGCCGTTGGTCCGTGCCTCCACCCTGGACTTTCACATGCTCAGCACCGAGGATATAAGGGTAGGTGCAGACTGACTGCCTTTCCAGCTCCTTATCTACCACAAATCCAGTCATGGGCCGAAGCAGAGGGGAAGGAGGGTGAGTAGTGGAATATAGATAGGGACCACACATCTGAGAACTTGTAGTTACAAGTAAGTAACCTCCATTTCTTCTTCAAGGGCCAGTCCCTATGTGTGCTTCACACATGAGTGACTGGCAAGCAGTCCTCAATAGGAGGAGGGGGTTGCGAGGATACAGGAGGTATAGATGTCTGTAACACTGCAATTCCAAAGTCTGTGTCAGCAGAAGAGGCTTGAACCAGAGTGCAATGCTTTGTGAAAGTGCGTATGGAACTCCAGGTTGCAGCCTTACAAATGTCCAACTAGGGTGAACAGACAGCAAATGTGAAAAATCAGGACAGGGGGTGGGGGGTAATAGGAGCCTATATAAGAAAAAGACCCCCAAATCGGGACTGTCCTTATAAAATCAGGACATCTGGTCACCCTATGTCCAACAGAGGCACTTTTCAAACTGTTGCTACAGAGATTGCCTGTCCTCTAGTGGAATGGACTCTCACTCCATCCGGGTGAGGGAGATGCATGTGACCTTAACAGCATCACAGTGCAAGAGGCTTATTGGTATCTGATAGGGAGGTTCTGCTGACCTGACCAGTTCAGTGTACCACAACTCATTAATGTCAAACTGTATCAGCTACGTGTCATGTAAGGTAGAACTAGAAAATTAACAACACAGAGGTAAATTAATATTCTTGCATGGTGTATATACAGTAAACACCCAAGAGACCATATGAAGGAAATGTGGAACTAAAGTGTGTTTACCAGACAGGTCTGGGGAGTGGGTAAGCAGGTTTCTCCCAGACTAAGGACAAGCTGATGCTTTCAGCAGGTGTAATCAAAATTGATTAGCAATTGCTGGCAAGTAGCCATTCATTTGCATTGCAAAGAGCAGGAACAGATCAATTTGCATTTTTGAAAAAAAATGGGGGCGAAACCAGCATAGGACTTCCTTCACCAGACTCCAGGTCTCCTTTCTCACAGCTTGAATTTTATTTTATTTTGGGGGGCAACCTTCAGAAGAATCCATTTTAAAGGTTAATTGGACTATAAAAGAGAGGGTCAAAGAACATCAAGTGACCTTTCACTTAAGGTGACAAAGGAACCGAGCACTTTGAACATTGCAGAAGAAGATGACCAGAGGGGTAGGGCAGCCATCTAGTTGGTAGGGAGCGTGGTAAGAATCTTACCTTGACATAAGATGGTAGTTTTGTTAGGTCTTAGCCTCTAAAAAGCGTTTTTCACTTTTATTTCCTTGTAACCATTTCTAACTCTATCCTTTATACCTGAACTCACTTGAGATCCTATCTCCTTTGGCTAGTAAACTTGTTTTACTTTTTAATCTAAACAAACCCAGTGTTGTGTTTGAATTGAAGTGATTACTAACTCCACTTAGAGTGATAAGCTATGCAGTTTGTCTCTTTAGAGGAGCAAACAAACCTTATTATTCCTCTAAATGGTCCAGGAAAGGGCTAGATATTGCAGAGCACATTAATTTTGGAAAATTTGGGATGAGGGGTGTTGGGGTTAATCTTACCAGGTGTAACCAAAAAGCTGGTGCGTACCTGGAGTGTAGCAAATAGGCTGCTGGAATCAGAGTTGCTGGTCCAGGGTTGCTTATTAAACAGACACTCAGTGCATGCTTGTATGCTGGCTGGGAGCATCCAGACAAGAGAATTACAGCAGCATAGCAATTTAAAGCACCTACGGTTACAGGCAGATGGTATCACAACCCCTCACTGGGCTGGACTGGACCCCAGAATGTGACAATGTGCCAACTGATAGAAAAGGAGGATACAACCAGAAATCCACGGAGTATCTGAGCTGATATGACTTCTCCGTGTCCACTCTGCTATAGCAACGAATAGTCTGGGCGATTTCCCAAATGGTTTCATTTTTTGCAGGTAGAATGCCAATGCTCATCAGACGTCAAGAAAATGGCGTCTCCTTCCTCACTGGAGGCATTCAGGAAAAATACCAGTGCGTGAATCGATTGGTTTATGTGGAACTCAGGAATTACCTTTGGGATGAACTTTAGGTGGAGGTGAAGGGATACCTTTTCTTTATGAAGTATAGTGTATGGTGGGTTGGGCCATGTAATGGCAACCAGGAAGGTGACCTTAACAGACTGGTGGGACATTAAGAACATGGCCAGTGATTCAAAAGGTGGCCCGGTGGTAACTCCCACTCATAACTGGGGATGAAATGCCTTCTGAGGTTGTCCACCAGTGAGTTCTGAGTGCCTGGGAGGTGCATCACACAAATTGTGATGTGGTTCCAGATACACCATAAGTTGACTGCCTCTGTGTGCACTGCAAAGGATTTTACCCCTCCTTATTTGCTGTTATAGAAAACAGTTGTCATGTTGTCTGACATTATCCAAATGTGTCAGGATCATACGAGCGGGAGGAATGCACTGCATGCCTGTCTGACTGCACTTGGTTCCAAAAGATTGATACGCATCCCAGGTTTCCACGGTGTCCAGGTATCTTGTGATGTGACTCTGCCCATGTGGGCTCACCAGCCTACGAGGGATGCCTCCGTGATTATCATCATGTTGGCTGTGTACGTGTGCACGAGGCAGGGTGGGGGTAGGAAAGGGACTCCAATGCACACAATTTGGGGGTTCTGAGTGAAGCCCTGATATTGACTGGCACTGTCACGGTGTTCATGCTGTGTGTGGCACATATACCAACCAGAGCCAGGCTTGCAAACAATGGAGTTGCAGTCTAGCAAATGACCTTACATACGAGCAGGAGGCCACGTGACTGAGCAAAGACAGACAGATCCGGACTTTTGTTCTGGGTTTGGGCATGACTTGGTTTATCAGACTGCTCATGACTAAGAATCTGTCTGCAGGGAGGGAGGCTCTTGCTTGCAGTCAAGTCCAGGGTCACGCCTATAATGTTGATGAGCTGTGTGGGGGTCAAAATACACTTTTCCATGTTTATGCAGATTCCCAAGGATGCCAGCAGGCAGAGAAAGGACAAAGTTGCCAACTGAACTTCCAGATGGGATCTGCCTGTAAGAAGCCAGTCGTTCCAATAAAGGAAAACGATGTAGCCATTTCATCTCATCTGTGCTACCACCACTGAGATCTTGGTGAAGACCTTGGGTGCTGTTGTCAGACACAATGGGAGTCCTCTGAACTGGGAGTGTTCCTGTCCTACAAGAAACCTGAGGAACCTGTGGGTCAGGTGAACATCCACAGGAAAGTAAGCATCTTTCATGTCGAGAGCTGCTCATCATACGTCTTTTTTCCAAGCAGGGAATTACTGAGGCCAACTTAACCATGCAGAATTTCAATTTGTGAATATAAACATTTAACTGACGTAGGTCGAGAATGGGCCTCCATCCTACCTTTTTCTTGCGAACTATGAAATTGTGGGAGTACAACCCTTTCCCTGGATGCTGAGGTGAAACTTGCTCTATAGGTCCTCGTTTGAGGAGCAAGTCTACCTCCTCGTTTGAGGAGGATCTTCTCATGAGAGCAGACCCTGAATAGGGGCCAGAAAGGGGGCTTCTGAGGAGGTGGAGAAAGAAATTTGATGGTAGCTAAAGTGGATGATATCTAGTACCCACTTGTCTGTTACAGCCCTCCAGTTGTGGGCAATGTATGCTAGGCAGCCACCAAAGGGGAATTTGGAAATAGGTGAGGATGATATCATCATTATGTTGCAACTCCCCAGAGTCCGGTCAAAAGTAGCCTTTAGCCGGTGAATAAGGCTGGGTAGCTGTTGTTGAGGGATGGGGCTGCATACCTTGGCCTCTAAGCTCTTGGATGCTTGCATGGTGGTTCATATGGTCGTTGGTGCTAGAAAGGCTATGGAAGAGGTCTCAGCTTACATACCTGTTTATGATGCTTCCTCTGTGATGCTGGCAGACCAAATGCCAGCTCATGCCAAAGTTCCCATGTCTCAATTGAACACTGACAAACACATAGCTGGAACCAGTCTGGCTCAACTGTGCGTTAGTATTGATAAAATAGATATTAGAATTACAAGAATGTGTTTAGACTTTACTGAATGCTTGTAAATTGCTGCATGCATTAATCTCACTTATAACATCTGTATCCCATATTGGGAGGTTGTATCGTGAACCTCTGTGACTGTAAATTAGTGTGAAGGGCTGATCTTAAATAGAAGGTGCTATGTCCTTCCCAAGAGGCAAGCTCCATTGACCAGACAGACTATTGTTTGTTGTTCTGCTCTCTCCCCCATAAAGATGAGTCATGCACGTGGATTCCTCCTTATCAGCTGAGTTTGCAGCTCAGAGCACAGGGTAGGAAAGGATAAAACCCCCCAACATAGGTATCTCTATGCTGCTTGGACTCTGGAAGGCAAGGTTTTTCCAGGCATAAGCAAGAGATTGCCAGCTGCTTAGCCTGGGTTAGCCCTAAAGGACATATAGAACTTGTTGATTATACATGCTTCTATTACCTTTTGAAATTAAAGAATCTAACTAACTCATATATATATGTTTACCTGCTTTAACCTTGCAAATAACTCTGTTTTCCCCCCTATATAATAAATCTTTAGATAGTTTATTATAAGACTCCATATTAAGGCTGTTGTAGTGCCTGAGGAGTTTACACTTGATAATTGGTTGGTGAAAGCTAAATATAGAACACCACAACCAATTTGGGGTTTGTGCCCTGCTTCCTAACAGTCTACCTTGAGGTTGGTACTCATGCTCTTCAGTCGGTACTCATGTTCTTCAGTCATTGCAAGCCTCTTTGGGGCCGAGGTATAAATGACCAGGAAGTCTCATCCACTGCAGCTTGCAGTGAGGTTTTAGCCACGAGTCTATCTTCCTCAGTAAGGGCTTGGAATTCCGCCTTGTCTTCCTGGGGGAATTTTATCTTGGAATTCCAGGAACTTTGTGTAGTTCATAAAATAATATTTTGCTAACAGGACCTGGTAGCTAGAGATTCTGAACTGGAGACTGGTGGATGTAAATACCTTCCTCCCCAGAAGGCCCAGGTGTTGTCTGCAGCAATGGTTTTAGGGTGTTGCTATCTGGATCTTTCTGTGGCTGCTTGTACTGCTAGGGAGTTCAGGGCTTGGTGGGTAAACAATAATTCTGCCCCTTTCACAGGCACAAAGTAATATTTCTCAGCCCTTTTAGTCATAGAAGTACAGGTTGCTGGTGTATGCCATACCATTCTAGCTGGTTCCATACTGGCCTCATTCACCAAGAGAGCTACCTGATTGGTCTGGTGGGCTGCAGAATATCCAAGAGTTTGTGCTTCGTATCTTGAACTTCTTCTAATGGGATCTGAAGTTCTGCTGCTGCCCTCTGCAATAGTTACTGATATTGCCTATGGTCATCAGGCAGGAATGGTGAAGATGGGGCAATTGCCTCATCAGGTGAGGAAGAGGATATGCTTGTTGATATCACCTGATCCGACTCATCATCTTCCTCCTCCACATATTCCTGAGAAGCCAGATGCTGTTGTCAAGGAGGAGAGGGACAATGTGACGCTCTTGTTGAGTGCATGGATCTAGGTGACATGCATAAGGATCCCCCAGACCCCAATAGGGTCACTACGATGGGTCAAAGGCTGTTTGGGAGGGGGTAGTGGTGGTGGTGGCAAGGCATTATATAGGAGAAATCTCTTGGAGGGTAATCCTACCTGAGCCCAGGACAGGTCCAAGAAATTCTTGAAGTCCTGTCTATGCTAACCTCCCTAGGTAGGTGATGGTTCATCCTGGACATAGGATTCAGCAGATGAGAAAGCAAACTCCATTGGCAGTACTGTCAATGACAGGGAGGAATCTGTGGCTCCTAGACAGACTAGGGGAGTAACTTATTCTCCTTGAGGTGGCTCCTTTTCTGGGGTCAAAATGTCACTCAGAAGGATTGGACCCAAAAGTAGAGGACATTGTGGGTCCAGGGTAGTATATGTCTCAGTCTGTCCTGATGTTCTAGACGTCCCAGTTGTTGGTTTTCACCAGATCTGGTGCCACGACAGACAGTGGTTGGTGGATCCCTATGGGGCCAGGCTGGTTCTGTCAGAGAAAGAGTTCCATCTAGAGCTCTTGGTTGGTACAGGTAGTTGTTGGTCTTCTGGCTAGAGCTCACAGTCAGCATCAGTGTCAGTGCTGGGGCTGGTACCATTGGAGCTTTGTTCCTGCACACTTTTACGTCATGGTCAGGAGGCTTACGCAAACCTAAGTCCTTGGGACCTGCACATGAAGACTCAACTGACTTGGAAGGAGTCGAGGAGGGATCCTTCTTCTGGAAACAGATTTAGAGGGGGATCTGTTTTTATGTCTCTGACAGTGCCCCTTATTCTCTTGACAAGACCAGCTTAGAGTTAGCTAATCTGACCTCTGCTCCAGAGCTCATGCTCAAAAGCGCAATGCTCAAGGACTGAGATTGACATACAGGAAGGCATCCCGAGTCTGGATCTGACTGAAGTCTTATGGCTTTCTCCATGAAGTGTTTCCTCAAGCAAAGCTCTCATCCCTCTTGGTTCTGGAGTGGGAGGAAGCAACAGATCATGCATTTGGTGGAGATTTGTGCACCAATGCAATAAAGAGAGTGAGAAGAAGTGAGGACAGGACACAAAGTTTTTAAATCCCAGAATTCTGAGCATAGTCCTACTCCCAAAAGGGGAGACAGAGAGAGTCCTCAAGGTTGGGAAAACTAAGCTACACTAACTATACAGAATACTATAAAACTCTATAAAAACACTACCAGATTATATACAATTATATATAATAGAGATGAAGACAGTGCAAGGATACCTCCAGATACAGAGGATTCCGACTCAGGCCATGCAGCAGTAAGAAGAAACCGAAGAGGCGGTCAGTCTGTACCTCCCCTTATATCCTCGGTGCTGAGCACAAGGAGTTCCCAGGTGCAGACACGGACGAATGGACACTACTTGCAAGATTTTCACTCTCAGGTGTATGGTAGAATACACATAGGGACCAGTAATAAAAAAAACTTTGGTGTTATGGGGCCTAATTTTTAAACTGGGCTTCCATTTCGGAGGGCACAAGTTTGCATCCACAGTTCGTTCATGCTTTTTAATGACTATTTGTTTGGGGGAGAACAATTGTACCACACAAATGGAGACTTGGTTTGAAAACCACGCTTGACTTCAATGTAATGTCATCGGAGTCCATAACAAGCTCAAAGATTCCAAGAAGCTATACTAAGCCAAACTCCCATTTCTCAAAAAAGTGACTTATCAGAAAAAAATAAAATTGCATGCCTCTAATTTGTGGTCAGTTTCTATGACAGCATGAGAAAAGCAAGTTACAAAACTGCACATTAGTGCCTCTATATCCATTTGTTAAGAAGAGAGTATTAAAGTTCAAAATGTCCAAGTTATTCCTTTTCCATTACGGCTAATTATCTCTTACTCCACTGAATTGCTGCCATGTAACTGGTTATAGCTGCAAATAGCACAGTACTACTGCAACAATCCAGATTCTTAAGTGCTCCAAAGTTTTAGAAAAACTGCATAGTGGCTAATACAATCTTCATAATTTCCAATAGTCAAGTTCCCTTTGACCAAAGGGGACTCAATATTTTGGCTTTAAGATGAAGATTTCTGAGCTAAGACATTCCTGGTTCATGTCTCAATTTCATCCTCATCCCAAAAAACCCACAAAATAACACACACAGGCTGGGAGGGTTGGATTTAGGCTTCTGGTTTGATACCAAATACCTGAAATCTTTGAAAGATTGAGTGTGTGGGCAAAAATAGATCTTTGACAATGCTACCTTAACTACAAATTAAGTGAAGGAGTCTTGCTTGCTTAAGTGAAGGAGTCTTGGAAGGCATGAAAATTCTCACTTGTGGAAAATGAACTCCTTCAACACAGGTCAAGGAGAAAAAATGGAGCCAAAATGCTGAAACTTGCAATTAACTTAACCACACAACCCTGTCTGATGTTAATGCCTGCCACTTCTTTAAAGGGGTTCTAGAGGTCTCTAGAAAACCCCTAAAACAACACACATTGAGACTGTTTGACCCCAAAACAGGGGTCTAGGCAGCAATATTTGATTTTGGAGAAGAATCTCTTGTGTAACTTTATTATAACTGACACCACCACACAGATACCATACCTGCACTCTTTCCATTTCTGAAAGATATCAAATTCCATAGCTTCAGTCTGGTTTGGTGTAAATCTGAATTCAGACACTAGTTCTGGTGTGTGTTCTGGGTGCTCACACTCTCCAAGTTCAGCTGAAATCATTCAGAAAGCCAGAAAAAAAGGTCACTCTGTCACCATAAAGATTAAAAAACAACTTGCTTCTACAAAGATACTTCCATATCCCCATTTAGCAGCCTACTGAAGAAGTTTTAGAATATACATTTGTTGTTGTCATCTGTATAAGTACTTAAGTTCTGCCATCTCAAATTACAAATCAGACTAGAAACTCTATAGGAAAGTTTAGGACACAGATTCAGAATTCTAAACACATGAAATACTGCTACTTCTTGCATTTAAGGGATTTCAAGAGGAATATAATTTCAATTCAAAACAGATCAAATGCACTACTTTTACATACAAGGTTACTCTGCATTTCCTTTAATTGAAACATGTATTTTTTCCATCACTAAGTAGTGTTTTCCATGATTGCATATTTCTTCCCATATTGTATATATGGAAATGTAAAGATACAGTAGCTAGTGTCAAGAAATTGATTATAGCATTTTCTAAACCCCCAACACTATCATAATTTTCATGTCTGTAGTATATATTTGGGAAGAGCTGTTTTTTTTTTTTTGAAGGCACAGATTGAGCCTGGTATTGATCCTGCAAGGTGTTCAGCACCCTATAATTGAGATCAGAACCCTACTGAATTGAGCCCCGACCTCCTATACATATGGTGAGAAATTTCCCACATGGTTCCATGAATGTCTGACCTATACAAATAATTTGCAATTTAACTGCTTCAGTACTGTTTAACATATATGCAGCAAACATGCATCCCCAATGCTACCACATACAAATGACACATGCCTACATATGTGCTAATGTTGGTGCTTTAATGGGTACTTTTAGTAAAAGTGATGGACAGGTCATGGGCAATAAACAAAAATTCACGACCCCATGACCTGCCCATGATTTTTACTATATGCCCCTAACTAAAACTTGGGCTGGAGGACCACAGGTAGGGGTGGTCTGGGGGCACCGTGGGTGCTGAGGGGGGTGGCCCGGGACCCCCGCTATTATGGGGGAGGAGGCGGGTGGTGTTGCACAGCCAGGGACCCCCACTGGCACTAGAGGGTGTGTGTGTGTGTGTGCGCGTGGGCAGTGGCGCACAGCCTGGGACCCATGCTTGGGGGGGCGGGGAGGGAAACGCTGTGCGGGATCCCCGCTGGTGCTGGGGTGGGGGGCCAGGCGCAACCCGGGACCCCTGCTGGTTGGGCGAGAACCACAGCCAATGGGAGCTGTGGGGGCAGCGCCTGCGGCCGCGAGCTACATGCCAAGTCCCCTGGCCTCTCTGCCTAGGAGCTGCAGGGATATGCCGGTGGGAGCCGGGGAGCCCCCCCACCCCCCCAAGGTAAGCAACGCCCACACCCCAAACTCCCTGCCCCAGCCCTGAGCCCCCTCCCACACACCCAAACTTCTGCTGCTGGCCCAGGGTCAGCACGGGCCGCTGCAGAAGTCACGGAAAGTCACAGAGTCCGTGACTTCTGTGACAGACACGTAGCCTTATTTATAATGCATCTGCGTTCTTGCTGCCATGAACAACAAAGGAATTAAGTCAGTTCTGTTGAAGAAAATCTACTATTGCTTCATGTGAACATTACACATAAAAGTTGCAGAAATACAGAATAGAAAGACTATTTACATGGAAAAATGGTCTTTTTGAAGATAAAAAATGATAATGAATTATTTTAAGTGATCAAGGACACCCAGATTAATTGTTAGCCAACAATTAAATTTATGACCAAATAGATTAAATTTATGACCAAATTTTAGGGTTCCTAAAATATTAAATATAATGAGATCATTATCACATGTATATTTTTTGCTCAACAGTATTTTCCAATGTGAATTACAACAGTAAAACATATACACAAGTTTTCACAGAGACATTTGACAACTCTGCTGCTGTTTTGTGTCTGAGAGAAGTCAGAAGCCTCTGATGCTGATAAGGATAAATAAGCAGAGCCAGTTTTGTACATTTAGCTTCCCTGGCTGGCTCAACAGAATGCAAATTTGTTGACATTTGCGGCATAGTCCTAGGTCCATCTCTTTTCTCAGGTTTTTACTGGAGGTTCAGGGATGAGGATGGCTTATTTTGGAGTGTGTTCTTTTTATATACATATTGTAGTATAAAAATTATGTATCTGCATTCTAACGTGTAAATAGACAAATTATAAATAAATGCACCAACTGGTGGATGCATTTTAAAATGAAGTAGATACCCAGGTGTCTTTAAAAAGTGTAAAATTATTTCACCTGTAGAGACACCACTGTCTCTTTAATGTAGAAAGAAAAATAAATGTGTAATAGGATTTTATAATGTGATAATGCAAACAGACAACTTGAGATATTTAAAATATATTAGAAAGAGTTCACTTGTTGGTTTCAATTAGTAGCTCAGAAATGCAGCTGGTTAAGTGAATTGTGTCAGAGTGACCTTAAATATATAATTTAACGTATTGTACCAATTATTTTAGACTGAATAAAACCAAACTTTAAATACTATATAAAGTGGAAGTTGCAATACAGGAGAATTCTAAAGCAGCTACAAAAGCATGAATAGATGCTTCTATCCAGATTTTTCTTTGCATTGTCTTTGAGATGTAAATTGTACTTTTGTAAAGAAAATACCAGCTCTTAAGGCAGTTAGTTGAAACAATAAAAGAATTAATCTAATAGAACAATATTATTCATAAACCAGCCATAACGGTGAAGTAAAAATAGAGTCTTGGTTAAGAGAAAGAATCTGGCCCCCATTTAAAATGATTAACACACCAATTCCTATGTGACCTGCCCTTTTATCATCCTGCTCACCCTTAAAAAAGCCACACTAAAAGATACATTTAAATTTTGGGTGAAGTTTAAACTACTGAGGAGGGAATAATCATTTTATAGTTCTTTAAACTCCTCTGCTTATTTACAAGTCTCCAATATCAATATAAAGGAAAGAAATATACAAGAAATGATCCAAAAATTGTAATTCTAATATCTGCAGAGAGAATTCAATATTACAGTGCCAACGTATGACGTTATTTTAGAGAAAGTTACTATAAGTACCTCCAAATAGAGAAACATTGATTGGATCAAAGAAAAAAATGCCATCACCATTTATAAGTACTTTGTTTTGACATACCGTTTTTAAAATATTGGTTTTGATACTGGATAAGAAAAATTTCTTTTATGATACTGGTAATGCCGTAAATGGATGACCTGCTCTATTCCTTTTCTTAGTAGAGATATAATTCTCCATATCTTTGATTACCAGAACTGTAGACATGTCAAGCTGTTCTATGAACAGTTCTCCTTGTCTAAAATTGTGATGAAGTTACCGGTGCTTGTGATATTCTAGAGTCTCCACAGATAAAAATAAGTGCATAACAATTTGAAGCTAATGTGGGCTCTGGACTTTAACCCGGAAGGTCCATGTTGAGAGAGTAAAGAAGCAACATGAATGAAAAGAAAAGGGAGTAAAACAATTCCTTTATCATCTTTGTGTACGTTCACAGTATGAACAAAACTGTGCAATATGGATCACAATTTCATGGGAAATGATGTTATTGTTATTATTACTACTTTTGCCTGGTCTTGTCTTCCCTGAATTTTGTTCCTAATCCTAGGTTGAATTGAACCCAAAATTTCATAGTCAATCTAATCCAAAACCACTAATTGGTCCCAAAACACTCAATTTGAAGGATCCAAAGCCCATTATATTTAATGGAAAGACTCTTTTTGACCTGAGTGGACTTTGGACCATGCCCAATATTAGGCCTATGCTCAGTCAAGCCATGGCACATAATTTCAAAACAATGAACTTGAACTGAGTTTCATTACAAAAGTTTCACAAATGTCTGATTGTGAGTCAGAGATTCTAAAACTCAGCAAATTTATGATACTAATGACTAACCACAATAAAAATAGCTGCCACTTAAACAAATGTACTGTCAATTAGTGCCTATTCATGACAAAAGGGAAAAATATGTGAAGAAATTGTTGGTCAACTTTTTAAAATAAAAGGTTATGCAAATTACTTCTAAATAGTCACATACCTTGAAGACATAGAGCTGCTAGTTCCACAGCAGTATCATACGGACATTTCAGTCTTTAAAGAGATGAAACAAACAATAAAAATATGTCAAGTATCAGAGGGGTAGCCGTGTTAGTCTGAATCTGTAAAAAGCAACAGAGGGTCCTGTGGCACCTTTAAGACTAACAGAAGTATTGGAGCATAAGCTTTCGTGGGTGAATGCCCACTTCATCAGACGCAAGACAATGCGTCTGATGAAGTGGGCATTCACCCACGAAAGCTTATGCTCCAATACTTCTGTTAGTCTTAAAGGTGCAATAAAAATATGCACATTTCTTAAATTATACTTTATATAAGCCCTTTCTCCAGAAGAATCTAAAAGAGTTCTCCAACAGTCTAACTGAAAATAAAATATTGACTCCAAAGTATCAGTTAAATTGCACGGTATTTAGATAATTCAAATACTAATATTTCCATTTAATTAAGTTTAGTTACAAGTTAGTAATTAAACTAATAATTTCTTAGTTTAGTAATTTCTCATTAATACTGAAAACATGATATTCTCAACTATAAATCATGTTTAAACTAACACTGAAAACATTAATCCAGAAGAAGAAAATAGGTAGTATTCCTAGAATGGATTCTAGGAAACACCCCAGTCTAAGATTAAATAATTTTTCTTTATAACTTTTAAAATAAATAAATATATATATCTACCTCACAAATGCACAATTACATTTGTCAAAAAGAGTGAGGCTGCAAAAAACATTTTTTAAGTGTCTTAAATAAGAAGTGTTGACACTATTATTGAGTGTCTTTTCCACTCCCTTGCATCTGTCATACTGACAAGAATGGCAAGCTCACATTACATTTTAAATAATCATACAGATCAAGACATTCTTTGCCCTAATTACACACAGAGTATAATCATTTCCCCATTTGTATGTGCCACTTGTTCTATTGTGTAATAAATAATAAACTTCTGGTTCAGATTGAAACCTTCTAATGTCCTAAAAAAACAAAAAATACAATATTTACTGTAGTTTAGCTATTTATTAACCAAATCTTTTTCTTGCTCTTCTATGACTTTAAGGTCAGAAGGGACCATTATGATCATCTAGTCTGACCTCCTGAACAACGCAGGCTACAGAATCTCACCCATCCACTCCTGTATCAAACCTGTGTCTGAGCCATTGAAGTCCTCAAATCATGGTTTAAAGACTTCAAGCTGCAGAGAATCTTCCAGCAAGTGACCCGTGCCCCACGCTGCAGAGGAAGGCAAAAAAACCCCAGGGCCTCTGCCAATCTGCCCTGGAGGAAAATTCCTTCCTGACCCCAAATATGGCGATCAGCTAAACCCTGAGTGTGTGGGCAAGACTCACCAGCCAGACACCCAGGAAAGAATTTTCTGTAGTAACTCAGATCCCACCCCTCTAACATCCCATCACAAGCCATTGGGCACATTTACTGCTAATAGTCAAAGACCAATTAATTGCCAAAATTAGGCTAGCCCATTATACCACCCCCTCCATAAATTTATCAAGCTTAGGCTTGAAGCCAGATATGTCTTTTGCCCCCACTACTCCGCTTGGAAGGCTGTTCCAGAACTTCACTCCTCTGATGGTTAGAAACCTTTGTCTAATTTCAAGTCTAAACTTCCTGATGGCCAGTTTATATCCATTTGTTCTTGTGTCCACATTGGTACTGAGCTTAAATAATTCCTCTCCCTCCCTGGTATTTATTCCTCTGATATATTTGTAGAGAGCAATCGTATCTCCCCTCAGCCTTCTTTTGGTTAGGCTAAACAAGCCAAACTCTTTGAGTCTCCTTTCATAAGACAGGTTCTCCATTCCTCGGATCATCCTAGTAGCCCTTCTCTGTACCTGTTCCAGTTTGAATTCATCCTTCTTAAACATGGGAGACCAGAACTGCACACAGTATTCCTGATGAGTCTCACCAGTGCCTTGTATAACGGTACTAACACCTCCTTATCTCTACTGGAAATACCTCGCCTGATGCATCCCAAGACCGCATTAACTTTTTTCACGGCCATATCACATTGGCGGCTCAATCATACTGTAATCAACCAATACTCCGAGGTCCTTCTCCTCCTCGGTTACTTCCAACTGATGCATCCCCAGCTTATAACAATAATTCTTGTTATTAATCCCTAAATGCATGACCTTGCACTTTTCACTATTAAATTTCATCCTATTACTATTACTCCAGTTACAAGGTCATCCAGATCTTCCTGTATGATATCCCAGTCCTTCTCTGTATTGGCAATACCTCCCAGCTTTGTGTCATCCGCAAACTTTATTAGCACATTCCCACTTTTTCTGCCAAGGTTAGAAATAAAAAGATTAAATAAGATTGGTCCCAAAACCAATCCCTGAGGAACTCCACTAGTAACCTCCCTCCAGACTGACAGTTCACCTTTCAGTACGACTCATTGTAGTCTCCCCTTTAACCAGTTCCTCATCCACCTTTCAATTTTCATATTGATCCCCATCTTTTCCAATTTAGCTAATAATTCCCCATGTGGAACCGTATCAAATACCTTACTGAAATCAAGGTAAATTAGATCCACTGCCTTTCCTTTGTCTAAAAAATCTGTTACCTTCTCAAAGAAGGAGATCAGGTTGGTTTGGCACGATCTACCTTTTGTAAAACCATGTTGTAATTTCTCCCAATTACCATTGACCTCAATGTCCTTAACTACTTTCTCTTTCAAATTTTTTTCCAAGACCTTGCATACTACAGATGTCAAACTAACAGGCCTGTAGTTGCCCAGATCACATTTTTCCCTTTCTTAAAGATAGGAACTATGTTAGCGATTCTCCAGTCATATGGTACAACCCCTGAGTTTACAGATTCATTAAAAATTCTTGCTAATGGGCTTGCAATTTCATGTGCCAGTTCCTTTAATATTCTTGGATGAAGATTATCTGGGCCCCCCGATTTAGTCCCATTAAGTTGTTCGAGTTTGGCTTCTACCTCGGATGTGGTAATATCTACCTCCATAGCCTCGTTCCCATTTGTCATCCTACCATTATCCCTAAGCTCCTCATTAAAGACTGAGACAAAGTATTTGTTTAGATATTGGGCCATGACTAGATTATCCTTAACCTCCACTCCATCCTCAGTGTTTAGCGGTCCCACTTCTTCTTTCTTTGTTTTCTTCTTATTTATATGGCTATAGAATCTTTTACTATTTGTTTTAATTCCCTTTGCAAGGTCCAACTCTACATGGCTTTTGGCCTTTCTCACTTTATCCCTACATGTTCTGACCTCAATAAGGTAGCCTTTCTTGCTGATCACTCCAATCTTCCACTCCATACAGAACACAATGTCCAGTTTCACCACCATATATTGTTCAAATTAAGAGCTCTCAGGGCTTCTCAGTTTCTTTTCAGGGTCGTATTTTGACTATTTCTCATTTCAATTTCAAATATATGTAAGATAACAGGATACATAGGATTAGTATGATCCATATAAGTTTATTTATTTTAATCATGTTGTACAAGTGTATTTTATTGTTGAATATTTAACAATGGCTAATTGCAGCATAATGCTCACTTACAATTAAGTCTGTAACATGCAAATAGCCATTAAGGATAATGGAATTGTTAAAGCTATGACACAGAAAGTTCTGCATAATATTGTATGCATAGATATGTTTCTACTACCTTCTGACCAAATGAAAAAGTTCTTATTCCACTAGATTTTATTAATTTGATTATGATTAATGTATGTGTATACATTTCTGTATTCTAATGGAAAAAGAAAAAACGTACAAGAGAACACTGGATCAGTAAATGCAATTTACAATTCCTTATACACATCTTTGAATAACAGAAAGGATCAGCAAGAGCTTATGGGCTTAAAGTAATACTTTTAACCCTTAAAGTGGTGCTCTTTTACTTACACTTTAAGCAAGGTTACAGGAACAAAAATGTACTTACTTTCCCGAAAGAATGTCTTGTCGGAGCTGTAATACAAACAGGTACCTAACAAATACATTAAATAAATAAATATAAGCAAACAATCAAATGCATACAGAGTCATCTTTTCAGCTCTTATCCCTTTGTCAAGAGTACGCTCTTAGTCAAGACATTTCCATAAACTGATTTTGTAAGTTATATGAGCCTTCGGGATCAATTATAAAGAGCACTGCACACACCTGTGGGATGCTAAGTACCCTTAACTCTCATTGAAGTCAGTGGGAGTTCAGAACATTTTACACCTTGCAGGACTGCTCAACATATTGCAGGATGAAGTCGTAAAGCAGCATTTCAGGAACCCATCCTTATTTAAGACCGCACTGAAAGCATGTATTCAACTTTGAGCATGGAGCCTTAATTCTACTGAAGCCAATGGGACATAAGCCCATACTTAAGTGCTGTCCTGAATTGCAGCCTAAATGAGCTATGAAGTCTAAAGGCAATTATGGCTTTATTTTAAAAATTAAAAGAGCTTTGAATGAGAGAAGAACAAAGATTCCATGAAGAGTGGAGATAGGCCTACCTATTTAGTTTTTATCTTTGGTACTTACATGGCACTCATTGCTGTAGTGTCTAGGGGTATGTCTACACTACAATGCAAGCTGTGCTTGAGCCCGAGCTCAGGGATAACTCCCTTTGTGTCTACACTGCAATTGCGCTAACCCAGGGCTCGAACCCAGAATCGCAGGACCCTGCAGGGCTGGAGGATCCAAGCTTGAGTCAAGCTGGGACCCAGGGTCCAAACCCCTTTGCTTTGCAGTGTAGCCACAGCCCTGCTTAATTTGGTTCTCAGGCAGAGGTGAGGCACGCGGGGGGAGGGGTGTCACATGCCCCCCCAGATTTGCTGCTTGGCTTGTACTGAGCATGCTCACCACATAGACTGAACATGCTCAGTATCACTGCTGAAGCAGGCTGCCTTCACTTTGTCCTCCCGCCAACACCCCATCAGCAGGCACAGGTTATCTCTGTTCCCTGGAGTCAGCTGGGAGTATCCCACAATTCCATCAGACAATTTCCCTACTCCTCTCTATCCCAACAATCCGCAATCCACTCTATTGAAAATGGAAGCCCCATCCTCTTTTGGCAGATGTTCAATTTAGCATTCACCCATTCTCTTCTGATCACCGATCTGCACACGCACTATCAGAGAGCCTCCTGGGTTTGCAATGGAGAGTGAACCGATCAAGCCTTTTGCAAAGCGAGCTGCTTCCTGGTAATGTGTAGGGTGGGCAGTGAAGTTTTTCCACAGTGCAACATGGTCCTAGGGCTAAAGCGGCCATATATCAGGGGGAGGAGGGCGGGTGCTAGGTTCTCTGGGATTTGGTAACTGACTCGGGTCTGCACACTGCAGTATGGACACCAGAGCCCTAGGTTCAAGCATGAGTTAGAAAGTTCTTAACGTAGGGTTAAAATACAATGTAGACGCTCAAGTCCAGAGCTCCCTAACACAGGTCAGTTGACTCAAGTCCCACTAAATCTGGACTTACATTGCAGTGTAGACATACCCTACATGCCTCACAATCTTTAATTGTAAATAAATGCCCTAACTCAGAGATCCTCATTTTGTAGATGGGGATGTGGAGGCACAGAGAGATCAAGTGACTGCCCAAGGCCACACAGGGAGTCTATGGTGGAGCAGGTAACTGAATCTGGGTCTCCCAGAATAATGCCCTATCCACATGTCACTCTTTCCTAAGCCTGAGGATTCGTTTGTTTTATTTTTATTAAAACAAAGGTTTGTGGGTTGGGAAAAATCACAACCACCTTGCTGCCTGGGGCATCTCACCTGGCCTTTCCTGCCCCCTCCTCCCCCCCAGCAATCTCACACTAAGGGCTAGTAGCGCATCTGGTGTAGATGCTCTATACTGACGGGAGAGAGCTCTCCCATCGGTATAATAAATCCACCTCCATGAGAGGTGGTAGTTAAGTCGGAAGGAGATGCTATCCCACTGACATAGCACTGTCTACACGAGCACTTAGGTCAGCGTAACTTACGTCACTCAGGGGGTGGCTTATTCACACCCCCAAGTGAAATAAGTTATACCGACATAAGTGGTAGTGTAGACCAAGCCAAAGTGGCTCCTGCCTTGGGTCTTCTGGAGCAGGGTGTCCCTCTTTGAGGTTAGAGGATGGCAAGGGTTGGGGCTGCCCAGCCTCTCCTACCCCCACACCCGCTGAGGGGCGAGTTAAGAGGTGAATGAAATGAGTAAGACATCTGGGCTCAAAGCAGCATGATGCATGTCTCCAGTCTTCAAAAAGAAGAGCGTAGCAAACGTCTCTATTAATTTCTCTACTGCAATTGAAAGACATGTTGGGAACAGAATAGGAAGGATCAGGCACTGTGAGTCACCAGAACCTTGTGACGAACAAACTAATTTTTCACATTCATGTGTTTGGGAAATTGTGAGCTGACCTTTCAATATTTAGAAGACTGAATCAGTTCAAAATAGACAGGGGAACAGGAACCAAAGGCATGTTTAGGAAGCTTTCCTGTGCCCTATGCAGTAGAAAAGCTCATGGGAAAAGAGTAGGGGTCAGGTTTTTACACATGCCTAACTTACATACACAGCTGATATCTGGGTTGCCACTTACGTGTCAGTATTTGTATATGTAAAATTAATTGTGCACCACCCCAGAAATCTGGGCTTAGAAAATCTGTCCCTACTATTTGCTCCAGGATTTCAAAATAACATGAATGCTGGTAAATTTGGGGGGAATAATCCAAGCAATACCACCACTTTGCTGCCCTGAGGAATACTGCAACTCTCTCCATACCTGACTCACTGTTATTTCCTTTTTCTGTGCAACCCTACTATTGCACCTCAATTTCTGGTATCCCACTTCAAGCAGCAAAATACATTCTTCAAAAGAAACAACCCATTGTTATTCCGACTAAAACTAATGAAGCCCTGTAGACAAAAATGCCAGCAGATGCCTTCCTTGGTGCATTAAATTTTAAGAAATGTCATCACTTCCCCATAAAAGTATTAACTGTGTCCATATTATTTTTACAGCCTCAAAAGGCATCTGCATCTGTTAAAAATATCTTTATACAGGACAAAGATCTAGTGTAATTTCTTCTTCAATTAGCTCATTTTGTTACCACTATAAATCTTCCCCCCTTCCCTTGCACTGAATTTGCACCTGCTGTCCTGGTCTCTTACCTAACTCTACAGAATGTTGGGAAATACAACCTAGCCAGAGTGGAGGTTCGTTAAAAAAAATTAGAATGACAAAGGCAATTCCATTTTCAAAATGCCCTTCTTTTGCTGTTTAAAAGAAAAATAACTTGCATATAAACAATGTGAAGGCTGTGTTCAAATTGCTTCTGTATTTGTTTTCATTCATAAACTCTGTTACGATGCAAGTTTCCTGGCTGATAACTATTATATTATAATTAAGGCACTTAAAAACAAAATGTAGAAAATTAAACCAATATTTTTCTAAGTAGAATTAGCAATTAAAGTATTTTTAAGATTCCTCTGCAATTTTCCTTTTTAGCAGTGATTGGATTATATAGCTCCAGAAGCTTATAGTCCAAACTATAAAGTTATAAAGTTTATAGCCCTTTATAGGAACTGCCTTACTAGATCACATCAAAGATCCATTTAGTCCAGTGCCCTTTCTCTGAAAATGACTGGCATCAGATGCTGCTGAGGAACGTAAAAGAAATCCTGTGATAGACAATGGAATAACCTGCCCATTGGGGAAATTTAACACCAGTTTAAACCCTGAAGTATGAGGGTGTATATCTATTCTAAAATGTTTTTTATATATCATCCTACATAATGTAACTATGAATCTTCTCATTATACATGCAGATGTCTAATCCTTTTAGGAATCCTACTGACCTCTTGAACTCAATTATATCAGTGGCAGTGAGTTCCATAGGTTAATTATGGACTGTATGAAAAAGTGTGTCCTTTTATCAGTTTATTGCTATGCAGTAATTGATAATGTATATTAAGGCTTCTATGGAAGTTTCATAGTAAATAAGTGGGCAATTACAATTAGCTCTTTAATCTTCTTGTCACACAGCAGTCAAAGTAGTACTTAATCACTGCAGCAGATAAGGAAATAGTAAACAGAGGTCTGCGGACTAAAAGTTTCCTATAAGCACTATAAAATGATCAATATAATCTTTAAAGAGCATGGCGGAAACAGCTTGGCCCAATTAGCAATGCAGAGCAAAGAAAAAAAAAAACACCAAGAAGCTCCAAATTGTCAGAAACAGAAAAACAATAGCAGGAAGGGGTACAAAATAATTAGAGACACAATTTGGCTTGACCAAGTGACCAGAAGAGTTGGGAGGAATGGGAAGTGCAAAAATAGGCAATTTCCCTCTCCTCCGCTGCTTTCATAATACAGAATTTCTTCTGAATTATGGAGGGCTCCTCACTTAACAAGTACGGAATGTTCTCGAAGACCAGAGGTCATCCACAGCCTCAACACAATGACAGAAGTCCCTACAGGATGAATGGTCACCAAACAGCTTCCATTAGCTTAGGGAGACTGTGAACAATGGGGGGGGGGCAAGGAGGAAGAGGGGGTAGAGAAGATTGAGCTGTTTGCATTGCTCCCAATCCTCCCAAAATTCTGCTGCTTTTGGGTCTTTCTTTGATCCATTTGACTTTTATTTGATCACCTCTACATTTCACAGCAGAGAAAAGCACAGAGCCCAGCTGTCGATATTATACATTGGAAACCTCCCTCCATCCCCCCACCCACCATGGGTTTGACAGGCAATACTGCTGCAGAGAGTCCTCCTTCTCCAGGTTCAGCTCCTACCTACCCAGTCATGGCTCCCTTTCCAAAGTCACAAAGCCTAAAACACATGGAGAGTTGGAGGGAAATACCACTGCTCTGGTCCATCTGCCCCTACATCCAAAAGCACCTGAGAGGCCAAAACAGCAGGTCTGGGCAAAAAACGGAAAGGAGGGTATGGTCCGTAGACTGTCATAAAACACCAACTAGAAGATCGAACATGATGCCTATTCTACCAAGGAAGCACATATAACCCAAATTCCTCCCTCCCCCACAGTTTAATCCCCAAATACCTTATACACCCCATTGTTAGACATCAGTTTAGCAATCACAATTATTTCCTACCTTGTAAACTCCTCGTGAAGGTTGTTCGGTTCTGATGAGTAATATTTAATTCGAAAATGCAAAGTGTACGGAGGTCCAACTGTATGCACAAAGATTCAAAGCAGAAGTTTACACAGGTTTGGTGATCCCATAGAGCAAGAAAAATTTAACACAAAATAATTATATTTTAAAGTGTCCTTATCACAGTAACATTTGACTAGGTCTTAAATTAAAAGTACTTACAACAAGAAATAACTATGTGCCTGTTGTGGGCATTTTAGTGTGCTACCACAGCCAATATAATAAGTAATTAAGCCATGGCTCATTTGTCAAGCAAATGTTTGTCCAAAAAGATGTGCCTTGTACTGTCCTGGGAATGTTGGAAAAATTCAAGCTCTGATGGACATGAGAGAGTAACCTCCCCACCTTAGTTCTCCAGCTAAAAAGGTTCAGCAAATACGTCTTTGCTGTTTTGGGCTATCATGGTGCACGTCTGGCTAAAGTATATCTTCCAGAAAGGCATCCAGTCTTTGTTTGAAGACATTAAGAAATGGAGAATCCACCACCTCTCTATCTAGGTGCTTATCTGATGACAATCACTGCTGTAGTTTCTGAAGGCCTATTGATCTACTAGGCAGATGGGCAGCCAAAAGCTGCACTAGTTGAAGCTTTAAAGTTGTCTTCAAGGGTAACCCCAAGAAGAGGTGTTTCAGAAGTCAAAACCGTAGGTGACAAAGTTTACTGGTGAGATCTACCTCCTCAGGGCACTGACTCTTAACACTAGCCGCTGCTGGTGGTAGAAAAATAAAGCCACGTGCACCACTGTCCAAAGACAATCGAGGACCCAAACTTCTCCAAAAATGCAAACCACTTTGGCAAGGAAAAGACATTGTGCTGCGAGATGGAGCTATTACAACCCCCATCAAGTTGTTTCTGCCTTCTCTAGTATGGGTCTGAGCCAGCTTGTTCTCATACAATCCCCTAACTGGGCCAGACCCTGTGAAAGCAATGGCACTAAATCTGTTAAAAATGCCTTTGGTGTAGAAAATATTTGATTCTTCCCTCTAGGATCATTTTGCCTTTTCCTTGGCATATCAGAGAATAAGCACTTGCTGATCATGTATCCAAGTAGAGAGAAGCAGGTTGAGATGTCATGAAAAGGCGAGGTCAAGTGAAGCACCAGAGCTATCAATGGCAATGGACCCTACATTTCTTCACAATCTACCCTATTAGCCTCATACACACAAGAAGTGGTAAGAGTGAAAGCATAGTGTCCTGCAGTCCTTGCATGAAAGGGCCACTAGAAGTGGGTGAGCAGCTCCAATACTCTGAGACCCCTGAGAATGGAAAGAACAGAGAGCACTGAAGAAAAACCTGTGTCGACTCCTTCCAGATGTTGCAAACTGGTCAGTAGCATCTTGTGATCAGCCATACCTACGGTAACTGTTAGATCTCATAAAATCAACATGGACACCTGGCCTATATCCATTGCTAGCAGACATTTATTGCCCCAGGATACTATTGCTGTCTCCATATCATACCCAGGCCTGACTCCAGATTAGTAGGGATCCATGAAGTTGGAGAAATCAGATGAACACAGATGTTTCAAGGGACAGTTTATTGAGCCAGGGTTGAATCATAGTTTAAGGGTGGTTGGCATCTTTACCCTCTCCCAAAGGCAAGAGTTAACAATCCCTGTCAGTAATGGTCTCAGGACCTCCTCTCTTGGCATCCACTTGCCATCAATGACATGAGTCCAGCTCACAGGAACGCAAACATATCCAGGAACTATGTACATTGAACCAGGTGAAAGTACACCAGTAAAGATGCAAGGGGAGGCAGCAGAGGCTACCTGGACATGAAACTCAAAGGACTTCTGCAGCTTCCAACAGGAACTGCCAACCCTCAGGTCCCTCCTGCCACCGTTCCTTCTTTTCCAGGCCAATTTCTAATTTAATCTAATTTAGGGGTTACAAGAAAGGGGAGTGCTTCCTCCTACTCTCCCCCACACCTCCAACTACTATTAACAGGCACCTAGGAGAAATCACATAAGCTTTTCTAAGCTGATATTTGGCTGCTGAATCTATTAGCAGCAACCTAAGCTGATGCTTGCTCTTCCCCCCCCCCCCAGCCCTGGTTTATGACAAAGTAACTCCAGGCAGGGATTTTCCCATAGAAAAGAGGAAGGGACTTTTGGCATCCACAAAAGTGGTAAATAAAAATCATATTTAAAGAAGAGAGTTGAAGATTCGTCCATTACTCATTGTGACCCTTGCTTTTATACAAAAAAAAAAGTTTAGCCAGCCAGCCAACCATTAACTTGGATCCATTGTCTGAGAAATATTCACTATATTACAGAAACATTTGGAGACTCACAATCATGTTCACGAATACTCTAAACTGAATTCTTAGGGGAGGAATAAAAGAAACTTGTGGACTCACGTTACTTACTTTTTATTTGCTTCTTAATTGGTTTAGAATGGTCCAGCCAGTGCTAAAAAAAGAAAACCTGTGTTTAAAAGTAATTCATTTTCAAGATTTTACTGGTATTTTACTGTCTAATAGAGCACAAATTAATTTAAAGGAAGGGGTCTCTACTCTGAAAAGCAAAGACATCCATATATATTTGGCAATCTTTTATAGTTGTTTTCACTAGAAAATGTTTATTTGAACACAACGCCCCCCCTCCCCTCAGGTGCCTATCTTATCAGTGAAAACTGGACTTTAAAAGTTAAACACACCCATGGGAGCTTCCTCCTTGTGAGGCACAACCCAACCAGCAGTGAAAGGCTGTAAAAACAAACATACAATTCCAGCGGGGTGTAGGGAATGAAGGTTTTCCTCAAACTCTGGGCCCAATGCTTTAACCATTACTCATAACCTTCTGAAGGCAGCCGATTGTCTGGTCCAATCTCACTCAGTGGAGCTCCCACAAGGCTCCCTCCGCTTCTCTGTATTCTTCCACCCACACTGTGGTTCTCTCAAGCTCAGAGTCTAAGGCCTGGTCCACCCTTAAAACTTTTGCTGGTATAGCAATGTCAGTTAGGAATGTGATTATTATTATTATTATTTTTAAAAACATTTTATACCGGAAAAAGCCTTTATGGAAACAGTTATACTGGCAAAAAAGTGCCTTTGCTGGTATAGCTTATTTTGTTCAGGGAACCGGTATGAGCACTTGAGCCAATATAAGCTCTGTCTACACTAGGAAGGTCTGCTTTACTGGCAAACCTTTTCCAGTACAGACTAGTCCTAAGTTTCATACTGTGCCTGTATAGTGCCCAGCATGAATCATCAAATGAGGCATCTTGGTGTGTTACCAAAATATAAATATTAAATTATTATAATTTGTCATGATAGTCTCCTCACTAAATTACATAAAGGCCACCTTACCATAAGAGGAATTTTCTTCCCATTTTTTGCTGTTTATTTAAAAACAGATCTAATAAATTAATAGGACCAGTAAGTTTGGAGCAGAAATATTCAGAAAAAGAAGCCTATTCCTTTTGCTTGCTTTTCTTGTTGGGCATTTCCACTCTATATTAAGTAAAAGCAGAATCAGAGTGAATACTTGGTATTCAACAGATTCTCCTCTGCTTTTGCTAAATGCATGTGAAAATAATTAATAAAATAGCAAAACCACAGTTTTACTATGGATGCTTTAACTAAAAGCAAAATTTATGAAACAGCTAGTTGTAAAAAGTGTATTTTAAAAGTTTGCCAACCCATAACCCAAATAGCAAATAAATTCCCTGCAGAATAAAAAAGAAATAGAACAATTATTCCGAATGTGCTTTTAGTTGCCCAGAGCTTGCCTGGACTCCCTTGGGAGAAATTACCAAGGAAGCCACCTCCTTACAAATTTGAGAATTACCACCATAGTGAAAATAAAATGTTATGATAATGTTTATACAAATATATTACATAGCTGTAAATTAATATACACATCATCAATTATTTATCTCTCATCCAGCAAATATAGATTCACAAGAAATCAGCTAGTAATCATTTCAAGTTTCTGAGAAGAAACAAAATTATTCAAGCTTTGTTCTTTTGATTGAAATTATGCAATTAGAACTTTTTGAATTTTTTTGCTTCTAGAGAAGAGGAACATTTTACTTCAATGAACACATTAGTCTGCAAAACATATCCCCAGCTATATTTATAGGAGCACTGTCCACATTTATCAGTATTGTCATTTCAAGTTAAATATGTACATACAATTCCATTTTCTTAAGGATTTCTAATATACAAGTTCAGTTCTATGACTGTTTGGAGTTCATCTGGACTAAAAAAGTGTACACCTAAGCCTTTAGAAAAATTTAAGAAGACAATTTAGTGTTACATATACCCTAACATGGAATACTACTCTTCAGTGTTTGATTTCTAAACTAAAAAGTAAAAAAAAAATCAATTTTTTCACTTTTTTATTCACCTTTCAAATGTACTGAGAAAGCTTCAGTACTCTTTTTTGAATTACCTTCATTGTGTGTATTGTAAATGATTAACACGTTTTAGAATGTCTGCACGTGGTATTATGCTAAACATCCATAACACTGCAAATTACCAATTCATCTGTCATATCTATACATAATTTTACAAAAATGAGCAATTTTTAAGAAACGTTTAAGAATCTAGTAAGTAGCAAAATAGGCCATTACATGAGGTTCTAGCCTAAACAGCTAATGTACATTTGTAACCGTTCATTCCTTCTACATATACAATACAGTCATAAATGTAGGATTCTCCAGGGGACAACAAACAGCAAGCACTGGACATCATTTTACACTCACTCCTTTGAGAAGCAAACTCAGATGCACGAGGGGTCCATTATACCATTATTCAGTGCTTTCCAAAATAGGGGGCAATTTTAGCCCTTGTAGATTCATGAACTGCTATCAACTTAAGCCCAGCTGTTTTGGATTGCTTTCGCAAAAACTGGGCTAAAGTCTGCCATAGTCAGTGTCTGGATGTTTCTCCATAATGGTGTTAGTCTTCTTACAGGCCCTCTGAACCCAAGTAATAGCCCTTATCACCCTACTCCTCCCTATAAGCTGCAGTTGTCTGGATGGCTGAGGTGGCCAGGAGCACTGAAAGTGTGTCAAGAAAAAACAACATTGGTATCTGCTGCCATAAATGCTGGGAGCACACCAGCTTAGAAGCCAGAATTTCATATGCCCATGGAACGCAGGCCCTAGCCTCTAAGCAAAAAATCAGAAGCTCTTATTATTGACATACAGCCAGAGGAATGGAAATGGAAACGGAAGTGAAGACTTCACGGCATCCTTGCCAAGAACCAAAAATTACTTGGCTATGTTACAAGCTATTGACTGGAACCCATAATCACTATCCCAACTCAGAATGTGAACACAAAAGGGTGAATACCAGAAGTCTTAGTATGAAGCTGCCTGGAGTTGGGGGACTCCACAAGAACTCTTTTTGATAACTTCTGCAGAGGGTCTGCCTCCTTTTAAAAGCTGGAGCTCAGGCTAATGGTCTTCAAGTTGTGAGGGTCCAAGTGCATCAAGGAGCCACTGCTTAGAAGGGGCCCTTTGAGGATGATACAAGAGTAGAAATTAGGTAGTGCTCTTTTCCTACCACACTACATTCCCCTACTCCAATTTGGACTCTGAGCAAGTTATCAGTGCCCTTGAAAGGTAAGGAAGATTAATCATAATTCAGTTTTGAAATTTATTTTTCGATGGGAAGTTCTATAACGATTTTTATATTTAGAATGTTGAAGGCAAAGAAAAATGGCTACCTGCATTTTGACAGTTATCTGAGACATCATCACTGTCTTGATGTCTTTTATTAGTCTTCATCAAGGTGTGTGTAATATGGCAGTAACCATGGTAGGCCTGATTCACCACTGCATTACACTGGTGTAAAACTGGAGCAAATTAATGGACATCACCAACTGAGAATGTTTTCAATGGAATTACACTTGGTTTTTATACTAGTGTAACAATGGTGAATCAGGCCCAGTGTTCTTAGTTTTTAAGGACCTGGTTGGAATTAATAGCAATATTCTTCCCAAGGTCATTGCAGAAATGAAATCCTTATTATACCAGATCATTTCCATTGGAGAGAAAACTGGCTAGATATTGTTTGAAGGACATATTCATTTAATAACAGAATGTTAGATTTATCCCAAATGATTTCTATTTTTGTCCTCTTTGTTTCGAAAAACTGGTGCAAAGAAGAATTAGGACAATTTCCAGTTACTTCCCTGTTAATTTAATCACTTTCTATCTCCTTGAAGAAAAGTACTGTGAGTAATTCCTCAATAATGGTAACAGCCAATATTTTCCCAAAATAGAACAGCCATATAAGATAAGAGATGCATTTATGTCAAGATACAGCCAATAAACTGTACCTACTGGAACACACTGAGGATGACTGCAACTGCCAACTGAAGACTGAAGTTGGTACAACTGCACCAGCATGCCTCTTAAGCAATATAGGCTGACAAATACACCACACACCTGTGCTTTGAAAACTCCATTGGCTCCCCATTTGCTTCATAAAAGAATTCAAAGTCCTGGTCTTGAGCTACAAAGCCCTCAAAGGTGACCTGCAAAGGAAAAAAATTGGGTTTGACCCTTTTTTGTTACTTGTTTTGCTGCTTTATTATGCATAAAGAAGGCCTGAAAAATGTTTTGTCCCTGCTTGTTTTCAACCTTCAGAATGTCCTGAATGGCAAGTCTGGTTTTGCTGGAAGACTTATTGGAAGTCTCAGAAGATACCATCTACAAACTCTCTCAGCCTTTAACTGCTGGGGGGCACTGAAGTGCTGTCAAATACATTTTCTTCCTAAGGTTTGTTAAGTGTTAACATGAACAAAAAGTAAAGAGCTTTAAATCAACAGTCTGAACCAATATCACTTTCCCTCTCAATAAGGTTTTGCTTGAGTGGTATCTCTGGTATCATAATCCCACCAGTTCTTCAGTTATCCGCACCATCTTCCAATATAGACAAGACCTGAATTTCTAAAGTAAAAACACAAGCAGGGAAAATACCAAAATCATTTTTCAAGGCAAAAAATATCCAATGAAAAACACTGTCATGCCTTCTTTATACAGTATAAAGTTTTAAAAAAGAAATAAGAGCACAAACCCATTTTCTTCTCTTCTGAAGGTCACCTTTAATAATAATTAGGGTCTGAACAGCATTGGGGCAACATTGTTATAGGGACTTTACAAATATATAAGTGAGTGATGGACTGCACTCCCAAGAACTTACATAGATTAGAATCTGTTTTCCTAATGGTACACATCATATTCTATGACCTCACCAAGACAGCTATGTTCCATATGGATGACGCAGCTGCAGAGACCCAGATAAAAGATATTAGATGCTACTTGTCAGAAAGGTAAGATTAGATCAGAACAGAGTCTTGGGCTCAAATACAAGACATACCTGTTTTGAGAAAGTTTTAACCCAACTGTAAATCACCAGTGTTTACACACCCACAAATTATATGTGGATGTTTCACATAATGAGTATGCTAATGCTCCACTCTACACAGGACAGGTTGACTTATCCATATTTATTTTATAAGTCTGCAACATGTGTTAGAACACTAAAATTAGCAACTAAGATCTGGACTGGGTTGCAATAATTTTCTATCCAAAAAGTTTTAAAAATTTGGAGAAATGAGAAGATGTGTAATAGACAAAGTGAGGTTTGAAATACAGAGCACTAAAACTTCTGCATAGAAGGCAAGTTTGAACTGAGGGTATGTCTACACTACGAAATTAGATCGAATTAATAGAAGCCGGTTTTATAGAAATCGGTTGTATACAGCCGATTGTGTGTGTCCCCACATAAAATGCTCTAAGTGCTCTAGTCGGCGGACCGCGTCCACAGTACCGAGGCTAGCGTCGACTTCCGGAGCATTGCACTATGGGTAGCTATCCCACAGTTCCCGCAGTCTCCGCCGCCCATTGGTATTCTGGGTTGAGATTCCAATGCCCGAATGATGCAAAACAGTGTCGCGGGGGGTTCTGGGTACATGTCGTCAGGCCCCTCCCCCTCCGTCAGAGCAACGGCAGACAATAGATTCGCGCCTTTTTACCTGGGTTACCTGTGCAGACAACATACCACGGCAAGCATGGAGCCCGCTCAGCTCAGCTCACCGTCACCATATGTCATCTGGGTGCCGGCAGACGTGGGACTGCATTGCTACACAGCAGCAGCAGCTAACTGCCTTTTGGCGGTAGACGGTGCAGCATGACTGGTAGCCTTCATTGGCGATCTGGGTGCCGGCAGCCGTGGGGCTGGCAGCCGTGGGGCTGCATTGCACCAGCCCCCTTGCCTTTTGCCTTTTGCCTTTTGGCAGTAGATGGTTTATTACGACTGGTAACCGTCCTCGTCGTACAGCAGTGGCTGTCAATCATGGGCACCTGGGCAGACATGCTCAGTCCTATGGAACTGTCTTGATGATGATGGTTATCAGTCGTAGTATGCCATTTTCTGCCACGCGCCCTGTTGGCTCATCGCACGTTAGCGGAGTCTTCCCTGAGCAGCAGATCGTGCAATAGGCCTGAAGGCTAACTGCCAAGTGCCCAGTATTTGCTGCCAAGCACCCAGAAAATGCTGAGGGCTATCAGTCATGCTGCACCGTCGTCTTAAGATGTAAAAAATAGATTTGTTCTGTATTCATTTCCTTCCCCCCTCCCTCCGTCAAATCAACGGTCTGCTAAACCCAGGCTTTTGAGTTAAATCTCTGGGGGGGGGGGGGCATTCTGTGTGACAGTTGTTTGTGTTTGTCCCTGATGCAAAGCCACCTTTCTTGATTTTAATTCCCTGTACCTGTACGCCATGTCGTCACTCGCCCCTCCTTCCCTCCCTCCTTCCCCTGGTCCATCAGATACTAGTTTCGCGCCTTTTTTCAGACCAGACGCCATAGCTAGCACTGGGATCATGGAGCCCGCTCAGATCACCGCGTCAATTATGAGCACTATGAACACCACGTGCATTGTCCTGGAGTATATGCAGAGCCAGGACATACCAAAGCAAAACCAGGACCAGGCGAGGAGGCGGCGATTGCAGCGCGGCAACGAGAGTGATGAGGAAATGGACATGGACCTAGACCTCTCACAAGGCACAGGCCCCAGCAATGTGGAAATCATGGTGTTCCTGGGGCAGGTTGATGCCGTGGAACGCCGATTCTGGGCCCGGGAAACAAGCACAGACTGGTGGGACCGCATCGTGCTGCGGGTGTGGGACAATTCCCAGTGGCTGCAAAACTTTCGCATGCGTAAGGGCACTTTCATGGAACTTTGTGACTTGCTTTCCCCTGCCCTGAAGCGCCAGAATACCAGGATGAGAGCAGCCCTCACAGTTAAGCGAGTGGCGATAGCCCTGTGGAAGCTTGCAACGCCAGACAGCTACCGGTCAGTCGGGAATCAATTTGGAGTGGGCAAATCTACTGTGGGGGCTGCTGTGATCCAAGTTGCCAGGGCAATGAGAGACCTGGTGATATCAAGGGTAGTGACTCTGGGAAACGTGCAGGCCATAGTGGATGGCTTTGCTGCAATGGGATTCCCAAACTGTGGTGGGGCGATAGACGGAACCCATATCCCTATCTTGGCACCGGAGCACCAAGCCACCGAGTACATAAACCGCAAGGGGTACTTCTCAATGCTGCTGCAAGCCCTGGTGGATCACAAGGGACGTTTCACCAACATCAACGTGGGCTGGCCGGGAAGGGTACATGATGCTCGCGTCTTCAGGCACTCTGTTCTGTTTCGAAAGCTGGAGGAAGGGACTTTCTTCCCGGACCAGAAAATAACCGTTGGGGATGTTGAAATGCCTATCGTGATCCTTGGGGACCCAGCCTACCCCTTAATGCCATGGCTCATGAAGCCGTACACAGGCAGCCTGGACAGGAGTCAGGACCTGTTCAACTACAGGCTGAGCAAGTGCCGAATGGTGGTAGAATGTGCATTTGGACATTTAAAAGCGCGCTGGAGCAGCTTATTGACTCGCTCAGACCTTAGCAAAAAGAATATCCCCATTGTTATTGCTGCTTGCTGTGCGCTCCACAATATCTGTGAGAGTAAGGGGGAAACATTTATGGCGGGGTGGGAGGTTGAGGCAAATCGCCTGGCCGCTGATTACGCGCAGCCAGACACCAGGGCGGTTAGAGGAGCACAGCATGGCGCGGTGCGCATCAAAGAAGCTTTGAAAACGAGTTTTGTGACTGGCCAGGCTACGGTGTGAAACTTCTGTTTGTTTCTCCTTGATGAAATCTCCGCCCCCCCCACCCACCCGGTTAACTCTACTTCCCTGTAAACCAACCACCCCACCCTCCCCTACCCTCCCCCCTTCAAGCACCACTTGCAGAGGCAATAAAGTCATTGTTACTTCACATTCATGCATTCTTTATTAATTCATCACACAACTAGGGGGATAATTGCAAAGGTAGCCCGGGATGGGTGGGGGAGGAGGGAAGGAAAAGGACACACTGCAGTTTAAAACTTTAAAACTTTAACACTTATTGCTCGAGAAATCATCTGGGGTGGAGTGACTGGGTGGCCGGAGGCCCCCCCACCATGTTCTTGGGCGTCTGGGTGAGGAGGCAATGAGACTTGAGGAGGAGGGCTGTTGGTTACACAGGGGCTGTAGCGGCGGTCTGTGCTCCTGCTGCCTTTCCTGCAGCTCAACCATACGCTGGAGCATATCAGTTTGATGCTCCAGCAGCCGGAGCATCGACTCTTGCCTTCTGTGTGCAAGCTGACGCCACCTCTCATCTTCAGCCCACGATTCAGCACGCCACCTCTCCTCTCGCTCATATTGGGCTTTTCTATAATCAGTGATTGACTGCCTCCACGCATTCTGCTGTGCTCTGTCAGCGTGGGAGGCAGTCTGTAGTTCTGTAAACATTTCATCACGCGTCCTTCGCTTCCGCTTTCGAATATTCACTAGCCTCTGTGAAGGAGAAAGATTTGCAGCTGGTGGAGGAGAAGGGAGAGGTGGTTAAAAAAGATACATTTTAGAGAACAATGGGTACACTCTTTCACGTTAAATTTTGCTGTTCACATCACACAGCACATGTGCTTTCGTTACAAGGTCGCATTTTTCCTCTTATATTGAGGGCCTGCCGGTTTGGTGTGAGAGATCACTCACGCAGTGCCAGGCTACAGATTTCAGCTTGCAGGCAGCCATGGTAAGACACAGTCTTTTGGCTTTTTTAACCTTCTTAACATGTGGGGATGGTTTCAAACAGTACTGCTCTCATTAACCATACCAAGCACCCGTTGGGTTGGCCATTTAAAATGGGTTTGCAATGTAAAAGGAGGGGCTGCGGTTTCAGGTTAACGTGCAGCACAAACCCAACTAATTCCCCTCCCCCACACACCCAATTCTCTGGGATGATCACTTCACCCCTCCCCCCACCGCGTGGCTAACAGCGGGGAATATTTCTGTTCAGCAGAGCAGGAAGGGGCACCTCTGAATGTCCCCTTAATAAAATTGCCCCATTTCAACCAGGTGACCGTGAATGATATCACTCTCCTGAGGATAACAAAGAGCGATAAGGAATGGATGTTGTCTGCATGCCAGCAAACACCGGGACCATACGCTGCCATGCTTTGTTATGCAATGATTCCAGACTACGTGCTACTGGCCTGGCGTGGTAAAGTGTCCTACCATGGCGGACGGGATAAGGCAGCCCTCCCCAGAAACCTTTTGCAAAGGCTTTGGGAGTACATGAAGGAGAGCTTTCTGGAGATGTCCCTGGAGGATTTCCGCTCCATCCCCATACACGTTAACAGACTTTTCCAGTAGCTGTACTGGCCGCGATTGCCAGGGCAAATTAATCATTAATCATTAAACACGCTTGCTTTTAAACCATGTGTAATATTTACAAAGGTACACTCACCAGAGGTCCCCTGTGTGCCCACAGGGTCTTGGGTGAGTTCGGGGGTTACTGGTTCCAGGTCCAGGGTGATAAACATATCCTGGCTATTGGGGAAACCGGTTTCTCCGCTTCCTTGCTGCTGTGAGCTATTTACATTATCTTCATCCTCATCTTCCTCGTACCCCGAACCCGCTTCCCTGTGTGTTTCTCCAGTGAGGGACTCATAGCCCACGGTTGGGGTAGTGGTGGCTGCACCCCCTAGAATGGCATGCAGCTCCGCGTAGAAGCGGCATGTTTGCGGCTCAGCCCCGGACCTTCCGTTTGCTTCTCTGGCTTTGTGGTAGGCTTGCCTTAGCTCCTTAATTTTCACGCGGCACTGCTGTGCGTCCCTGTTATGGCCTCTGTCCTTCATGGCCTTGGAGACCTTTTCTAATATTTTGCCATTTCGTTTACTGCTTCGGAGTTCAGCCAGCACTGATTCATCTCCCCATATGGCGAGCAGATCCCGTACCTCCCGTTCTGTCCATGCTGGAGCTCTTTTGCGATCCTGGGACTCCATCACTGTTACCTGTGCTGATGAGCTCTGCGTGGTCACCTGTGCTCTCCACGCTCAGCAAACAGGAAATGAAATTCAAACATTCGCGGGGCTTTTCCTGTCTACCTGGCCAGTGCATCTGAGTTGAGAGTGCTGTCCAGAGCGGTCACAATGAAGCACTGTGGGATAGCTCCCGGAGGCCAATAACGTCGAATTCCGTCCACACTAACCCAATTCCGACCCCCTAAGGCCGATTTTATCGCTAATCCCCTCGTCGGAGGTGGAGTAAAGAAACCGGTTTAAAGGGCCCTTTAAGTCGAAAGAAAGGGCTTCGTCATGTGAACGTGTCCAGGCTTAATTCGATTTAACGCGGCTAAAGTCGACCTAAACTCGTAGTGTAGACCAGGCCTGAGAGTGGTGACCTATAATAGCAGAGGATTCTCTAACAGCAAGTGCTAGTGCAAAGAAAAATGACAGGCCCCATTCATGTTTTAATTATTTTAGCTAAGGGATTACAATATGATAAGAGGTAACTGAATGAATTTAGGGCAGAATCCAGACCTTTCAAAGTACAAAATAAACAATTCCACTCCACCTGGCTAACTTCCTGTCAACATCCAGTGGAAGAACTGCAGTGGAAAGAGAGAAGTTATGAGCTTTACCATCATTATGTTACACATGGCTCTAATGTCTGTGGACCAAATATTTTAAGACAGGAAGCTTTACTAAGAGAAAGTTAAGGGACTGGGTTTTCCCTTTTTGCAATGAAATGCTAGGATGTTGTAGGGAAAAATAAGTAAGATAGTAAGGGAAGAATATCTGTGCAGTTTCAGTAAAAGTATCATCATTGTGCCTGAAGGTGATATGTCAGATTTGCCCATTTCACTGAACAATATTGCTTATATTTGAATGCTGTAAAATAGTCTATTAAAAATCCATCAGCACTGGAGTTTCTCTTAACATTTTCACTATCATTTATTCTTCATCCTACATGAAAGAATGAACTAGCATAATATGACCACACATCACCTCTTCTCAACAGCTAAGGATGGAAAAATAGCCTTCCTCGCTTCATCTTAGACATGTTGCCAATGTTGCTGTGTAGTGATAAAATATTCATTTCTTTGTATTTGATAAGAATTATGTATTTGTTTATATGGACAATACAAGATTTATGATGTCCTTAAGTTTTCGTTTCCATGCGTTTAAGTACCTGGGTTTGGTAAATGTGATTGGCAAACAATTGACCAGTCAAATAATGTCAATTGACAAGTCAACTGACTGCCTATATTTGACCAGTCAATTATTGTCAAAAATTCCAGCAAGAATGCCCTGATGGAAGTGGCAGCTTATCTTTTTGATTGCATCATGGCTCCATTCTTTCAGTTTTTAGAATTTCGTTTAACTGTGTTTTGCATTTTTCTGAGTTAAAATAACTCAGTTAAATAATTAGTTTTTTGTAATTAGGTATAAGTATCTATCTAAGGTTAAGCCTTTTGGAGAGCATGGAGACTTAGGGCTTGTCTTTATTACTATCAATGCAGTGGTGTCGATTTAGCGCATCTGGTGAAGATATATTATGTTGACGTGAGAGTGCTCTTCCACCAGCATAATTACTCCACCTCAATGAGGACACAGTGTGGTGTAGACACTGCTTTAAGTTGAGGTAAGTTACGTCGCTTGGGGGGTGGTTTTTTCACACCCCCGAGCGATGTAACTTATCTCGACTTAAGCGGTAGTGTTGACAAGGCCTTACTCTTTTTTGTTACTTACTGTTCCAATGAATTAATGGTTTAGCAAATTTTATCATTTTTTACATTATTTGACAATATTTGACTGGTAAATTGACCATTATTTTTGATTCAGTCAACTGCCAAAAGCTACTGGAAGTCAACATCTATATTCCCCTTAGTACAGGAATTCTCAAATCTTTTCATAGTGCTGGCCACTTTTTAATAGAGACTAACATCCTTCTGGCAACTGCTGCTATTGATCACATGGAAAAATTAAGTTAGGAAAATATTTAACATTTTTAGCTTTCTTATAATGAGAAAGTGACTCATTTAGTGGCTGTAGACAAGGAGCAGAGTTAGCACTATATAATCAACTAGTTGCCAATGGACTACCAGCAAACCCCCCAAAATGTATCCCCGAAGAGTGTAGGAGCTGGATTTTATAATGTACTTTGAGAATTAATGTATGATTTGATTTCATCCTGTCAGCCACCCTTTTTGAATAGCAGAAAGAAATGACAGACCAGAACAATCCTTATGAGTGATTATGGTCACCCTTTTGTTTTAGGATGAGTTATAATGTCTACTATGGTTTCCTATATGTATTACAAATTAGGCACTCTAGTTAAATATACATTTCTTTGCTTTAAGGTTTTAGTAAGTAAAAGACAGAATCTTGTATTGTGTCTATGTTAAGGAGATTAGAGGAATGTTGAGGGCCTGAAGCCCCAATGTGAATTGTTTTAGTTATAAGATTTAGCAAGGCTTGATTTACAATGTATTCTGCTAAATATACAATACTGCTGTCTGTATACCTTTGAAGGTTTCTATAAGAGATTGTTTGTGTGAATGAGGAATGCATGCATCAGGAAAAGATAAGGTGTGAAAGCCATCACAAATGTCCAAATGGTCAAGAAGAAGTGAGAGACTTGGAAAGACCAGGAAACAATCAGAAAATATCCATTGTATCTGATGCTAAAGATGTTCGCAGCATTGACGATCTCAGAGGTGAGGCAGGCACCCCCAAAGGTGAGACAACAAATAGGAGATAACGACGGGAAGCCGGACAATAACCATCAAATGATAACACCACTTAAGGACTAATGATTACAGGATGACATTGCAAAATGCATGGACTCAAATAGGAATTTACAACTATAAAGCTGGGGTGTTTTGCCATGGAACTCTGGGTTTAGTCCTGCAAAGCCTCGGAGCATCGGATCGCGACCGACAGGAGCCCAGCTCCTCACTCATGCTCAATCTAACTGGCCATTAGATTGACTCGAGCTACAACAGACTGGTAACTATAAACATCACTGCAGGACGTGTGTGTGTGTGTGTGTGTGTGTGTGTGTGTGTGTGTGTGTGTGTGTGTGTGTGTGGCATATGCTAACTGTTGTATTTTCAATAAATGCTGTGTATTTGCCTCCCTCTATAAAGATCCCGTGTGCTTTGTATGAGCATAACAAGAGGAATCACACCCCAGCCCCAAGAAGAAGGGTAGTGAATCCCTTATCCCACGGGGAGGAGTTGTGAGACAAGGGCAGGAGGACACAAGTGGGAAAGTTTCTCCAGTGAGGCTAGGGACTGCTGTGGGATTGGCACCTCTCTCTGACTCAGAGGAAATTGGCAACCTGAAGCCTTGGAACAACAGTGAGCTGGAGCTGAACCTGCCTGATGCCCAGGTAAAGCCCCCACTTCCAGCCAAGACTCCCCAACCCTCCACCCTCACTCAGGCCCCCTTCCCTTCACCCTCAACACATACACACCACCTGCACTCCAGCCACCCTCAGTCCAATCTCATTAGAGAAAGGCAGGAAATAGTTTTCCCACCTTGGGAAACTGATATCAAATTTCCCCCCCCATTTTGCAACAGGACAAAACTGAGACATTCCAAATTTTTTGTTTTGTTTCTTTGTGAGAGAGAGACACTGACTGACACTCTCACTTACCCCAGACTAGCCAATAGCATGTTTGCTAGGGCAACTCTCTGGGATGTGGGAGACCCAGCTTTAAGTCCCTACTCTGAATCAGGCAGACTAAGGACTTGAACCTGGGTCTCCCACCTCCCAGGGGAGCACCCTGACCATCAAGCTATTCAAGGGTGGGTACTTCTTTGGTTTTGAACAGAAATACCATCCTAAACCTGAGAAACAGTTCCCACAAAAAGTTTTATTGAAACTGGTATGTGCCTGCAAAAAGTTTGGGGTTTTACAAATTGGTGTTTTCCAAACAAAAAACATTTAATTGAAAAATCCCTGACCAGCTCTAAACCTCCCACCTAGACTCCCCCAGCCAAACTCTCTGCTCTTCTAATTTCCCACAGTAAGATCTCCACCAGCCAAATCCAAAGTTTATTTTACTAGGAGTTCATAAATACTCAAGTTAAGCTTACATGGCCTAAAATAAATGTGCACAAAATGGAGCATGTGATACTTCAAACATCAATTTTTTAAACCAATCAAGTTTGGGAACCACTGTTCTGGAAATCTGAAAAACAGGAGGCTTCTTGCACTTGAGCTGAAGATGTCAGTTATTGGTCACTTACAGAAAGACCCTGATTTTCTTCCTAACTAGAAGTCAGCCAACAGACTAACAAAAACATATACTGCCAGATCTGGTGCCCTCTGAAATTAAAGGCAGAAAGATCTCAGGAAGCAGGATTATTAGGTCCATAACTCCCATTGAAATCACTTGGCCATAAACTATCTACAACACAAACTGTTAAAAGCTTTACTTAATTTGAATGTATTTGCTTCAAAGGAAGCCAGTGTACCTGCTTTCCAGGAGATTTAACAGCATGGAGAGTTTGAAAAGCTCATAAAAAGCTGTTCCTTAGCAAGGAGAAGACAAGGAAACAAAGTTGATCTTTCAGATCAGGGTAACTTTTTCTTCTAATAACCTGTACGTCCTGAACCATTTAATTCAATTTTCTTCAAAAGTTGCAGAAAAATTCTTGTTTATATTCTTGGTAATTTTTCCAAGCAAGAGTTATAAGAAGGACTAAAATAAATTGTTTTTTTTTTTTTTTTTAAAGAGAAGCTGATTAAAACCTTAACTAGCAAAAAGGGTACTGTCTCTCCATAATACATCTTTTCTACACATCTCTTAGAGTGTGTTTTCTAAGGATTATTTTAAGGTCTGCTTTTTTATTCAAAAAGTGTTACTTAAGCATTCAGACATCTTTGGGCATGAGCACTAAAACAAACATATGAATCTTATACTTATTTTATTAATTGTTATGCCATCTAAGGTTATTATTCTATAATATTTCATATAAAAATGCTAACCAAAGTGCTGTGAGTGTTGTTCACCATTAAAATACAGGAATGAATCACAATTACAAAATTACAATATAAACCCCAAACTTGAAAGCAACATACACTTATACTTCTGTCATTCTCATATAACACCTAAATATTTTACATTGAAAACAGTTTAAAAAAAAGGGGGGGGGTCTAGCTATTCATGTGGAATTTCTTTAATATGCATCACATGCTAATATCTTATCTAAATGTGTGGTGGGGCGGCTGCCCCACCCCCATGAGAGAGGGGGCTAGAGTAGGCCAGAGCCACTGCGCAGGCCGGCAGCCAATTAGAGAAGGGCCTACTGAGAGCCAATCAGGGCTAGGCTAGGCCCTATGTAAAGGCTGCCTAGGAGAGGCGCAGGCAGTCTGTCCCAGACTTTCATGGGGGAAGGTCTGTCTCTGGAGACCAGCACCTTGGACAGAGCAGTGCTGGGGAGCTCCAGCCAAGGAAAACCCCAGGCTGCGGGCCTTGCTACAAAGGGCCAAGCGGGTGCACAGGGCCGAAGGGGAAGCGGCCCAGGGACAAAGTCTGACAAGGGGAGAGAAGGAGGGCAGGGAGGCTGCCGCTAGAGGGTCCCTGGGTCGGGACCCAGAGTAGCAGGTGGGCCTGGGTCCCTCCATTCCCCCTTGTACTACACTTGGCCAAGGAGGAGCGTGGCCTGATACAGGCTGTGGTTGGCCCGTGACAAAGGAGCTAGACTTTAAGGCTGCAGCCAGCCACTAGAACAGGTGCAGATGGAGGACTGCTGATAACACCAGACCCCCGGAAGGGGGTGAGACCAGAGCAGAGGGCACTGCCGGAGGGAAGTGTCCTGAAGAGGATGCCGCCGAGCAGGGAGCAACGCGGGTCCGGACACCAACAGGGGAGCGGATGAGGGACGGGACACCACTGGCAGAGGGCGCCCTGTAGAGGACAGAGCTAATTCCCAGACGTGCCAGTGGGAGGCGCTGCGGTGGTGAGTCCAACACTGTCACAAAATGATAGAGCTTCACTGGTGTAAGTTTGAGTCACAAGTTTCTGCTTAGCAGAATTAAAGGGTTAAAGGGAGTTTTGTCCATAAAATATAGCTTCCCCTAAAGCATGCTGCTGCAAGCTGAATCTGAGCCTGGAAAGCCACATTGAAGAACTGTGTGACACGGATAGTCTTCCTCCTCTTACTCCTCCTGCAGTTACTCCACATCTCAAGAGGAAAAGAAAACTGTGCACAACAATTTGCCCAGTGTAGCACAAACCTCGTTAGATTTTTTTTGTTGTACAGCTGCTCTGCTGGTGACTGGCTGATGCCACTCCAGATCAACTTCAGTAATAAATAACAACCTTTAATTTCTAGGCATCCATGCCTGAAGGCTTCTGGCATCTTCACAAAAATAAGCTAAACAATTTACAATAAATAGGCAACATGCCTGATTAAATCCCAGAGTGGGAAGAGACTGAAAAATTTCCAGCAGTGCACACCTCACGTAAGAGAGTCTAGAGCCTAACCATGACGGGTACTTTTGTTTGTGTATTTAAAAGTGTGTAGTAGTATGGGGGAAGAGAATTTCTCAGTCATAGGTCCTCAGAAGTTAAGAGCCTGCTTCTCCACCACCTCTCAAGATTGTACTATGGTATTATTATAAGCCCTTCAGGTAAACAGCCCATATTCCTTCTAAAAGATTAAAGACGACTATGGACTAGAACAACTCTGGGAATTTTTAATGTGTTGAAGCCTTTCATGTATAGTTCACTGGTAAAATCCAGCCCTAGGCAGGTATAACTGAAAGTAGTTATTCATGAGACACATGAGTTGTAGCTACATGAAGACAGCCAATTACCTCAGTCTAGTTTTTAGCGGATGGGTGTCTATATCACCATTGCAATTGGCCTCAGCACTGAGGATAAGGAGACATTTATTATTTGTATTACAATAGCACTGAGAGGTCTCAACGGAGATTGGGGCCCCACTGTGCTGCATGCCACACATTCACATAGTTAGGGACAGGTCTTGCCCCAAAGAGCTTACAACACACAGACAGACAAAAAGTGGGTGAAAAGAAATATTACTCTGATCTTTTTATAAATGGGGAATTTAGTCACAGACAGATTAAGTAATTTGCCCAATGTGAAGCAGTAAGTCTATAGCAGAGTCAGCAACTGAATCTGTTGTATTATCAAAATATTTACCAGTTTTCTACTCCATCCCTCCTAAAATTTAATATATTTAAGGTGGTCTCCGACTGTGCTCCAAATATCCCTATTTATAGCATTCAGCACTAGCTGGGGCGTTATACTTGCAGGAAACACCCTAGTTGGCCTAACAACTGCTTTGAGTTGCTACTCACTCACCATCTCTCAAACATTTGGCAGTTTAAAAGGAAGTATAAAAGCAATACCATAAAACTCTGAATGTTTGAAACATGAAAAGGAACCCTTACTGATTAAAAACACTTTTTTCATTACCATTTAACTTATTCAAATTCAAGTTACTGTATGGATTGAGCAAACTGGCAAGCTTTAGGGAAAAACAAGATACCCTGTAAAAGGAAAGTCTGAAGAGACTGGTCCTTCCTTTTGAATCATTATGATCATCTTTTAACCACTCAGTATTTATCTTGGAGTCTGAGCTCACACTGGCCCACGTGGCCTGGAACAGGGAATGGAGTGGATTTGCACACCAAGGAAGGTGCAGACCTGTCATTCCACATTCTTCACAAATTTCCATATGTGCACAACATTTCAAGGCCCTGACCCAAGACCCATTAAAATAAATGAAAAGGTTACAATGGACTTCAGTGGGTATTGGATCAGGCCCTGACTTTATCTATAGCATATGCTGTGGACAGAGAATAAGGGCAGTAAGTAGCTGGCCTTTCCTGCCCATGGTGGCCCCCAAACTCCAGTGTGCAGAAGTCCCTTTGGTTGAATATTCCTGCCTTTTGTGTGTATCTCTAGTTACTCCTAGTTGAGCCAGGTGGAGATAACTGGGCTGTCACCTACTTTGGTGCACCTTCCACATAGATGCAAATTCCCTGGTTTCAGTCAATGAAGCACTTGGTTATTGATGCTTCGTTGTTGTCGTTATAGATTTTGTGTTGTATGTGATAGTGTCTAATGTATTCTCTGATCCTTAGAATTGCCCTTTTCTTACTTTTTACACCTTAAAAAGTAAAATAAACAATTGCTTTTTTGAGTTTATTTTAGCACATTTCCAATGAGGCCACCCAGCCCATCTCGTTGCCCCTCCCAGTAAATACCTTGCAGTGAATGAATTAAACATCAGTCTAGGACTGTCAATAACAACAGGAAGTTAGAGGATTTCTCAGGAAGAGGAATAAAAGGGACCAAATTGATATTTTAGTACATTTAATCTCATCTCCTGCTCCCACATATCCCTGTCCTTTAAATTAAACAAATGAAAGAAAAACATATAATATAAGAACATAAGAATGGCCCTACTGGGTCAGACAAAAGGCCTTTCTAGCCCAGTATCCTGTCTGCCGACAGTGGCCAGTGCCAGGTGCCCCAGAAGGAATGAACAGAACAGGTAATCATCAAGTGATCCATCCCCTGTCGCTCATTCCCAGATTCTGGCAAACAGAGGCTAGGGACACCATTCCTGCCCATCCTGGCTAATAGCCACTGATGGACCTATCCTCCATGAATTTATCTAGTTCTTTTTTTGAACCCTGTTATGGTCTTGGCTTCACAACATCCTCCGGCAAGGAATTCCGCAGGTTAACTGTGCACTGTGTGAAGAAATACTTCCTTTTCTTTGTTTTAAACTTGCTGCCTAGTAATTTCATTTGGTGACCCCTCGTTCTTGTGTTATGAGAAGTAGTAAACAACACTTACTTATCTACTTTCTCTACACCAGTCATGATTTTATAGACCTCAATCATGTCTTTTCCAAGCTGAAAAGTCCCAGTCTTATTAATCTCTCCTCATACAGAAGCCATTCCATACCCCTAATCATTTTTGTTGCTCTTTTCTGAACTTTTTCCAATTCCAATATATCTTTTTTTAGATGGGGTGACCACATCTGCACACAGTATTCAGGATGTGGGCGTACCATGGTTTTATATAGAGGCAACATGATATTTTCTGTCCTATAATCTATCCCTTTCTTAACGATTCCCAACATTCTGTTCGCTTTTTTGACTGCCGATACACATTGAGTGGATGTTTTCAGAGAACTATCCACAATGACTCCAAGATCTTTCTTGAGTGGTAATAGCTAATTTAGACTCCATTTTATATGTATAGCTGGGATTATGCTTTTCAATGCGCATTACTTTGCATTTATCAACATTAAATTTCATCTGCCATTTTGCCCAGTCACCCAGTTTTGAGAGATCCTTTTGTAGCTCTTCGCAGTGTGCCTGGGTCTTAACTATCTTTAGTAATTTTGTATCATCTGCAAATTTTGCCACCTCACTGTTGACCCCTTTTTCCAGATCATTTATGAATATGAATAAAACTGGTCCCAGAACAGACCCCTGGGAGACACCACTATTTACCTCTCTCCACTCTGAAAACTAACCATTTATACCTACTCTGTTTCCTATCCTTTAAACAGTTACCAATCCATGAGAGCACCTTCCTCTTATCCCATGAGTTACTTTTGGGAACAGAAGAAAAATTACAGAATAAATCACACTAAACGCCACACTAATCAAATACTAATACTGCTTCTGTTTGGATACATGATAAGAAATGGAAGCAAACAAGGGCATAAGTGTTTTGCCAGCACACATAGGACACTTTTCAGACAAGGTATGGGACTGTAGTCCTCCCAGCTTCCAGAGAAAAAGAATGTTACACCTCACAAAAACAGTTGGCAACAACAGAAAAAGAGTGTTTGGGAACAACCAGTAAGAAAATTATAGACCTCAACAAAAGGTGGGTCAAGATTAGTAACAGGTGGACCTCAAATAAGTTTGATTTGGATACCTATCAATTTATCTAAACCACTATAGACTGTATATTCCACACAATCAACTACTGACTTCCAATTGGGACCTCCTAGTAGCTAATAGTGTCTTGTAAGTTTTGCTACTTCCACTTCTAGGCTCAATAAAAAACAAGAATTGAGAATTAAAAGGGGAAAAAACCCACCCTCACATTTTCAAACACTCAAACTGTTAGCTTAATATTTTGTGCAAATCAGTTCATACATTTCCTATTGTAGCAGGAATTTGCATTAATCTAAGGCTCAATTTCTTTGCTTTGGAGATGCAGTAGTTATTTGGCATTTATTCTTATTTGGGGTTAGCTGAGCAACAGAAAACTCACGAAAGATAACACTGACAGTTTCTTCAATTTCTACCCATTGCTTTTTCCTCTCACAAACAAGAACAATTACAGAGAGTAGCATATTGCTTTTTATTCAGAAAGAGAGAGGAAAAGACTTGGGGAGTTTTAGAATACTATAGAACTTAGTTGTTAGACTCTTCTTTGAATATGTGAGGTACAAGTATTTCAGTTGGACTACAACTGAAATAGATATAAAGGACCACGTCTTGGGAGTTCTGTCACTGAGTTCTGTAGGAATAACATATAGCACAAAGTCATCAGAATACGACTAGAATATAATTTAGTTTTATTTTGAAACTGTCATGATCAGCCTGCAAGTTATGAAGTAGAGATTTATTTCTGGAGATAGAAAACTTTAAACTTTCTAAAGGATATTTTATCTCACAAACCATCACCTTCCTCTACCATCAAATTTTCCCATAGGGTAGTAGAGGATTTTTTGTTTTTTCTTGTTTAAATATATTTATTTCCACTTCTAGGGCTAGAATCTGGAAGTGAAGATCATGGGACAAAGCCTTGCTTTGGAATAAACTAAGTGCATACAATTCCAATGTATTTATTAAAAGTAAGATATTTATTTATATGGATTTTTCCAAACTGTATTGGCATAAAGTGATGCCAAGTCAATTTAACAGATTTGTTTAAGGGTTTCCTGCTCTAATTTTATGAACTATGCTGCAAATGATCTTATTCCTTAAAATGGCTTAAGATAAAAAAGGCTGGATAGGTAAATAAAATGCATAAATGGCTATTCTGCCAAAAATAACATTTATTTAGGTCAGCAGTATTCTAATAACAATAGTTAAAATAATTAAATCATAGCTGTCAGCAGCACCTGTTGGCCAGACTCTCCGGTTTTACAAGACAGACACTGAGGTTTCTGGTCCCAGCCAAAGTTCTGGAACTGCGCAAGCAAACTGCGCCGGTGGTGTTGCTGTTCTTAGAGCACCACATTCTGTTCTGTTCTCCTGACTGATCAGGAGCTGTGATAGGAGCTTTCTGAGCTGGCTTAAAGTTGCTTGCCACTTGAGATATAGTCAAAAGTCTTAGCCTCAAAGAGTTTACAATCTCAAACCTCCAATCCTGCAACTGACTCTGTGGGCAGGCTCCACACAGATGCAGCGGTGCACACAGTCAATGCTTCTTGAGAGATGAAGGCTCAAATTACACTCAAAGTAAAGCAAGCTGGCATGAGCAAGCAACAAGAAGGAGGGTTAAGGCTAGAAGCCAGAAAAAGGGAACAGGAACTGAGGCGAGGATTGGGAAATGGTAGGTGGTAGAAGGGTAATAACGTAGCCTTTGCTAAATAAAACTCTGCAGCTGATCAGTGAAATAGAGTACCAAGATCACATGCTGTACGCTAATGGAAAGTATCTGGAAATTAAATGTGGTGGATAAATCAAAAGATCAAGTTAGAGTGATTGGAGTGAGGTTATGTCACCTGCAAGCAAATGAGAACCATGATGATGTTGCTACCTGGCTGCTGAAGTAAAGGAAAAGAGACTGGGTGTTAATGGTCAGAGTGTCTAAGAGGGGTTCCTACTAGCAGTTGCAGGCTCATGTCAGCACATGAGATGGAGTTACAACCCTGGATGAGCTTTCTCTGCTGGACACTCACCAGGCTCCTGTATTGGACCCAAACCTTAGGTCCCACATACTCTTGGCTTGTTGGGGATGGGCATAGTTTAGGCCCACACTCTAGCTGCAGATCCTGAATCTGATATCCCTCTTGTCAGTGGGGACTATGAACTGCCAAGACCCTGAAACTAGTGCCTGGTTTTCCAAGCCTCCCCACTAGCTGTTAAATGCTCCCTGAGTTCCACTCAAACTGTTGACCTTCTATCTTACCATCTCCTTCTTCAGGGATTACATTATAGCAAGTTACAGAGCCTCTGCAAAGGAATTTCTAAACACACATACACACTACTCTTAGCAATTTGGTGACCATCCTGAGCTGCTTCAAGACCCAAAAGGTAGCTTTTCTTTGAAATTCTGTTCCTGTTGCTTGGACCCTTTCCTTCCCCTGCTGTGCTGTGTGCCTCCATAAACTGCAGCTACATCCTCCTGCCAGCTGTGCTATGATGGAGCACAGTGAACTCATATTACACAAATGTCCAGGCTTAGGGCAAATTGGGCAATGTGTACTCTATAGGGGCAAAAGGCAGCCAGTTGTGTCTGTGGCAGAGGAGAGCATGCTCCCAGACAGATAGGCCCAGGGCCGGCTCCAGGGCCGGCTCCAGGGTTTTGGCCGCCCCAAGCAGCCCCCCCCCCCCCCCAAAAAAAGCCACGATCGCGATCTGCTGCGGCAATTCGGCGGAAGGTCCTTCGCTCCGAGCGGGAGTGAGGGACCGTCCGCCGAATTGCCACCTAATAGCTGTACCTGCTGCCCCTCTCCGGAGTGGCCGCCCCAAGCACCTGCTTGCCAAGCTGGTGCCTGGAGCCGGCTCTGGGTGGGCCTAGCCTATATGCTTTCTCACCCAGTGGCAGGTGAAACACAGAATGGAAATTATTTGGGATTATACATGAAAGCTATAGATGTAGGTAAAGTAGGGAACAGATGAAGAAACTAACAGAGAAGAGACTCTGGAGAAAGTAGGAGGAAAATAAAGTCTGCATGGTCAAAGGATAATTTTTCATTTAATTTGAAGATTGGGTTCAAGCCACTGAGAGGTGGCTTTTTTAAAAAAAATATTTACATAGATTCCTGTAGAACTGATCCAAAGTTTTCAGGCAAGAAGCTTTCCATTGAAAAATGGCCTTTTCTCAAACAAAAAATTACTAAATTTTGATATCATCCAAATTTTGTTTATCTACACAATGTTTTAATACACTTCAAATTGAAATCATTAACACATTTTTTTGTTTACTGAAAACCTAGTTCTCCATGGGGGAAAAAAAACTATATTAGGTAAAATGACAACTTTCTATAACCATTTTGAAAACCATTTAAATTTAAAAAATCTGAAAAATTATGCAAATATGGAAAAATGGGACCATTTCAAAACCAGCAAACATGAGACAATTCAGAAATTTTATAAAATTATTTTCCTGATTTTCAAGTAGCTCTATTTACAAGCAGAGAAAAGCAGGCACTGATTTAGACTCAGTGCTTTTGATGGAAATATAAACCAAAAGTCAATCTAGAATCCAGTTTTTGCTAATTTTCTAAGATTTTTTTCTTATAATGAACACACAAGTCTCCAACAGCTGTGACCTAATAACCAGTTTATTTTAAAAAAAATATTCCATATCAAAATAAGCAAATGTGAGCAACTATTGCAACAAGGGAAAAGTCAGTGTTTGAAACTGTTGTCAGCTGATAGTTGTGTTTTCTGGAGATCAGTACATACAATTTAATAAAATACAAACAAATCTAAGAGAAAGTAAGTTCTCTTATAAATAAGACCAGATTTTTTTCCCCCATTTCAAATAGGTCTTCACTTACAACATGCAAGATTCTTTTTCCATGTCATCCTGTTTTAGTACATGTACTGGTTTATCATTGTATGTTGGTGATCTGAGATACTTTGGCTAAGTAACACACTGCTCAAATGTAATCATCTTCTGACACTATTTTTTTCTAAACCATTGCATCTTCTGTTCACTATGTAATGAAACTGAGAATTCTGAAAAGGAAAATTCAGAAACTACACTTTACTGTATACACCAATATTTTCTCTCATATGACCCCATTGTTCTACCTTAATGGCATCTTACTGCATCTTTTCCTCCTGTGTGCTATGGAAAATATTTACTTATTTCAGAGAACTCAGTTGCAGCAGTTTACCTTCCAAGCCATTAAAATCTTATTTGCCACTCAAATGGCCAGCAATGGTAGCAAAATTACAGAGAATAAGGTGGACATGCCTATAGCAAAAAGCAACAAATAGTTTAGTGTATTTTTGCCACAGGAAATTAGACTTTTTAAATACTATTTTCCTGCAGTTTCACCTATTTGTAAAATGGGTGAGGTTGTTTTATTTAAATAGCTAATTTTTACTGCAGACCTATGAGTCCTGGGATGGGGGTGAGAATTTTGCATCATGAGTACCACAAATACAAGATTGTAATCTAACTTGCTATTTCTCCATCATGCTAAAGAAACAACACAATCTGCAACTCTGGCAGCAGGGGTTATCAGGACCCCTGATTTACTGCAGATTATACTGAGATCAAGGGGTTTTTTTAAACCAGTTTCAGTATCATGGACCTACCAAACACGAATTCCCCTTCTCCCACACACAATCAGCACCAAACTGGCCATAAGGGCCTAAATTGTACGCATACAATTAACAACATGAAATGACACATACCTCACTCCAAATGTCTGGCCCTATTTGTAAGAATTGTTGACCATCACCTCTCTAGTTATTTCAACATTTTATTCATTTATTTCTCTACCATTTCCACCAATTATACATTTGTAATTGGCATCATAAACTATTGCAAACATGAAAGAAACATCGTACATACTGTAACCTGGGAGGCATCCATGAACTGCAGGCCAAAGTAATCAGTTTCCACGAGGTCCAAATGATAGACAATCTGGTCAAACAAATCCAGCCCTTTTGCATTTTTCTGTAATTCAAAAGGAAAAACAAAAGATTTTTTAAAAAGGGTTTGGTGGGGGAGGGAGAATGTACAAAGACAATTCATTTTAAAAACTGCATGAGAAGTACACTGCTTAGATGTTAAACAATTCAGCTGAAAGTGCTTTTATTTCCTCCAATGAATAAGGTATTTCTTAGGTGTTTATCATGATGGTATCTAACACTGACAAATCACCAAGATGTGCAATAAATTTACTATTTAGTTTAGTGTCAAAACATTTTGTGCCCAGTTCAACTTTAAGAAGTTTTCTACAAGTAGCTACAGAAGCAAAAGGAAAATAATTTCATTGCTAATGCCTTGCAATATGGAGCCAGCATTTTAAACCCCAGGAAACCAAATTCTCTATTAAATGTCTGCTTCAGTAATCGTCTGAAGTCTGTTGGCAGCTGCCTGATGTCAACTGCAATTATGAACTGCCATTGCACCATTCAGGCAGCAAAATAAATTTAAGACAACTTGACTAGTTAAGAGTACTACAAGGAAAGATAATGGCATTTGATAGGGTCTTTAAATAATGCTGCTAATTGTTGAACAGCATTTATGGCCTTTACACAAAACAAAACAAAACCCACAAGTTTTACTAATTTGGCACCCTTATAGGAATGTGTGGGAATGAAAACTAAACTACCCTCAGCCCAGGTTAGGGCTGATTCACAGGCAGGATGTTGGTAAGGAAGCTTGCACTGTCACTACTCCTGTGCTGTACCTGTATGCTTGTCCACTTGTTCAAAGGGTAACTCATGAATTTAAGTCATCAGTGCTGCTGTCAAGTTCAAACACTGGAAGAAAACTAAGGTGTGGAGATTGTGGGAATGGGTGGAAGGAAAAGCACAGAAACAAACCAATTTGAAATGCCAACTTTGTTGCTTAGAGTTGAGAATATATTTTTTCAAATATTTGGAAAGATTTTCTTTAGAAGAAAATAACCCAACACAACATGCAACTGAACTGGAGCCTTGTTTTTTTTAGGTAAGGAGCAGCATCATGTCACAATGAGATGTAGACCAATTCCCTAGACACGGTGCACCTGATTTTCAGATTTAAAGTCCTAATGCCCACAACTGCACACTTACGTTGCATTCATATTACTGCATGTGATTTGTATACGCGGATGGATAGAAGTAACCTACTTAGTCATGCATGCAAGGAGGTTACCATTTTGAGTGCACATTCAATAGTAAGCCCATTATTATGGTTACACACATTTATAAAGGCACTTATTACAATATTATCTTGGTCCACTTGACTTAATTTAGATTAAAACCACCCAAAATGTTGTGAAACAGATACATATACAACTTTATTATAAAGACTTGAGGTAAATTCTACCATGAGGCAATACATTTAAACTATTAAATTAATTTTATCATCATTCTATTGGTTTACTAAGTAATATGCCTAAACTTCTCTCTTTCTCTGCGATATTGCTAAAGTTGAAGTTGGTCAGGAAAGGGGCTCAAACAAGAGCTCTCGTGTTTTGTTTTGTTTTTTTTTAAGAAAAAAAGCTGCTAACCAGGCATTTTCCACAAGGGGTCCTCAGCTATGGAATTTACTCTCCTGCTTTGTGGTCCATTCAAGCCATTTTTTAACCTTCCAAATACAATATACTGAAAAGCCCACCTTTTTCCATATATGTCAGGAAAGGAACAAGTCAGTAGTATGGATCTATGGCAGTTTCATTGTTAGATTACTGTTCAATGACTGTGTTACTGAAGGGAGCAGCTGTACTATTTGCATGGGCAGTTTGTAAAATGTGCAATAGTATCAAATACTGTTCTAATGAATGTAAAGTATACAGAGCCTAGGTTGACTGTTAAATACGACACACAGAACTGCAAAAGTTGGGCGCTGCATATAAACAGTTACATAATGAATACATTTGTTTCTGCTCTCTCTTGAACAGAGGTGTAACAACACGTCAGGCTCTGAGTCTCTTACAAGTGATCTTCAGTGGGGAAGGAGGAATGGCACTTTCGACAGATCCCATTCAGCACAAGATATATGCCAGGATATGGGCAACTGCTTTATCTTTAGCTTCTTATGGCCATTATATAAGGACATCTTAAGAGTAGGAGCATGTCTACTACTGCCTCTGAATTTTTTTATTTTTTTTAAATCTATGTTAAGAGGTCAGAAACCTGATCTCTAAAACATGTTAGGCATTTTCATTTAGCTCCCTTTCCCAGAAAAAAACTCTGATTTCAATTGGACTAGAATTTGACCTTTAAGTTTTCAATTAATCTGATCTTCCACATATAAGAGAGCATTGTAACCACATCATAAAAAAAAATTCTTATAAAAAAGAAAAGATTCCAAGCTGTTATCTTACAATACTTAGAAATTCTCTTCTCTAACCATAAAGAAAGGAATGAAATAATTTCCACCTCCACTAGCTTTCTTGAAGAGGTCAAACAGCTCTGGTGTAGGTGGCAAGTTCTATTTAAGCCTCAAATAACATAACTGACAAACTGAAAGCACTGCAATTTGAATTTTTCTATGTTTTCAGAAACATCCATCTGATCTCCGCTACTTAACAGAAGTGAGAAAGTGACATCTTAGGATATTGTTTTACTTGTTTCGGGGGAGGCACAAGATGATTTATAGAAAGACATGCTTTATTAATCACAAAATTCAACAACCTTATTGCAAACATCTGAGATGATCACCTCCTAAGATATAATGTTGCTTAGAAACAGTACGCATCCACGTCACTGTTTTGAAGGTGCAGTATTTAATAACATTCTAGACTAGAGTCAAATAAGCAAGGAATGTATTCTAAAGATGGATTTGTTGTTGTTTTAAATGTTTAGTGAAACTAATGCTTGTGAAAGATGCCAAATCAAAAGCACACTAGAATGAAGTATTCGCTCCACCTGAGCAGAGACAGCAGATACAACACAGGTAATAGGAATCCAACAGTTTAAGTCAGTTTTCCATGACCATTCAATTCTTGAGAGCTTGCTTATGCATAGACTGTCAGTAAGCATGCCAATTATGAAGCAGACACCTGTCAAACAGACACTAGCCTGTTCCGTCACTACCAGCCTGGGCCAGGAGCACACACTGTTCCACTGCACACATGTTCACCACAAATATGAAGTGAGTCACATGGAAGAAGTAGCATTGTCATTTACTCAATTGTTGTAAAATGCAATATACATATGTAACTTGTAGTAGACGACAGCCTTTAAATGTTAATAAATGTTATTTCCTAATTATTTGAACCTTCAGATAAAAAATTTGTGCTGGCACTCTGGGTAGCATGGGGGGGGGGGGGGGGGGAGACTTTCTTCCAGGCATTTCAGCAATGGGAAGATGGGAGAGTGCAGCTCCCCACCCTCTAACAGTAGAGACAGTACTGTCCTTTCTCCTATCCCTTCGCTGCCTGATGGAGAATATGAAGAGGGAACAGCAGAAGGAGCTGGGGCGTAGAGTGGGTAGAAAATTTTCCATACATGTTTTTTTGTAGGAAAAGGGTCTTTAACAATACATTCTTTTTTTAAATTGTCCACATTATCAAAATTTTCTGTGATGTTTGTTATGGAAATTATTAAAATAGTTTTAAAATCCTTTATTTACCCAAAACCGCATTTTCTTACTGTAAACTGGGATTTCAGTCAATGAAAAATTTTCAAAAAAATATTCAATTTAAAATACTGCTGAAAATTTAATGGAAAATGGGCCCATTTAAGAAAAACTATTTTGAAATTTTCATGAAATCATTTCCCAACCAGTTTTACTGGGGTGTTGCTGGGGCTCCAAATCTTTCTTAAAGTACGTAGAACAACATCCTCCTCCCGTTTTCCAAATGTGAGAAGAGCTGTCCAAGTTATGAGTCCCCTATCTGTCTCTTCTCTCCTTCAGGAGGATCCATCCCTCAGCGAGCTTCTCCACCTGTCTGAGTGGGTGGGGGTAGGGGGAAAGAGGGAAAAAAACCTGCTATCAGCTCCCAAAGCTAGAACATTGGTTTTACTTGTACCGTCTCCTGGCACTCCATGGTAATGAGGGAAAAAGAAAGTAGATGGGGTAGGGTAATAAAAAAAAAAAAAAAAACATGAGTGCTGATAAGGGCTGGTCTACACTAGCGCTCCAAAAGTGAATTTTGTAGTGTTTTGGACATGTCAAATTAACTGTGTAATAATATTATCAACATAGCAGAATGGTTAGGGAGGAAAAACTGGCAGAATATCCTACGAAAGTATACAATTTCTGAGACCTGTTGATGGAAATAAAAAAAGATTCTATCTCCCATCTCACTTTCAAGGATGAATAGGTTGACATGGGTGATGTCTTTAGCATAAATTGTTCTGCTTGTAAGATGTTGATGCTTTTTCAAATATTTGACAGACAGTAGCATGTATCTCTCTCAGTGTTCTTGCACCAAAGTACATTTGTTTTGTAGGTTTTTGAATGGGAGCATCTTATAAATATCTCCCAGCACTTTGATTCCTACATCTATCCATGCTCTTTTCAAAATGTCTATCTGCCTTAAAAATAACCTACTAGGGGAGGAGGGTACTTGTGCTCCTTCCTGATGTATAAGGAAAGTTGGAAAGATTTCTTTAAAATCTTTTTTTCTACTAATTTTTACTTCAGAGATAAAATTATTAAGTTGTCTCTTCCCACTTTCTGCTGGAAGATTCCTTGGAGTGCTAGAGAACTGAAGTTGGAGCATTCTCAGGCCTCAACTGAGGACAAAGGTGTTTCAAGGAGCTGCCCACTGTTCCATCCATCAACATGAAAGCACATCTGCAATAGGCAGGAGAGTGGAACTGGCATCAAGGATAATGTTACGTTCCACGGTCATTCTCGTCTACCTTCCCCTCTCTTTGCCCCAAGATCAGCCTGGCAACCTCAGGTACTACAACCACAGATTAAGGAAATATTTAAACAAATAAGTACTTCACACTTATCCTACTTTACTTCGTACTCTGAAAATCTTAGAGAGAGCAATTTTTAATCATAAGTCTTCCAGAACTCCCTGGATTGGACGCGACTAAGTGGAACATTGTCCTTATACTAAGCATTATCACTCCCCTACCATCCTGATGTTTCCTAAATGCTACTGCCAACAACCGCTCCCAAGCCAAAAAGAATAAGGAGCAGCGACAATTCACCTTGTTTAGATTCAAAAGGATTAAAGAATTATCTCTTTGGACAGAACAGAAGCAGCTAGAATAAAAACAAGGAATCCGAAGTGTTTTACAAATTCTGGGCAAAAATTATAGCTATCCAGCATTTTTAATAGAGAAGCACTGTAGAAACACCTTTTTTGTATCCTCAGACAAGGCAATGATAGGACATCTTAAATCTAGTAGGTGGATTGTGCAAGCTTTTGGGTCTTTCAACGCCCCACCTCACCCCAGTCCCAGGTATTATGGTGGTGCCAAGAGCCTCAGCCAGGATCATTGTCCCACTTTGACAGGCTCTATACCAGGGGTCGGCAACGTTTGGCACGCGGCTCGCCAGGGTAAGCACCCTGGCGGGCCGGGCCAGTTTATTTACCTGCTGACGCGGCAGGTTTGCCGTCCCGGGCCAATGGGGGCAGCGGGAAGCCGCGGCCAGCACATCCCTCGGCCCGCGCCGCTTCCCGCCGCCCCCATTGGCCCGGGACGGCGAACCGCGGTGAGTGGGGGCCGCGATCGGCCGAACCTGCCGCGTCAGCAGGTAAATAAACTGGCCTGGCCTGCCAGGGTGCTTACCCTGGCGAGCCGCGTGCCGAACGTTGCCGACCCCTGCTCTATACAAACACATGAAACACTATTGGTGGCCAAGTTTCTATAAAAGTTATGTAAATATAGACATCACTGTCCATTCTGAGTACCATATCTTGGCATATATTTTAATGTCAACATTTACAAGAGAGATGCAATAGCATCTTGCACACAGCTAAGGGCCACTGGTCTTTTTGGTGTTAGGGAAATTACAGCCCTATTTAAGTGTACCTCTCTCCTCAGCCTCTGCAAATACCATTATAAATACTGGAGCAAGATGATCACAGAAGAGTCAATAAAACTCCACATTGACACCATACTTCCAAAGATAATTGCCTCTTATTCTATCGCAGGAAATAGACTTTTCTGTCTCATCTATTTTGGTGTTCATGAACACTGGCAAATCTAGTCCTGCTACAAAAGGATACCAGATAATTGAAATCTATGCCCTAATCAGGTGTGTAAAGTAAAATCTGTGTAATTCATTTGCAGTTTTTGGGATCATAGATTGTAATTCCTTTTTGTGGCTGAACAACATTTCGTAGTTCAATTTTTTTGTGACTTGAGCCTTCAGATATTCTGCTGACAGACAGCTTGCCTGCTCTTCTGATTTGTTCAAATGACTTTTCTTTCAAGTGGAAGAGAGGATATTTAATCTACTGTTTAACAAGACGACGCAACTACTATTTGGCTTTTGTTAATTTTTAACATATTAATGTGAGTTTAATAGTGGCTACATTTTATTCTGTTTTTTTCCTCTCTTTTGCTAACATGCCTGTTTGCATCTTTCACCAACAATATCACCCTCTCCCCATATACCTTGCAAGATTCCCAGCCGATAGATTGTACAGACTATTTTTATAACAAAAAATGCAAGTTAAAAAAACTACTTAGCATTTACTTTCAGATCCTTCATTATGAATTAATCTAATCTCCATCTGTGTTTTCAGGATGTGTTGTATAAAAGTGCCACCTTAACTTTGACCATGTCTACATCACTCATTCTCTCAACACTGCACTGTGTGATATGACAAAGGTACGATACTTGCCTCCTAGGTTAGGAATCTGAACTTGTGTTGGGAACTACAGAATCTTATTAAGGTCAGTTAAAAAGCTGAGACTATCATGGTCCTCTGGCTTCAAGACAAGTACTCGTTCTGCTATTTGTTATTTGCGTATAGTTAATAGAAGCAGAATGAGGAGTATCCTTTTTACTTGATACTCTCAATGCGCTGAGAATTTTCATCCAAGAGACAAGGTTGGTGAGGGAGTATCTTTAGGGTTACCATACGTCCGTTTTTTCCCGGACATGTCCGGCTTTTTGGTACTCAAATCCCCGTCCGGGGGGAATTGCCAAAAAGCCGAACATGTCCGGGAAAATACTCCCCCCCCCCCCCTCCAGTCCCCTGCTTACCTTGGCTCCGGCAGGCTGTGAGCAGCAGGCAGATTCCTCCGCGGCGGAGGCTGCTGCTGCTCCCCCCAGACACCTCAGCTCTGTGCAGCTGAAGAGCGGAGCTGCCTGAGCGCTACCGGCTTCACGGTTTGCCGGGCAGCCCCCAGACCTCCAGACCCTGCGCCCCCAGCCAGGCGCTTCCCCTCCCAGGCTCCGGCTGTGCTGGGGAAGCGCCCGGCCGGGGGCACAGGGTCTGGAGATCTGGGGGCTGCCCGGCAAACCGTGAAGCCGGTAGCGCTCAGGCAGCTTCGCATGGCTGGGAGGGAGGAGGGGGAATGCGGGGCGCTCAGGGGAGGGGGCGGAGACTTTGGGGAAGGGGCGGGGCCGGGTGCGGGGAAGGGGCGGGGCCAGGGCCCCGTGGAGTGTCCTCCTTTTTTAAGGTTTAAATATAGTAACCCTAAGTATCTTTTATTGGACCAACTTCTTTTGGTAGAAGGTACAAGATTTCATGCTACACAGAGCTCTTCTTCAGTTGGGAAGGAAGCAGAGTATCTGAACCTTATTTTAGAATCTCCACCTTGAATCTGATGCTTGTTGAGGAAAATTAAGTCCATTGTCACCCTTCCCCTTTTCTTTTTGGGGATCATGATACATGGTTAGATGAGTGCCCTGGACCTGTGTCCCCTTGGGGAGCTCACTCTCTCTGTTTTCCTGATTTCCAGTAGTCTTCCTTTTCTGACTTATTCAACATTTTTCCCTGCCGTATTTTTGGGTAGAGGGGACCTTCCCTGATAACTGCTGAAATAACCAACGTTGAAGATTCATTACTAACAAAGTCTAGCACATATCTATCTGTGCAGCTAGCAGTGGGTTTTTTTGGAAATAAAAAGTCTCTTTCTATAGGAATGGTGAATACTTTACTAGGGTATATGTTGGCACTTTTAATTGGGAGGTTATTTTGGGCTTGGGGGTATTTGTAAAACTTGGACAGATTATCATTTGCTTTCTGGAAGATCCTAATCTCATTCAATTAACTCATGTAGGGTTCCAGACTTGAGGATGCAGTTTCTGGTGTTTTTTAATCTTATTCAGTTTCTTAAAATCAAGAGCTCCCATCCCACATTCAAGCACTATTAATAATAATATTTTTGCATTATGCAGAACTCTGCTTTTCCTTAACTAGGCTCTTTTTTTTCTTTTAAAGGGCAATGATTTTGGGGAAAAACCCTAATACACCTCTACCTCGATATAACACTGTTCTCGGGAGCCAAAAAATCTTACCATGTTATAGATGAAACCGCATTATATCGAACTTGCTTTGATCCACCAGAGTGCGCAGCCCCGCCCGCCCAGAGTGCTGCTTTGCCACGTTATATCCGAATTCGTGTTATATCGGGTCGCGTTATATCGGGGTAGAGGTGTATTAGACCCCCTGGAATTTCACCCAAGGCCCCATTCCATTGCTGGGAAGGATAATTCCCTTGACAAATCCTGGGGAGCCATCAAGAATACAGTTCTGTCAGCACTTTTCTTTTATCCTCTGGGACAAATGCATCCAACTCAAAAGGGGTGTTTAGAGGCCACAGATTGAGGTTGGATTGTTAGCCCACCAGGGGAAGTCCCTACAAAGGCAATGACGGAAAGTGGCAGATTGGAGAAGGAACATTGTTCACAAGAGGGTATCAAGGAATCTCTACTATTTTTCTACTGCACTTGGACACTGATTTGGGGTTGACAAGAGTGAGGGGAATGACAAACTGGACCTTGGACAAGCTACAGGTAATGAAGGCAGAAAGCGGGGCTGCTGGTCATCACTCCCTTAAACACCCCTTTTTGTGTTAATTTGCAACAGTGCACTATTTAATTTGTGAGTTTAATAAAGTTTAGTTGTAGTTTAACCCCTAATCCCTACCTTTCTAACCAACATCTTCATTATATAATCGAAGTGGAAAAAAAGCTCATATAGTTTCTGAAATTTTAGTACTCAGCTGATGTAAATTGGGATACCTCCCTCAAAGTCAAAGTAGCTAAAGTAATTTTCACCAGCTTGCTATATGGCCAATATCTGTAGTTAAAATTGGGCTAAAACTCTAATTAGTGAACATTTTTTATCCCAGTTAAATTTGATGAATTCTTCATAGTTCACTGCTAAGACCTGATGTAGAAAGGATGAAATTCTCTAAATACGACAACTTCGGAAGAACTTTTTGGTAGAATACTATGTCTCCTATTCAGCAAGAATAACAGGACAAATCAATACCCAAAACAGACAATTTACATCGGATGCCTTAACCTAAACAGACTGAGCAGGGAGCTGATGTAGGTGCTATCCAGTAGTTAATAAAAGGCATTAAAAGAATCAGCCAATGGGAAAGGGACAGACAAAAATTATGTACAACTAAAACTAGAGGTGCTGTTTTAAGTACATTGGAGACGAAATGGCCACGGTACAGGAAATAGATAGTGGCAATATTCTACGAGACTGCTTTCTTCAAAGAAAAAAAGACTGCTTAAAAGCAGGATAGTTTTTGAGTATGCTTTCCTCAAACTAAAATGCTCCAAAGCTAAAAAAACAACAATAATGCCTCTGTAGCATTTAGCAACCATGCATGTTCTACAAGCTCAATCAGAATGAAGGAGAGCTATTGCATCGTACTGGAGATTTCAGATCGCAGCGTTATAAATTAGGCTTTGACAAGGACTTCAAAACTACCTGAACTTGTGCAAGACAAACCTGACAAAGGCAAAAAAAGTGAAACATGAAATATCCCTCATTCTGAAACAAAGGAAGACCCGAATGTGGGGGAGGAAGGGGAGAGACAGAAGGGGTTGATGACAATTCAGCACATATCTAGTTTTGCCAACAAAACGTTCCAATTAACACATTAAATACCAATAGGAAAAGTTTTGTGGCAATGGAGTAGGAAGGATAGAAATGGTTTCTTGTCCTGAAAGGGAAGTATATCATCACAGCCCATAATGCAGGATGCAAATGAGTGTATTGTGATACATCAGCTTCTTTAAAATATTTAGCAGCGTGCACTACTATGAGCTTTAAGGCACACACGGTAGGCACTTCAAGCAGTAGGCTCTACTGACTCTAGTTTTTGGTGGGTTAACAAGGGAATATTCTCTGTTATCGCTGACAAAAAAGAAAGAGCGCAAATAACCTTGGCAGAAGTCTTTGAATGGGGAGGTAGAGAATTTCCAAACTATTCCCATAGAAGCAATCCAAGAAGTGTTAGGTCAAGTATCCAAACTACCTCTAAGTCCACCTCCCTCCAGAAGGAGTCCTCTCTTCCACAGGTCTGGCCCTGCTCCAGCTCTGATATTCTATCCCCACTGCTTCTCCCCTTCCAAGCCCTGCTGTAGGCCAGCCTCTTATCCTAAGCTTTATTATGCTATATGGGTTTCTACTCCATTCTCTGGTAGTCCCTGGATCTTTCTGACCACTACTAGTGCCTGGTCTTCCCTCTGAAGCTTCCAATTTGTGTGTCACACACAAAAGTCCCACGTCTGCTAATTGCAGTTCCTGATCCTATGTGCTCTTTAATCCTGGTCACTCTGGCAGACTGCCCTCTACGGCCTAGAGAGAGATCTAGGTCCTTGCCCCTCCCAGGGTGACCTGTGGCCCAATTTTTCCCCAATAATCTGGTTCATTAAAATATGTAAAACAGTGGTTTTCAAACTTTTTGTATTGGTGACCCCTTTCATACAGCAAGCCTCTGAGTGTGACCACCCTTATAAATTAAAAATGGTGGGGTTAATTTAATCTAATGGGAGCTCAGGGCTGTCAGCCCCACGGAGCTGACAGCTTGCAACCCCCATGCAGCCATCTTGTGACCCCTTTAAGGGTCACGAGCCCCAGTTTGAAAACCCCTGATGTAAAGGCTGCAATATGATTAAACAAAATAAGTTTTGCTTTGTACAAACCTCATTCCTCATGTTTCAAAGCCAAGGGTTAAGCCTGGAAAAATAAAGGTTTTCTTTTTAATAGACCATGTCCCCAACCATGTGGTTAACTGTAATCTACCTTGGGCTCTGAAGATATTGTATCATTTTCTCAGCAGTTGGCCAGTATCTCAAATTTTCAGTGCTGCCATTCAGCCAGTTTACAAATAAAAGGTCTTCAAATGGCCATTAAGACTCCAACTCTGTCACAACACTAATAAAGGGGCTTTTTAAGCACCTGCTGTTTCGTGTAAATAGTGTTTAAATTTGAAGGAGAACACAGAAGCAGCAACATTCCTGAACACGCACTGAAAATGCAACTGATGATGCACATCAACATGTCTGAGTGAGAAAAGAATCAATTTTAGCTTATTTGAGAAGTTTTTTTTTAAAAAAGTTTTTACCGAAAATTAGAAAAAAGTAAAACCAGCAAAATTTTAGTTAAAATACTGAAAATAAGTTTTACCCTAAAAGACCAAAATTACTTCTATAATATTTCACCTGATTTAACCCAATTTTAACAAAGGTAATACTTCCTACTACCCTCTGCCCCCCCCCCCCACCCCCTAAAATAAAAGGTATGCATTGAACAACTGATAGGAAACTACTATTTCCTGTGCTAAAGAGGCTACTGTAAAAAGTTAAGAGTTACAAATTAGGAAGAGGAACTACTCTCAGGAAGTACACCCTCAAATAACGGCCCCCCAAAATAAACTCCTTGGATCCTACTTCAAGAGTGCCAGTGCTTAGATGATGCGGTCTTTATGACTGAAGGGGTGGGGAATGGAAGAATCCCATCAGGTATCACCAGTTGAGCTTCAGGAAAGGGAATGAAGGAAGATGCTGGGCAAAATAAGCGTTGTTGTTTGCTGCATATCAAAGCTTCCCAGCAGCATACCCCAGCAGTGCTCAGGAGTTCTTCCATCATCAGGATGGGGAAATGATGTTCACCTCTTTCTGAAAAGCAACAACAGGACCGAGCCCCTGGAACAAAGGAGTCAAGCCTCTCTTTTAACTTATCATGGCTTAGGAATGAATAACTAAATACTGGGAGCTTGAGGGCATAGGAGAAATTAGAGAAACTGTGAAGAAAGAGAGCTCCAAACTGGACAGCTACAAGCTAAGGCTCTATACAGAAACATGGCGCCCCTCAGACAGGCCTCAGGGTAAGTGACTACACTGGGCTTCTCATCAGAACACTACCTTTGACCCTGCTAGGGTGGCTTTGAGGGAAGGCAGTCTTTTACATCAACCATTAACTAGTAGTAGTGAACATCAGCCATCAGTACATCAGCCACTTTTACATCAGTCATTAACTACTACTACTACTAGTAGTAGTAGTAGTAGTAACCATCAGCCATTAACATCTAGCCATGGGCTAGAATTTGTGAATTTTCAAAACCTGTGAATAAAGCAAAGAATAAAAAGTTGAGGATAGGAAAACAAAATGCCTTTTCCAAACTCCACTGTACAATTGTTAGAAATATGGGTAATGAATTATCTTTGAATTATTCATAAAGTATGATGATCTCAGAGCAATTACAACTTGCTGAGATGAATCAAATTACTAGAATGTAAACATAACAGCGAAACATTGTATAGAGTGCATAAAAAAGCAATAAAGGAAGGAGAATTGATTCACCCAGAAAGAAAAAAACACCACATGCTAAGTCAGTTAGAAAAAGGTGATACTGATACTAACACCGCAAACAAACTATGGACAATTAAAAAAAAAAAAAAAAGAAAGACAGACAAGAATCAGTCAAGCATAGTTTGCAGTCAAGCGTAGTTTGCAGTCTGCTCTATTATGGAGTGACCATCTTATGAAGAAAAGTTATTGCTTCTACCATCTGTTCAGTTTGTTTAAAGGAATACAGCTCAGCGTTCCTAAGGCCTGGTCTACACTAGGAGCTTATATCGAATTTAGCGCCGTTACATCGAATTAACCCTGCACCCGTCCACACCAGGAAGCTACTTAGTTCGATATAGAGCTCTTTTAAATTCGACTTCTGTACTCCTCGAAAACGAGAGGAGTAGCGCTAAATTCGAAATTGCAATATCGAATTAGGCTAGGTGTGGATGGAAATCGACGGTAATAGCTCCGGGAGCTATCCCACAGTGCACTACTCTGTTGACGCTCTGGACAGCACTTCGAGCTCGGATGCTCTGACCAGCCACACAGGAAAAGCCCCGGGAAAATTTGAATTCCTTTTCCTGTCTGGCCAGTTTGAATCTCATTTTCTGTTTGGACAGCGTGGAGAGCTCAGCAGCACTGGCAACGATGCAGAGCTCTCCAGCAGAGTTGGCCGTGCAATCTAATAGAAAGAGGGCCCCAGCATGGACTGATCGGGAAGTCTTGGATCTCATCGCTGTGTGGGGCGATGAGTCCGTGCTTTCAGAGCTGCGCTCCAAAAGAAGGAACGCAAAGATCTACGAGAAGATCTCTAAAGCCATGGCAGAGAGAGGATACAGCCGGGATGCAACGCAGTGCCGCGTGAAAATCAAGGAGCTGAGACAAGGCTACCAAAAAACCAAAGAGGCAAACCGACGCTCCGGATCCCAGCCCCACACATCACGTTTCTACGAGGCACTGCATTCCATCCTAGGTGCGGCCGCCACCACTACCCCACCACTGACCGTGGACTCCGAGGATGGGATATTGTCCACGGCCGGTTCCTCCTCGGAAATGTTAGGTGACGGGGAAGATGAGGAAGGAGATGAGGAGGACGAGGCAGTCGACAGCGCTTGCACCGCTGATTTCCCCGACAGCCAGGAGCTCTTCATCACCCTTACCGAGATCCCCTACCAACCGTCCACAGCCGGTACCCCGGACACCAAATCAGGGGAAGGATCAAGCAGTGAGTGCTTTAAACATCTAAACATTTCATTTTAACATAACTGGAATATTTATATTGTTAAGAATGGGCTTTTCAGTCACTCATTTAAACATAGAAACTTTTATTTATAACAAAACAGGAATATTAACTATATTAGTAATTTGTTGTTCATGATTTAGTTGGCTTAGTGAACTATTTACTCCTAACTATGTATAGAAAATCAAGTACTGTCCGGATATTCATGATTAGTCCACCACAGGACGCTCCACTCTGTAGTCCCTTATGCTGAACTTAAATGAAAAGGCGGTCAATGTGCCTGGGAATGGACAGACAGTCCTCCTGGGATAGCTCGGCATAGCTCTCCTGGAGGTACCGCTCCAGCATGCGCATGAGGTTCCACGGCAGGGCGATCTTGTTCGGTCCCCCGTGGTAACAGACGTTCCCACGCCATGAGTCCATCAGGTAGTCGGGGATCAGTGCGCGGCACAGCATGGCGGCATACGGCCCAGGCCTCTGCATGCTCTCACGCAGCATCCTTCCCCTCTCGGTCTCCGAGATCCTCATGAGTGTAATGTCACACATGACGCCCTGCTTTAAATTAGGGAGGGGAATGTTAGTATTGGGACTGCTTTACAGCCACGCGGTGGAGGCGGCAGAGGGGCAGCATACAGGGATCTTTCCCAGGGACAGCCGCGAGGTGGTGGGACAGGGGCAGAGCTCATGCTTCCCTGATTGCTGCCAGCAGAGAGTGGCCTTGCATTCAGTGCGAAAGGAGCCCAGTGCCACTATTACATTTTTAAGCTGCCACAAGTCTACGGCTTACCATGTTTTCCTGCGGCAGAAGTAGAGGTGTCCTGCAACGCTTCTCCGATCGCAACTGCAGGACCCCAGACACATAAGGCGAGGGCCGAAAATTCGACCTTGTCCTGAGTGCGCATGTGAAAAGTCCAGTGCATGGTGTTGTTCACAGAGAAAGACTATGTTCTTTGTTAGCAACTTCATTTATCTGTCTCAGGAATTTACTCCCTTTTTCCCATTCCCACAGACACATCTGCGACTGTCTCCCAACCCAGCCTGGCATCACACTCCCAGAGGCTAGCGCAGATTAGAAGAAGGAAGAGAAAGACGCGGGAAGACATGTTTTATGAACTTATGGAGTGCTCACGAGAGCAGGCAGCCCAGACGACACAGTGGAGGGAGAACTTGTCACAAATGCACAGAGCAGTCATGGAACGGGAGGAGAGGTGGCGCCAGGAGGACCAGCAGGCTACTCAAACCCTGCTTGGACTAATGAGGGAGCAAACGGAGACGCTCCGGCGCCTAGTGGATGTTCTGCAAGACCGGAGGCAGGAGGACAGAGCCCTGCTGCTGTCTATCTCTAACCGCCCTCCCCCGCCACCAAGTCCCACACCCCCCTCACCAAAAGTACAAAGAAGGAGGGGCGGCAAGGGCCGTTAAAACTGTCAGTCGGCCCCTGCACACTGCTGCAGCAATGGAAGGCTCTCGTTCCAAAGTTTGAAAAGTCCTTTCCTACCCATCTCACACTAGCCCACGTCCAAGTTTCCTCCCCCCCCTTTTAATGTGCGGTTCATAATAAAACATCTGTTTCTGTTAAGTACTGTTTCCGAGAGTGTCTTTTGGAGGGGATTCTGTCTGAAGGGGGGGAAGGGGTTTGTTACTTGGACAGGACAGTCACCTGTAGCAGGCTACAGAGGCGGGAGCAGGTCCAGCATCAGGACACATACACAGCACAGTCCCCAGTTACCCTGGTCAGTCTGGGAGGCGGTTTTCTTGTTCTGGGGTGCGAAGGGGTTGATCTGTGACTTTGTGGCGGGGGAGGGCAGTTAGAGATCCTATACCGCGGTCCTTATCCTGGATCACACGCAGCAGGGGATCTGTTACCCTCCGCCCCCTGCCAGAAAGTCACTTGGCCGACACATACATGCAGTCCCGCCCAGGACTGCTGGCAGGCTGCGTTGAAACAACCAATCCAGCACTGCGGAGCCTGTCATTCCCGGACTTTAGAAGCATCATTTGCATCAAAACACTAAGCCCGCCCCCCGCCACAGTCTGCGTCCCCGGTTTAAAACATTCCCGCGAAAACAGTAAAAAAGAAAACCTTGTTCATTAACAGAACAGAACAGATTTTATTTGTTGGGAAGGTGGGGAAGGGGGTATGTAACTTGGAAGGATAGTCAACAGTAACTGGGTAAAGAAACGGGGGCAGGTTCAGCATCTGTGTCCACAAAGTAAAAAGTCACTGGAGACCCTGTTCAGTCAGGAACCTGGCTTTCAAAGCCTCCCTGATGCACAGCGCGTCCCGCTGTGATCTTCTAATCGCCCTGCTGTCTGGCTGGACGTAATCAGAAGCCAGGCTATTTGCCTCAACCTCCCACCCCGACATATAGGTCTCCCCCTTGCTCTCACACAAATTGTGGAGCACACAGCAAGCAGCTATCACAATCGGGATATTGGTCTCGCTGAGATCACAGCGAGTGAGTAGGCTTCTCCATCTCCCCTTGAGACGGCCAAAAGCACACTCCACCACCATTCTGCACTTGCTGAGCCGGTAGTTGAATAGTTCTTTCCCTGAGTCCAGTGCGCCAGTGTAGGGCTTCATGAGCCAGGGCATTAGCAGGTATGCAGGGTCCCCGAGGATGACTGTAGGCATCTCCACATCCCCAACAGTTACTTTGTGGTCCGGGAAGTAAAGACCCTCCTGCAGCCGTCTACACAGACCAGAGTTCCTGAACACCCTAGCGTCATGAACCTTGCCAGGCCATCCAACGTAGATATTGGTAAAACGTCCCCGATGGTCCACCAGTGCTTGCAGCACCATGGAAAAGTAGCCCTTCCGGTTGATGTACTGGCTGGCCTGGTGGTCCGGTGCCAGGATAGGGATGTGAGTCCCATCTATAGCCCCACCGCAGTTTGGGAATCCCATCTCGGCAAAGCCATCTCTGATGAGCTCCACGTTTCCCAGGGTCACTACCTTAGATAGCAGTAGCTTGACGATTGCCCTGGCTACTTGCATAACAGCAACCCCCACGGTAGACTTGCCCACGCCAAACTGGTTAGCGACGGACCGGTAGCTGTCTGGCGTTGCGAGCTTCCAGAGGGCTATGGCCACTCGCTTCTGGACAGTCAGGGCTGCCCGCATCCGGGTGTCCTTTCGCTTCAGGGCAGGGGACAGCAACTCACACAGTTCGAGGAAAGTCCCCTTCCGCATGCGAAAGTTGCGCAGCCACTGGGATTCATCCCAGACCTGCAGCACTATGCGGTCCCACCATTCCGTGCTTGTTTCACGGGCCCAGAATCGCCGTTCAACAGTATCAACAAGACCCAGTGACAGCGAGATGTCCTGGGCGCTGGGTCTCATGTTATCAGAGAGGTCGGAGCTAGTGTCCGACTTCATGCCGTCACGGTGGTGCCGTAGCCTCCTCTCATGATTGATCTGCAGCTGCCTCTGGTACAGGTGGAGGAGAAGCTGCGAGGCGTTGAGAACTGCCACAACTGCAGCGATGGTCGCAGCAGGATCCATGCTCGCACTGCTGTGGCGTCCGCGCTGTCAGTAATCAGAAAAGCGCGCGAACTGATTTCCCGCCGGCGCTTTCAGGGAGGGAGGGAGGGAGTGCGTGAGTGACGGACGGATGACGACAGGCGCCCAAAAGCGCCCTCGACACATTTTTTTACCCAGAAGGCATTTGGGGCTCGACCCAGAATTCCAATGGGCCGGGGGGTTCTGCGGGAACTGTGGGATAGCTGCCCACAGTGCACCGCTTCCAATGTCGACACTTGCCCCGTTAGTGTGGACTCACAAAGTCTCACAAAGTCGAATTACTATCCTTAGTGTGGACACACACGTTCGACTTAGTAATATCGATTCCACATAGTCGAATTAACTAAAATCGAAGTACTCTCGTAGTGTAGACAAGGCCTAAGTGACTCTGACCAGCCACACGCATACACACACTCAAACAGGTGGACATGAGCTTTACAAAATGCGTATTGATTTTGTGGCACACTATTTTACGACTCAAAATTAGAGGGCATTGAAAAGGAATGCAATACTAGATTAAATACTCATAACTTTATCTAAATCACATGAAGGGCAAAGAAATACTTTAGCACTGGGTGCTCTATAAATAAAATATTCTTACTAGTAACTCTACTATTAATATGGGTGCTTCAACATTTTGGACTGTGCTTGAGTTCTGAGTTTCTGTTTACTGCCTCCACCACTTACACATGGCAGTAGCAGCTCATACCTCTTTGCAAATGGAGACAAGCAGGAACACTTCTGAAAATCTCTAGTTACAGACTTAGAATTGAACTGTAGACTACAAATAGCACACAAATGGGAGAGCAGTGGGGACCCATTATATGTGAGAATTCTACCTGTCACTTTAGAAACTGATGAGGTGACCTCACCTTATTCCCACGCTTGAAGAATTTTGCTGTAGTTCCTTATGAAGTGTTCTTGCCCCAGAACGTGAGCTCCCCTGGCTGAAATACTTGGAATACTCCATGCATGTTGGAATCTCCAGCACACAGCTGCAGCACCATAACATAACTAGGAACCAACTGACACAGGAAACAATCCAAGCAGGGACTTATTAACCCAGATTAGCACAGATAAAGATGTAATTTACTGTTCTCTGACTAGTGTCCATTCATTAAAAAAAATAGAATTTGATAAAGTAAGGCTAAACACAGGATGGGTTTCTGGTGAAGCATCCGTTACCTGTAATTTTATCTTCTGCCAAGAGGAAAATAAATTAATTTTACTTTTCTCTGGTGTGGGTGTGTGCACACCTGCTGCTCCATCAGTCCAGATACTGATGGAATGTTTCAAGTACTAGAAACTTGCACGAGCAAAGGGAAAGGAAATTTAAATGTTGACTTTTTTCAAGTGTATTTGAGAAGTAGCATTCAGCAACCACATAAACAAATTGCGCTAAAATGGGAAGACCAGGGTGAAATATCAAAGCTCCTGCTTGAAGAGAAGCCCTGAGAGAGTTCACAAAGAATCTCTACCTTCCCACATGGAGGTACAACACTAGGGTTCCATGAGGCATGTATGCCTTCATGCATGTCAGCAGTAGGGTTGCCAGGCATCCGGTTTTCGACTGGCAGTTAAAAGTTCGGTCAGCGGCGCAGCAGGGGCCCTGGGCTAAGGCAGGCTCCCTGCCTGCCCTAGCTCCAGGCGGCTCCCAAAAGCGGCTGCCAGGTCCCTGCAGCCCCTAGATGCATGGGCAGCCAGGGAGGCTCAGCACACTTCCCCCGCTCTGAGGGCCGTCTCCGCAGCTCCCATTGGATGGGAACCACGACCAATGGGAGCTGCTGGGGCAGCACACGGAGCCTCCCTGGCCGCTCAGAGTTTTGAACACCTCGGGAATGGAGGCTGTTCATAACTCTGAAATGTTCATAACTCTGAACAAAATGTTATGGCTGAACATTGACTTAATACAGCTTTGAAACTTCACTATGCAGAAGAAAAATGCTGCTTTCCCTTTTTTAGTAGTTTACATTTAACGCAGCACTGTGCTTTTTTTGTCTCTGCTGTTGCTTGATTGTGTATTTTCAGGTCCAAATGAGGTGTGTGGTTGAGTAGTCAGTTTGTAACTCTGGGGTTCGTAACTCTGAGGTTCTACTGTACAGGTAGGAATTCAGTTCTCATGTGGACACTTCTATTCCGATATACGAGTGTGTGTTTTTTCAGTTTAGCTTTTGTTATTTTGGAATGTTTTTAAGCTAAACCAAAAAAAGAATAACCAAAATAAGAGTATCCACATGGGGAATTACACTGAATAAACTACAGTGGTGTAACTATACCAGGATAACTGCTAAAACTTTCTTGTTTAAACAAACTCTAAATCCATTAAAGGAATATTTTGGTCTATCTTTGTATATATGAATAGGGTCAAAGTACCCCGCCCCCCCTTCCCATCATAACAGATTAGAAAGTATCTATGCTCAGGTAACTTAATTTACCTAGTACAGCCTGCTCACAGTAGCACCTCTCCATTCCAGGATGGCACCCCACAGTGACCAAAACTATAGCTTGTGTACCCTTCTTTATGTGAAAATGCCAGAAATGCAAAATATAGATTTTTAAAAGTATATATTAAAACTTACATAGCATTTTATCGCTAAAAGCACTACAAGTATTACCTAACAAGCACACGCCTATGCTAGCATTAGTAAACAACAAGAGTAGCTCTTATTACGTTTCATTAAAAAAAAAAAAAGATGAAAATGGTTTTATTACTATCCCCACACTCACGTATAGAACAAGATCTTTTAAGCTGCTGAGCACCTTAAACTAAGGATCACCTTCTCTTGCTGACGAAGTGGGTATTCTCCCACGAAAGCTTATGCTCCAACACGTCTGTTAGTCCATAAGGTGCCACAGGACTCTGTCGCTTTTTACAGATCCAGACTAACACGGCTACCCCTCTGATACTTCTCAAGATGAGAGCATCAAAAAGAAAGGACAAACAGATATGTGAGGAAGTTTAGGAACCAGTGAGCATGTACTGAGTTTATAGCACTACCTGTACATAGAATCTCAAATATGCACTAATGCCTAGGTGAGTATGGCAGATCCTAGCTCCAAAAATCCATCTTACAAGGCAGACAATTCTAACAGGGAAAGAAGAGGCCTGTTGATTTATTCTCAGCTAGCCAACAAACTTAAACCACAGTGTCAGCTCCTGGCTGTTTAGACATGAAAAAACACAATTCGAAGTAGTAAAATAAGCTGTACATACATTCCTGATGGACCCTTTGCGAGCATGCAGAGCTGATCTTCCCAGAGCATCAACAGCAGCAGCCAGCACAACTACCGTACTACCTGCCTTAGAATCATAGAATATCAGGGTTGGAACGGACCTCAGGAGGTCAGCTAGTCCAACCCCCTGTTCAAAGCAGGACCAATCCCCAGACAGATTTTTGCCCCAGATCCCTCAATGGCCCTCTCAAAGACTGAACTCACAACCCTGGGTTTAGCAGGCCAATGCTCAAAGCACTGAGCTCTCTCCCCCCACCCCTTTTTTTTTCTGGGGGAGAATAACATCCTGCTAACTGGGTGCAGTCTTTTCTCCTTGTGTACAAAGGCAGATCCCTTTCAGCCAAAGCTTTCCCTTTCAGATTGTATCCTGCGTCAATTTGCAAGGAAAACCTAGATCAATGGGTCCTGAAAGGTTCATACCTCCATCAGAGAAACCCACTGTAAATTACTGAATTTTATGAATCAGCAGACACAAGAAAACCAAAAATAATGTAACACACAAAATATATTTTATTCACTTATTTTGCTGAAAAGTAGGGAGACATCAGTATTTTTATGCAGACTATACAGTGCGCAGATTAACACACTGCGTATTAGCTAAATGTGGATAAGGGAAGTTTACTCCTCATCTAACTTTGTTTACTAGAAATGATGAAGGTTACCATACTAAAAACCATGTGACTAATATGAAGGTCTGTAGACATATTTAAGAGTATTGAAGGAAGGATAGGAGACAATACCTGAAATTCTTAGGGAAGCCCTCTCAAATGAAATTATTGATCAATAAGGAGAAACCAATGAAAGGTATTCTAAAAGAATTAAATAAAAGTCATGTTTCTGCCTTTTAACTTCCTCACTATTCATTAGAATGACATAGGAAGCAAGGCAGACTTGGTGCCAAATTCAAGAAATAATTAAGGTCTATGTCAAACTTAACATGCTGATTTGAAGATGTGATCCGTCCTAAAGCTAACTAACATGAAACTAACCATTATGATACTCCTGAAAGCACTAGTGATACATCTTATGAAAACAGGTGAGGGACCCAGGAGTGATAAAAATAATCTTTTGCAAAATGAAACAAAGGACTCTTATAGGTTCTGTTACATATTTACATATATATTAAAATATTTAAGAATTTCTATACTGACACATGGAGCCTACTGAGTTACAGTCAAGATGGGTTTCTGAAACACAGATCATTCCAAATAACCCAATTCTTTTTTTCAGTTCTGTGACAGATTGAACATAAGGAAAACGTGGAGAATGTAACTGATTTTAGCAAGGCCTTTGACACAGTACTGCACATAGCTCAAAGTGTGCAAAAATATTTTGATCAGAATCTAAGAAGATATTTTAGAAGAAAAATAAAAACAGAGAGGGGATACTACAGAACAAAACACATGGCAGACTGTTCCCTCATTAGGTAAATTAGATGAACACCAGGTGATATTTTTGATAATCTTGCTCCAATGCAATGAGTTATAGAAATTAAATTGTTAATTTAAAATTTTGATTGCCTTGCTTGCATCTACTCCTTTAAATGGATTCTCTATCAAATACCACAGACTGTGGAACTTTCTTTTATTCACATCGTTACAGGTCCACTCCAAGATTACTGAACAGATTAGAGATAAAAGTGTTTTTTTCAGCTTGTTTACTTTGTCCATTTGGAAACACTGTGGAAAATTGAACTTCACCATATTTCCCCTGTAAAGTCAGTTTCTCTCATTGTTCGAGAAAGAGTCACACAGCAACAGGTCAGGGAGAAACTTTTGTAAAGCTACAGTAATTTCATAGAATATCTGGGTTGGAAGGGACCTCAGGAGATCATCTAGTCCAACCCCCTTTAGCACGAGGCTAAAGAGAAAATGTATAACCTGAAACAATTTTTAACTATTTTTAAACTGGCTAGATTTCAAGCTGATATCTGTTCAAATAAAGCATCATTGGGAGTTCATCTTGACATAGGAAGGATCTTGAGGAAGATAGCAAAGATCAGTAATCAGGTAAATCTAGTGCCTCTTGATTGGCCTAAGAGGCTATGGACAGTGGAGCTACTGGATCATGGCATGGACTGACAACTCACTCTTCTAGTCAAGCAAGGCTTGTTCTCTGGGGACTGATGGACAGAAAAATCCCCATCACACTTCTCTCTCTGTACAATTATATGAAAACATGCTACATGCATTGAAAAAGTCCATCTCCAAAACCGATTAACAAGATGAGGCTCCTTCAGAGCCTGGTACTATATTCATTAAGAAGGCTACAGTCCCCTAATAATGGCATTTTTACACTTTCTTTTTCCCCCCCACTATGGACTGGATACAAGCTGCATCCTCAGTTCACTGGGAATCAAAGGCTGCAACCCCATAGGGATTAAAAGCGACAAAGAACTCTGCCTATAACTGCCAAATCAAAACCCACCAAGGGACAATTTTTCCTGTAATAATTTCAGTTATTATAATGAAAGTGAACATAAAAGCCCTGTCAGTTCCCTAAAATCCCTAGTACTTCAACTAAATATTGAATTAAATGTAAAACAATAGTCTTAAGGCAACAATGAAATGCTTTTGAAAGTGCTCAGAAAAGTGATGAAGCATGGCATTATAGAATCAGCTGTTTATTGTCTTTCAGTTTCTATTTCAAAATATGTTAGAAATAAAGAGAGGTGTCTACTTGTCAGCCTTACAGACTCAACCTGAGATCTGAGACTAAAGCTGGGTTCTTTTCTTTATGGGCATCATTGCCAGAAATAAAGCTGAATTCAGTCCTCAGTTAAACTTATGGAACTCCCTGTTGTTAAATGATGCCCTTCAGTGAAGTTGCACAGATGTAACTGATGGGTCCTGTAATTGAAATTTAGTAAACAATTCTACTGATGATCTGGAAGAAGGAACAAGACTCAGCACACTCTCTTAGCTGTGTTGATTCAAAGCATCAACTAAAAATATTTTTACCCCCTTTTTTTCTTATTTAATAAGTAGATATGACTTTGGATAAAAAGGGGACAAAAGCTGTAAAGAATTTTTATGTGTCCAATATTTTTAGAATATTGGAAATATTGGAAAAAACAAGGCATTAATGTCAGGATAGATATTTAAAAGTTAAATGCTCAATCACTGACACTCTTTCTTCATTTATGCATACTGTAGATCTTGAACCGTGGCCTCTTGTTATATATATTAATTCAACAATCAGTAAAACTACAGATTTATTCTACTATATCGAGATATAATTTCTTACATATGGTACACAAATATACTCACCATGCTGTACAAATGTATAATACACACACAAAATCAGATCCTCATTTGATGTAAATTATGTTATCATTATAGAATTATATTAAGAATTTGGCTCACTGCAGCTTAAGTGATGACAATGTTGCTCCTGTTTAGAATATGAAATACAGTAGAATTTTTGCAAAATGTCTTCAGGCCTGATTCTCATCTCACTTATGCCAGGAAATCAGGAGTGATTCCACTGTCAGAACTACTCTGGTGTAAACCAAGGCAGGGGAGGGAAGAATCTGGCTCCTGGTGTTTGCGTATATGTCTGAAAATACGTTAAGTGTTACACAGTTTTAAAACATTTTGAAAAAAATGCTGTCCTCTTCTCAAAAAGCACATAGAAGTATACTAAAACTTCACAAAGTGCATTTACAAAATAAATATGTATGTTATGTATAAAATGGGGAAAGGCTGAAGTCTGGGAAGTTTTAGAGAACTCAGTGATCTCACATATGATCCTAAAAATTCTAGGTCATTAATTAGGCTGGCATTGTTGAGGTAATTTTGTAGTTTCCATATTTAACCTGGGTCTCATATACCTAATCTCAAAGGATTATGAATTTATGATTAAGGAAATTAAGTGTTCCACTGCGTTGCAAAGATTGTGTTGCTGAAAGCTAGCTCCTCAGAAAGTTGTCCATTTAAAGATAAATGTATTGTTAAATTTAAATCTCCGCTAGATTATGTGTGCAGAGAGACAGACAGTGCATGTGTGTTTTGGGTTTTTAGGTGCAATAAGATACCATTTTAGAATTGCTAAATTCACAAACTAACTCTAAATTAATGAAAGGTAATATTGAAAAGTTTCAAATTGACTAGTTTAGCAGTATTTGCAAAGTATGTGTAAAACTATATACAAAATTAATCATTTGCATTATAGTGCATTGTGTGACGATCATAAAAAAATAAAGTATGTTTAAGCCACATGCAAGAGAGAAGATGGATGAGTTATGATGAACTGTCAGTCTATTTCCTGAATTTTGAGGGTTTTTTGTTTTGTGTTAATCTTTCACTTCACATTAAGGCAATTTTGTTTAGGATATAACATTAAGAAATGAAGCTTTCCCGTAGGCCACACAACTTTTATAACCTATCACCACCATAGCGTCCACTGTATTCTATGAGTTCATTCTGTAATTTTAAACATTTAAAATAGGAGAGGATTAAATTACACAGAAATAATTATTTGTTCGGACTTACCAGTAAATATATACCAAAGAATTGTCAAAAATTATTTCCCAAAACTAAATGCTCTATTTGTATGAGCTACACATTTTACTCCAAAATGCATACATCCAACAACGTGGGGTGGGGGCGGGGGAAGCAAAATAAGCCTCTTTAAACAAATGTTATTGCAGTATATATTTCCAGTTCTCCGGAGACAAAAGGGAACAAAATAATCTTCTGAAAAATCATGAGCCAGATCAATGGCTGAGCCAGTTTGCTCTGCCTACAAGTTTTCAAGTGTCCACTGGTAGATCCCTCAATCTTAGAGTACACTGAAGAGGTGCCAGCTGGCATTTTAAGGCCTTGAAGTGATATGTAAGATATGCAACTTGGCAAGATCTTACAGCTTGTTTAGAAAGGGGGAGGAGGGGTCGTTGACTGGCATAGCTATAGCAGAATAATTATTTTGCTATAACTATGCCGGTATAACTCCCCTACGTGGCAGTGTGAAACCACTATTCCAGAAGAAAAGCAACTGACTACTCTGCTTTGGAAATTGGACAAACGTTGGAAGCAGAGTAATCATTCAAGATTAAAGTCAATTTTATTCCAGAATAGAGTATCCATATTGGGGCATTAAACCAGCACAGCTATAACGGAATAATTATTCCACTGTGGCTATACCAGTCAATCAATTTTCCTCAAGTAGACAAACTCTCATGCTTGATTAAATGTGCATGTCTTTTCAGCTGCATGATTAGAGTTTAATTTCCACAGCCCAGGTGTAACATACTGACGGAGAGGGTATGGAGGGGTATTAAAGAAAATGCCAGAATAAAGATGTGAATAAACTCACTCGTGACCCGGACTCTTCCAACTCATCAACACTAATGAGTAATGTTTATGCCATACTTATAAGAGACTAGGAATACTACAAACAGGTGAAGATTCCTCCTCTCCCACCCGCATTGGTTTATAAATAATATAGTATATATGCTGAAATCTAAGTGTCATATGTAAAACTTGGGACTGCCTTATTTATAAAGAAAGAACTGGTTGGTATACACCTAATATGTAATGAAAAGAAAAGATAATAGCACACCATACTTTAAGAATAAACTGCAAATGGTTTTTATTGTTACGATTAGCTGTTGCTAATAGCAATAGATGAATCATAGCTGCACAGACTCAGAATTCACACAGTATCTTTTTACAGTGCCTTGACAACAAGTTATTTAAATAAATATTCTCAGATTGGATAAGTAGTTTACTTTTAGCAGATGTAATCAAATAATCTTACCTGTGCAAATATTTAACATCATGTGTGAAACAAAAGATGAAAATACTCATCTGTTGTCCAGAGAAGGTAATTCATAGGGCTGTTGATAAATTGCAGTTAACTCACGCAATTAATTCAAAAAAATTAATCGCAATTAATCGCAGTTTTAATCGCACTATTAATAGAATACCAATTGAAATTTATTAAATATTTTTGGATGTTTTTCTACTTTCAAATATATTGATTTCAATTGCAACACAGAATACAAAGTGTACAGTGCTCACTTTATATTATTTTTATTACAAATATTTGCATTGTAAAAATGATAAACAAAACAAATAGTATTTTTCAATTCACCTCAGACAAGTACTGTAGTGCAAACTCTATCTTGAAAGCACAACTTACAAATGTAGATTATTTTTTGTTATGTAACTGCACTCAAAAACAAAGCTGTGTAAAACTTTAAAGCCTACAAGTCCACTCAGTACTACTTCTTGTTCAGCCAATCGCTCAGACAAACAAGTTTGTTTACATTTACGGGAGATAATGCTGCCCACTTCTTACTGACAGTGTCACCTCAAAGTGAGAACAGACATTCACATGGCACTTTTGTAGCCGGCATTGCAAGGTATTTATGTGCCAGATATGCTAAACATTCATATGCCCCTTCATGCTTTGGCCACCATTCCAGAGGACATGCTTCCATGCTGACCATGCTCGTTAAAAATAATAAAATAATAAATTTGTGACTGAACTCCTTGGGGGAGAATTGTATGTTTCCTGCTCTGTTTTACCAGCATTCTGCCATATATTTCATGTTATAGCAGTCTCGGATGATGACCCAGCACATGTTGTTCATTTTAAGAACACTTTCATGGCAGAGCTGACAAACTTAAAGAAGGTACCAATGTGAGATTTCTAAAGATATCTACAGCACTCAACCCAAAGTTTAAGAATCCGAAGTACGTTCCAAAATCTGAGAGGGACGGGGTGTGGAGCATGCTTTCAGAAGTCTTAAAAGAGCGACACTCCGATGCAGAAACTACAGAACCCGAACCAACAAAAAAAAGAAAATCAACCTTCTGCTGGTTGCATCTGACTCAGATGATGAACATGAACATGCGTAGGTCCGCATTGCTTTGGATCATTATCGAGCAGAACCCATCAACATGGATGCATATCCTCTGGAATGCTGGCGGAAGCATGAAGGGACATATGAATCTTTAGTGTATCTGGCACATAAATACCTTGCAACGACGACTACAACAGTGCCATGTGAACGCCTGTTCTCACTTTCAGGTGGCATTGTAAATAAGAAGTGGGCAGCATTATCTCCTGCAAACGTAAACAAACGTGTCTGTCTGAGTGATTGGCTGAACAAGGAGTAGGACTGAGTGGACTTGTAGGTTCTAAAGTTTTACATTTTTTTATTTTTGAATGCAGGTTTTTTTGTACATAATTCTACTTTTATAAGTTCAACTGTCATGATAAAGAGATTGCACTACAGTACTTGAAATGGGGGAATTGAAAAGACTTTCTTTTGTTTTTTACAGTGCTAATATTTGTAATACAAATAAATATAACGTGAGCACCATACACTTTGTGTTCTGTGTTGTAACTGAAATCAATATATTTGAACATGTAGAAAACATCCAAAAATATTTAAATAAATGATATCATATTATTAACAGCGCCATTAATGGTAATTTTTTAATCGCGATTAATTTTTTTAATCGCTTGACAGCCCAAGTAATTTATGAAGCACTTCAGGCAGAGCAGAGAGCCTGATCTAACATAATATGGGAAGAGCAGGGAGCAACACTATACTGTTAACCCAGAGGTCACAGAATCAAAAAGCTATTGACAAACCTTGACAAATTAAGAGCATTTGTTTGAAATCAACAAGAGGAAATTAAATCAAGACAATTGCAAAGTACTACACTCAGGAAGAAAAAAATCAAATGCACAACTACAAAATGGGGAATAACTGGCTAGGCAATAGTACTGCTGAAAATGATCTGGGGTTATAGTGGATCACAAATTCAATACGAGTCAACAATGTGATGCAGTTGCAAAAAAAGTTAATAAGAACCTAAGAATGGCCATAGTGAGTCAGACCAATGGCCCATCTACCCCAGCATTCTGTCTTCCCACAGTGGTCAGTGCCAGATGCTTCAGAGGGAATGAATAAAACAAGGCAATTTATCAAGTGATCTATCCTCTGTCGTCCAGCCCCAGCTTCTGGCAGTCAAAGGTTTAGGTACCTTCAGAGCACGTATTTGCGCCCCTGACCATCTTGGCTAATAGTCATTGATGGACCTATCCTTCATGAACTTGTATCATTCTTTTTTTAATCCAGTTATACCTTTGGCCTTCACAACTGGGATGTATTAACAGTAGTATCATATGTAAGACACTCACGGTAATTTTTCTGCTCTACTTCACATGGGTGAGGCCTCAGGTGGGGTACTGTGTCCAGTTTAGGTACTACAATTTAAGAAAGATGCAGACAAACTGAAGAGAGTCCAGAGGAGAACAACAAAAACAACAGCTTTATAAATCCTGACATATGAAGAAAGGTTAAAAAAACTGGGCATGTTTAGTCTTGAGTAAAGACTGAGGGGGGGACCTGGTAACAGTCTTTAAATATGTTACGTGTTGTTATAAAGAGGATGACGATCAATTGCTCTCCGTGTTCACTGAGGTCGGATAAGAAGTAATGGGCTTAATCTGCAGCAAGGGAGATTTAGGTTAGATATTAGTTAAAACTCTCAAAAATTATAAGGGTAGTTAAGTTCTGGAGTAGCTTCCAAGAGAGAGGTTGTGGAATCCCCATTAATGGAGATTTTAAAGAATATTTTGGACAAACACCTGTGAAGGATAGTCTAGGTTTACTTGGTCCTGCGTCGGAGCTGGTGGCTGGACTTGATGACCTCTTGTGGTCCCTTATAGCCCTATACTTCTATAATTCTAGTTTAAAAAGTAAAAATATGTCTCCACTCCCCCATCCCCAACTGCCAACTCTTCAAACTCATCCTGGAATCTGAGTGAAGTTGGATTTTTTCCTCCGTGTGCATGACTATCCCTACTAAAAGGTTTTTCAAGATAAGTTAGAACACAGATTTCATCTATGATTGAATTCTTATTTTTGCTCTCAAGGACACCTGTGTAATCTGAATTGTCATCAGTGGTTTTGCACAGATGTAACAGATTGGAATTTAGTAAACAATACTGTTTATTCAAAAGAAGGAATACAATCCAGCTTATTCCCTTTTAGCTGTGTTGGCTTTGTAGAGCTAGCTGAAGTTAAGAAAACAAAAGAACAAAAAGCCTCTAGTCATCGAAGTCAGCAGATATACCTTTGAAGACAAAAAGAAACAGATCTATTCAATAAGAAGTCCCAATTTTTTTTACAAAGTTTCTTTTCAGAGCAGAACATTGTCCTTAGTTTTGCTAGTCAGTAAAGACCGATAGATTCTTCTCCCACACATTCCCCAGTCTACATTTCTCTTAGCACCACGTGTCATTTTCTAGACCTTCCCACTTATCCCTCCACAATACATAGGAAATCTAACCTTTCTAATCTGTCTGTCTAAACCAGGGGTAGGCAACCATGGCACTCACACTACCCGGATCCTGGCCACCGGTCCAGGGGGGGCTCTGCATTTTAATTTATTTTTAAATGAAGCTTCTTAAACATTTTAAAAACCTTATTTATTTTACATACAACGATAGTTTAGTTATATACTATAGACTTATAGAAAGAGACCTTCTAAAAACATTAAAATGTATTACTGGCACGTGAAACCTTAAATCAGAGTGAATAAATAAAGACTCGGCACACCACTTCTGAAAGGTTGCCGACCCCTGGTCTAAACATTTAAAACCCGGATAATCTCCCACTTAACTACTGCAACCTTTTCCTCTCTGGTATCCCTATTATCAACATTGATCTCCTCCATCCAAAAAGTGGTTGCTAAAATGATTGTCATAACTATAAAGGAAAGGGTAACAGCTCTCCTGTGTACAGTACTATAAAATCCCTCCTGGCCAGAGACTCCAAAATCCTTTTACCTGTAAAGGGTTAAGAAGCTCGGGTAACCTGGCCGACACCTGACCCAAAGGACCAATAAGGGGACAAGATACTTTCAAATCTGGGGGGGGGGGGGGGGGAGGCTTTTGTTTGTGCTCTTTGTTTGGGGGTTGTTCGCTCTTGGGACTGAGAGGGACCAGACATCAATCCAGGTTCTCCACATCTTTCTAAACAAGTCTCTCATATTTCAAACTTGTAAGTAAACAGCCAGGCAAGGTGTGTTAGTTTTCCTTTGTTTTCTCAACTTGTAAATGTACCTTTTACTAGAGTGTTTATCTTTGTTTGCTGTACTTTGAACCTAAGAGTAGAGGGGGGTCCTCTGAGCTCTTTAAGTTTGATTACCCTGTGAAGTTATTTTCCATACTGATTTTACAGAGCTGATTTTTCCCTTTTTCTTTAATTAAAGGCCTTCTTTTTAAGAACCGGATTGATTTTTCCTTGTTTTTAGATCCAAGGGGGTTGGATCTGTATTCACCAGGAGTTGGTGAAAGGAAGGAGGGGGGATGGTTATTTTCTCCTTGTTTTAAGATCCCAGGGGGGTTGGAACTGTATTCACCAGGAGTTGGTGGAAGGAAGGAGGGGGAATGGTTAATTTCTCCTTGTTTTTAGATCCAAGGGGGTTGGATCTGTATTCACCAGGAGTTGGTGAAAGGAAGGAGGGGGGATGGTTAATTTCTCCTTGTTTTAAGATCCAAGGGGTTTGGATCTGTATTCACCAGGGAATTGGTGAATGTCTCTCAAGGCTACCCAGGGAAGGGAATCAGCTTTGGGATGGTGGCAGCGGACCAGATCTAAGCTGGTAGTTAAGCTTAGGAGTTTTCATGCAGGCCCCCACATTTGTACCCTAAAGTTCAAAGTGGGGAAGCAGCCTTGACAATGATCTTCCTCACCTGTCATTCTGGTTACCCTTCCTCATTTGTTGCATCAAGTTTAAATTTTATGTCTATGCCTTCAAGGCCCAATATAACTGCAGTTCAGCTCAGACCTTGTTTATTACTGTGTGTCAACATCCATAGCTCTACCTGTGATACTTGTCTTACTGCCCCAGTTCTTCTGATTCTTTCACCACAATTGTCTCTGTGCCCTTTTCCATGCTACCCTCTATACATGAAATATCCTCCTCATTCTGGAGCAACAAGCCCCTAGCAATTCTAATTTAAAACCAATCTAGAGCCTTGCTTTTTCCAAAGGCCCACAAGGAGAAAAGCAATAATTATTATAATAAATACCGTGATTCCCTCCTTTCAGTTTCCAAAAACATACTGTCTATTGTTTCTGTACTGTTTTAGGTTGTATCCATCTTGTGCTGTATGTTCCTCACAGAAGGCCCACGCTCTAGTATGTGTGATATGACAGCAAGCACACTTTTGGCCCTTGCCTGATGACACTGGAATTAGAGCTACAATTTCAACTCTTCCTAAATATCTATCTTGCTCATTTTACATTGTTTTTGTAGAACCTATATTTATGGCTCTGAGTTCCATCCCAAACTAAACAATTAGAAGTTCATTTCATCTAAGCAAAAGGCACAACATACCTTATTATTGACTTAAGTCCCCTCTAGAAATTAAAGGGAGGTGCATGGGACTGGCAAAATGAGACTACTAAATGTAGTTTTAGACAATACTTTCTGCAGTAACAGAAGACTTTTCTATTTGTTTTGATTGGATGAGGAAAAATACCTGATTTGTAGTAAACTTGTTTCCATGGAGACTTGACTGCTTGCATAATGCTTGCTTTATTTGACAACAGTAGGAGAGACTTCAGTGCTGCTAAGAATTTTAGTGCTTCAGTGCATGGTTCATTTAACCCTGTAGGAGCCAGTTATTCAGTTTTGGGCATTCTGGTAGGTAAGGTTAAATCATGCAAACTTAGTAATAAAATAAGTCAAGAGGCGAGTTAAACTGATTTATAACCTTAGTGATATTTGGATTTAGTAAGATGGAATGTTAATGCTTAACACGTGAAAAGACTAATAGCAAAATGCTGAAGTTAGAAACTAAACAGCTTATAACAATTGCATACTAAGTGTCTAGGATGATTCCAATTACTCACTTTTGTGAATAAAAATGAAATCTTATCTTTCTATATTATAGGCAGAGATTTGAATTAATTTTTTGAAAAGCTGTGTAGTTTATCGTTTGTTTATAATGGTTGGAAGGAACATTACAAACAGTACAATGAGGTATATCCATTCCTCTTTTAGACATTCAGTTTGCCTGTTCACACTTGTCTTGACAGAAAAACAACATGCTCTCCGTTTGCTGCCAGATACCAGGGCAAATCAACCTAAGACTGTCAAGGTTTTTTGTTTTTTTCATACATATATGTTTGAAACAGCTTGCTAACTAATTTAGTTGCAATTGTAACTGTGGAAGGACTGGGAATTGGAGCAGATTTTCTGAAAACAGTCACCTGATCAATTTGAATGCCACTACCATGTCACATACATCACTAACATTCTGCTCATACTGTTCATACAGTACAGTGGCTCACTACCTTTTTAACTTTCCTGGCTGAAGTGTTCACTTGGGAAAGACCAAGATGACACTAAAAGAAAGCAAACAATTAACTTATGTTGTTAAAAATTGGGTGTGTCTTGTTTTTCCACTAACTTAAATGGAAAACTTTATAATCACCAGCTTAATGTGGAGAATGGCTCCTCCCTTCCTTCCAACTTTAGTTGGGCCATCATGCTGTTATTGAGTATGTAGCTTGGAGCTATATTTTTCATGACTTTTGCCCAAAGGCCTAGTAGTCTGCAAGGTGATAAAACTCCTTTCTAAAACAGATGAATTATCGGGAAGCAACACTTAATACAATGTAGGGGAAGCTTTCTTGGTGACAAAAAGCAAATCTGAACACAAGATCTAAAATGGTGAGCTTAGTCGACCAACAGATTGCCTTTGTTGACTACTGATTATGGAGGATCGACTTATCCAGATTGCTTGAAGAGGCAGCTGAAGGAAAGGAGAGGTTTACTTTCAAAATCTTACATGCATCCCTGTTAGGAAAAAGATTCTTTGCCTCTTCTAAGGTCCGGTGGGAAAACTGAACAGCACTTCACATATGGTATAAAGAGGCACATGACGTGTTAACTTCCTAAGTCTTTTTACAGAGGACCACTAACCTCTTCTAGTCAGAAAGGTAAGAAAATAGATACTCAAAAGCAATTGTTGGCATTGAACTATATGCTTGTGTTAGCAAATATCAGTATAATAATTGCTGGTTCTCTCTATAATTTGGATTATAATCTCTCTCTAACCCAGAGCAACAGGGTTGGTTTTTTGGGGGTGGGGAGGGCGGGGCTATTCGTTTTTTGTTTTGCACCTTTGGACTCAGCTGTCATACTTGTATCACTAGAGATCTTTTATTAATTTTCTTTAGAATTCTATGCTGATTTTTAATCCTGTTGAGGTAGTTCCCAGAAGTCTAATTAGAATGAGGGCCCCATTGTGCAAAGTGTTATATAAGCACAAGACAGGTTCCATGTCCTAATTTATGATGAGATATGACAAATGAGTGAAACAATAAGAGAAACTGGAGGGTAATTGCAATAAGAATGTGACTTCACTGGCTAGATATAGTATATGCACAAGTTAATGGTTCCAAATCACAAGCTCTATTATTAATAAATAAAGATCCTCCACAATGGAGTTCTGCCAGTATTTAAGAACTATACAATTAACCAATGTATACTGAAAAATATTACAAACAGGTTCATGCTCAGACAAGATAACCAGACAATATTAGTGTATTTCTTGACAGACTGTACAAAAAATGTGATTAAATGATAATTTTATTATAGACTGATATCCCAAAGAGGGTCTTCAAAAAGTTCACAACAAATTCCACAAAAATAAAAAGGCAAGTGATGGAATTTAACACATTTTAAATGAAACTGGAGAAGATCATGAAATCCTTCATCTGAAATAGAGCATTCTGGGGGTATACAGGGGTTGCCACCTCTAAGGTACAAAAGCCTGGTATACATAAGATGATGCTGAACCCATCAAACTGGACAGCTGGCAGTGTGTACTGAGCACCTTTAAAGGTTTCCCAGGATAACTCTCTCAAAAAAGGGATGATCCTGGGAAAACCTGGACAGGCAACCCTAGGTCCATATGGATAAGAAAATGAAGAAATTAATATTGTACAGTGTTTCAAATTTCAGGTCTGCTATCATTACTAACTTTGCTAAAGTTAGTACTTTTAGGGTTTTTTTTAGCGTGTTTTAAAGAATTAGCATAGTAATTTTTCCAAAGAACATGAAGCATTTTTTTTTTTAAATAGCCAGCGGCTACAATGCTGCTATTTATATTGTCCACTTAGCATAAGTGCCAAATTTTAGACGAGGGAAGTCGGTGGGAACAGAATCAGCTCAACAGAGTTGGTTTTCTTCCCAATGTTTAAGGAATCAGTGGACACTGCTCACCGAGCCAGATGGGAGGAGACGACCAAGAGGATGAGCTTTACCCGCTCCAGCAGCAAGTATTGGAGTCTGCTCCATCGCCTTGGAGCAGCGCAGCAGCCACATGCACTCTGCCGACTCCCAGTGACACCCAGCCAGGTAGCCAGACACCTACTTAAAATGGCCAGAGCACCTTTGGAGAAACAGGTGCGAAGACAAGTGAGGAACGAAGGGTGTGTGTTTAAACGTGTACACCAGATCAGAAGCTGCCCAGAATCATTCACTGTAACAGAGCTGGAACAGACACTAGGTCAAGCATCAAGTGTGGAACAGCTGCGGGCTATGACAACATATCTCCAGAAATCTTGAAAAACGTTGGTCCCCGTGCTTGGGTTTGGCTTGTGAAATTCTTCATTAGGGTCATCAGTGAAGGCAGGCTACCAAAGATATGGCTCACTGCAAGTCATTGGCCTCCTAAAGCCAGGAAAAGATCCAAGTCAAGCATCAAGCTATCGTCCCATATCATTATTGTCGGTGTGCTTCAAGGCACTGGAGTGCTTAGTCCGACAGCACAGCGCATATTACCCGATGTGGAGAGAATTTTGAGCCCTGACCAAACCAGCTTTTGCCAAGGCTGTAGTACATGCGACCAAGTACTCACGCTGACCACATCTGTTGAAAATGGCTTCCAGAGAAACTTGAAAACAGGCGCTGTTTTCATCGATCTAACAGTGGTGTACGATACGGTATGGCACACTGGCCTGCTCATGAAGGTATCACGGGTCCTGCTACACCTTGGGTTACAGGCGTCATTGAACTGTTCCTCCACGATAGGCAGTTCAGAGTCCATATGGGGGAGAAGACGAGTGCTAGGAGATAACAGAGCAATGGGTTACCCCAGGGCTCTGTGCTTTCTCCAACCCTGTTCAACCTTTACATCAACAACCTGTCAACAACGGAGTCATGAAAGTTCATTTACACAGACAACATCTGTTGCGGTACCCGGCCTGGACGTTTCACGAGCTTGATACCACTTTAAACCGGGCCATGGTAAAGTTAGCTGACTACTGTAAGACTTGGCACCTCCAGCCAAGCGTCATAAAAACAGTCTCCAGTTTGTCCATCTTCATCACGCTAGCACAACCCAAGAACTGAATGTTTATCTGAATGGTCAGAGGTGAAGTATGAAGTAGAACTCGTCTATCTAGGTGTGATCTTAGACTGCACACTGAGTTACCATGCCCACTTGAAGAAGACAGCAGCTAAAGTTAAGACACGTAACAATCTTCTTAGCAAACTGGAAGGTTTGCCATGGGGTTCCCGTGCTCAAACTCTGTGGACGTCAGCTCTTGCCATCTCGTATTCGGTGGCGAAGTACTGCGCACCAGTATGGAGCCGATCGTCACACACCAAACTGGCGGATACACATTTACATGCCGCCATGCACATCATTTCTGGCACCCTGCGTCCAACTTCACTCCCATGGCTTCTAGTTCTGAGCAATATTGCTCCTCCTCATATCAGACGAGAGGTTGCCACTGGCAAGTTACTGGAGAAAGTACGCGTCAACTCAAGCCTGCCGCTGCACAATGACCTTTTTAAACCACCAGCTGCATGTTTGCTGTCATGTCACCCATTATGGTCTCATCTGCTACGCCAGGGTGTTAGGGCAGAAACTAGGGTGACCAGACAGCAAGTGTGAAAAATCGGGACGGGGGTGGGGGAGTAATAGGAGCTGATATAAAAAAAAGACCCCAAAATCGGGACTGTCCCTATAAAATTGGGACATCTGATCACCCTAGCGGAAACACTCTGGTGAGAGGAATGGATAGCTGTTCTAATCCCCAACCAGTCCCTTGTCACCAACCCCACAATCTGCCCGCCTGGTTTTGACCTGCCCTGTCGTCAATGGTCACTGTTGAACAGGTTCCGGACTGGGCAAGGTCTCTGTGCAGCCAACCAGTATCACTGGGGCCTTCGCGACAGCCCTTTGTGCAGCTGCGGCACAACACAGATCATGACGCACATGGTCGATGAATGCCTGCTGACTAGGTTCAGCGGTGGCCTAGAAGAATTGCATCACACCACTGAAGATGCCATTGCTTGGCTAGACAATTATGCACAGGCTAAATAAAAATAAGGAATTATATGCTTTTAGCTCATATTATTAGAAGCACTTACCAGGAAAACACTTCAGACATGAAACTGAACTGACAATCTGAACTCTAACAACCAAATCATCCACTGATTTCCAACTCCTATGTAGCATCGGAATTGAATACCTTTGAACGTCTTTACACAATATCAGTCTTTGGTATTTATCAAAAATATATGCAGTGACTAAATTTATAATTAGAGAGATTATCTTATGAAAACATAAGATTTTATAAATAAAATCTGCCAGAACTTTGGAAACCAGGTTCTATTTCAGGATACTGGAGGGGTCTATCATTTGTTCAGCTACCTCTAATAGTTCTCTCCGTTTCTGCAAAGTGGAACTTACAAAACAATTATTGATCCATCTATTTTATCAGTTGCGTATTGAAATAAAGGATAGTGCTTACTCAAATCCAATACGGAAATTATCTTTTTGCGTCATTTTTGCCATGGCATGTCCTTTGAATTAAGGAAATATAAGCAAATTAATCTGCTGGCATAATACCATCCATTTTGCTGTTAAAAGCAAGCAATCTTGGGACTTCAGAAATCCAAATTGGAGGGATATTGGGCAGCTTACAACATAATACGCATGTGTGCCAGCTGAATTTTTCAGTTTTGTTTCCTATCCTATTCTTTATAGAGCCTAAAACTCTACTTGCTTGTTTTTTGTTTTGTTTTTGAACCACCATTGTATATTGAGAAGATATTTTCATTGAGCCTAACAAACTATAGCTCTTTCTTGCATGGTTATACTGACCCATGTGTGTCCTCACCACAGAGACTAGACTGAGGGAGTAAGAGTATGTCTACACTATGGAGCTATGCCAGTGGAGCCCGGAAGCACAGAGGCAACTTACACCAATAGGAGTTTTTCTGTCGGTTAAGACCACCACCTTTCTAAACAATGTTAGCTACATTGATTGACAGAGCTCTTTTCTGTCAACATAGCTGCATCTACACTGAGGTTTTTGTCAGCATAGCAATGTCGGTCAGAGGTGTGACTTTTTTCAAAGTTATGTCAACATAATCTTTAAGTGTAGACCAAACTTAAGACTAGGTCCACTGCTGGATATGATCCCTCATTAAAAGGATAAAAGCTGGATCTCGAAGTTGTGGAATATGTCAGGCAACTTCCTGAGACCAAGAGAGAAACACTGACAAATATACCGGTGTAGCCAAGACAGATTTCGGCTGCTGGCAAAAAAACTGCTCATTTTCCCCTTGTTCAGAACAAAGGAAACTGTTTTTTGTTTAACTGCCTGAACTTCAGATTGTACCTAACTATTCAAGACACCCTGAAACCTAGTGATCCATCAGTCCTGAGGCTGCAGAGGTGATCCATCAGTCCTGGGGCTACAGTTCACACTCCGCTCCTGCTTCCAACCCCCTTAGTCTATCTAGGAGACCTGTATTTATTTTTCTTCAAACTTTTGTCTGGGTGGATCCCACTCTTCGTGAACACACATCTGATGTATGTGAGATCGCAATCTTTTGACCAGCAGTATCTTTTGGGGTTGCATGTGCAATCCCCTATGTCCTTGTGCCCTCCCTGCCTTCTGAGGACATATAGGGTAGAGCAGCCCCAACCACCTCTCAGTCCCATATAATTCCTTCCAATGCTTGCTTCCCACCCCACTTTCCTTCCCAGTCCCTTTTCAGAGACCCACCTCATGAAGTGAATTCCTTACTTCAGCTAGGAGCCATGGAAGAAGTGCTGCTACTTACTCATCCCCAGAAGAGAGGAGAGAATGCATCCCATCCTGTACCTGAGGCAGCTAATAAATTCACATACCAATTCATATTCGAAATGGTGATCTCGCTCTCCCAACCAGGGATGGTTTTAAAAACTGGGAATTTATTAAAGTTGATATGCAAAAAACCCCAAACAAGTTAAGTTTTGCACAAGGTCCACACCAGTTCAGTCTCATGAGAGCACTCCCTCTTGGGCCCACTGCCTGCTTCTCCATTGTGTTTCTTTGGACCTTTTCAGTAGAACTCCAAATCCTTAAAGGGCCAGGTTGCAGATAAATATCATCCTAACAGTAAACGTAACCATGATATTCTCAGTACTATACTCCACCCCTTCTCAAAGTAATGTTTTCCAAAAACTTCTGTTAAACAAAATATAAAACATTCAGTTCACCTATTGGACTTATTAGCAGCCATCCAGAAGTTCCACATACTCATAAGCAATCATTCTCAGATTAGTTTTTGTCTCTCTCCTTTTTCACCAAGTCTGGTATTGATGATGGAAACTTCTGCATCTCTTCACATTAAGCAGGAAGTTTCTGTAGTAAGTGTAGTTCTGCTAACCAAGAGAATAGCCAGTCCTGAACAGTTTAAATTCCCAAAGATACTCATATCTTCTGAAACAACAGTTCCTATATGATCAAGGCTATAACCATGTACCTTCAAGCCACTGGACATATGGCAAGTCATTTAGAAAAAAAAATCCACTAAATTAACATAATAGAAAATCTAGAACTATAAAACATGTGATTTAGAGTAATATCCAGATTATAAATCAATATCACATCAGTATTGGATAGAATGAAGCATAGGTACAGGAAAAGGTACTTGATACAGCATGTGAAGAGAACCCCATAAGTGCATGCACCAGTCCAATAGCTAGATTTAAACACTGCTAAGCACGTGTCCCTAAACATTCATATGTCAATGTCCATGGGATTCTTCTCTACCTAGTCAAATGGCCAAGCATGTCAACAGATCATTCTGGTGATCTGTGCTACTGTGCAACACTAGTTTCAGGTTCCATGCTCTTGTTTTGGCATTCATGTCTTTCAACATCATTTTCCAAGTTTACAGGATCAACAACATTCTCGTTTCCCAGCTGTGAATAAAATGTGTCTGCCTCAGGCTGCAGGCTACACTTGGAGCTGGGGGTGTGTAAGTCATTCGCTCTCACTATGAGAATTACTGGGATCCAAATTCTAACCTCATTTTGATCTTTTATTGCACTAGTTTGTCTTATTTTCTGTGTCTTCTGCTGTGGTGGTCTAGAGGGTGGTTTACAGCATTATATGCAAGGGTAAGAAGTCACAGAACTTTTGGCATAGCAGTCAAAATACTGAGAGGTTCGAGAGACTTTTCTTGTTGAATGTAGTCTGTGTCCTCAAGAGTCTCCACGTTTCAGGACAGGAGATCCTGGGCAGCTTTAAAATAAATCACCAGCATGGGGGCTGATGTCACTGCCTTGTCTGGCGATTGAGGATGACTCCTTGATAAAGACAGAGGGAGTTGTTGTAGCGCCTCTGTCATTTCCTGCTCCTGGGGGCCCACATCTGGTTCCAGTGTGGTTGGCCTGGGTAATGATGCCGCTGTGGAGTGGGATCTTCTCTTTATAGAAGTGCAGAAGGTGATCTGCTCCTGGGTACGTGGGATGAAGGTCCCCAGTATGGCCAAAATGCTTGCCATATGGTTACTGGGCTGGTTGTGGCTGGCCAGCCCAATGCCACTCCCACCCCATCGGGGGTGTAGTTCTGAACGAAGGTATAGGAGAGGGATTCCTGCTCAGTGTCATCAAGGTGCATATTCTCTGTTTGAGTGATGGTGCAGAGGGATGATATGGTACTGTTGCTGGTTGCCTCTCGGGTGCTGGGAATATCTCCAGAGTTGGTATGGATTCCCCCAGGGTGTATTGCAGACCCTTGTCTGATATTGGAACCAGGGCTGTAGTTACTTGAGCCAATCCAGTTCTGATTGAGGGCTTAGGAGCTTTGTCCTTGGATGAATGATGGTTCATGTCCTCCCTCCCCTTTGGTTTTGGCGCTATGTTTAAGGTTCGTTGGCTCCACAAGTCAGTTTCCCCTTTATGTGCAAGTACAAGTGTCAGCTTTAATGCCTGTGGCACTGGCATCAAAACAGACAGTGCAGGTGCCAAAGCTTTCGCCGGTGCTGAGGTGGTTGGTGTCTTAGTCACCTCTACCAGTCTCCCCTTTCCTTCTTTCCACTACCGGCTCCCAAGGTATTATGTGTGCTTGAGGGAGTGCTGGCTGATGCTGGTTTGTCTGGTTTCCCTCTGGTAAGGGCCATCACCTCTCACTCCAAAGTGACCTGCATGGACTGCTCCAGTAAATGTAGCTTAAGCAGAGTGTCCCGGGCTTCGCAAGTCCTGGAGGGAAAGAACTTGTACACAAAGCACCTGTCTTGGGTGTGGCTCTACCCTAGGCAGTAAGAGGGCTGTATCCATCATTGATGGGATCAGTCCATCACAGGGTGGAGCTGGGTTTGGAGTCCACCATAATGTATGGCAGTTGGTGCAAAAATCTGGCTTTGTGGTACACACATTCAGGGGGAGGGTCGCCAGTCTTTTTTTTTTTTTTTCCTTCAAGGAATGTCCTTACTGGGAGCGTGAAGATAAGATTTATTCAAGTTGGTTGAAAAGAGAAAAAGCACTTCTAAAAAGGTCTCTGAAGCCATAGTGGCTTTGGACACTCAATGGCTTCAGTCTCACTCCCATGAGCAATAAGAGGGAACTGAGGGAACAGATGCCCTCGCACAGGAGCGCGAGGTGGCAGAGGGGCTTGCCTGGCACTGCTATTCAGAAGCTTCCCAGGCTGTGCACATCAGGCACTTGTGTACCTACGGATGACCCACACTAACACACACTTGAACTTATTTTAAGAAAAAAAATTGAATCTACTTTGTTCTTTCTACTGGTTGTTGTAATTTTTTATTTTTGCCCTCTCTATAGCCTTTAATTTTTTTTAAAAATGCCTCTTTTTTTAGCTTCATCCTTCTCATTTCTACCTATTAGATTTTTTTTTGCCCCTCCTATTTTCTTGTGTCTGTTCATTTCTGTTCTTCCTCCTCTACTGCTGTCTTTTACCTTTACGGTATTTCTACTTAGGTTTTAATTTTTTCTTGTATAATTATTTTACCCTATATTTCTTCTCTTCCTTCTCATACTTAGTTTAATAGTCCAAATGGCTGTCAACATTCATATTATTTAGAAGTACCACCTACTTACAGAGGATGATTTTTTTTTTAATGACTTGTTACAACTTGGACCAGAGAACTTTGTTAAGCCTGTTCTTCTAGACACATGCCTTCAAGTTAAGTGAAGTATACATAAATAAGAATATAAAATTACTACTTGATAAACAGCACAGCACATGTACAGTGTCTGTAAAGTGATTAGTCTCTACTTAGTGGTCAGCCTGTATATGTGAGTGCCAACATTATCATATTTGATGTATCATACTACCAAGGTAATTTTATTTTAAGGGTGGACTGGTGTTTTCAAGAAGTCTAAGGGAACTGTGTGCCCAAATCCCATTAAAATTCAACAGGATTTGGGCACCCAACTCTTCTAGGCTTCTTTGAAAATCCCACCCTTGAGCACTATCCTTTTTAGCTGGTATTTTATGTTCAAATGCAAATTCATAGCAGGGCAGTCCACAGGAATGAGCCCAGAGTTGGAAATCTGAAATTCCTGAGCTCTAATGCCAACCTTGCCACTGCCTCTGTGACCTTGGGCAAGTTGCAACTTCCATGACTCAGTTTCCGTATTTGTGAGGTGGTTATACTTTATCTGAACATGTGTTCTGAAGTTTAATCAATCAGCACTTGGAGTATGTAGGGCCTGATCCTGTTCCCATTGAAGCCAATGCAAAGTTCCATTGTCTTCAGTGGGAATGGAATTGAGTCTATGAACTGATATGCACATCCTGAGTATTGTTATTACTAAGAATATTCTTCATCTATTCTGGGTCACTGTTTACATTTAACTGCTTTTGAATAAGAAAGCAAATTCTCAGTTACTAGGGTGGTGTTTCAACACCCAAAACTCAAAAGGAGAAAATCAGGTTTGCAATGATTATTTCATGTTAGTTTCTGTTCAGTACTACTGTTAGAGACAAGTTGTGACTGGTAGAAGCTTGCTTTATTCCAGGTCAGTTAGTAGCACTCAGTTTATATTTCCTCTAAAGTAAGAAGAAAGTATTGATAATACGTCTCAGCCAGTCCTGGAATGTGGTCTCAGCTTTCATCTGAAGCCTGTTGCTCTGTCACCATGCAACCAGGTCAACTTCTACACTCTGTCTAATCTAATGTACTGTACTTCTCAACAGTTATTTGGAATGTAAGCACCTTTAATAATGGCACAGTGTTCTATGCCATTGCAATTTAGTGGAGAAATACATATATCCATTTAAATTTAACAAGTCATATATGTCAAGTCATGGCCTTAATCAGTTGGTGACTTTTATTCCTCATAAGTGAGAGAGTTGCTGAAATGTTATGTCTCTTAAACTGTGTATTCCATTTTTTTAATTTTCAGAAAAATATTCTCATTGAGTATCCAAGAGCTCAAGTTATCAATATAGTCACATGCAAAGTAAAAAGGTCCTTTCTTTAAAGCTCCTAGTGACTTATTTACCCAAAGGTTGTATGTCAAAAGATTCACCGAGAGACCAATGATTGCACTACAATGTAGTCAGAAATATAAAAGTGACACTCACCTCCCATATTAAAGATGAGATGGGAATTGGCTAAAGTGAACTATATCACACAACTTGGAGAGGAGAACAAGAAAGGAATTAACTAGCACAGTCGGAAGATATTTGCAGTGCCCCAGTCCAAATTAGAACAAGACAAAAAAGGAAATATAAAAATGTATCCCATCTTAGTGAGAGTCTAAATGAGATACAGTATGTCACAATTCAGGGCAGCTACAACTGTATTTCCCACAAGTGGTTTAGCAAGGGCACCCAGTTTGAGGCATTCAGCTCCCTAGCTTTTGCCTTTCTTGGGTGGAAACCCTCATCTCTCTCCCTCCTTGCCCAGGTAGTTCCCTATCTTCACTACATTGTTCTCAAAGCAACAGTCTGCCTAAGCAGGTCTGCTTCAGGTCTCGCCTCAGAGACGGTATACAGTTCAACTGCCAGTGATTATAAGTTACCACACAGCACTTCCTGCACAAGCCTATTTTATTCTTAAGGTAAAAGCATTACAGAGAAAACATTAAAAACAATTAAAGATCCTACATGTATTCTGATAAATTTACCAGATCAACCCAGCTGTCTCCAACATGGTCTGGGGCAGGTGAGTCCTTCAGACCCCCCCAAAGAAGTCTCTTTTGTGGTCAAAAGTTCACAATGGCCTCAGTTCAGAACTAGCACCAAATCTTACAGGGCCTCAATAGGCCAAGTCCTTCCAGACCTCTCCTAAGATTTGGGGCCCTCCATGGATCAGGGGTCCTGTCCATTTGCTGGATCAGAAAGAAGACCTTGAGCCTGTTTAAAACCAAGCTATTTATCCAAAAATCCTTTCTTTGTCTGTTGGTCCCTGGAGGATCCAGATTGGGTCTTTGAACTGGCCTTCTGAAACAGGTGATAAGGAAAACAAAAGGTCTCCTCCATCAGGACAAAGCTGCAAAGGATGAGCCCATAGGTGGGGGTTTGCATTCACCTCTTCCCCGGGACTTCCCAGGAATTCCACTTCACACACTTTGTCCTAAAAGAACAATCATATCTGCTATATTGTTCAACAATCTTTTGAAGTTCACATTACCTCCCAGAGATTGCATTAATCCTCCTTCTCCTAAATAACTTAATTTCATAATGTTTGCCTGGGTCCGGATACTGCAGGATGCTGTCTTATTTGTCATACGGGACATCTAACAACTGCTAATAAATACAATAAAAATAGTGAGAGGCAGTATGTTGTTTGTTCACATATCACGCAAATGCCGCTGAATTCAACCCCATTGGAAAACTCAGCTCTCTTCTATTATATAGACAGAATTTCCTTGGGTCATGTTGGCTTTTCTATTGGGAACACTAATTTGTAAGTCCTCTAACTCACTTGGTGAACAGTTGGATCATGTGTTTAGGGTGCATCTGGCCTTCAAATACTAAGCCATAAATAATAATGAAGTGGTTTTCTCCCTGCCCTGGCTACATAACTTCTTGGTTTGTAATCCATATGGGTCTTTAACCATGGACCATAACCAGGCTAAAGCCTGGGGCATGACAGATATAGTCTGGTTACTGTGCATGATTAAGGTCCTAGACATAATGCAAATAACTATTATGTAACCAGTTCAGGGGACACCCTTGCTACAGGATTCTTTGACACAGTGAAATTTGTGGTGTCAGTGAGCCTTCACTGTTACAGTAAGATTTTTTTTTTTAAAGAAGTACAGTACCCTACACTGTAAGATAGCCTAGGCTCCAGAGGGCAGTAGCGGTCTTACACTGACTCACATAATATGTATGGAGAAGATGCAATCTGTAACAAAAAAGGGGGTGGATCATATGACGGAGTATAGCCTAGTACTGACCAAACTTAAAAAGAAATTTTAACTATTTGTTCTACTAGCTCCTTGGTGTTGGGCCATAATATAACTTAAAATAAAAGTGCTTTCAGATGGGAGGATGGAATTATGAAATCCAGGTAGTTTTCTTTTCATTGTCAGAGGGCAGCCATCAAAGTGGGTGGAGGAGCTGAGTACGAAAACATCTATTCAGATTCAGTGTCCATCACTAGCGACTGTACAGAATTTGCTTTTCTCAGAAGGCAAGTGATGATACACGGGCTGATTCACTAAGACCAGAAAGTATGTTGTTGTCTTGTACATAGGAAAGAATGGTTACTTATTTGTGGTAACTGTGGTTCTTGAAACTAATTTGTCTGCGTGAATCTCACTTGTATGCACACACCTCTTGCATGTGAGATTGGAATCTTTTGACCAGCTTCCTTCAGATCTGAGTGTGGTATTAGGAAGAAAAGGGTTCATGGTTTGGTTTTTTTTAAAAAAGCAGACACCGCTTTGGTGAGGGATTTAAGGTGGGGTCTCAGTGGAAAACAAGATGGGGGGTGGGGCAGGAAAGGACTGCTGTTAGTGCCTGAATCTTGCTAAGTCTTCAGACTGAGGCAACTGCTACCAGAAAGGAAGTGTTAAGAATGAAATGCAGAAATGAGCACTTGAATAAGAGTTCAAAGAGGGGAGTCCCATAAGGTCCATAAGAACTAAGACAGGAGGTGTGCCTGAAAGGGGGAGAATAGGTATGAAAAAGTTTTTAGAAATTTTGAAACAGTGGCATGAGAGAGCATAGTTTGAATAGGATAGTGGCAAGTTGAAATGGCAGTTAAATGGACCTTATAGAGTTAATGGTGGGCCTGATTGCTTGGTCTGCAAGATGTAATCCAGAAACTTGGGAGCAAAAGCTTGCAATGGATTGAGACTTTGATGCAAAGCCCAGATGGAAAGTCTCTCCCACTTAGATAGTCTGATTTTGTAGAGGAGTTTGTGCTCTGTATGAGAATTTCTTGGATTTCTGTGGAACAATCCTTATCTGTTCTCAGCCAGCCAACTTCCAATCAGTCAGGTGTAGAGTTGTGAGGTCTTGCTTGCAGCATTTGTCCTCGATTCTGGGAGAATAAGTCTGGCAGATTGAGTATAAATATTGGTGACTGTGTGGAACGGATGCAGTAGGCCTGTGAGCTAATACTCTCTGGACCAATAAGGGTTATGTATCACTGTGGCCACATCCTGCCTGATTGTCCATGTGACCTTGAATGTTTGGGGGTGGAAAGAAAAGTGCAGGAAGATCTTGAGACCAGGGGATGAGAAGAGCATCCTGGAAGGATCCTGGGCTGGTACCCGCTTTGGAGCACAAGGGAAGGTGTGGTGGTGGTGCTGGTAGCAAACAGGTATTACAGGGGAGCTCTATCTGTTGAATATAGAGTGGAGAATGGAGACCTTCAGAGACCAGTTGGCTGAATACTGTGTGAGGTAATCCACCATATCATTGTTTGTTCTTGGTAGCTGAAGGGCCATGGGAATTAATCACATGAAGATTGCTTGATTGTTTCCTGACCAAGGGAGAAGGAAGAAATGAACTGGCACCCTCCAGCCCGTTGATATATATATTGCAGAGATGTTGCCTGTCAGGATCTGTACTGTGGTTCCTTCCGGGAGTGGTAGAAATGACTAGTCTGCAGAACCTATCTTGTGGAGTTGAAAAATATTCATATGGAAAAATATTCACTCTTTACGGAACAATATGCCTTGAACCTGTACGTGGTTTAGATGGGTACCCAGAAGCTGCCATGGAGGTCTCTGTAATCAGTGTCCCTGTGGGAGGCGGGGTGCTGAATAAGACCGGGTTTGTAGACTACCTGGCAGTTTCTCCACCAGTCGAGGTAAGTTAGAAAAGGAGTCAAGGCTGTGAGGCAAGGGTCTGTGCGGTGGTTTGCACAGTTGGTAAACAGACTGCAGGCTACACTTGGAGCTGGGGGTGTGATTCCCAGTTCAAGTAGCCATTGAAGTTCCAAGCCCATGCAGCAGGTCCCAGCGATGGGCATGGGAGAGAGATAGGAAAGGGGATGGGAATAAGGGGGAGCCAGGGGAAGAGGGTACCAGGAGGGTTGAGGAATGGGGTACTTAAAAAGGAGAAAGGTGGCACAGAGGGGGAGCTGTCACCAGGGACCCGAGGATGAAGAGGGCAAAGACCTAACCCTGCCCTTCCAGTTCCCACACTGGGAGAGGAGTCTGCTGGAGAAGGGAAGGGGGGCAGGAGTCAGAGTGGAAGAGAGGATAGAGATGGGAGCAGAACCTGGACCTCCATAATTACAGCACTGATTAACAGGTCATTTGCTTTGATCTAGTTCCATTTCAAAGAGGACTATATCAAAGTGAACTAACAAACTGTTAATGCACAGTAGCAGGGTCCACAAAGTTGCTGTGACCATAGAGTGAAATAATCTATTTTTTACTGTGACTGTGCCATGAATTATACATAATTTTATCGTGACAAAATTGTATCCCTAGTCATGTCAGTCTGCATGTATGTGATGCTGCTTGTCAAACTTCACCTGTGACTGGCTCCAACTCTAGCTCACGTCTGTCTGTTCCTCAGAAAAATACCAGATGAACAAGAAGGTCATGGTTCCACTTCACACCATTGCAGATCTGAGATGGTAGAAGGAACCCAAAGATGTGCATGCAGAGGTACCATTCTCTGCTTCTTCCCTGAGAAAGACTATAACAACAGTTGCATCAGGGACAGATTGGAAAGCCGGTCACTGCTGAGATCCAGCATACACCTGATATTCAGGTCTTTAAGGATCCCCACAATAAATATGTTCGCCATCAATGCCATGTGCCAGAGGAGGCATGACTGTGAGGTAGTTACAAACTCCTTCCTTCTGCAGTGGTCTTAAGGTCTTCTAGATGCCTTTTCCCTGAGGCCCCTGATTCCCAGGGTGATTTGCAAAATCAAGAGACAAAGCCATGCTCATTCTTGTAGCTCTGTACTCATTGAGGCAGTTCTGGTTGACAAACTTACTACAGATGTCCATTCAGCTTCTAATCCAGCTCCCAGACACTCCATGCAGACCTGAAGTCACTGTACCTGACAGTATGACTGTGCTCCCTACAGGTCCAGGAAATGCTGATGGAGAGCAGGAAAACATCCAGGAAAAAGATTAATTCATCTAATTTGAGGAATTTTTGGATATAGGCAGTCCAACGTGGGCTGAACCTGGTTCTGGCCTCAATACCAAAGATCCTCTACTACCTAATGCACTTAAAGCAGGCAGGCCTTTTGTTTAGTCCTATGTAAGGTCCCCCTTGGAGCAGTTTGTATAACATCCACCTATACAGTCATGCTCAGTCTCTTTCTCACCTGTCTGCATCAAAGTTACATATTGAGCTACCGCTAAAAAAACCTGCCTGGGACCTCACCATAATCCTCATGAGGCTCATCACGCCTCCTTTCCAACCCCTCTCAGAGTGCTTATTACAAGGCCTAACTTTGAAGACTGCCTTTCATGTGCCAAGGAAGTGCGTACGCTTTGGGCACTTATGGCTGAACCCCATTATAACACATTCCATAGGGGAAAGGTGTTACCGAGACAACGTCTGAAATTCACCCCCCAGGTGGCCTCAAAATTGCATCTAAACCAATCAACCTACCAATCTTCTCCCCAAAACCACATTTGGCCCTGGGAGGGAAAAAGGAAACACACTAGATGTATCCAGGACCTTGCTTTATTACACGGACATGACCAAGCCATTCAGACTGTCTCCCCATCTTATTTCTGGCTATAACTGGTCATTCTAACGGATAGGTCCTCTCCTCACAAAGAATATCAAAATGGATAATACAGTGCATCTCTGTGTTACCAGTTGGCTGGTGTACCTCTTCACCAAACACCAAGGCTTACTTCAACAGAGTTTAAGAGCAAAGCAGCAACAAGGAGTAACCCAACGATCTTTGTTAAACGCCATGACTTGGACTTAGCTGCTAGGTCAGATGCCAAGTTTGGGAGAGCAGTACTTCAGTCACTGTCTGACTGATCCCCACCATCCTGATGAGGTACTGCTTGCCAGCCTCCTACAGTGGAATATACACCAACATTCTCAAAGAAAGAATGGTCACTTACCTGGGTTCTTTGAGATGTTGTAGTCAGTATGTATCCCATGACACACCCTCCATCCCCACTTTTCAGAGTCCTCAGCTTCCATGCGCTTTGAACCATGAGGAAACTGAGGGAGGGTCGTGGCCACTCCACCCTTTAGGCCCTTGCGTGGAAGTATGAGGAGGCACATGGTGCATGCTCAGCCCCAACAGCTACTGCTATTCAAAAGAATTTGATCTTGTGCACAAAAGGAACATGTGTTCCTACAGGGAGATCCACGCTGACTACAGCATGTTAAAGAACCACAGTTACTCTTGGGGTAAGTAAATATTCTTCATTTAATGTGGCTCTAGCCTCAGAATTGAATGTAAAATTACATTGGATGGAGTTCCATTTTAGTGTCTTGCTGTTTCCATATGAAACTTCTCAATTCACAAATAAAAAGAATGTGTTTTCTATCTGGAAGCCCTGCTAACACAGACAGGGATTTGAAAACCCAGCTGGTTTCTTCTTTTATAAATAACCACCAGTAACAAAGATTATGTCATTATTATTGGCTCCTCTGCCACAACCTCAAGGTCTTCAAATTATGCTATCCCTGGCACCTGTTTAAACCCACTGATGCACCTTCAGAAAGAAGTGAATCAATGGGTTAGCGAAGAATATGAAGGCCCATTTGTCCTGGACTCAGTTTTAACTGCACAAGTGTTGGGCAATTTGTGGACCATGGTGACATTTGCTCCAGGTAAGAGACTGGAGATTGGGTAATGGGGTTGGAGAGAGGGTACACAAAGCAATGATAGGATGAAAAGATTTTTCCTAGCACCACAGAGAAAGGGTGAGATTGTGTTTGGGGCTTGAGATTCCCTTCCTCCCCCTTTATCCCTCACTGATTTTTTGATCTAGAGATACAGATACTGTTCAGGTTTGTTTAGAGATAAACATATCATGAGATTCAGGGTATGCAGTGTATGCCTTCATGAAAAATCTAAAGATTTTAATTTTTTTCTTGACTTCCAAGTCTTCCTGTTCTTTAATATACTTTTACAGTATTAGTTTATAGTACAATCCCTCCCTGAAGATGCTAGAACTTAACTATACTGTGACCAGTTATTTAGTGGATCATCTTGAGTTACTTTAAAAGTTCAAGAATACCCTCTGCTCTTGTGTGTTTTTAAGAAACTGCTGTTCCATTTTAGGGCACTGAGAAATTATTCTCCTTAACTTGTCCCAGTGTCATATTTGATCATTTATATGCAGGCAGTTGGAAGTTGCATGGTTACTATTTTATTAGACTTAATTGCGTCTTTGGTCTCCCCTCCACTTTTGTGCACTCAATATCCTTTTCCTGATCAGGACACCATGGGTATAAGCGCCAATTAGTATGTTTGTATTCTTATGATTTGTGAATGCTATCTATACAGAGACAGCTGCACAGATCTCTGCATTTGGAAACCTTATCTCATTAGATTTCATGGAATCGTTTAGGTATAGTGCTACTCTCCCAGCACAATAAGATGATTGATCATTCCTCTATAGCTTATAGATAGAAATTACAATATCCCATACATTTCTATTTATGTCAAGATCTTCTTTCATTGGTGAATTAATTCTAGTTTTGCTCTGAAGGTGTTTGCATCCGTATATAAACACTTACAAGGTTTATATTTTGGTAGTCTGCCCATTGGTATCTAATTCTTCAGTGTGACTCCCTGTTACTTTTCAAGAATTTACCTCTGTGATCTCAATCTGTTCCTCCTCCAGTTCAGCTGTAAACTTCTGTCATATCCTTTACTGGTTATATAAATATGTTCTAAATTACTGACATTCTTAGCAGATGGAGAAGGGGAGAGTGAAAGAAAATGTACAATTATTTCCTTGTAATGGTAAAGAACTCTTTGAAAGATGGTGTGGACTGATGGATTACTTGATTTCTGTAATGTAAACAAAAGTGCTCATGCAATTTCTGCAAAGTTTCTATTCAAAATCTGAACAGTTTTTGAAACCAGTGATGCAGCTGCATTTGTTAATAGTGCACCCATGAACTTTGGGAAGCCTTTTCTGGGTCATCATCATTTTGAAACTAGTTAGTCCAACCTTTTGCAAACTAACCATAAATGTCACATATTGCTAATATGGTTGAGCATGCATTCAAGACTCTCATATGTTAACTGGTCAAAAGTGACATATTTGATTGTTTTTTACCTAAGCAAAGAGCACTCAGGAATTTTTAAAGTGCTTTGATTTTTTTTGGCAGAGGAAGAATACAGCAGATGTGTCTCTCATTCCAATTCAGTGGCTCTCACTTTTTCCAGTCACTGGCCAGCTTCTAAAGTACAGGTACGCTATTAAGTCCTCCGTTCTGTCACAAGGCAAAGGCAAAACTTCTTCGGGAATCTGAAACTTCATCTCTGACCTGTAACACAGTCTTGCTGGTGGCACTTGTTTCTCCTTGAGAAACTGCCAGATCTTCTGAATAGCTTTCTTCCTTAGATTTGCTTCCCATGGGATCTTACTTCTCAGTTCGCTAAGTCTGTTAAAGTCTGCTTTTTGAAGTCCATTTTTCTTTATTCTGCTGCTCTCACCCCTTCCTTTTGTTAGAATCATGAAATCTCTCATTTCATAATCACTTTTACTCACATTACCTTCAGAGTCACAACCAATTCCTCCCTGTTGGTCAGAATCAAGTCTAAAATGGCTCCCTCCCCCCGCCGCTTAGTTCTGAAACAAAAAATTGCCCCCAGTATAATCCAAGCACCAACTGGAAATTTTGTGTTTTGCCGTATTACTTTGCCAACAGATGTCTGGGTAGTTACTACCCAGGTCTTGTGTTTTGGATATTTCTGTTATTTGTTCTTGAAACGCTTCATCCACTTCCTTATTTGGTGGTCTATAGTAGACACTTACCAACATGTTAGCCCTATTTTTTTACCCCTTTTATCTTTACCTACAGACATTCAGCTAGGGCTGCCTCTCATCTCTTTCTGGACCTCAGAACGACGACATGTATATATATATATTTTTTAATATATAATGCAACACACATCCTTCATTTTTTTCCCTGCCTGTCCTTTCTGAACAAGCTATGCCCCACTATACCAATATTCCAGTCATGAGATTTACCACAAGTCTCTGTAATGCCAAATAGGTCATCATTTCACTTATGTACCAATACTTCCAGTTCTTCCTGTTTACTCCCCAGACTCCTTGTATTTGCGTACAGACAGCTAAAATATGCAGATTCCCCTGCTGATTTCCCTCTTGTTGTTCATAGGATCCTACTGTAATTTTCCATCCCCCCTCCTCCCCCCCCCAACATCTAGCTCCCTGTTAAGGTCACCTTTTTTGTGCTTACTTGTGGGCTTTTGTCAGTGCATTTGCTACAGTTGTAGGTGAAATATGCATCACACAATTTAAAACAAAAAATATCCTCATTTTTCAGAGTAGTGCTATACTTTAAAATTACTTAAAAAATACTACAACTGAAATAAGTTACATGTTCTAGGGGGGAAAATTAACTCCAGTAAAGTAATTCCATCCTACTGTAATCCCTCCTCCCCACCCCCCCGCCCGCAATAACCCACCCTTCACCCACACACTCTTAATGTGATAGCTTGCAATTCCATCACAGTCCTCAGTATACCACAATGGGTATGCCCCAGTTTAACTGAGCCTAGTCCATACACACGGTTGCACCGATTTAACTGAAGATGTGATGTTAAACCAAAGTGTGGGGGGAGGGATAGCTCAGTGGTTTGAGCTTTGGCCTGCTAAACCCAGGGGTGAGAGTTCAATCCTTGAGGGGGCCACTTAGGGATCTGGGGCAAAATCATTACTTGGTCCTGCTACTGAAGGCAGGGGCTGGACTCGATGACCTTTCGGGGTCCCTTCCAGTTCAATGTGATTGTGTATATATATATATATTTATATATATATATATATATATATACACACACACACACACACACACATATACATACACACACACTCATATCAATTTAAACCTGGTTTATTTAAATTCAGCTTGCACTACAAGTTAAACCAATGCAACTTCTGTGTTTAGATAACCAGTTTAATTAAACCTGTGCTAGTCTGTGTGTAGACAAGGCCTAGATCAGCCTTTTGCAATACCATCTTCTAGGGCAGGAGTGGCCAACCTGTGGCTCCGGAGCCACATGCGGCTCCTTGTATAGGCACCGACTCCAGGGCTGGAGCTACAGGCGCCAACTTTCCAATGTGCCGAGGGATGCTCACTGCTCAATCCCTGGATCTGCCACAGGCCCTGCCCTCACTCCACCCCTTCCCACCCCCTCCCCTGAGCCAGCAGTGCCCTCGCTCCTCCCCATCCCTCCCCGAGCTTCCTGCACACCATGAAACAGTTGACAGGAGGTGCAGGAAGGAAGCAGGAGGCGCTGATCAGTGGGGCTGCTGGTGGGTGGGAGGTGCTGGGAGCGGGGGCGGGAGGAGCTGATGGGGGCCTGTTGACATATTACTGTGGCTCTTCGGCAATGTACATTGGTAAATTCTAGCTCCTTCTCAGGCTTCAGGTTGACCACCTCTGTTCTAGGGCATATGTTAGGACATCATATGGTAGGGTAGAGAGGATCCAAAGAACTCCATCAAAGTTCTGAACAAGCTATTACAGTCTAAAACCACATTTACCAAAGCATGGGGTGTATCTGCCTACAGGCGCAAGGAGAGGCCTCAGGTGTTATTCTCTAGCTATTAAAAATGTAATGTCATCAGTTTATATCCTGAAGGATGTAATGAATGTCATCTTGGTTTAAGTGAAGCACAACATGTAAAGTTCACCAAATTTCTCAGGGAAGTTTACATACACAGACAACCTCTATTAAATAGATATTTTTCACTCCAAATTAGTAAAAATTGTTCTCTAAACTAACAAGTTCTCACTGAGAATTAGTGTATAATAAGTTTTTACATCAAATTTTATGTAATTGATAGGCAAGAAAATCATTAGAACAATTTTTAAAGGAGTAAAAAACCACTACATTTTCTAAATCTTATAAATCAAATAAACTTGTCAGATTAACCTCAGATTTCCCTCCCCAGGAAGTTAACCTCTGGGCAGGTACTAAGAGAAATTGTATGTCAAAACAAGTTTTATCGAGGGATTTGGATACTCAGAGAGAGAAAGCCTATCTTTCAATGGCAAGTGTCTAACAAATTAAAGTTACTACCTTAATTTAATATAATCCTTTAATATATTTTGCATTTGGTGTAATATACAGTACCACCTGGTAGCTTTGCTCATGTTTCAACTCTATATTCTACCAAGTCCTTTATGGCCAGTCTTGTATATAAAAGTGAATGTTTTAAATCTAGACTTCTAATTTGTGCTTACTGCCCATTTATTGGTGTTTTTGTCTGAGAAAACCATGTAAAAATGTGTTATTACAACTAACCAAGCCATCACAAATTGTCTTGTAATATTATATACACAATCACCTTAGTCTGAGAAGAAACTTTGCACTGTAAGCTGCAGTATATTTAAATAACTTCCACTATTTATGTAAGCTGAAATTCTGGTACCAAAGTCCAAATAATAGGGCTCTGCATGAAACTAGGCAGATGCGAAGAAAATAAAACTGGATTTCCCAATCCCCCACTAGCCAGGAGGCAGAGTACAGAGCACTTGAGCAGGTCATGAGCTTGAGACATGCACAGGTTTAATCAAGATTCCATTGCTCAGCATAATGGGGCTGGGGGGAGTAGGGGAGTGAGCAGGCTATGAAGTATCCCATCTGGGCCAGTACTCTGACTCATACTCTCTTTTTTTCAACTCCAAAGTTTCTTATGATGTGCAGGGCCGGCTCCAGGCACCAGCCCACCAAGCTTGTGGCCGCCCTCCCCCCGGGGCTCCGGCCGCCCTCCCGCTGGGGGGGGGGAGGGCAGCCAGAGGCTTTTTTGCCTGGGGCGGCAAAAAAGCCAGAGCCGGCCCTGATGATGTGCATTCCAATAGTGCCCAGAGACCCCAACTGAGATCAGGGCCCTGTAGTCCTAGGCACCGAGCACATACACATAGTAAGATGAAAGTCCCTACTTCAAAAAGTTTATAATCCAAACAGGCAATGCAGAACGAGCAGGAAACAAAGTATTTATCATCTCCATTTTACAAAGAGGAATGGAGGCACAGAGATTAAGCTATCTGCCCAAGATTGCACAAGAAATCTGTGACGGGCCAGGAACTGAACCCAGTTCTCCTGGGAACCAATCCAATGCCTTAGCCACAAGACATATGCCATAGGATGAGCTTCCACTTTTCAGAATACCAGAGTTCAGCTCACTCCTGTGACATGGCCTCTGACAAAAACAGAGGGATTCTGGGACTGCTGACAACAAAGCATGCTGGGTGCAGAAACAAATGCCTTCCTCAATCTGAACGAGATGAGGGAGACGGTAGGATCTAACGATACATCTGCCAAGGAGGAGACTAGGTCAGGGCAGGAGTACCAAAGTGAAAGTGATTAAGAAAGATGCCTGCAGAGGAACTGGGAAAGAAGAGGGGTGAATCTGTACAATAAAAGGCAGAAGTTTGCATTCTGGCCCTTCTTAGGAAGCTGTTATGAGGGGGGCTGGTTCAACCAGAAGGCTGAGCCACCTAACCATACAGCTTCCATTTTAATTGCTTTTATGAAACAGTATGACTGGATATCAGAATACATAATGGTGTGGTGAGTTTTGGCTTAATTTTGGGAAGTCCTGTATAACTCGTGAGTGGAGAAACCATCAGCTAATTATCCAGAGCATCCCAAACGTATGTCAATAAAACCTCTACACTTACTATCCCAATAGGTATTCTGTATATGCCAAATTCAAAAACATATCTGAAGAGATTCTGATGATTTTACTACTATTACTTTTCATGTCTTAGGCTCCCTTAGTCCAACTTTACATGTCTCAGAAGGAGAAACAAGTTATAACAAATTTATAGAAAGTTCAACTGTTGCCCAGTATGGCTTTTCCAGGCACGATATCACAATTTCATGTATTTTCAGACACTGACTCAAGTGCTGTCCCATTGGAAATCTCTGGGAATCTCTCCCTTCCACTGGTATAAAGATTCTAATTTATAACCACCATGGCTTGCAAAGTATTGCACCTGTTGGTCACTGAACATTGCTCTTCAGGCACATACAGCCAGTATATTTTTGGGGAGATGAGGCTACAGAGGGGATAATTTTATAGATGCTGCTGTATTTTAAAGACTGGTGACTGTCTGAAGCTGCTCAAAGACTTGGAATATTAAAAGTAGTTCCAGAGAGATGGGTTACTGGCCAGGCTGCAGGTGAGGCACTCACAAGTGTGCAAAAACTGCAAAGATGGTTCTGCTGTACATCAGATGGACACCCCCAAAAACAATTTCTCACAGCAACCTTTTAATACAGTATACAATGAACATAATCTGACTGCAATATCAGATCTAAAAGCTGTAAAATTAACCATTAGGAAGGGTTGGCCTTGGAAAGATATTTCGTCACTAGAAGTCCTCATTCATGGGGTTAACAGGGATATATTATCTACAGTACTGTGACATCAGTCTTAAGACATTATATGATCAAAGTTTGGGACCAATGTAGTGGTTCAGTAAATAAATATATATATTTACTCAAAAACTTAAAAAAGACACCCAGTTATCATTTGTCTTTCTAGTAGATTAAGTGTAATTTATGGATTTTAGGAAACAGTCTAAATGGATATTATTTTCTTATGAGTCTTTCTTCAATATGTTTCAGAGCTGTTCATTTTTGTTTTCAACGGATCAGGGGTTTGCACTCCAGTTTTCATCAACTATTAAATGCAGAAACAGACTTTATACATATTTACTACATCTCACCATTAGCAGCTCTTTAACACAATAGTTTGGATCATGTGTTTTATTAATATCTCTTTCTGGAACTGTAGGACTCTAATCTTTAAATCTCGTAAAGTTAGCTTCCCAGTAGAATTTTCCAAATAATGTAGCCATAGTCTGATTTCCAAGTGAGAAGTTAAAGTAGAATTATTAACTAGAGAGTTAGAAGTGCTGATTTCTAAATACTGTATTTTCCTTTTGCTCATCATTTGTAACGACCACATCTATAAAAATTGGGAGCCTAGTTTTGGGAATATCAGCAAAGAAAAGTTTCAAATTAAAGGTTATGATTACACTTATAACATTCCAATTTGCTAGATTCCTGTGAGAGTACAGAAGTATAGCCTTTATTCTGAACTGCAACTTCATCTTTTATAAGTCTCTCCTCAACAAGATTAGCTACCTTCATTTCACTCATGGGTAGGTTAGAGGGAAAACCACCAACCATGTGTAATCCTGCAGCCTGAAATGATCCTCCTAACTCCTTCCCCACTCTTGAATCTATTAGTGGGCCCACCTTTGGAATAGAACAAGTTTGCTTTTTGTAAAGTTGCTAGAATTTTTCTAATTTCAATACCTGTTTTATTACTTCTATCTGCATAAGACCCATCCTGTTTTGATTATTTATCAAACTCCGTGAAACTAGAGACAAGGATCTGATGATTTGGGGGATCTCTCGCTACAACTTATGAATCCTGACTGACATTACAAAATTAAGAAGCTGTTACTATGAAAATTGCTCTATCATGAATACCTCTCTATATGTGTATCCACCATGAGCTGGCAGGGCTGTGTCACATCTCTACCAGACAGGGACAGCAGTGGATCATTAGCACTCAATGACCCTCTATTCAAGGTAAAAACAAGGAGGAGTCCTTGTGGCACCTTAGAGACTAACAAATTTATTTGGGCATAAGCTTTCATGGGCTAAAATCCACTTTATCAGATGCATGGAGTGAAAAATACAGTAAGCAGTATAAATATTGCCTTACCAAGTGGGGGGGGGGCCGTGCTAATGAGGCCAATTCAATTAAGGTGGAAGTGGCCTATTCTCAACAGTTGACAAGAAGGGGTGAATATCAAGAGAGGAAAAAGTTCTTTTGTAGTGCTAACGAGGCCAATGCAATCAAGGTGGACATCCCCGCCCATTTCCAACAGCTGACAAGAAGGTGTGAATATCAGCAGAGGGAAAATTACTTTTTGTAGTGACTTCCTCAGGAAGTCAAGGGTGTCTTGAAGATAGCTGGGAGTGCTGGTAGCGTAGGTCCTGAGGAGAGAGTCCACATAGCCAGACAATCCTGCTGTCAGGGTGCCAATGCCTGAGATGATGGGGCATCCAGGATTCCCAGTTTTATGGATCTCGGGTCCTGGTCGGGGCTCTAGGGGAGTTTCTTGAGCAGATGGTGTAGTTTCTTTTGGTAACCCTCAGTGGGATCAGAGGTTAATGGCCTATAGAATGTGGTGTCAGAGAGTTGCCTAGTAGACTCTTGTTCATATTCCGACCTATTCATGATGAGTACAGCACGTCCTTTGTCAGTCTTTTTGATTATAATGTCAGAGTCTTCAAGACACCACTGACTTCCTGAGGAAACTACAATCCATTGGTGATCTTCCAGAAAACACCATGCTAGCCACTATGGATGTAGAAGCTCTCTATAACCACCCTATACCAGAAACCTACTGACCGCTATACTTACCTATGCCTCCAGCTTTCATCCAGACATCACATGATCCATTGTCTACAGCCAAGCTCTAAGATACAACCGCATTTGCTCCAATCCCTCAGACAGAGACAAACACCTACAGGATCTCTATCAAGCGTTCTTAAAACTACAATACCCACCTGGTGAAGTGAAGAAACAGATTGACAGAACCAGGAGGGTACCCAGAAGTCACCTACAACAGGACAGGCCCAACAAAGAAAGAAACAGAACACCACTAGCCATCACCTACAGCCCCCAACTAAAACCTCTCCAGCACATCATCAAGGATCTACAACCTATCCTGAAGGACGATCCCTCACTCTCACAGACAGCTCCCCAACTGGAAGCAAATACTCACCAGCAACTACACACCACACAACAAAAACACTAACCGATGAACCAATCCCTGCAACAAACCCTGTTGCCAACTCTGTCCACATATGTATTCAAGGGACACCATCATAGGACCTAACCACATTAGCCACACCATCAGGGGCTCATTCACCTGCCCATCTACCAATGGGATATATGCTATCATGTGCCAGCAATGTCCCTCCTCCATGTACATTGGCCAAACTGGACAGTCTCTATGCAAAAGAATAAATGGACATAAATCAGACATCAAGAATTGTAACGTTTAAAAACCAGTAGGAGAGCACTTCAATCTTCCTGGACACTCAATAACAGACTTAAAAGTGGCAATTCTTCAACAAAAAAACTTCAAAAACAGACTTCAACGAGAAACTGCAGAACTGGAATTAATTTGCAAACTGGACACCATCAAATTAGGCCTGAATAAAGACTAGGAGTGGATGGGTCCCTACAAAAAGTAATTTCCCCTCTGCCGATACTCACACCTTCTTGTCAACTGTTGGAAATGGGTGACGTCCACCTTGATTGAATTGGCCTCGTTAGCACTGACCCCCCACTTGGTAAGGCAACTCCCATCTTTTCATGTGGTGTAATATTTATACTGCTTACTGTATTTTTCACTCCATGCATCTGACGAAAGCTTATGCCCAAATAAATTTGTTAGTCTCTAAGGTGCCACAAGGACTCCTCATTGTTTTTGCTGATACAGACTAACACGGCTACCACTCTGAAACCTATTCAAGGTAAAGTATCTTAGGACAGTGGGTTTACTCCAGTTGTGAGAAGATACTTCCTCCTCCCGTCTGAAGGGAGACTGGAACTGGAGAGCAGTGGAAAGTTACCGAAGCAGGAAAAAGAGGCAGGTGACCAAAGCAAAAGATTATAAAAGGATTCATAGGAGAAAGATTTACAGGGAGACATACAGGAAGTTTGGACAGGAAGAAAGAGGGGGATGGACTGGCCATGATCAGAAGAAGCAAGCTGACTTAGAAAGACAGGCTCCACATTTCTGAAGGGAAGTCATGAAACGGCAGTGGAAGGATCCTGAATCCCAGAGGGCTCTGACCCCAGCCCAAAGAATGCCCTTAAATGGGGAGGAAACTGAGGCAGAAAAATGTGTGTAGGATTTATTGTTTTTGTACAGATCTGTGTATTTCTCATATGATTAAATAAAGTGCAATAATGTGTTAGGATTCTGTACCCAGTGTCTCTGTGTTATATACTACACCTACCACAGAGGTAGGTTAGAAGGCTCACACCTTTGGGTGGCGTTCTGGAAGAGGGCATGTATAAGCTATAGGGGACTCTGAGGAGTCAGCAGTGGTTCCAGAGTGCTGAGCAGGAGGCCACCTGGTCTAAGCTCTCAGGAACAGGTGCCAGTTCAATCTGTATCCAGAGAGTATGCGTATGGACCCAAAGACTGGGGCAGCGCCTGGCCTCTGTTCAGACACCCAGGGATCCAACAGCACAATTCCCCTCACAGCAGTCTGGTGAACTCCTACCAGGGGAACCAACCAGATTTGTGACACAGGGCGGATGGTACACAATCAGTAAATAGTGAAAGGATGGTAGCATACTTAACACCAATTAATAATAGCTATATGGAAAATAGGACTTGTTGAACAAACTGTATATAGGTTTCAGAGTAGCAGCCGTGTTAGTCTGTATCTGCAAAAACAACAGGAGTACTTGTGGCACCTTAGAGACTAACACATTTATTTGAGCATAAGCTTTCGTGGGCATGCATCCGATGAAGTGGGCTGTAGCCCACGAAAGCTTATGCTCAAATAAATTTGTTAGTCTCTAAGGTGCCACAAGTACTCTGGTTCTTTAAACTGTATATAGTTTTTCATAAGAGTACAAGTTTTTCCTAATAAACTTAATGACAAATGAGATAAATCAGGGATGGTCTAAGTATACTCAGTCCTACCTCAGCATGGGGGGAAAAGACTAGATGACATCTTGAGGGCACTTCCAGCCCTACATTCCTATGATTCTACATAATATACTTAGGTTTCTGTAAGGCATTTGAGTTAGTCCTGCATGACATTCTGATAAAAAGTTAACACCATACAATCATCACTGTAGCCCATATTAAGTGGATTGGTTAACAGGTTACAGTTACTTATGGGGGCATTTCCAGTAAAGTCCTGAAGGGATCTGTTCTTGGCCCACTGCTAATCAGTATCTATAAATCATGTGGAAGAAAGTATAAAAACCATTGCTATTAAAATTTGCAGAGGATACAAAAATTGTTGGAGTGGTAAATGTATACAAGTCAGTTATACAGGTCAACTTGGATTGCTTGGTAAGGTGGGCTCATTTGAATAAAAAGGGTTTAATTTAGTCAAAGGCAAGATCATGCATCTAAGAACAAAACAGTAGGTCACACTTACTAGATGGGAGATAGGATCCTGAAATGCAGCAATTCTGAATAGGACTGAGCGGTAATGGCGGTAATGGTAGGTAACCAGCTGAACGTGAGCTCCCAGTAAGATACTGTAGCTAAGAGAGCAAAGGTGATCTTTGAAGCATAAGCAAGGGAATATCAAAGTAGGAGTAGGGAAGTGGCATGTCCTCTGTATGCAACATTAGTGAAACCACTACTGGAATACTGTGTCCGGCTCTGTGTCCATACTTCAGAAAGGATGTAGACAATTGGAAAGGGTTCAGAGAAGAGATATAAGAATTATTCAAGGGCTGGAAAACATGCCTTATAGTAAAAGGCTAAAGAAGTTCATCTATTTAGCTTACCAAAGAGAAGGTTAAGAGATGATTTGATCATGGTCTACTAATATCTACATGGAGAAGAGAATTCTGATAGTTGAGAGCTCTAATCTTGCAGATAAAAGCATAATGAGATTTAATAGTTGGAAACTGAAACTAAAACCCAGACTAGGCTCACATTTTTAATAGTGAGAGTAATTAACTGTTGAAACAATTTGCCGAGGGACTTGGTGGCATCACCACTTGAAGTCTTTAAATCAACACTGGATATCTTTCTAGAAGACATGCTCAAAGATGCAGAAGTTAGTGGGTGTGGCTCTAAGGCCTGAGTTATGTAGAGCATCTGACCAGATGATCTCACAGTCCCTTCAGGCCTTAAAAATAAAAAAAGAAGCCGATGAATCCCCAATTCAGAACCAGTTTGTATACAAATCCATCCATTTTGCTGGATTCCTCTTCATACAACAAATTTAATGTGAATAGTGATATTTAAAACTGTCAACAGGAGGCAATGTCTATTTGATCCATTAACTGACTCCCACTTCACATCTCAGCTCTCTCTCACTACTCTCACCAACGTATGCTAGCATCAGACCACTCTGCCTCCCAGGAACCAACATCCATATTCAGACATTATGGGCCTACTATGGGAGTGGGTGGGTGAGGTTCTGTGGCCTGCAATCTCCACGTCACACTGGATGATCGTCCCTCCTGGGCTTAAAATCTGTGAATCTATACTGAAAGATAACATCAAGAATCCAATTAATTTTTATTAAATGAATTATCACAACCATAATGGAGACTGGATAAAAATAAACAGAAATGGAAATTCCTAGTAGCCACTCTCCCAAAGTAGATGTTCATATTTCAGCAAATGGAAAAACTTGTCCAAGCTCCCCTATTTGACTGCTTTCCACTGGAGAGAATGTATGGCAGAAATGGAGCCATAACCCTGTTGTGAATTATGAACTCTGCCACTTTTGTTGCAGATTCCCTGTTTTAACTTCAGTCTTTACAACATAACTGGTTTTAAGGCTAAAGAAAATATTGTTCTCTATTGGCTGGTTTAAATTCCCTTTAATTCAGCTTGAATGAAAGCACACACTTTTCCCAGGTATCTATTCAGGAACCAGTCTAAAGGTCACCATGAAGATACCTGAATGGTACCTCAAAAATATTATATTAGTTTATCCTGAACAACCCACTGCTGGGGATACTGTGAGTTGTAAGCCACTGTGTTACCTCTCTGCCTCAGCAAGAGTGAGCTTTGCTGGAGATTAGACTGTGTCCTTAGCTCTCTGCCACAACCAGCCTGTCTTGCTCTCCAGCAAACTCCTCAAGGCTGTCCCAGCCCACACCTTGCCTAGCAGGTAAAAATCAATGAATTCCAGCCTCCAAGCTCCTCAGAGATGTTTCTTTGCAATGCACAACCCTTACCACTGGGCATTCACAGAAGATATTATGTTTTGCTGCTCCGTTAAAGAGAGAGTGCATCACAGCAAGTAAAAGCGATAAAGACAGATAGGTTTACAAGCAAATAAAAGTGAAAACACACATAAAACTTAATCTAGCAAGATACAGTCTTTGTTCAAAATGGTTTCTCTCACCTCCAGTCTTCCTTCTGGCTTTTTTACTGGCTGGCCTTGCCAGGACCTACCACTGAGATCAAATCACTTGATTTCTTTGTCTTCTTAAAGTGGAAAATTAAGATGGTGTGTCTGTCTGCTCTTTATATCCCCAAAGGGATTGTCTTTGTCCTACAAGTCAGGATGGCCTCCTGTAGATTCAGTCTACTGTCTCTCTCTGGGGTGCAGAAGCCATGTTAATTCTTTATCTCTCAAATTCAGGCTCAAGATAATCCCTGCTGGTTTAGCCTGATAGCTTTGTTTACTGCTAATATGTAAATGGAGGTAAACCCACATTCCTTTGCCTAGGACAGACCTGTTTATCACCTTTACCTAGGCTAGACTGTCCTCTTAAACATGTTCTAGTAACATTATATAGAGGGAATTCATAACTTCACATATAAGATTAAAACATGCATTTTACAATTATATTACTAACCAACATGTTGTTAGCTTTCATATGATACCTCACAAGGTATATTTTGTACAAATATTATTGCAGTAGTGTGTAGGGTGTGAATACAGGGGTGCCTAGGGTCACAAGCAGACTGAAGCAAAGGAGATTAATTTCAGGTTTCAGAGTAGCAGCCGTGTTAGTCTGTATCCGCAAAAAGAACAGGAGTACTTGTGGCACCTTATGCTCTAATAAATTTGTTAGTCTCTAAGGTGCCACAAGTACTCCTGTTTTTTAAAGGAGATTAAGTGACTTGCCCAAGATCACACAAGATACAGCTATGAATTTAATCTAAATTTTCTGTTACCCAGTCCACTACCTTATCCTCAAGACTATCCTTCCTCTCAGAGACACACACAAGTACCTTCCTCAAGCCTCTCTACAAATAACTTCCCTTTGTAAATTCTGCCAAAAACATCTGTTTTGCCTGGTGATCTGCTCTCCAAGGCCTCAGCCACAGATACTGTCTAGTTACTATGCTGGAGGCCAAGGCTCTTACTATAAATCTCAAGGAATCAGAGGCTTCTGATAAAAAAAACATCAGTTCAAACAGATTTACAGTGCAGTTCTAATCAGAAGAGTGACTAAAATATGGTATCCACTTACTCAGCAAATCTGTTCTGGATGTGTATTCAGAAACGTAGCTGCTGACCTCAGTGACTAAAGTTCTTACTGCTCTTTACAACTGCTAGTCTTGCAAAGCCAATACAGCTAAGGCCAGGTCTACACTACCGCGGTAGTTCGACGGCTGGCAATCGAAGTTCCGGGTTCGATTTATCGCGTCTGGTCTGGACGCGATAAATCGATCCCGGAAGCGCTCGCCGTCGACTGCGGTACTCCAGCTCAGCGAGAGGAGTACCGCGGAGTCGACGGGGAGCCTGCCTGCCGCGTGTGGACCGCGTCTGAACCGCGGTAAGTTCGAACTAAGGTATGTCGACTTCAGCTACGTTATTCACGTAGCTGAAGTTGCGTACCTTAGTTCGAATTTGGGGGTTAGTGTAGACCAGGCCTAAGAGTGACAGCTAGATTCTATTCCTTGTGTATCAACAGAATCATTAATTAAATTCTAAATCAGCTAGATCTGTACAATTCTAACTCAAGGCAATGGAATTGCACAGGTGTTGCTGAAGGCATATTTTGAACAAAGTGGGTTTCCAAAGGTGCAAATGAGAACTTTACTAGCTTTATTAGTAATGGTATATGAGAAGGCAAATGCCCAGCCTGACTTTCAGATCGCACCGTGAATTTACAAGGCTGTTCACAAGTAAATAGATTTTTCTAACAAACAGGACAAGTTTAATATAAAATTGATACTTAGTAACAGGGAACCTCAGGATCTCATTTTTTACTATTGCCTTTCATAGAAAAGTCACTTCACCAATGGCATAGTTAACAAGAAGCAATTTCTTAATGACACTGTATTATGCTACAATGGGCTTGGTGAAATGGAAGAAAGCAACTATAGCAGAGCAGCTGGCACCTCAAAATTACACTTCAGCGAGGCTTACAATTCCTGCTCACTTGGACTTTTGAGAAGAAGTCTCCTTCCTCTCCTTGGATTACTGAATATTTGGCTACTGAAACTTCTGCTGCTGCACTCTGGGTACAGACAAGCTCAGTCTAGCTTAGTAACCCTTATGAGCTGCCTATTCGGTCTCCTGATTTTGCAAGGGTGTTCCAAATCTGCTGAAATATTCTATGAGGAACAGCAGCTATACCTGATTGTTGAAAAGAAAGGGAGTGAAGAAGAGAGAAGGATTTGCCTTGACCCCCCCTTTCTTCTTAGTTTTAATTTTTTTTTTTTTTTTTTTTTTTTTTTTTTTTATAAAGCAAGGAGTTCCTGCTCAAATGGAAAAAAAATCTCCCAGAAAGTTACTATCACCAGACCTTGCTAAAGAAAGAATAAAACCTCTTGGCTTTTCCCATTCATTGGAATGTTCATTTCCCCATGTGAGAAACAGAACCGGCCTTCATTCTTCTCTTTCAAATAGAGTTGGACAGAAATCCACTAAAGCTTGCTCTGCTTGTGCAGACTGACTCATGGTGCCCTGTGGATCTGCACGTCTGGGAAGAAACAGTGATTATTTCCTTGTATAGGCTAGAACTAAGGTAGCTCATTCTCTCTGGTGAATACATTATGACTGATATGGAATTATTCAACAGCGAAAACAGCATTAGCTATGTACTACCTACTGCTCTTTGAATGACAGCCATGAGTACCTTAGCTTCCTTGCCACATATACTCCCTTAGGGCTGGTCTACACTTAGAACACTACAGCAGCACAGCTGTGCTACTGCAGCTGCGCCATTGTAGCACTTCAGTGTAGATGCTGCCTCTACCGACGGGAGGGGTTCTCCTGTCGGTGTAGGTAGCTCCTCCTGCCTGGGAAGCCTGCCCCTCTTCCGGCTGGGTCCCTACCCAGTTAACCCTGTGGGGGTTTGATTTGCTCAGTCTGTCCTTGAGCTCGGGGCACTGGGTCCGTATGTGGCCTCTCTGTCCACAGTAATAACAATTCACATTCTGATGGTCCCCTCAAGCTGGTCAGTTGGTCCTGGTGCCGGTTGTTCCTCTGGAGGGGGGGGGTTCTCCACATTCCCCCTTTGGGGGGGGGGTGTCCCAGGGTGACACTCTCTCTGCACTGTGGTGGGCTTATTCTTTTGGGACTCCTCCGTTCCACCCCGATTGGCTGTCCACAAACTCATCGGCCAGCTACCCTGCAGGTCCTCAGGCTTTTTGTCCACCAACCATATCCTCAGGTAGGATGGGCAATGCTCATACAGGTGCTCCAGTACAACTAGTTTAACCATGTCCTCCTGTAAGCCACCTCCCCAAGAGGTAGTAGCTAGGTCAACCGAAGAAGTCTTCCATCAACCTAGTGCAGTCTACACTGGGAGTTAGGTTGCCATAGCTACATCTCTCGGGACGTGGATTTTTCACACCCCTGAGAGATGTAGCTATACGGATGTAAATTCCTAGTGCACACCTTAGTTGGTTGCTTTTCTGAAGCCATTGAACAGGCCCATGTAGCGCTAAGGAAACTGCTGATCTACCCCGAAAACATACATCAGCATAGCTTCGTCTCTCAGGGGTGTGAAAAATCCACAGCCCTGAGACATATATGCATGCCAAACTAACCCCCAGCGTAAACAGCACTAAGTTGATGGAAGGATTCTTCTGTTGACCTAACTACCGCCTTTCATGGAGGTGGATTAACTACAACGATGGGAGACCCCCTCACCACTGTAATGAGCATCTTTACTGTGTCCCGCTACAGTGTTTTAAGTGTAGACATAGCCTCAATCTCTGAGGGCTTGTCTACACTTACATTTTATAGCGCTCTAACTTGCTGGCTCAGGGGAGTGAAAAATCACCCCCCTGAGCGCAGCAAGTCTGAGTGCTTTAAAGCGCTAGTGTAAACTGGCTCTGATCCCGTCGTGGAGCTGGATTACCAGAAGCGCGCGACCACACTCGCGCTTCAAAGCGCTGCCGCGGGAGCGTTCCCGCAACAGCACTTTGACCTTTCCAGTGTAGCGTGCCCTGAGAAGTCAAATGCTTGAAATTTTGCTGTCCTAAACAATTCTGTACCTTTTACACAGGGATAGAAATACCATTTTCCAAAGTGTGGCATTGTGCGAGACTTCAAGAGATGTTTCTTCAGTTTCTCAGCCAGTACACTGTATCACATAATAAGCAGCAACAAATAGTATGTTTCATCTTAACACTGTACAAAATGTTAATTAATTAATCCTTGAAACCCCCTGTGCGACAGGCAAGCTATTATCCCATTTTACAGACTGGGAAGTGAGGCAGAAAGCTTGTGACTTGGCCTGGCTCACAGAAGGAGTCAGAGTAGGGAATTAAACTAACAAATTCTTCTTTTAGTCTTCTGCATACACCACTAGACATTGCTTACATTGCTCAATGCTCAAGTGTCTGACCAAATTAAAAAAAAGACTTAAAATGTACATTTACTAGAAAGACTTCATAGGAAGTATGGGGTTTATACTATTGCAGAAACAATAGTAAGATACTGTCAGTAGAATACAAACCCCTGAGAGATGTAGCTATACTGTTTAGTGGGTGAGTTTCTCATTCATATTTTCTCCTTTGTGAAACACTGTCTTCCTATTTATTTTCTCAGTTTCTCAGGCCATATCACAGACATGGAAGTGCTGTTAATTGATTTTGTGTTTTTTGTACTAACAGTCAGTCACAATACCAAATACATTTCTCCTTCTGCTACAGAGGGATAAGTTTCATTTTTAGAATGTCAGAACATTTTTACCTGGCTAAAGGAAAACAAACCAAGTTCCCCTTCCTTGTCACAACCATATCCTTAAACTAAAGAAAGAAGGATCAGCAAACAATTATTGTTCAAATAATTGAATGCTTTATTAAGTACTCTTTCTACTCATACGCACAAGGCAAATAAACCTCAAAATGTGCTTTGTGCCCTGCATACCTCAATAAAACTACACAGATCATAAGATAATCAGAACATCTAATGACAATTTTTTATAATTATAGCAGTCAAACAGCATTATTTCTATTTAAAAGCACTGAAATTTTATATTTTTCCCATTAACTTCAGCTTATTTTATGTTGCAAAATACTTGGACAACACTTGTGCCAATACAGTAATGTTTTTTCCCTGTTCTACCTTTTTAAGTAAAGGCTTTTTAAAACCAAGAAATAAACAAGCAACAAAACATAAGCTTCAGAATAGCCTCAGATTTATAAAGCTCTATGCATCATAAAGAAAATTTTAAGTATATCAAAAAACTACCTCCTAATAAAGCAGACAGATCCAGGGAGTCCAAGAAAAAGGCAAGGAAGATGTAGGTGGAGATAAATAACTTGAGGATTTGTTTCTCATATCTAAGTTCAGGAATGCTTCAAAACGTCATAAGATGCTAAAAATGTATATTATGCAGAGCAGTAATTTTCTAACGTATTGGTGTCTCAAGCTATATCAGTTTGCCAGGGGACTGGCATTGGGACATAGACTCTTGCCACTAAGGCTGTGTCTATACCAGAGGTGGGCAAACTACGGCCCGCAGGCCCGACCTGCCCAGCCCCCGAGCTCCTGGCCCAGGAGGCTAGCCCCCGGCCCCTCCCCCGCTGTCCCCCTTCCCCCGCAGCCTCAGCTCGCTCGCTCCGCCGCTGGCGCAATGCTCTGGGCGGTGGGCTGCAGGTCTCTGTGCTGTGTGGTGGCGGCGGCATGGCTGGCTCCAGCCGGGCGGTGCAGCTGTAGCACCGCCAGCCACCGGTGCTCCAGGCAGTGCGGTAAGAGGGCAGGGAGCAGGGGGGTTGGACAGAGGGATGGGGAGTTCGGGGTGGTGGTCGGGGGGGGGCTGTGGATAGGGGTTGGGGGGAACAGGGGGTTGAATGGGGGCAGAGGTCCTGGGGGGGCAGTCAGGAAGGAGGGGGGGGTTGGATGGGGCAGCAGAGGGCAGGCAGGGGTAGTCAGGGGACAGGGAGAAGGGATGGTTGGATGGGGCAGAGGTTCCGCGGGGGGGGCGCATCAGGAATGAGAGGAGGGGTTGGATGGGGTGGCGGGGGTCCGGGGGCGGTCAGGGGACAGGTAGCGGGGGGGGGTGGATGGGGCAGGAGTCCCGGGGGGGGGAGCAGATAGGAGATGGGGGCCGGGCCACGACCCTCTCCCCTAACCGGCCCTCCATACAATTTACAAAACCCGATGTGGCCCTCAGACCAAAAAGTTTGCCCGCCCCTGGTCTATACAGTACTTGGGAGTTCAGTGGAAAAAATGCCCCACCAGTGCAAATACCAGTTCAAATAAACTAGTAGGAGCATTAGTGTATGCGAAGTTCCAGCAGTTTCTAGAGTTTTCAAACACTGTTATTCCCTACTTTGCAGAGAAATTGTGAGACTAGAATCATAGAATATCAGGGTTGGAAGGGACCTCAGGAGGTCATCTAGTCCACCCCCCTGCTCAAAGCAGGACCAATTCCCAACTAAATCATCCCAGCCAGGGCTTTGTCAAGCCAGGCCTTAAAAACCTCCAAGGAAGGAGATTCCACCACCTCCCTAGGTAACGCATTCCAGTGCTTCACCACCTTCCTAGTGAAATAGTGTTTCCTAATATCCAACCTAGACCTCCCACACTGCAACTTGAGACCATTGCTCCTTGTTCTGTCATCTGCCACCACTGAGAACAGCTGAGCTCCATCCTCTTTGGAACCCCCCTTCAGGTAGTTGAAAGCAGCTATCAAATCCCCCCTCATTCTTCTCTTCTGGAGACTAAACAATCCCAGTTCACTCAGCCTCTCCTCATAAGTCATGTGCTCCAGACCCCTAATCATTTTTGTTGACCTCCGCTGGACTCTTTCCAATTTTTCCACATCCTTCTTGTAGTGTGGGGCCCAAAACTGGACACAGTACTCCAGATGAGGCCTCACCAATGTCTAAATACAAGCAAGACTGTGAAGCATTCAAATATTATGGTAACTGGGGGGGAACAGGGGCAGATAAGTACAACACACAAACTCTCTGGTGTAGACAAGGCTTCAGTAGCTAAACTGAATCTGGAACAGGACAGTAGTGACCAACAAGCACTACCATTGACAGCAGTTGAATGGCTTATATGTAGGACCCCACAAAATTCACGGTCCATTTTGGTCAATTTCACGGTCATAGGATTTTTAAAATAATAAATTTCATGATTACAGCTATTTAAATCTGAAATCTCAGTGTTATAATTGTATAATTGAAGGGGTCCTGACCCAAAAAGGAGTTGTGGGGGGGAGGAGTGACGAGGTTATTGTAGGGGGCGTTGCGGTACTGCTACCTTTACTTCTGTGCTGCTATTGACAGCGGCGCTGCCTTCAGAGCTTGGCAGCTGGAGAGCGGCAGCTGCTGGCCAGGAGCCCGTCTCTGAAGGCAAAACCACTACCACCCGCATCACAGAAGTAAGTTTAGCATGGTATAGTATTGCCACCCTTACTTTTGTGCTGCTGCTGCTGGCAGGGCACTGCCTTCAGAGCTAGCCGCCCAGCTCTCAAGGCAGTGCAGAAGTAAGGGTGGCAATACCATAACCCCTCCTCCCCCCAAAATAACCTTGTGACCCCCGTGCAACTCCCTTTTGGGTCAGGACCCGCAATATGAGAAACGCTGGTCTCCCCCATGAAATACATATAGTATAGGGTAAAAGCACACAAAAGACCAGATTTCATGATACGTGACGCATTTTTCATGGCTGTGAATTTGGTAGGCCCTACTTATATTAAATGAACTTCTGATCTCAGGCCAGCTCCCAGTGGACTGGGATCCACATAGAAGAACAGCCTCCAAAATTAATATCTTTACAAACTGAAAGTCTCAAAGAGGCCAGGGACACGGAGGTGCCCCATTCCCTCCAAAAAAAATGGTTTCTGCTTCCTCATAGCTCAGGGCCATGCCACTTTGGAGGTGCTGTGAGAGAGCTTGCACTGCCTCTGCCCATATTATCAGTTACCTTTCATGAACATCAGCAGTAACTTCCAAACTATGGTTCATCATAATCAGCCACATCAATCCATTTCTCTTCATCAGTTGTATATGGGTAGGAGTCAGATGACAATCTGTCTTTTTTTTTAATCTCTAGGCTAAAATAACCACTCTCATGAAGAATGCAGGTATGGAAACAATGGTTTTGTCACTCATAAGGGCCCAAATTAGCCTCTTTTCCTTCACTAGTCAGGCATTTGTCATAAGACATATTAAGTTTAGAAAGACACAGTACACAACAGTAAACAGAAGCAATACTTGGAGAACTTGTAAATCATCTTTTACATAAGGAACTCAAATCACTTTAGAGGTATTGGGAATTAGTGTCTGTAAAGTCTTGGGCCTATATTATAAAGGACAAAGGGAAAAAAAACAGAATAAAGGACTAGCCCAGTCATACAGCAAGTCAACGAGAGTTAGGAACAGAACTCCAAAGCTCTACTAGGAGTTGAGATTAGAATTCATTGCACAAATGCAAAGCTCATGCCTGTGTAAAGCCACCCTGCAGCTAGGAGCGAAGCTGAGGGCTAGACTTGGCAGAGTGCTGGGCGAAGTGGAGGACCCATCACAGTCTGAGCGAACAACAGGCCCTTGATCCCTACAAGGAGGTGACAACAGTAAGTGTAGGCCTCTAAGACACAAAGGCAAAAAAGGAGATGCGGGATAGTAGAAAAAGTAAGAGAAAAAATATAGTAAAACACCTATCTTTTCAGGTGGGGGTTTGACTTTTAGCTATTGAACCAAATCATCATCATCATCACCACCATCAGAGTAGTAGCTATATCCCAGAGCAAGAAATGCCTTCCAAAAAGTGTATTTCTCAAAAAACTGCTACATTTTAAATGTGTTTTTTTGGGCGGGGAGAGGGGGGATAAGTAAAGGGAGAAGAAAATCTATCCTCTAACACTATGAGACAAACCTGAAACTAAATCCCTCCTCTATTGCACCAAAACCTCCTCCCCAGAACTACAAGACTTCCCTCATTCATGCAAACATAGTGGAAGCAACAAATACCCACTCAGATATGGGTTCTTTGGATATTGCCCACTAGGCATTATGCCTGCAGTGCTGCCTGTCCTGGGGTTATGAACCCATGCTTAAGAGGAAACACATCTCTATCAGTTATTTGCCTAATTTAAAAGATAATAGAATCATTCCTCACTCAGTGTCTACAAGCAAGGTTCATTATTGAGGAAAAACTTTGACACAGTAAGTAGGTTGAATGCAAAATTCATATACTAAAGATTTTCATTCTACTGAAGAGATCTTTGCTGCAGTATTACTATTGCATGAAGTACTTGTGTTTTCGATTCCACTTATCATATAAGAAAGAATCTTTCCTCAGGAAAGTGCCAGGTCTCATTTTCATGTTAGATCACATGATTCCAAGGAATTACTAGTAAATAAGGAAAAATATAAAGTTGTTTTGTGTTTTATTTTCTTGTAGAGATGATCTGCCCCAAAGAAAAAGATTTGTTAAGTTCAGTGTTGATAAATTACTCTCTGCTTACAGATGTGAAAAATGTTTACTTAAAAAAACAAACAGACAAACTTTGGGAAATTAAGATTTTATCCTATTTGACATCACAGTAGAAATGGTCCAAGATAAAATTATAACATTTACAAACTAATGATGGTTGATGAAAAATATTGATGGACAACCTCAAAATGAGAAATGTCCTGCGGTGTGAGACACCAAAAAATTCTAGTCTGCCCAAATTAATTTTAAAATACTTACTAAGTGCCAGACAAGCTGCCAGCCTGCACTTAGTGAATTAGTACAATTAGCATCACATCAGACTTGAGGCTGCAAATGAGAAGTGGCTTCCTTGCTTAGCGTATGTCTACATGTACAGCGCTACAGTGGCGCAGCAAAATAAATGGGTATTGTCCAACCAAGTCTGATAAGTTGCTAATTCCTCCTGAGTCCATGTTTAATACAAATAAGCAACTTGGGAACATAAAAAAATAAATAAAATAAATAAATTAATGGAGATATCCCATCTCCTAGAACTGGAAGGGACCTTGAAAGGTCATCGAGTCCAGCCCCCTGCCTTCACTAGCAGGACCAAGTACTGATTTTGCCCCAGATCCCTAAGTGGCCCCCTCAAGGATTGAACTCACAACCCTGGGTTTAGCAGGCCAATGCTCAAACCACTGAGCTATCTAATTACACTGCTCTACAGCCAAAATGCTTCTAAAATAAATGTACTCAAACTTTACTAATTCTGGGTCACTGAGAACGAAAATGATGCTTAAAATTGCTGATTGGCTCTAGTTTTCAAGATATGCTATTGGGTCAGTATATACGACCCTTGACTTGGGAATGGCGGAGGATAAGTGAGTTATAAAGGGAAGGGATCTCAATTTAAACCAGAAATGACTAAAATACATCTTTGACTGGATCTATGAATAAATCTATGACTGGGTTTGGACAGTACTTGCTTTTTAGGCAAAACAATGAATGATGCAATCTGAAGCTGGTATTGCATCATACATGATCAGGGCTGGCTCTAAGCACCAGCAAAAGAAGCTGGTGCTTGGGGCGGCACATTTTTAGGGGCGGCATGGCCGGCGCCAGAATGTCGCCCCTAAAAATGTGCCCCGGCCGCCCTAGCTCACCTCCGCCGCTGCTGCTGCCACGGCCCGCGAAACAGCTGATTCGCGCGCCGCTACTCGCCCTCCCTCCCAGGCTCTCAAACCTGGGAGGGACGGGGGGGGTTCCCGAGCGGCCGCGGCGGCGAAACAGCCGTTTCGCGCACCACTGCTCCCCCTCCCTCCCAGGCTTGGGAGCCTGGGAGGGAGGGGGAGAAGCGGCGCCCGTGCCGCGGCCACTCGGAGTCTCCCCCTCCCTCCCAGGCTCTCAAACCTGGGAGGGAGGGGGAGATCCCGAGCGGCCGCTGCTCCCCCTCCCTCCCAGGCTCTCAAACCTGGGAGGGAGGGGGAGATCCCGAGCGGCCGCTGCTCCCCCTCCCTCCCTCCCAGACTTGAGAGCCTGGGAGGGAGGGGGAGACTTGAGAGCCTGGGAGGGAGGGGGAGAAGCGGCGCCCACGCCTCGGCCACTCGGAGTCTCCCCCTCCCTCCCAGGCTCTCAAACCTGGGAGGGAGGGGGAGACTCCGAGTGGCCGCGGCGCGGGCGCCGCTTCTCCCCCTCCCTCACTCCCTCCTAGGCTTGAGAGCCTGGGGGGAGGAGGCAGGGAAGGGGTGGAGTTGAGGCGGGGCCGGGTTAATTAAAAAACGGGGGGGGGGGGGCGGCCAAAATTGTTTTTGCTTTGGGCGGCAAAAATCCTAGAGCCGGCCCTGTACATGATATGAATTGCATCATGTTATTCCTAGAAGTCATGGATGATGCAATCATAACGAAGCTTACATCACTCTGCTGAACAAATTGCCCTATATCAGCTCTAGAAATCATACAGTGTCGTGCTCTCTTATTTGTCAGTGTTTGATTTTGCAAAGGGACACATTTCTGTTTAGCCAAAGTGAGCAGAGATGCCTCGTACTTGTGTGAACAGTGCAGATAACTTCTGCTATGTTTGTGGTGAAGTGACTTTTGCATCACAAAAGCGCAGTATAACCACTATGGTTAAGAAAGCCTATCACCTTTATTTTGGCTGCAAAATTGGAGATCAGGACAAGAGGTGGGCCCCACACATATGCTGCAACACTTGTGCAACAAATCTTCGCCAGTGGTTGAACAGGAAAAGGAAATCTATGCCTTTTGCAGTGCCAATGATTTGGACAGAGCCAACAGATCATACCAGCAATTGTTACTTCTGCATGGTGCCTCCAGTTGGGAAAGGTGTATCAAAGAAGAAAAAGTGGACTGTGCATTATCCAAACATTCCATCAGCTATTCGCCCAGTACCCCACGGAGAAGGACTGCCGGTTCCTGATGCACCAGAATCACTCTCACTTTAGTCAGACGAGGAAGAGGAAGAGGATGAAACTTCTGGTCCTGAACCATCAATGTCACAGGACCCACATTTTCTCCCATCCTCCTCCTCTGAACCACACCTCATAACACAAGGTGAACTGAATGACCTTGTCAGGGATTTGGAACTACCCAAGAGTAAGGCAGAGCTGTTGGGCTCCAGACTACAGCAATGGAATCTCCTGGCAGGTGATGTTAAGGTTTCCATGTTCCGTGACCGTCAAAAGGATCTTGTCCCATTCTTCTTCATGGAAAGTGATCTTGTAGCCTGCAACAACATCGATGGTGTGATGGCAGCCCTCAACATGGTTCACGATCCAAATGAGTGGAGACTGTTCACTGATTCATCGAAGACGAGTCTTAAAGCTGTTTTACTGCATAATGGCAATGTTTTGCCGTCAATTCCAGTTGGTCATGCAGTCCATATGAAGGAAACCTATGACAACAAGAAACAACTTTTGAGGTGCATAAACTATGACCAACATCAGTGGCAGCTTTGTGGCCATTTGAAGGTTGTTGCTCTCTTGCTTGGTCTGCAGACTGGATACACAAAGTACTGCTGTTTTCTCTGCGAATGGGATAGTCATGCAAGAGATACCCACTACATCAAGAAAGATTGGCCATTCCGACAGTCATTGGAGCCTGGGAGGAAAAGTGTTCAGCATCCACCACTTGTTGAATCAAGGAAGATTTTGTTACCACCCTTACACATCAAGCTGGGTCTGATGAAGAACTTTGTCAAGGCCATTGACAAAACACAAGCAGCTTTCAAGTACCTCCGTGGAAAATTTCCAAGGTTAAGTGAAGCTAAGATAAAGGAAGGTGTCTTTGTTGGTCCTCAGATTCGTGAACTTCTTCGAGATGATGCATTTGACCATGCACTGCATGGCAAGGAAAAGACGGCATGGAAAGCCTTCCAGTTAGTGGCAATAAATTTTCTCGGAAACAACAAGGCAGACAACTATAGGTTGTTGGTGGAAAACCTCCTCAAGGCATACAAAAGTCTTGGTTGCAACATGTCACTAAAGATACATTTTTTGCCCTCTCATCTAGATTTTTTCCCACCAAACTGTGGAGCAGTGAGCGACGAGCACGGCGAGCGATTTCACCAGGACATTGCAACAATGGAGAAACGCTATCAGGGCAAATGGAGCCCATCAATGCTTGCAGACTATTGCTGGACAGTGACAAGAGATGCTCCATTTAATGAATACAAGAGACAAGCCAAGAAGCGCCGAGTAGACACTGAATAGGACTAAACTATGTACATAATAGTTTTTTGCCTTTTGTTTCATAATAAATTTTATTTATATAACCCTTTTGCTGATTTTTAAAGTGTTACATAAACAGGACAGGTGAAATATTATCATGTAAAGCAACCATAAACACATGAAAAGACCTAGGTTTACAATTTATGATTAAAACTCTACTATCTACACAATATACATAGACATAAAATGTAAAAACTTAAATATCTTAGAAACAGTAGCCAATCAGTTGTTTTAATTGTCATATTTGAATTCAGCACATCAAAATACATAATAAATAGCACATTTTATCTCTGAAGCAGACGACGTCTCAAAAATTGTAGACCACTGTTATGTATGATTACAAAGAGACATTGTGAAAAAAACATTTTCTTTTCACACAGCCACATTTGAAATCCAGTTTGTCCCTTGATAAGTTACCTTTTAAAAAATGTTCTAGTGTAACATTATTGTATTGTTTAGTTCCATGGATTTTTCAGTCTTCCAATAGTATTTTTTTCTATATAATAACAATGTTTGTTAGTCTATTCCAAGTATTCCAACAATATTTTTAATCAGTAATGTTTTCTCCTTAAACCAGATCTTAAAATAAGTCATTATTTTTCTCTCTGAATATCTGTGGTTCAAAATGAATGAGGGAGCAAGTTTAAGTTCATTAGTCATATATTATTTTGCATATAATATTTACTGTTTTATAGATTGAGTAGATGTATATGGCACTTGTCTTGGCACGGACATATTATTAAGATGGCACACAAATTATTAAGCAAGTTTACTAAGGAATGCCACTAAAAGCTTTGGTGACATGATAAGATCAACAACAATGGACACAGACTCAACATCCAGGCAGACCAGCTAGAGATCAATCCAGGTGGTGTTTGATTTGCAAAGAGGCTACATCCCTTTGGGGTTTGCCATGATGATGATGATATGGCACTTTAACAAAAAAATAAATATACGGAAATAACCTCCTCACAATAAAGCTAATGGTCCAGGGCAAATTTAAACTGATGCTATTTGTGATCATACATAGAACAAAACAAGTCAAACACACAACAGATGATGGCCACTTTAAACACTTCATTATTTCCACCCTCTACCTTTTCATGTTTTCAATACAAGAGAAGGAAGGAACTTTGTAAGATTTGCATGAGAAAACAAATATTTTGCAGAAAACTGTTTCTTAAGGAGGTGACAACCACTAACACAAACAAGGCAATGCAATACAAGTCAACATAATTAGTCAAACTGCAGGCTTCATAGTTTTAGTGGAGCAGGCTAGTAATGTCATGCATTATGTTTACTTTTTATCTCACTAGTTGGATTGTGTGCATTTTTGTCCCAGGGTCTAAATGCGTGATTCACATGGTTCTTTTAGTAATCACCAATGAAGTAATCAATCAATGAAGAGTGTGTGTTTTAAAAATAAAAGTGATAAAGCCCAGGAATTATTTATTTGATTGGTTGGTCAAGTAGAGCTGATGTTTCATCAACATGTGCTCAATCCATATTAATACACGGAACCAGCTGTTGTCTGTGGAATCAGCATTTGCTGGAATAATAGAGACTGAGCATTTTAATCAAAGTGGTAGTACCAAAGACCTGCATCACAGCACTGGAACCCACTGTGGATCTGCTGGGGTTTAGGATTCCTGCTTCCCATCCCACACCCATGAAAATCCACATCAGGGCTTTGTGTGAAAATGAAGGGATTCTTTTGCCTTTGGGAAGGGCCTGCGGAGGAAGTAGACAGATATTATATTTCCTGTGGTTCTGACAGTTGCCTCGGACTGTAAAAATGGCAAGAACCTTGCAAGGGTCTCATCTGCCCCCTCTTCTAAGAAAATATTAATAAGTCTAGGGTAGAGACAGTAGAAATGGCCACCCTCTGGTGCTCCTGACAGTCCCCCAGGAGCAGACCTCGTCCAACTCCCTAACCCATGAGTAACCTAAATGCCACCGCTTGTAGGGTGTAAATGGAAAAATTCATATGGGGCGGGGGGGGGAGGGAAATCAGTTGAGTCACTGGGGGAGGTGGGCAGGAGACAGCCACTTAAGACAGAAGCCACTGTTAACCAGAGTAGGTCAAAATGCCATGGCCATGTTGTGAAGCAAGAAAGGGAAATAGGATCTGTTAACACTGCTGAGGGGGAAGAACATGGAGGGAAAAGAGCCTCCACCCACATAGACACTGCTATTTCTTTCTATAAAACATTTCTGCAAAATCTGCCCTCTCCATCCACAACACAAAACGTTATAAGTTCTTCAGCTGAACTGGGAGCCTAAAATGCGGCACCAAAAACTTTAGGTTCAAAGCTTTTTTTTCTTCAGAGCAGCAGCTGGGCTTGGAGAGGGAAGGAAAGAGTGGCATCCTTTTTCAAGTCCTACTTTTAGCACCCCATCCCTTCGAAATATACCTATAGCTGCCTTCTTCCCTATACTACCCTCCTCAACCTCGTCCCCAGAAAGAAACAGATTTTCCTTCCCAGGAACCCGGAAGACTTGCCTCTCTGCAACCAACCACCTCTCCCTCCACACTGTCCCTGTATTTCCAGGAACATCTTCCTTGCCCTCAAATTTCACCCTCCCTCCCCCATGCCCCTCAATGGCCATCACTTCCCCAAATCTATCCTTTCTACTCCTATTCCCCTGATCAACCTACTCCCCAAAACCAGTTCTTACGTCTCCCTAATCAAACTAAATTACAGTTGGCCACACCTCCACCCCAAGTCAATTTCTGCCATCCCCTACCTACTTTTGTGGAACCTCTTTCTGCCTCCTTTCTCTACTGTCCCAACTGCTGCACTGCGGGGTCTCCTTCTCCCCTTCACACGAAGGCTACGTGGCTCTAGCCCACTGCTCTCTCTCGCTCTCTATGCCTGCTCCCCTCCTCTTAAAGGAGCAGCAGCTCAGAGGTGGCTTTGCTCTTCACTTCCCCTCCCCCAGAGATGGGGGGAGCTACTGGGGAGACATTTTCAATTTAGAATCAAACACATTTTCTTCTTAACACAGACCCCATCAAAGGCCGCACTTAGGAGCATCAGGGCCAGAAGTTGGACACTAATGGCATATTCAGCAATCTGGTCTGAAGAGTATCAGGGGGTAAGAGCGACTGTAGAAATGGCATGAGATGGTTCCATGTTTGTCTAAAAGAAATTATTTCCATATCAAATGTGCTCAATTTACAAGTAAAATAATGCGTTTTCTAATTGCCAGCCCTGCAAACTTCCTTCTCATCACTCATAAGGATGCTTGAAAAAAAATAAACCAAAGAGAGGACAGCAATAGCGAAGAGTTTCTTAAAACACCAAAATGTTATTTTATATTTGCATTTAATGTACAACAATAGAGTTTACACTATTGTTACACAGTTACACTAGCACAGCTATGATTACATTATTCAGCCAAGAAAGGGATATGGTACCACAAAGATGAATGACTAAAAGTAGTAAGGAATTGTTGTTATCCCTATTCTAATTGTTTCTATACTACAGAGGTTCTCAGACTGGGGGTTGGGACCCCTCAGGTGGTCGTGAGGTTATTACATGGGGGGGAGGGTGTCACAAGCTGTCAGCCTCCACCCCAAACCCTGCTTTGCCTCCAGCATTTATAATGGTGTTAAATATATTTAAAAGTGTGTTTAATTTATAAGGGGGGGGGTCTCACTCAGAAGCTTGCTATGTGAAAGGGGTCAGCAGTACAGAAGTTTGAGAACCACTGCTACAGTAGCTGAAACAGTTATTAAAACAGGTGTACCAAAAAGGAAGGCACAAAACAAAAACAAAAGCTACCCACTTGAAAACATTTCATTGATTTAAAGTATTATATTTGTCTTTTCCATTTATTTGATCACTAAATATAATATTTTATAACACACCACACACCTTCTCTGTAATTATATTCTTGGCATCCAAGAGATTTCTTTATTATAGCAAGGGGATTGTTAGTGAAGGAATGTTTATGACGGACTACCCTGAACTGACAGCTAGAGCTTTATAGCACAGAAGTAGCCATCTCACAAAAAGCTTTATGATGAAAATGCACCAAATTAAAAATGTAGGTCTGATTTTCAGAAGTTCAGAGCATCCACAACTTTGACTAAAATTAACATAAGCTATGGGTACTCAGCTTTAAAAGCCAGGCCTTAAAAGTCTTCATTTCCACTTGTTGATCAGACTACCAGTGCAACACCAACATATTTTGTTTTTCTATTCTCCATCCTTATAATATATGGAGATATACCTATCTCATAGAACTGAAAGGACTGAAAGGTCATCGAGTCCAGCCCCCTGCCTTCACTAGCAGGACCAAGTACTGATTTTGCCCCAGATCCCTAAGTGGCCCCCTCAAGGATTCAACTCACAAACCTGGGTTTAGCAGGCCAATGCTCAAACCACTGAGCTATCCCCCCCTGTATATAAAAGGTATGGCATCATCTGCAGCTGCTTTTCTTTTGTTAAGTCATGAGAATTCTGAAGCAAGCCTCTTAGAGGAAGAAATTATTATTATTTTGATAGCAGTGAGCAAACAGCCTTCTACCCCCACCAACAGCTGAGTTGCAAGGGCAAAGACCAAACAAATAATAGCCTCCTGTATCAATATGACAACACAAAAAATGCTAAATATGTTCTTGAAGCTTAATAATATACAGCAAGAGCAGGAAAAGGCTGTTCTGATACAGGTCCCTCCTTCCCTTCTCCCACATCAATTCATATAAAACATTCTAGATTTCAGATGTATATATATGATATCTGGTCAACAGGAACTAATGACACTATTTTACACTCTCCATCCCGTGGGCAGTCACCCCACAGCAACAGATCTGGTAAACTGCCACTCACTTCTTCACAACATATCTAAGCTTAACAGCATCTCTAAGATTCAATATGGGGCCCTGAGGAGTTGTGGGTTTAAGAAGCTAGCTAGTGCATTATTCTGTTTAGAAAGAATGCTTTCAAGGTACACATTTTGTCTCAAAGATTTAAAAGCAAAGGGAAAGCATGTATCAGTAAGTAATCCTCAAAATGTTACATAAAAAGTTTAATAAAGGAATTGGCTGAAATGCTCAAAACAATATTTTTTTTTACTTTGTTTAGCTGAAGGTAGTGCAAAGTCCAGGAGAAAGCAAAGAGAGCAGTAATGAGGAAAGCTTGAGCAGATTACAGAGAGTGGAAGAGGATATATACATGAAAGAGTGGGAGAGAGAGAGAGTTATGAAATAATTTGAAAGTAGCAGCACCTTAGGTTGTTCACAGAAGAAAATGAGAACAGAGGGCAGATGTTCAAGGCAGAAATGGATAAGAAGAGATAGATATGATCAGGTACACAAGAAAGCATGATGGCTTTGGTGACAATATTTTGTACAGACTGAAAGAAAAAAAGTGAGGAAAGAACAAGTGGAGACCATAGAGGTGGTGGTTATAGAAAGTGAAAAGTTAGCAGGACTTGGACAAGAGAGTAGGCAATAAGATTCTCAATTTAAGCGTTATGCCAAAATCTTAATGTTTACCTCAGAAATTACTGAAGTCAACCTTACCAAACACCTACAGTTGTCTATTTTAGACAGCTGGGCAGCACAATAGAAAACTTAAAGCATCACTGAAACTAGTCTGACAAGGTCTATGTTTAAGGGAATCTAACCTGTACTAAGGGAGGAATTAAAGGTTAACATGGCAGGCTAATAAAATTACAATTTTATATTTTCCCCTACAATACATATTTCCTGCCATCAGACAAACAAGGAAACCAATCAGTCTTTTTAAATGTTGTAAATGTTCCCCCCAAAAAACCCTTTAATCCACTATGCCATTTCAGGCCCCAGTCCTGTAGACACTTGTATAAAGTTAAGCACATGCACATGTGAGCAGTGTGTTTGCAGGACTGGGGCACAGTACGTGTAAGACTGAGAAAACTGCAGTGCAGTACCTGTTACCAAAATGCATGGACTGGAGCAATGCCTCTTTCATAATTTTTTTAATCATAAATTTGGGTGTTCTATGAAAAAGAGAAATAAAATGTGGAAGAGGTAAAGATACCAGCTAAAATAATCTTCTGCTGAGTTAGGTAAGATGCTAACAGTCATTGTGAGCTCCCATAGAGTCCTCCTCCACAACCTGTTGAGCAAAAGGGAGAGTCTTGTCAACAGTCCCATACTCGATCTGAGGACAAACACACAATAGCCATGACATACTTTGTTTGTAAACAATGGGTTAGTTATGTTTACTGGGTTTGAGCATTACAATATTAGCCTGTGTGCTTTTCACTCTTTATTGGACCACACAAATATTTAAAATTGAGAGAATAAGATTTCCTTTCATTTTCAACAGTAGAGAAGTAGGGAGAGTGCCATCATTTCATTTTACTCAGAAGACATAGAAGAATTACTGATTAGATGCAACTGATCTGGTTTCATGTCCAGTCATGTTTTAACATTATATGTTGTCTGAATAAACATGATCTTTAACAATAAGCAGGCAATATATGATATGTTAGTTCAAATAGAGTATAGCATTGAACTAAATATTCATTGATCTTAACTACATAAACTTTTGTAAGTATATTGCTTAATATATTGATTTTACCCAATTTCTTATTAAAAGTCTTCCTTAGAAAACATTTTTTTGCTCAGAAGTAAAATTAGCACTATAATAAATTGTGATTCAGACCCAGAACATTATTCGCTCTTTCCTCTAAGGGATACCAAGATTTCCACTATCTTGAAAAATGATTATAGTTTGAAAGGGAGAGAGGAATTACTAACATTGTCTTAAGCGAGGTAGATGCCCTGCAAGCTTCCCCAGATATCTCTACTTACACACCCCAAACCTGACCTGCAACACTGCTATTCTAACTCTTGGGTTTCTCTTGAGCAGAGACCATCATGGTGCCAAATTCTGTTGGTTAAGTGTGCACACAGCATAAGTGGGTGCACACAGAACGAACAGTCAAAAGCTTACAATGAAAATAAATATTCTGGAACCAGTTCTTTTTTCATACTGTGGAAATTACACATCTTGTAATTAATTATACTGTTGAAGTTATATTAATATAGTTTCCTACCCTAGTTCATAGAGCACCAAATACATTGCAAAGGGGATATTTCTTCTAATTTTGGTACTACAACTGACTACTCAATAAAAGAACTGCAAACTCTGAACATCAATTGCACAAAGTGGGTGGGAGAAAGGAGAATATCTGGATCTCTGGAATATGTACTTCTTACATGTCTCCCAGAAATTTATGTGGAACTCTTAAATCTTTAGTCTTACACTTGCAAGCCATTACATATTTTTAATATTACTGTAATTTAAAAACGACCCCTGAAGCCATACCATGTACAAATACAGTTAAATTGAAATAAACTTCACTGATGGCATAAGAAGAAGTCAGGAACAAGCTTCGAAGTTTGTAATTAAAAAAAAGGGACAGTCCAAAAACAACCAAAAAAAGAGGACTTGCAAAATGTATTATAATTTATAAGAAATGCAAATCTAATACCATAGTACTTAACTCCCAGAGTTGGGTGAGCTGTAGCAGCTCAAACCAACCCAACTATGGGCTGTCAAGAATTCAATTTTCAGCTGAACTCTGTTAAAGTCAAGGCAGCAGCAGATCCCAGTGGATCTCTCAGCAGCATGTTTCAGAGAGGTGCAGAGAATGCCGCGCGCAGCCCGGTAAAGCTCAGAGAAGAGAGACGTGTCTGTACAAGAACCCGAGGACCCTTGTAGTTACCTACGCCGCTACTACCCTTGTGTATTCACCGCAGAGAGAACCCCCCCCCCCCCAAGAGAGATACCCGTGTGGGACAAGGAGAGAATTATGCCTCAGCCATAAGGTACAACGTTGGCACAGTCTGACACAGCAATTCTGCAACTTCAGTCGGAAATGTCAGCGTGCACCTGGGTGTGTGACATTACCAGGCCTAATACGGAGCCATTCCTGCACTTTAGACTTATCGCCTGCCAGGAACCGCAAAGAAGTTTGGGGGGGGGGGAGAGGTTACTCGCTCCCTCCCCGAATAGCGCCGCACGGCGAACACTAGATGCGACCCCCGCCCCCCAAACACAACACGCCGCCCCCCCGGCCAAAGGGGCCTGAACCAGCGGCGTGACCCCAGAGACAAGCCCGGCTCTTTGCTTTTCCCTGCAGAGCTACAGGTGCGGGCTGTGGGCGCAGTGACCGCCTCTTACTGAACCGAGGCGAGAGGAAACAGGAAAGGCAGAAATCCCAAGGGGGCAGCTACAGCGCCCCACACATCCCCAGGCCCCTTGCACCGCGAATCCCCCCCCCCCCCCATCACTTGGGGGGGGGGGGGCGGCACACAAACGGCATTAACATGAGCACGAAGCCATTACAATGTAGCAGCTCAGATGCGCGGGGGAGAGAGGGAGGAGATGGCGGCTCCCCCTGCCTATGCAGCACGCCCCCACCGGGCACACACACACCCCGAGTGCCCTAGCCCAGGGATCGTGGCAGTCCCGGGGGTGAGGAGCAGGTGCAGCTCACGGGGGGAGGGGAACAGGTGGGTGTTTCCTCCATACGCACTGCCGGGGAGGGAGAAGCAGATGCGGGTGGTTTATACCGACTGGAAGGGGGAGCCCCCGGGGAAAGGAGAGGGGCAAACAGGGGCCGCCAGTCTAGTCACCTGGAGGGCAGGTGCATGTAACGCACGCTGGGGGGCAGGGGCGTGTCAAAGGGCTCCACAAGGTGCATGCTATTGGGGAGGGAGGAGTGCGCGTGCAGGCAAGTGTGTGGTACTCACAGGGGGCTGCAGCGCGGTACTAGGGGGGCCACAGCGTGGTACTCACCGGCAGCTCCACGTTGACGTCGGTCCCATCCAGCAGGAGGACCCGGCAGTGCAGCGCCGCTTTGCTTTCTCCGGCCGCCGGGATGTGGACGGCAGCTCCGGCGCTGTGCCCAGCTCCTCCGGGGTGCGGGGAAGAGGGGAACCCCTCCGCGGCGGCGGCTCCTCTCAGCCCCCCGTCCCGCTCGTCCCCCGCCCCAAAGGCGCCTCCTCGCCCGGCTCCACGTCCAGCTCCTCGCCCGTAGCGCTGCATCGACCGCCGGCCAAAGGTCCTGCGCAGGAACCGCAGCATCCTGGGGGCGCCCTACCCGGCCGCTCACACCCCCGAGCCCGCAGCTCCGCGCCCAGCCTCGGGGAGCCTCCCAGAGCAACCCAGCAGCGCCGCCCGCCGGGAGCCAGGCACCGGGGCCAGCCCTCCCCGGCTCCCAGCTCCGCCCTCTGCAGCGCCGCCCGGCAGAGAGAAGGGGGCGGGGGAGATGCAGCCCCTCTTGCAGCGGGAGCCGCGCCGCGGGGCGGCCAGGGGGAGCTGCTGCTGCTGAGGCGGAGCGCGATGCAACCTGTAGTGGCGGCGGCTGGGGGAAAGGTCCCGCGACGGCCGCCCGTGCACTGGCGCTGCTAGCCCCGGCTCCCACCCGGCTGCCCGCCGAGTCTGCGCCGCCACTCTGCCCTGAGGTGCCGAGGTGCTCGCCCCGCGGGGCTGCCGGGCTCCCACCTGCTCCCCGCTCCGGCGGGGCGCGCGCACACGCTCAGAGCGGGGAGGGCGCCTGCGCCGGGACTGCCCCCGCTCCACCTCCGGCCAGGGAGGGACAGGGGGGCAGCGGCCGGTCTGGGCGGGCCGGGGAGGCGGAGGAAGGTTCAAGCGAAGCGTTTCACCTGCGAGCTCGGAAATTCCCACCTTGCCTGCCCTGTGCACTGGTAAGGCAGCTGCCTGCTGCCCTCTACTGACCCTCGCTGCCATGGGGAGGCGGCTGGGACCTCTGGGGCGGGACGAGACATGTGTGCTCCAAACTGACACTGCAAAGTTGCGGGGGGGAGGGAGGGGAGAGCGAGACGAGGAAATCTATTAGAGTTTGGTTATTGTGTGTGATTCAGGCCGCGATCCAGCCTTGCTCCTCCCCGCTGTTATTTCATTACCCCCTTCCCCCAGTCTCGGGCAGTCCCTTGTCTCTCGCCTCCTCCCCTTACCCCTGCACTCTGCCAGTGGGGCTCCTACACCACAGGACCGATGGCGAGCACTGCTTCTAGCTGCTAAAATGCCGGGGCAGCGGCAGCAGGTGAAGCTAGAGAACATGTCACTGCATCTGCCCTCCGCCCGCAATACCTGTAGTAAACACTGCTCCCTGCTCTGCCCAGAGGTTTCAGATCAAAGGGACAGCTGCGCCAGCGCCTGGTAGGGCAGTTTGCTAAGTTAATTTCCATATTGTAATCATGTTACAACAGAAAAACGTTACAGGTTCCCCCTACCATGGATTCAGAACCCCCTTTCATCCAGCCATAAAGTTGGTCAGCTTTTCCCCCCTCCACCCCCATCACTATCACACACACCAAACACCAGTGTGCAGCCCTCAAGTTGAGAGCCGGTGTCTTAGATAGCTGCAGGACACTCATAGCTGATCTGGGACAGTAATAAACCTATGGTGGAGGGGGGAGGATAATATCTAGACACTTAAGAAAACGTTAAGGACCACAGGGAAGAGATAAAATGGGAAAGTGAACTGAGAAAATGAGTGAATAAAAATGAGGGCAGCAGGAAATAATAACATATACACACAGTATTTTTGAAAGCAGTCCAGGCCATCTGAGAAGGACCTGATGCACGTTCACAGAAATGGGATGGATCAAGGACATGCATAGTACATCTTGTATCCAGGGTAGTGCTAGAGAGGGGACACTTGGGAACACCTTGTTAAAATTTCACTAAATAATTGAAGGGAGGATAAGAGAAATTTCTCTGTTTCTGATTAAATGTACCCATCCCCTAGACACTATTAAGTCAGTCCTGCAAAAATCACATTCTTAGGTCACATACAAATACTGCCTTCAGAATCATCACTGTGTATTTTAAAAAATAATAATTCCCAAGGGGAGGGCATTCTCCCGAATTTCCCACCTCTTCCTTTACTTTTCAGGCTAAACAGCAGTCCTCCTTCCTTGGTTATGGCTACAAATCAAATAGATAGTTTTGAATAAAATCCTTCACCCAGTCTCTCTGCAAACACCGCAGCCTGGCGTTACAGCAGTTAGTATGGCTGGAGGAGGGGACATCTGTAGAAGCCCTATGTTTAAAATATTGGCAGTACATCATTTCTTATGAAAGCAACAAAGGGCACAATTCCATTCATCCACCTTGCATCATTAGAACAAATGGATGTAAAGCATTTTCTTGCACTAAAGGGCTTGGACATCACTGCTAAATTATCTGGTAGCAGCAGCTCTGCATCTCCTCCCATTGTTCCACACTACACAAGGGGCTCAGACCTGAAGTGCTCACTCTGGTAAAAAAAATCATTGGATTAGCAAGATATTTGGGCTGATATTTCCCCCAACTCTATAGTTATTTAAAGCAGCATTGCTGGAAATGGGGAAGTGCATGTCTCTTTTCTTCATCCAGTACTACTAGAGATTATATTTGCACAGACTTCAATTTGCATTTCTTTGTATTTCCCAAGTTTGCCATTATTAGGAATCTTCAAATCAAGTGTCATAGGTTAGGGTTCTTTCTTCTGTGAACATTACAAGGCAGATTCTCCAGTCCAGTAAGACCATTTTACACTACATAAGCAGCACAAAATACTCTTAAAGTGACAGAAATCTGGCAGTGGTGGCTCTCCTACCTCCTGAATGATCCTTATCCGTGGTGTAAAGGGAGAGACAGCATGTCGGGGATGGGGATGGGACATGGTGGAAGGGTGGGCAACTCTGACTTGGTGAGCCACAAGCATCTTCCTGCAGCCCCTGAGAAACAAGCCCTTTGCGGGGGGAAAGTATGAACATCTTTTTCAAACCCTAATCAATCGGAGGGTTATATGAATTATACCTGCTTGACTTTCACTACCAGCATACAAAATATTGTCCAGTGGCTACACTAAAGAGAAACAGTACTGTTATAAAGGAGCCACACACATGCTGTGATTCCATCAGATCTCCTAAATGATGCAAGGTTGAACCTGATCAATATGTGGTTAAGAGTCCTTCAAAGGAGACCTGGTTGCTGCAGGAAGTGATGCTGGTGATTCAGTAACCAGCACTCTGAGAATCATAGAAATGTTACATTCTGCCTGCCCACATTCCCCTTTCAGTTTTGAGTGGACATGCCCTCAAGTGATACCATGTGCTGTTAAACATCTGCTGCGCTCCATCCTCAAGGTGGCTGCAACTTATTTGTGGGTGAAGATATTCCTCTTAGAATCATAGAAATGTAGGTGCTAGACAAGACCTCAAAAGGTCATCAATTCCAGCCCCTGCTTTGAGGCAGGATTAAGTAAAACTAGACCATCCCTGACAGATGTTTATCCATCCTGTTCTTAAAAACCTCCAGTGATGGGGATTCCATACCTACCTCACAGGAGCAATAAAAGGCTTAAACAATATTGAAAAACACTTTGAGATGCTCAGATTGACACTGCTATAAAGGTGTACATTGCAGTATAATCTTAATCAAGATAGCCCCTTAGATGGGACTTCTTCCTACTGTGGGGTTCTTATACCTTACTCTGAAGCATCTGGTACCAGTCACTGCCGGAGACAGAATAGTGGACTAGATGGAGCATGTGTCTGATCCAGTATAGCAATTCTTGTGTTCCTATGGACATCCCCCAGGAAACCAAATTAGCATAACTGCATGAGTAGAAATAACTGCAGTTTAATTGGGCCAGTATTTGCAAAAAAGCCCCTTAGTGGCATTTGGGCAGTGCCAAGAGGGTAAGTGGTGTGTAACCACTTGTGACGTACTAACCATTACCAAATAAACAACGATGAAATGTAGTAAAAATATTTCTATTTGTGTAATTTCATTCAGTATTTTGTTTCAATTTAAGTGTCTGGCTGTTTAAAAAACAAAAGACACCACTTCTTAATGGAGACAGTTACTATTGGATGTCCTAATTAAGATAATTTTATTGTGGTGGTATATGCACTGTCTAAAAATTAGAGACCTCTTTCTTTTCATATTTTGTGTCACTGTCTACGCATTTGTGGATTTTGCTGCTCTGCCAGACTTTCACTATGTAAAAAAGAAGAGTACTAAATTTAAATTGCACATAGCTAGATTTTCTTTTTCTGCAATGTGGTAAAAATTTTATGTGTCTTTACTGAGAGACTAAAATGGGACATTTTGCAAGCTTTTGCTAGAATATGTTTCAGCTTTCAGTCCTCCTTAAAAGCAACTTGCACAAAAGGGCTCAAACAACACGCACACATGGTATGGACCCATTGTCTGTGTTAATAAAACTAGAAAGAGAGATCTTTAGAAGATATGAAGATTATTTGGTCTTTTAGGTTTGAGAATTTGTTGATTGTGCTAACCCCATAGACAACAATGAAACTAGTTTGGAAAAAAGTCATTGAAGGAGATGCTTTTTAGCATGACAGCCCTCGAGTTATGATCTTCCTGTGTCAAGTATCAGAGGGGTAGCCGTGTTAGTCTGGATCTGTAAAAAGCAACAGAGGGTCCTGTGGCACCTTTAAGACTAACAGAAGTATTGGGAGCATAAGCTTTCATGGGTAAGAACCTCACTTCTTGCATCTGAAGAAGTGAGGTTCTTACCCACGAAAGCTTATGCTCCCAATACTTCTGTTAGTCTGAAAGGTGCCACAGGACCCTCTGTTGATCTTCCTGTGGTGCATCGCAGTCACATGTTTGTTTACTTTCCCAAACACCATGTCAGTTATGTGAATATGCCTAATATTACCCTATTTCTGGATTGCTTTGTACACAGACACACACCAAGAGGAAAATGCAAAGGTAACTATAGTATCAGAGGGGTAGCCGTGTTAGTCTGTATCCACAAAAACAACGAGGACTCCAATGGCACCTTAAAAACTAACAGATTTATTTGGGCATAAGTTTTCATGAGTAAAAACCCACTTCTTCAGATGCATGGAGTGAAAATTACAGATGCAGACATTATTATACTGACACATGAAGAGAAGGGAGTTACCCTACCAGTGTTTACAGGGCCAATTCAATCAGGGTGGATGTAGTCCACTCCCAATAATTGATGAGGAGATATCAATGCCAGGAGAGGGAAAGTTGCTTTTGTAGTGAGCCAGCCACTCCCAGTGACTATTCAAGCCCAAATTAATGGTGTTAAATTTGGAAACACCACAGAAACACTAACTCAGGAACCAATCCCTGTAACAGACTTCGTTGCCTACTCTATCCCCATATCTACTCTAGCGACACCATCAGAGGACTCAACCACATCAGCAACACCATCAGGGACTCATTCACCTGCACATCCATTAATGGGATATATGTCATCATGTGCCAGCAATGCCCCTCTGCCATGTACATTGGCTAAACCGGACAGTCCCCACGTAAAAGAATAAATGGACACAAATCGGACATCAGGAATGGTAACATACAAAAGCCAGTAGGAGAATACTTCAATCTCCCTGGATATTCTATAACAGATTTAAAAGTAGCTATACTTGAACAAAAAAACTTCAAAAACAGACTTCAAAGAGAGACTGCAGAACTAAAATTCATTTGAAAATTAAACACCATTAATTTGGACTTGAATAGGGACTGGGAGTGGCTGGCTCACTACAAAAGCAAATTTCCCTCTCCTGGCATTGACATCTCCTAATCAATTATTGGGAGTGGAGAACATCCATGCTGATTGAATTGGCCCTGTCAACACTTGTGAGGTAACTTCCTTTTTTTCATGTGTCAGTATAATAATGCCTGCATCTGTAATTTTCACTCCATGCATCTGAAGAAGTGGGTTTTTTACCCACAAAAGCTTATGCCCAAATAAATCTGTTAGTCTTTAAGGTGCCACAGGACTCCTCGTTGTTTTTTCAAAGATAACTATGTATTACAAGGCTTAGAGTAAGTTGCATTTATATGCCACCTTTCATCCAAAAAGATCCCCAAAGCCATTTAATTAGAAGGAAAAAAACCCTGATAGGCAACCTATACATAGAACCACTTCACCCAACACTGAAACGCAGCAGCTGTTTAACAGCAGAGTCCAATACAAAATCTCTTTTAAAATTGAAATGAAGAGAGGTGACTTAGTGGGAGGGACACAAAGAGGGCACCAGCTAAAGGGGGCATATGACCTCCCCATGTGACTCATCCTTGCCCCCCCACGTGACCCTCTCACGTGACTTGTCCCCGCCCTGCCCCCAGCCCAGGGGCCCCACGCTCTCCCCGTCCCCTCCCCATCCCACATTAGCTGGCGGGGGGAGCTCTGCTCCAGTCCCCCTGGCATGTGTGGAGCCACTAATGCACTCTCCCAGGCAGCCTCCGGCCACACTGCCTGCCTGGGACGCTGCCCGTGGTGTGGCACGCAGCGGCTGCTCTCTCCCAGGCAGCCTCTGGGCTGTCCCAGGCAGGCAACGTGGCTGGAGGCTGCCTGGGAGAGTGCAGCCGCTGCATGCCACACCAGGCAGCGTGGCCAGAAGAGGAGAGGTTCTGGCCCTGCCTCTTCCCTTCCAGCTCTGGCCCTGCCCCTTCATCTCCCCAGCTTCCCCCCTCCCCCCCCCAGGGTATTTTGAGGAGGGTCATGTGACCCTTCGCGCCCCCCCCCCCCCCCAACGGGTCGCCGTTGATTGAATTATGCAAATCATAATGTGGCAAGGACACTGGGGCTAATACTTCTATGCTTACAAAATGTACCATAGACTCTTTAATGACCTGACAGGTGGTCCGGACTTTGATTTTGTATTATCAGAAGCCTCCTCCAACTGATTCAACACTGAGCTAAGGTTTGTCTACATGGGAAGTTATACTGGCATAAGGTGAGGTGTGAATTTAAACTGTTATACCAATATAACTCAGGTGGACACTCTTATTCCAGGATAAACTTCTAGTTTAGTTTATGTTGCTTTGGAAGTGGTTTAAGATAAGATGACAACAGGCACTTTTATTGCTGGATATGTGTGTCCAAGCAGGGTTATACCGGTATAACTATTGTGGTTTAACTGTACCTGCATAGCTGGTGAAACTTTCCCATGTAGGCAAGTCCCTAAAAGGAAAAATGTTCCCTGCTGACTACATGTTTTTTCATGTCTCCGGTCCATCTACTGAACAGGCCCAACACTAGTTAGTTTATGAGTACTACACCAGCTGAGGTTTTCATCAGTTTATTGTACTGATTTTTATATGAGTCAGTTCAAAGAAATTATTTTCAAGCCTAGGAATCTCATCATTAGAGCTAAATAAAAGCATTCAATACTATCTAAAACTGCAATAATATCAGAAACTCATTTAAAAAAGATGACCTTTGATCAATGTGCTCTTTTAATTATAGCCTTCAAATGAGCTTAAAAGGTACTTTACTCAAAATATGTACAAATGATCACTAAAGGCTAAAACACTGATGCCTCCTTGATCTGTACCCAGCACAGATGATCTTTTTTAATGGCAGATATGTGTCTTTTAATCATATCACCACACAGAAATAAATTCAAGGCCCTTTTTGCTATGAGGCACATGAGACCTAAATAACACAGCAAATCCCCCTTTGATATATGCAGCAGTGCTATAGTGAATTCTGCAGCAACTCAGAAAGGATGTTTCAATGTTAACTGATTGTGAAAACAGTTGGGAACTTTCACTGTTTGTTGAAATAATCCTAGAAATACAGCCAAGGTGAAAATATAATTCATACACATTACACTAAGGCTAAAAGAAAATATATTTGTCGCAGAGGAGGAAAATCTAAAAAGATGTTTAGAAGCTCGACATAATCATCTTGTTTGACCTGTAGAACCCTTACTACTCCTGATGATGTGTGGGAAGGAAGGGCCCCAATTTAACTGGCAGTGTTGTCAATTAACAACTTTATAAACTCAGCACATTTGATACAGAAAGAGACAGTGAACATAGAATGTGAATGTACATTATCACAAAGGAAAGCTGCACTTTAATTGTTGTTTTTAGAAATTGCGCATACGCTTAGAGTGTGATCAGCATATTTTAGAAATGTGAATAAATAAATAACATTATTATCTGTCTGAGGATTGTACAAAATGATTTGGTGGACTCAGTCCACTTCCTACTGAACAAGCATCTGCAAAACAATTGGCACCTGTTGTGGCAGTCCAAATAGAAAATCTAGCAAGGACTAAATGTCCCACTCACCTCAGAATGTGGCTATTCATGTCAAAGCAGTGGCATATAGATGGGGAGTTGGCTCAGCAGGGAGCCATGTGGGTGAGAGGAGCATGGCCAGGATGAGTCAGGCAATGAGGAAGCTCTAGGAAAGTGAAGGAGGAAAATACTAATGTTGGGCTAGCAGATAATGGAGACAAGGTTGATTCCTTCTTAGAGGAGAGCTGGAGACCAGAGATGATGAAATGTAATATGGGACTTGCCTGGGCAAATTGACTTCTTTTTTGACCCTCCATGACTATGAGATGATTTGCAGAGACATTGGGGCACTGCTGTTTGTCATTGATTCTCTGGATGATTACATGGAAGCTTTGGCTAAGTTGCATCTCACCATGACCCCAGTAGATAAAGTGAATACAGACATCAATTTTGAAATCTTTGTTCAGAAAATGGATGGTTTGTCTGGTGATCACAAGATTGAAATCCAAAGTGGCATTCATCAGACGGCAATTGATGACCTTACAGATGATAGATTGGAGAAAATTCACCTCAGCTTTTATCTGACAAACATATATGATTAATTCTATATTTGAAGCCCTTAGCAAAGTAGTATAGAAATTGATTCCGCAGCTCTCAATGCTAGAAAACCTATATAACCTCTTCATTTCAAATTTTGGGACTGAGAAAGCATTTTTATTTGATGTAGTCAGTAAAATGTATATTGCAACTGACAGTACTCCAGTGGATATGCAAACTTATGAGCTAATGACTAATAGACTGCAACTTCCATTGTTTTCGCAAGGGTGCACATGAAGTATTTGAAATGAGAATGAAAGTAGTGAGTGTGATGCTGGCTGACCAGGTGCCAGCTCTTGCCAAGGCTTTAGGCCACAGCCGAGCACTGACAAATTCATTGCTGGAAACCAGTTTGTTGCACTTATGTGTTAGTATAAGTTCAATAACTTTTTTAACCATAAAAATGTGTTTAGTGTTTATGAAATGTTTGTTAGTTGCTGCATGCATTAATTTCACTTATAATATCTTTATCACATGCTATAAGATAATATTTGAGTTTTTGCTTTATGACTGTAAAAATGTTGGCTCTGAAACTGTAAACTTAGTCAAGAGGACTCGTCTCCTAACCATCAAGAAGGTATCAAAAGTAAATGGGCCAGTGTGGGACATCACAATACTAGGACTTTGTTAATTGCCCCTTCATACCCATGAAGGGGCTACTTGCAAAAGGGCTCATCCTATTAGCTTGAATTCTGGAAGAAGGATATAAAAATAGCTGACAAGAATTTTTTTCATTCTATTCTGCTGTTAGGACTCTCACAGTGCTGAAGTTTATGAAACAGAAGCAGAGATCCCTAAGGTCAATCTGGGTTAGCCCTAAAAGACATTCAGAGCTGACAGATTACTACAACTCTGTCACCTTTTAAAACCAAAAACTGTAACTCATCTGTGTACATATGTTTGCCTGCTTTAATCTTGTATTAACACTCTCCTTTCTTTTTCCTAATTAATAAATCTTTAGTTAATTTATTATGGGACTGGCTACAAGCATTGTCTTTGGTGAGAGATCTAATGTACAAATTGACCTGGGGTAAGTAACTGGTCTCTTGGAACTGGAAGCAACCTGAATAGTTTGTGATCTTTGGTGTATGGCAACCAACTTTCTCTAAGTCCATCTTGTCTAGGTGGCAAAAGAAACTGGAATGCCCAAGGGGACTATCTGTAAACCCATGTGCTCCTGGGGGAATTCTGCGCCACTGCGCAATGCAGAATTTTGCAGAAATTAATGTTGGATGCACAGAATTTCCTTTTTTCTCCACACAAGTGGGCTGCAAAGATGTTGGCTGCCACTAGGGGCCACTGTGCCTGACACAGCCCAGCTCACAAGACAAGGCCAGGGGCAGGGGGAGGGAACTGGAGGGTTCTCAGTAGCTGCAGTTCCCAGAACACCCTGAAGGAAGGAGGCGATGACACTGTATTACACAAGCATGGAACTGGGGAGTGACATCTCTTCTTAATATAAAGCCTGAGATATTGGTGGAATGTGGAAATATTGTAAGCTATTGAATAACTAGCTATTTGAATAGTTATTTGGTGGCTACTTTTGCTTTCTCGCTCTACCTTTTTACCATTCTGATTTTTCCTAATGAGAAATACAATTCCAGCTTGGTGAAAACTTTTCTGAATCATCAAATAAAAAGTTAATATGTGTGTATATTCCCCAAAGAGGTGCCTTCTTGTTCAAAGCTCCCAAATTTTCCAGTATTCTTACTTCTGCTGCCCAGTCAGTCCTTCAAATACCTGGATTTTGAAAAGAAAGTATCAGAGCATTCAAGTGCGTTTTTTAATTGCTCTTATAGCAGACTCTTTGAAAAAATCCCAAAGAAATATCAGAGTGCTGATGGTAGAACAGAAGAAACAACAATGGTCATATTTCTTTCCTAGCGGTATTGAACAAAACATTCAGGGAGATTATAGATTGGAATAGTAAAATATGTTTCCTTGACATATGAAAACACCAATCAATTGTCCCTGCTTTGCTGATCCTACTTCAAATCTGAATTGAATAAGATGTACGGAAGGGTCCTCTTTCAGCATAGAAATAGGAATGTGGGCTTCATGTAATCACCTGCCATCCCTCACCCCATGCTTAAGACATTCAGCAGATTGAGGAGACAGAAAGGGTAGAACCAGGGAGGTGGTGCCCTGTACCCTCCCTGCCACTGTCCCTTGCACTACTTCTAGATTTCTACTCTTAGAGCAGTATTACCTCCTTCTAGATCCCGTCTATGACTGCTACTATGCAATTGCATATGACAATGACAGAAGCCATGCTGCTGAGTTGTGTGCGCACACAGTGGAACAGCAGTTGTCTCTGCAAAAAGGGTCCCATCTTGCATGGCAATGAGGGGACTTTCCCTTTTGATACCAGGAGGCAATATTGGGCATGGCCTCCTGAACATATAGATACTATCCCCGTCTCCCCTAACTTAGAGAGACCTAACCACAAGACGCATCGGACTTGATTCCAGTGTCACATATATCAGAGGAAATCAGGAGTCATCTTTCCTATGCAATTTTTTTTAAATGGACGAGGGAATCCTGAGCTTTCCTTAGCACAATAATTTGGAAGGAAAGTCAGGGTTAAAAAGGTACTTCTCACAATGGATTAAGCGAAGGAAATTATATTATCTGTGAAAACAGTGATTTCCGAGCCTATAGCTAGCAATTGCCATTGTACTGCAAAGAGGCACTCTTACTGAAACCAGCTCTGTTGAAGCACAGGGTAAGAGACTATAAACTTTTGTTCATTCTGCTTATAAAATGGATTAGTCAGAAGAAACAGCCCACAAACAGTAGTATACGATTTTAACCCCGGCGAGCTCATCGGCAATGCTTGTTATTAATGATTTGTACTGTGGTGCCTAGGGGGAGGCGGACTCCACTGTGCTAAGTACTGTACATATATAAAGAAAATATACCCTGGGCCTCAAAGACTTTTCCTTACAGTCTCACTTTCTTAATTTTAAGATGTTCCCCATGGCTAAGGTATTTTATCAATCAGAAAGTCAGAATCCTCTTCAGTTGTGACTAACATGATTCTCATGTGTAGCAGTGTAAACTTTTTTTGCGGGGGTTTGATGTAAACTTTTCTATAGGAACATTTTCATAATGCTCTCTAAATGGTGTCATGCCGTTATTCTTTATGGAGAATGTTAACAACAAGCTGAAAAAAACTCTCCCAAATCCCCAGGAGCCTATATTATTGCTTCTTTGGCATTCACTGAAACAATTTGCTATTAATATCGTCCCAAAGCAAGGTTAATTCCCATGGTTGCCATTCCTAGAAGTGAATATGACATGATCTCCAACAAGCAAATCTTAATTGTTAGGCAAGCAGATGAGTACCTAGAATAGTTGAGCAACCTGTTTGCTAGAGAATCAACCCCTGATGAACAATCCTCTTCTAGGCCCAATTAGGGACACTAATTTGTCCACTCGGCCTAAATGAGAAGCCACTCTGTGAGCTATCAGTCAGGAGAGGAAAAGGCTCAGACCTAGGATGAAAATAATATAATTAGATGCTTATTTCATTTTATTTTAATTTTACCTTTGTCATGAATTAAACTTTCTTGAGATGCATAGATTTGGGGAGTTTTCTTCTTAAAAGCTACCTGCTCAGTAGGTGAGTTCTCTGGTCTGTCATAGCCACAAATGATTTGATTTTGTTTGGTTCACAGGAACTGAAGATAATCTACATAGAGAAGTAAATTCTCAGTAGCTGCCTTAGAAGTTTAAGAGTGTGGAGTGGATGACTTTAGGTTCCCCCAGTAAGTTTTTTTTATTTTTGGTATTCCTAATGTTTTCTGCAATACTTAAGCTTCCATTTAAACAAAATTAATTTTCTAGCTTTGAAGAGTGTGAACCAATTCAGTACTGCCTTTCTGAGTCTGCAGGCAGACTGAAAAAGATAGCACTAAGAGCTATAAACAGCACCATTCATATGAACTAATTTAAGTCTGAAACCTCAACATGACAGTTTAAATGTCAACACTAATTACTGCATTATGCATTATTTTAAGCGTCCAGCTGATATGCTTACCTAGTAAGACTGGATTTGAAATCACATCCTTGGGGAAAAGGTTGCACATTTTAAAGACACAAATCAAGTTCTGTCATATTAGGTTTTTGTTATCAAAATGGGACTGTAGTGAAGAAGAGAGAAGATCTAGGAGAGAGTGGAAGATCAGTGGGGGAGGTAGAGATGAAAGATCTGAGGTGGTAAGGTGTTTTTTTTTTTTAAAGAAACAAGACAAAAAAAACAATAAAAATATTAAATAAAGTTAATTTTATTTTAACTGTTCAATTAGATATAAATAATTTACAAATTTAGTATTTTCATGAATATTTATTAATGAATTTGTTTGGAAGAGCTTGTATTTTTATATATCTATTAAATTTCTACAGATTCTAGGGAAGAAAATTCTGCAGAGCTGGCAAAAATTTCCCACAAATTTCTAGAAGCTCTTCTAAACAGGAATGTGGAATCCTGGCCCAAAGAGATGAGGTCACATAATCTGAAGGAGATAACACTGTGCATTTCATCAGCTGGAAAGAAGGTGGCAAAGTGAGTCCCAGGCATGCAGCAAAATTAATTTATTGTTCTGGTGATCTGAAACCCAGACAGTGATCCAGGTTAAAGAGAGGATATCTTTTATTCAGAATGCATGATTACTTAATTTCACATCATAATAGCAAAGCACTAGGTGTCACATCTTGGTCAGATCAAAATAAAACAGATGCTTGATGCCATATGTATTCAAGGGTTAAAACTGTAAAATTGTTTTTATGATATTTGCATAGCAATATTTGATAGCTTCAGGAATATAGTAACATGTTGCTAAGAAATTTTAGTGTGTCAATGTGCTGAGACAGAAGCAGCTGCTTCCTTAAGTTCCTTATAGTTGCCTAGATTCCCTTGTAAGTGTAATCCAAGTTATAGCCGGGAAGAAATCTGGCTGAAAATTAATTACTCTAAATATGGTGCCAGTAATAAAGAAAATTCTTCCAGGAATAAACTAGTCTGTTTATACACCTCCATTTTTATAAGCATAATATTCCTAAATAGACATTTCTTACATCTGGTTTCTATGAATTTATTTCTGCTTCACATATTTTGGAGTCCCATCTAGGGCCAGACTGACTAAATCACAGGCTAAGATGCTGTGTGTCAAACACAGGCCATAGTAATAATAAAATAATAATAACAATTAATAATACTTAGCTCTTATCTAGTGATTTACATCAGCAGATCTCAAAGCACTTTACAAAGTTCTTGTTTACTCCCAGCAATTAATGCTTTATCCCATTTGAGAGCTCGGATTATAGACTTTCAGATACAGAGCATTAGATCTACTGCTAATAGCTCTAGTGACAGCAGCCACTAAAACCAATTCAGAATTGAATTGGGATACTAAAGGAGATGTTCACCTGGAAAAAACAAACAGGAAAAAAAAATCACAGATTTTCATGAGGATTTTCCCCATTTTTTGACATGCTCTAGAAAGTATATACAGTAAATCATTGTCTTTATTACAGTAAGTATTTTGTCATTTAACCACACAGTCTGCCTTGCACTTCATTTCATCTCCCCACCTATTTGTTCTTCTCCTATCTCTGCGTCGCCTGTCCCCCACCCTGTCCCCAGCTCCTCTGCACAGAGAGCTTGGTCTATTCCCTTTCTCCTCCTGCATACACATCTCTGTTGCCTGGTCATCCTCTCCCTTGCACACATGCCCTTGCCGTTTGGTTCCATTCTCCCTTATCTTCCTAGACATGCTGCACAGGTACCTCATTTCCTTCTCCTATGGACGTTTTTCTTCTGCTGGTGGCTGGCAACTCCAGTTCCACTGGTATCGCTGTTCCCCTAGGTGGTCCATGTTTCCTTTTTTTCTTTTCTCATGTAACAGTGATACATTGTAAAGAAAGCCAACACTGGTTTCTTCTCCTTATTTCCGGATGCTTTTTCAAATCTTCAGATTCCTTCTTGCAACAAAGCTACAGCAGCAGCTTGAAACAAGGAGGTCAGATCACCACCAGTAGTGGCCCCACAGTTGAGCAACCACTGAGCAACTCTTTGGGCCAGGATTCCTTGTCTACACTCAAAAATTGAGAGAACCTGATATCAATGTATCAGATCGATTCGTTATGTTATTCGATACCGTTAAACTGTTTTCAGATGGCCACACAATGGTTGCACTGATTTAACTAAGTCAGTTTCTACACCAATTTAGTTAAATGGATGCAACTGATATAGATCATAAGTACACAGAACTGGAAAAGGGTCACCCCAATTTTCCAGTCACATCTAGTAATTGTTTACTTTCATTTGTGAACAATTGCTATATTTTCTATGGAGGCAATATGCAATCATGAATGGGAAGGAAGTTGTTTTGCATGATCATGAATGGGAGGGAGTAACCTACAAGACAATCTCTCTGCAAAAGGTATGGTCCACACTACGAAAAAATTTAGCCCTGTGCTTCACAAGATATCAGACCTTAAAACAATCACAAGGATGCTTTCAATATTCCAAGCATCCTGCCACAGACTGTCCCCACTCTTCATCTTTAAAAGTGCTTTGATGGCAAGGCTATGTGCTATGGGGTAAAAACAGAAGCAAATTAACTGCCATTTGACCAGTCCACAATTGTTAAAGCTAACATGGGTGAATTTAGAAGAGATTCACCTTGCCATAAGTCTTTAATAAAATTAATTATCCATTTCTGGTTATAGTTAGGACACTTTATTTAATTGTGATTTGGGAGTAAAGTGAAACTCTGTCAGTCACCACAAGACTGCAGCTCCAGCTTCTGTATTTTAAAGAGCAAAATTTAAAAAGAAATGTCCATGTTTATCTGGAAATAGGTGGTACCACGTAAATATGACTTAAAATGTACATAACCTTCTTAAACTTCGAGTTCTTCTTTAGAACATTAGAGGTTGTGAGGCCAGACCTCAAAGGGCCAAATTCAGAGGTGACATTAATTCTTATGTTTGTCATAAGTCAGTAAACCAAGACGAGCAGGGAAAAGCAACCAACAGGAGTGTGGAAGAAAGGGCTGCACTCTTATGGCAAATAGGAAACTATGAGCTTCAACTGGGAATTTCCTATGAGTTTTTCTGTTGGGGGAGAAGGTTTGCTCCCATCTGGAAGAAATGGGGGGTTACTCCTTATCCACAGATTCCCCAAGATACAAGCATATCTATGTAGCGGCTGGTATGATTGGGGAAAGGAGAACATGCCTCATAGACAGAGCACTAACTTCCTGCATAGCCAAGGATTTGGGTGGGGAAAGGCACATAGAGGAAGAAAGATGTCACATGTTTTTAAAGGCAAAACAGCTGGGAGCAAACTGCTGGGCTGAGGGACAGTGCTAGCCCCTAATGTTCTGGGCCGTGTTGGTGGCATCCAGATTGCTGTGCACAGAGCACTCACTCTCAACCTACCACTGAGATTGTAATCAAACTAGTTCTGATCCAACCTTAACATGTCACTTCCTGATGTCACTGGCCCCCAGGGCACTGTAAATTCACACACTGTTCTCTGCAGCACCATTCCCAAAGGATTTCAGTTCTTCAAAAAGATATAAACCCGGGTACTTTTAACAGTGGTGTACTTTAGGCATTAACTTATGAGGCTTTTGACAATGCTGATAGGAATATAAGTATCTATAAACTAGAATTCAGATGTACCACTCTGGCAAACTTTTTCTCTGGTCCTGCTACACTGCAGTCTGAGCTTTGCAGTATGGTGCATCAACTCATTCTCCACAATAAAATATTCCTTCAGATTCTAAAATGTGCAAGTCAGTACACACAGACTGCAACATCACATACATTAAAACAAACTAGACTGACACAACATCACTCTAGTAAAAAACTCAAAGGAAAACGCCACCCTGTGAGGAAACTCAAAACCCTTCAGGCAAAAGCCTATATAAATAATCATTCCCTAAGGTTCAGAAACCAGAGCTTTGCCAGTGCAACAGGGGAAGGAGATCCCAGAGTTGAAGGTTGTCCACTGAAAAAGCACTGTCCCTATTTGTAAAGAAGGGACTGGCAATGAGAGAGCTCTAGCTGATTTCCACTGCTGGACTGGAGCTTTGGGCAACGAGTGGTTACGAAGGTAGTTAAGGTACAAACCAGATAGGGGTTGATTACAGATTAAATCAAACATCCGGAAAGAAACTGGAAGTTTGTGCCACCAGTGGGGGCGCTTGTGTAGTATTCTTCATGTGAGAGGCATATCTATGTAAGTAGGCAACTGTGTTCTGCGCTAGCTGAATCTTCTGAGTGCCCTTCAAGGGAAGCCCATTCTAAAGTCTGATATAATGTATAGCTGATACGCTTATTGACAAGGGTGTTATTTGTGTTTGGCTTCCCAGCTTTAGATTTTTCCACTGCTCCTGTTACACAGGTATCATTAATGTTTCACTGGTGCAATTATATTGATCTTAGCTATCAACTAATGTATCATCTTACAACCTTAATCAACATTTGATGAGACCCCCACTGGCAAATCAAGCCTGCCCCTTCACTCATCAAACAACTTGATTGTCTAATAAGGCTCGCCACAGCAGGAATAGGGCCTATTTTAGTCTTGCTGATGGAACCGGATGGGGTGGAGGAGACAGGCGGAGAGAGGAACACAGCGAGAAATGAAAGAAATAGCAAAATGAGAAAATGCAGTTCAAAGCCTACATTTCAGGAGAATCTGAGACTGAAATTGGAGGGAGAGGAGGGGAAATGAAAAAACCTCAAGGGGTAAGAGAGAGAAAAAAATTCAGAGAGTAGAAAATCTGTAGGGCCATATCCTTGTCCCCTCAAGTGCCCTTCATGCTGTTCCAGCAGCACAAAAAATATCTAAAGCTGATTTATGGCTACAGCTAAGGAGTCCCCTGGTATTGGCCCCCCTTGGTAGAGTGAGTGCTCCAGTGCCAGCTAAGGAAGCAAGAAGGCTTGTTAGTGGACAAGAGGGGGCTGGAGCATGATGTGGTCTGGCAATCCTGGCTAGCAAGATGGTCCCTTGACAACCACTACCCATCAGGACAAGTTAGACCAGCCTTGGCTGCTCTAACTTGCCCCAGGGGCCAGTTTGGTGCCCAGCAGGTCTCAGAGTCAGGAGGGGCATGTGGAAAGAAAGCCTATAGCCCCATAGGTCTCCTCAGTGGGGGGCATGATAGAAGTGTAATGGATTTTTATTTGTTATGGGACTATCAAGCAAACCCCAACATTAGCATTTCAAAAATACATATGAAGAAGGAAATCTCAAACACCTCAGATTTTGGTTTGCAGAAGAGTCTGGATACCGATCCAAAACTTGTCAGAATTACTGGACTCTGTGGCAGCCTCTACCAGGTCCTGTGGCCCTCTTTCTCCTCCACAACCCTTATTTCTTATATTAGGCCTTGCAACAATTCCTCCCCAGGACACACAATGCCTCTGCCAACCCCCACCCCGCCACCTCCCATTGTGAGTGTCGGGGGGGAGGGGTGTAGGGCAGGGGTCAGGGCTATCTTAATACCATCCTTATTAGGCAGGGAGCGGGGCATCACTTCTCTTTCCTTCCACTGAGCAGTGGGCCTGGACTCTTTCACCCCTTCTCTAAGAGCAGGAGATGAGTTGTGGATATTCTCTTTGTCTTTTAGGGAGGCAGGACACATTAAACTGGTTTAATAACAAAGTGCCTGGGCAAGATGGGATTGCGCACAGTGAGTTTTATGTAAAGATTTTGTATGCCAGCCACCTGTTTGCTTGTAGCTAGTGCTAATCCTTAAAGCTATATTTTTAGGTTCCCCCATCCCACATGTTGTGTAAGTCTGGTTCTCCTCTTCCCTCAGGCAGAAGTAATGGCTGTGTGGGTCCTTTTCACTTCCTTCAGGAAGAGGGAATGGCCCTGTGTGATAAATGGTGATTTTTCATTCCCTGGGGGTATCAGGATGGGGGTGGCAGCCTGGCAGAGGCTACTGGGAAGTGAAAATGTCTGTGTATATAAGGGCATCTCCTCAGTAAACTGCAAGGGAACTAAAGCTGTGGGGGCCTTTAAATCTGCTTTACTTAGGCAGAGTTAATGGAATTCATTGTCCCCCAAAACTCGCTTATGGGCTTTGGTTGTGCTTATGTAGCAAAACGCTCATGTCAGTTTAGAATCTGCGCCCCATTTATCCGACCTGGCCAAGTTCAGCCTGGTTCAGCTAAATGGTGCAGGGAACAAGACACCAGTAAATACACAACAGGGAACAATCCGACACTGGCAGGGAAATGGACAAGGGCTCTTCGCCATTGATAAATTCTATGATTCTATAATTTATGTGGATGTTCAATAACTAATGATAGTATTCAGCAAATGTCTCTGAGCTAGTACCTTAATTTGCCATTCTCCCATGATATTTTCCAATCATGGGCATCTTTACTTTTATGAGCTCTCTCATGACTTCAGCCACCAAAAACTAAAAAACAAGCTCACAGTAACTGCTGAACTTTTCATAATTTACTTTTCAATATTTAATCATAATAAACGTCTAATTGGGCTGACCGACTTTTGCTATCCAGTAAATTGTTTTTAGACATAAGAACATAAAAAAGACATGATGAACTCCAAAACGTGCAATTAATATCCTTTAGAGGGGCAGTTGGTGTTGTCCTCCTAACATCTTCCCAGGTCATTAGAAATTTCTTGCCAAATCTAAAAGATTTTAGGGGAAAATTCCCCTGGGCACTCTCCCCATGAACAGTTTATACATGTGAGGTTTTAAGGACAAGATTATCAAAAGTGATTAGCAACTGTGGGTGCCTCAATTTTGAGGGGGCTCAACTTGAGACTCAAAGATTTTCAGAAAGTTCTGAACACCCATACTCCGAAAAACCAGAGCCCTTTCAGGTGTCTCCACTAGGCAACCAAAAATTGAAGCACTTCAAATCACTAGTTACTTTTGAAAAATGTGGCCCGTCATCATAGCACATACATATGAAATATTTACGTGTGTATAGTCTTATCTAGAAATGAAAAGATACTGTGATAATACTTCATAATTTCTAACGTAGAATCAGTCAAGGTGGGTTATTTATAGCACAACAAACAAGTGGCCTGGGTTCAGTTAGCTTAGTGGCTTCTGACCTCTCAGAACAATAATCTTTCATACCTGACAAAGGGAAAACTGATTTAGATGTCTGGCATTTCACAAACATGGTTAAGGTTTGAAGAATGAAAGGACATGGAGCAAGTCTGGCACTTGTCATCATACTAATTCTAAACTACATTTCAAAGCAAAATACAATTGAATGACCAGGCTTCCTGAAGAAATGCGGTAAAATTGGAATTATGTGCTGTAAACTAATTTTCACTATAGTAGTTTAAGTTGAAACATCAGCAAAACGTAATTTCCAGTCATTATTTCTAGCATCAGACAAGTACCATTGTTCCTCACCAGGAGACTGAAAAGAATATAATGTGAATATGTGGACTTCTGTGCTAAAATAAACAGTACTAAAATAAACAGTTGCACAGTATGTACTCAGCTACAGAGGAGAATTGTTTCAGTGAATACCAAACATAACAGGACTTTGACATTCAATATTCAAAGAGTAACTTACATAACCCTTGATCAAAGAGCTATAGAATGAGGCAAAGAACCAAACTGATTAAATCTTCCTCTTAGAAAAGGAAATGGACACTCAGGGTCAAATCCTGCACCTGTTGAAGTCAATGAAGTGATTATTCCTTTCTAGTGATTCTGGAGGCATCACCAAAGGGAGTACAGAAGAAGCAGAGTGGGAGAGGTGTCTTAAGGGATGGTGCAATGGACAAATTCCACCCGGTGTGCCAGGGAGTTCCATGAGGGATTGTCTCAGAGAGAAAGTTTAAAGCATTTGTTTCATTGTTGTATGTTCTTGCGGTTAATTGTAACACAAATAACAAACCAGGCATACAGTGAGTGGATGTAAGTGCTGCACACTGTCTGGCTTGCTTAGGGAGAGGCCCTACTAAAGTAGTTTTATCTGCCCGATGCGACATCCAAGACATGCAGTACTCATCTTTAAAGTCTCATAAAGCAACAACTTATAGTTATGCAGAACCTGAGCTACTTGGCAAGTTTAGCTGAACCACAGCAATGAGCATAGCAAAATGATGCTTATACTTGAACGTTGTGTTTTCCATTGTTAAAACAGCAAGTTAGTTAAAGCTCACAGCACTCCTGTCAGGCAGTAAAACGTCATTATCTCAATTTTACAGATACAGGAGTGGCGGCAGAAAGGTGAAATGTCTTGCTCAAGGCCACAAAAGGGGACAGTCTCACAGGTGGGATTAGAGCACAAGAGTTCTTGGCTCCCAGTTATGTGCCCAGACTCTTTGAAGACACTGAGTAGCAACGGAGGGCAAGAGTGTGTCCAACAGGTATACACTGAAAATACTGCACACTAGCTCTGAGGATGTGCAGTAGCTGCAAAGCTGACAGATCACCCCACTGGGAAATCCTCCTGAAATAATGACCCTGCTCCACCCCCCCCCTCACAACTCCAGAATAGGGGCACATCAGGTATGTGAAGGGAAGGAGGAGACGTACTCAGAATGTACCTTGCTTTGGCTATTCTGGACTCCCAGGTGGGAGACAAACTGGGCAGCAAAAATTAGAGCAACCCTTGGGGCTAGTTTAGCTTACAGCAGGGACTGCTGCATTCCTTCGCCAGCTCCAGAATCTAAACGGTCCAAAGATGGTGCCCAGCTCAGAATTCAAACACCTTAGAAAGGAGCTGCCTTTTTGTCTAACTCTGACCAAACTCAATGAATTTTTCTCAGTTTGTGCCTTTGCTGAGTAATAAAAAAAATGGAAACTTTTCAATATGCATCTTTGCAAGGTAGCAAAATGACACCTTGTACAACATACTCATCATTACAGCAGAAAGCTCATAAGAAAAATATCTTTTTAGTGTGGCAGCATATGTCAGTTTTTTTAAAGACTTGGATGTTATTTGGTTATTCTTTTTCCACACACCCTAGATTAACTGTGGGACTAAAGAACAAAATTAGAACTACCACTCATCAAGTAGACCTGAACCAAACTGCAGGTTGCCAACACACTACACTTTGGGGGTGTATGGAATATAAATCTGGATTTGAATTTCATATTTAGCCCATATTTCTGTAACAGGCTGAGCCATAATACTGTGTCCCAATATCCCTGAATTTCAGGATTGTTGTGTCTAGAGCTATATAAGTGATGGGAGAGGTCATTCTTTTTCCTGTCTACTGTATGCCTACATGTACAGGAGTCTCTTCACGTGCCACGGGGTATCTGTGAAAGCAGTTTACTGTTTTTTGCCTTGGGCCTGTGTCTATCAGCACTACAATTCAACCTGTACAAGAGACACACCCATATTTAGGAATAGAAAGAACTGACATCATAGTGGGTAGATCAAGGACATCACATTCAACAGAGTTATATCAAGAATTTGAATTTGGCCCAATATGCCTCTACAAATACGTATGTCAATATTTCACTTGCCAAATCAATATTGTTCCAGTTATCACCTAGATACCGTGGCCTATATTTTCAGAATTGTGACTGCATAATTTACACCTCAGTTGTGGTCATAGTGCTTGAAAATACTGGGCCACATTCAGCTCTTATTGATATTGGTCCAAACCTCATATAAGTCCATTGAAATCTGTATAAACTGAGATCAGACTCTGATTTAACCAGTTAAGTGGCTAGCCTCACTACACTTGCTTTCATGAATGGCTCTATCCATTTTAGGTTCAATCTGGCAAGGTGCTGAGCATTTTGGCCCCCATCCATCAAAGCACTTAAGCACATGAGTAGTTCCATTGAAATCAAGTTAAACCTGTGCTTAAATACTTTGCAGGATTGGGCCAGAGTACTCAGTATTTTGCAGGATCAAGACCTTTATGAAGAACAAATTCACTGGGAACATTGCCACATGTCTGCATATAATATGATCATGGAACAAATACCACACTTCTTAGCCTCCAGGCCCTGTATCAGCAAAACTCATTTAATTCCCTGAGTGGGGTGGTTTTCCCTCCTTTTATTATTGAGAGTACTGTTGAATGGCTACTTTGGTTACCATAGTACAGATGCTATATATGTTGTTAACAGTTAAGATCAGGACTGCTTTTTGTTTGGTATTGTGTAGCCTATGGGCATATTCTTAACTGCTTCTATATGCGTAGCTGCTACTGACATATGGGATCTCTGCACTGGTTCCAGGGTAGATTAGACCCATTAATGTGCCTGCAGCTGCTGTCCTGCAGTGATATTCTTGTAAGGCAGATCTACAGTCTCATAATTGTATTATCCTTGTCAAATGAAATGAAATTGGATTAAAAAAGGGGAAAAATCAATACAGAGACTGTTGTGGACTTTCTCTTAAATTTACTTTGGAGATAGTTATCAATGTCTGAATGTTCTAATTGCTGTCTGTGACATCACATGAATACTGCCTAGAATAAATGCAAAGTGTGGAACAACTTCAATAAAGTTCATAGACAATACAATGCAGTTAGTTTAGGCACAGGATGATTTCTATAGTGCTTGATTCTGAGAGGCCCTTGAGTAAGTGTGCAAGGGTGGGATAGATGTACCTAAGGGCCTGTCAGAAATTCACTGTACCAGGTGTGCACATTGCCTTAAGGAGGAGGGGATAGGGACTTCTCCCCTTCTTGATGTTGGGATTCCCTCTGAGACCTTTTCCACTTGGCTAATCCAGAACACCTTGTTTAGTTTTAGGAGAATACTTCATCCAGTTCTCTGGGATCCAGAAACTCAGTTTAATTTCAGGTTTCAGAGTAGCAGCCGTGTTAGTCTGTATCCGCAAAAAGAACAGGAGTACTTGTGGCACCTTAGAGACTAACAAATTTATTAGAGCATAAGCTTTCGTGGGCTACAACCCACTTCTTTAATTTCAGGTTACTACTTAGGTTACTCCCTCTATTCGGCATGTAAACTCTCTATGCTCATGCTGGCCATGTCCAGACACAGGGGGTTTAGATACAGGGTGATAGCACAATTCCAAATCACGTGACACATGACACAGCTCATATATGTTTTTCCTAGCATTGATACTTTTTAAAAACTAATTGGTTTGGACATTGTACAGATTGTGTAAGCACCAAAATTGCTTTGCAGATCATGTAAGGACCAATCGCTGATGTCTTCATCTTATCTACATTTCAAGCTTATCAGTTCAGGGTGTTCCCACTTATTTCATCTAGTCCAAAAACACAGTCTCCAGCACGCAGCCTGTCACCCTTATTTACAATTTATCCTTGCACTCAAATCAAGATTCCTGTCACACCCCTGTTTACAGTTTAACCTTGCACTCAAATCAAGCTATCTTCAAGTTTACTCATGCCCAGCAAGTTCTATGCCTACACTTGGGCCACGTCTACAATACAAAATGAAGTCGACCTAACTTACATCGGCATACAGTCACCGCAGTTATTAAATCATTTGTGTGTGTACACACTTGCCTTCTTGTGTCGGCGGTGTGTCCCCTCACCAGGAGCACTTGTGTCAGTTGTATTGTCAGTGTGGGGCATTGTTTGTGAGACGGCTCCTGAAATCCCATAACAGTTGATGTAAGCAACACAATGCCTACACTGACATGTTGACCTAACTACATGGACCAGGACTCTTATGCTGCTCGGGGAGATGATGTTACTAAATCAGAGTAGAGAGGCACTTACATCGGCAGGAGCTAAATTTAAGAGAAGACACTTCCACAGCTAGCTCAACGCAAGGCAGCTTACATTGACCTAACCATGTAGTGTAGACCAGGCCTTGGTACTAGCAGATGTGCTCCCCCCTGCCTTCCAATATATGCTTTGTGGTGGTGCAGCTCTGCACCACTCCTCACACAGTGCTTTGCCTGACAGGCACAATACTGCTCTTAAAATATGCTACGGCAGTATATATTCTGTGTGCCCAGACTGGGATACTGTAGTGGTGTTGAATAGTACCTTTACCATTAGCTGTCTGGTTAAAGTCAGTGGGACTTCTTGCAGAGTAATGTGCTAGCCCACACAAGTAAGGATGTCACACTCTGTTTCGTAACATTTTAAGACCCAATCCAAAAGCACTTACACATGTCAGTAACTTCACTCATGAGCATAATTTCATTGACCTCAATGGGACTACCCACACAAGTAAGGTAATTCACCTCCATGTCCTTAAACTATGAGCTCTTTGGGGCAGGGACTGTCTCTTAAGTTTTTGTGCAAAACCACATACACTGCCAGCACTTAATAAATAGCACCAATGATGATGATAACCATCTGCTATGTAGTTAAGAAGAGGAAGACAAAAAGCATCCTTCTTTCCCATTTCCATGCTCTGTAAAACATGGAGCAAATACATATGTTTGGAAATATGAAGATGAAGTTGAATCTGCACAAGTATTCTCATAACTTGATGGGACTGAAAACTACAGGA